>NC_073243.2:70998750-71691666 GCF_029281585.2 Gorilla gorilla gorilla
ACAAATTGGGCCGGGTGCAGTGGCTCACACCGGTAATCCCACCACTTTGGGAGGCCAAGGTGGGTGGATCACCTGAGGTCAGGAGTTCGAGACCAGCCTGACCAACATAGTCAAACCCTGTCTCTACTAAAAATACAAATATTAGTCGGGCATGGTGGTATGCACCATAGTCCCAGCTACTTGAGAGGCTGAGGCAGTAGAATCGCTTGAACCTAGGAGGTGGAGGTTGCAGTGAGCTGAGATTGCACCACTGCACTCCAGCCCGGGCAACAAAGTGAGACTCCGTCTCAAAAACAAACAAACAAACAAAAAACAGTGAAACAATCCGAATAGTCATCAATGATGGATTGGTTAAATAATGTATAGCATATACACACTTTTTTTGTTTTTTTTTGTGAGACTTGCTTTGTTGCCAAGGTTGGAGTATAGTGGCGCCATCTTGGCTCACTGTAACTTCCACATCCTGGGTTCAAGCTATTCTTGTGCCTCAGCCTCCCGGGTAATTGGGACTACAGGCATGCGCCACCATGCCTGGCTAATTTTTTTTGTATTTTTAGGAGAGACAGGGTTTCACCATGTCACCCAGGCTGGTCTTGCACTCCTGAGCTCAGGCAATCCACCTGTCTTGGCCTCCCAAAGTGCTAGGATTACAAGCGTGAGCCACTGCACCCAACGACAGTATGTACACACATTAAATGGAATATTATTCAGCTAAATAAATGGAAGAAACACTCTATGCACTGATATGGAAAGATCTACAAAATATACTCTAGAGGTGAAAAAAAGGTGCAGAACAGTATGGCATTTTGGGTTAACAGAAGAGAGGAGAATAAGAATATATATTCCATTTGTTTGCATTTGCATGAAAAAACTCTCATAGGATACACAAAGAAACTAATAAAAATTCTTATCTGAAGATTAATGTGGGAAGGAAACTAGGTGAAGAGATGGAAACAGAATGAATAGAAAAAGGTGGGACTAAGAATTTTACTTTCCATTAGTTTTATAGTTTTAATACATTAATGAATGTATTTCCGATTTTTTAAAAATATAATTACTTAATTTTATTTTGTTAGCTTTTATTATTTTATAATTCAAAGTACAAAACAATAAGCATCCTGGCTGGATGTGGTGGCTCATGCCTGTAAACCCAGCACTTTGGGAGGCCAAGGCAGGTGGATCACTTGAGGTCAGGAGTTTGAGACTAGCCTAGCTGACATGATGAAACCCCGTTTCCACTAAAAATACAAAAACAAAAATTAGCCAGACGTGGTGGTGCGCACTTTTAGTCCCAGCGACTTGGGAGGCTGACGCAGGAGAATGGCTTAAACCCAGGAGGTGGAGGTTGAAGTGAGACAAGATCACACCACTACACTCCAGCCTGAGTGACAAAGTGAGACTCCACCTCAAAAAAAAAAAAAAAAAAAAAGAATAAGCATCCTAATATATTCTTTGTCCTTTGTTTGTTTGCTTGTTTGTTCATTTGTTTATTTGAATGAATCATGGGATACTGTAGGGATACACATAGCACTAAAAGTAACAGCAATCTTACTAAAATGCTTCATGGTCACCAGGGCCAAAAGGATGGTCTGGAAGGTAGATATAGTGATTCATAGATCTTTACTTTAGTGCACCACCAATCTATTTCTTTGATATTTATGTGACCAAGTTTCCAAATGCAAGCTCTCAAAGTGAGCATATGAGTAAACATCACTGCTGCTATGTAATTAAATATACATGAAATGTAATAAATTACCCAGACTCACAAAGAAATTGGTTTCATTCTCTTCTTTCTCCTTTTCATCTTCTACTGATTTGGGCCTGTTTCTGGAAAGAAAATGTGGCTTGCCAAAAAAGGCATCAAACAAATCTTGTCTCAAATTTAGAGTTCACAATCTGCTATCTGTATTATCCTCATAGGCCTCAATTTTCTTACATAAAAAAGGGAATGAAACTTTTTATAGGATTGATGAGATTCAAGATATATAAAAAACATAGTACATCATCTTGAGCACACATAAGCTCCACACTCATGAACAATAAATGAGTTTCTTTTAAATATGCATAAGTAAATGTGAACCAAAGAGAAATTTTTACCAAAACAGTTTATTTTTTTCTTATTATACTTTGAGTTCTAGGGTACATGTGCACAACATTCAGGTTTGATACACAGGTAAACATGTACCATGTTGGTTTGCTGCACCCATCAACTCATCATTTATATTAGGTATTTCTCGTAATGCTATTCCTCCCCCAGCCCCCTCCCCCCAACAGGCCCTGGTGTGTGGATGTTCTCTGCCCTGTGTCCAAGTGATCTCATTGTTCAATGCCCACCTATTAGAGAGAACATACAGTGTTTTGTTTTTTGTCCTTGTGATAGTTTGCTCAGAATGATGGTTTCCAGCTTCATCCATGTCCCTGCAAAGGACACGAACTCATCCTTTTTTATGGCTTCATAGTATTCCATGGTGTATATGTGCCACATTTTCTTAATCCAGTCTATCATTGATGGACATTTGAGCTGGTTCCAAGTCTTTGCTATTGTGAATAGTGCTGCAATAAACATACATGTGCATGTGTCTTTATAGCAGCATGATTTATAATCCTTTGGGTATATACCCAGTAATGGGATTGCTGGGTCAAACAGTAATTCTAGTTCTAGATCCTTGAGGAATTGCCACATTGTCTTCCACAATGGTTGAACTAATTTACACTCCTACCAACAGTGTAAAAGTGTTCCTATTTCTCCACAGCCTCTCCAGCATCTGTTGTTTCCTGACTTTAATGATTGCCTTTCTGACTGGCATGAGATGGTATCACATTGTGGTTTTGATTTGCATTTCTCTGATGGCCAGTGAGGATGAGCATTTTTTCATGTGTCTGTTGGCTGCATAAATGTCTTCTTTTGAGAAGTGTCTGTTCGTATCCTTTGCCCACTTTTTGATGGGGTTGTTTGTTTTTTTCTTGTAAATTTGTTTGAGTTCATTGTAGATTCTGGATATTAGCCCTTTGTCAGATGGGTAGATGGCAAAAATTTTCTCACACTCTGTAGGTTGCCTGTTCACTCTGATGGTAGTTTCTTTTGGTGTGCAGAAGCTCTTTGGTTTAATAAGATCCCATTTGTCAATTTTGGCTTTTGTTGCCATTGCTTTTGGTGTTTTAGTCATCACGTCCTTGCCTATGCCTATGTCCTGAATGGTATTGCCTGGGTTTTCTTATAGGGTTTTTATGGTTTTAAGTCTAACATTTCAGTCTTTAATCCATCTTGAATTAATTTTTGAATAAGGTGTAAGGAAGGGATCCAGTTTCAGATTTCTACATATGGCTAGCCAGTTTTCCCAGCATCATTTATTACATAGGGAATCCTTTCCCCATTTCTTGTTTTTGTCAGATTTGTGAAAGATCAGATGGTTGTAGATGTGTGGTGTTATTTCTGAGGCCTCTGTTCTGTTCCATTGGTCTATATCGCTGTTTTGGTACCAGTACCATGCTGTTTAGGTCACTGTAGCCTTGTAGTATAGTTTGAAGTCAGGTAGCATGATGCCTCCAGCTTTGTTCTTTTGGCTTAGGATTATCTTGGCAATGTGGGCTCTTTTTTGGTTCCATATGAACTTTAAAGTATTTTTTTCCAATTCTGTGAAGAAAGTCAATTGGTAGCGTGATGGGGAGGGCATTGAATCTATAAATTACCTTGGGCAGTATGGCCATTTTCACGATATTGATTCTTCCTATCCATGAGCATGGCATATTCTTCCATTTGTTTGTGTCCTCTTTTATTTCATTGAGCAGTGGTTTGTAGTTCTCCTTGAAGAGATCTTTCACATCCCTTGTAAGTTGGATTCCTAGGTATTTTATTCTCTTTGTAGCAATTGTGAATGGAAGTTCACTCATGGTTTGGCTCTCTGTTTGTCTGTTAATGGTGTATAGGAATGCTTGTGATTTTTGCACATTGATTTTGTATCCTGAGACTTTGCTGAAGTTGCTTATCAGCTTAAGGAGATTTTCGGCTGAGGTGATGGGGTTTTCTTTCACATATATATATATATATATATATAATTTTTTTTATTACACTTTAAGTTCTAGGGTACATGTGTACAACGTGCAGGTTTGTTACATATGTATACATGTGCCATGTTGGTGTGCTGCACCCATTACAATCATGTCATCTGCAAACAAGGACAATTTGACTTCCTCATTTCCTAATTGAATACTCTTTATTTCTTTCCCTTGCCTGATTGCCCTGGCCATGGCCAGAACTTCCAACAGTATGTTGAATAGGAGTGGTGAGAAAGGGCATCCTTGTCTTGTGCCGGTTTTCAAAGGGAATGCTTCCAATTTTTGCATTTGAGTGAGTTTCTTAATCCTGAGTTCTAATTTGATGGCACTGTGGTCTGAGAGACAGTTTGTTGTGATTTCTGTTCTTTTACATTTGCTGAGGAGTGCTTTAGTTCCAATTATGTGGTCAATTTTAGAAAATGCAATGTGGTGCTAAGAAGAATGTATATTCTGTTGATTTGCGGTGGAGAGTTCTGTAGCTGTCTATTAGGTCTGCTTGTTGCAGAGCTGAGTTCAAGTCCTGGATATCCTTGTTGACATTCTGTTGCATTGATCTGTCTAATATTGACAGTGGGGGTGTTAAAGTCTCCCATTATTGTTGTGTGGGAGTCTAAGTCTCTTTGTAGGTCTGTAAGGACTTGCTTTATGAATCTGGGTGCTCCTGTATTGGGTGCATATATATTTAGGATAGTTAGCTCTTCTTGTTGAATTGATCCCTTTACCATTATGTAATGGCCTTCTTTGTCTCTTTTGATCTCTGTTGGTTTAAACTCTGTTTTATCAGAGACTAGGATTGCAATCCCTGCTTTTTTTTCTTTCCATTTGCTTGGTAGATCTTCCTCCATCCCTTTATTTTGAGCCTATGTGCGTCTTTGCATGTGAGATGGGCCTCCTGAATACAGCACACTGATGGGTCTTGACTCTTGATCCAATTTGCCAGTCTGTGTCTTTTAACTGGGGCATTTAGCCCGTTACATTTAAGGTTAATATTGTTACGTGTGAATTTGATCCTGTCATTATGATGTGAGCTGGTTATTTTGCCTGTTAATTGAGGCAGTTTCTTCATAGCATCAATGGTCTTTACAATTTGGCATGTTTTCGCAGTGGCTGGTACCAGTTGTTTCTTTCCATGTTTACTGCTTCCTTCAGGAGCTCTTGTAAGGCAGGCCTGGGGGTGACAAAATCTGTCAGCATTTGCTTGTCTGTAAAGGATTTTATTTCTCCTTCACTTATGAAGCTTAGTTTGGCTGGATATGAAATTCTGGATTGAAAATTCTTTTCCTTAACAATGTTGAATATTGGCCCCCACTCTCTTCTGGCTTCTTGGGTTTCTGCCAAGAGATCCACTGTTAGTCTAATGGGCTTCCCTTTGTGGGTAACTTGACCTTTCTCTCTGGCTGCCCTTAACACTTTTTCCTTCATTTCAACCTTGGTGAATCTAACAATTGTGTCTTGGGGTTCCTCTTCTAGAGGAGTATCTTTGTGGTGTTCTCTGTATTTCCTGAATTTGAATGTTGGCCTGCCTTGCTAGGTTGGGGAAGTTCTCCTGGATAATATCCTGAAGAGTGTTTTCCAACTTGGTTCCATTCTCCCCATCACTTTCAGGTACACCAATCAAATGTAGATTTGGTCATTTCACATAGTCCCATATTTCTTGGAGGCTTTGTTCATTTCTTTTTACTGTTTTTTCTCTAACCTTGTCTTCTCACTTTATTTCATTAATTTGATCTTCAATCACTGATACCCTTTCTTCCACTTGATCGAATCGGCTATTGAAGCTTGTGCATGTGTCACAAAGTTCTCGTGCCACGGTTTTCAGCTTCACCACGTCATTTAAGGTCTTCTCTACACTGTTTATTCTAGTTAGCCATTCGTCTAACCATTTTTCAAGGTTTTTAGCTTCTTTGCAATGGGTTCGAACATCCTCCCTTAGCTCGGAGAAGTTTGTTATTACTAACCTTATGAAGCCTACTTCTGTCAACTCATCAAAGTCATTCTCCATCCAGCTTTGTTCTGTTGGTGGCGAGGAGCTGCGATCCTCTAGAGGAGAAGAGGCATTCTGATTTTTAGAATTTTTCAGCTTTTCTACTCTGGTTTCTCTCCATCTTTGTCGTTTTATTTACCTTTGGTCTTTGATGTTGGTGACCTACAGATGGGGTTTTGGTGTAGATGACCTTTTTGTTGATGTTGATGCTATTCTTTTCTGTTTGTTAGTTTTCATTCTAATAGTCAGGTCCCTCAGCTGCAGGTCTGTTGGAGTTTGCCAGACCCTGTTTGCCTGGGTATCACCAGTGGAGGCTGCAGATCAGCAATTATTGCAGAACAGCAAATATTGATGCCCAGTCCTTTCTCTGGAAGCTTTGTCCCAGAGGGGCAGCTGCCTATATGAGGTGTCTGTCAGCTCCTACTGGGAGGTGTCTCCCAGTTAGGCTACACGGGGGTCAGGGACCCACTTGAGGAGGCAGTCTGTCCATTCTCAGAGCTCAAACGCTGTGCTGGGAGAACCACTGCTCTCTTCAGAGCTGTCAGACAGGGACATTTGTCTGCAGAAGTTGTCTGCTGCCTTTTGTTCAGTTATGCCCTGCCCACAGAGGTGGAGTCTAGAGGCAGTAGGCCTTGTTGAGCTGCGGTGGGCTCCACCCAGTTTGAGCTTCCCGGCCACTTTGTTTACCTACTCAAGCTTCAGCAATGGCAGACGCCCCTCCCCCAGCCAGGCTGCCACCTCGCAGTTCGATCTCAGACTGCTGCACTAGCAGTGAGCAAGGATCTGTGGGCATGGGACTGGCTGAGCCAGGCACGGGAGAGAATCTCCTTGTCTGCCAGTTGCTAAGACCTTGGGAAAAGTGCAGTATTTGGGTGGGAGTGTCCTGTTTTTCCAGGTAGTCTGTCACAGCTTCCCTTGGCTAGGAAAGGGAAATCTGCCAACCCTTTGCACTTCCTGGGTGAGGCGACACCCAGCCCTGCTTCTGCTCGCCCTCCGTGGGCTGCACCCATTGTCCAACCAATGCCAGTGATATGAACCAGGTACCTCTGTTGGAAATGCAGAAATCACCTGTCTTCTGCATCAATCACGCTGGGAGCTGCAGACCGGAGCTGTTCCTATTCAGCCATCTTCACTCCTTCCATCTCAAAACAGTTTATTAGTCAAACACAGTGGCTCATGCTTATAATGCCAGCACTTTAGGAAACCCAGACAGGAGGATAGCTTAAGGCCAGGAGTTTGAGACCAGCCTGCACAGCATAGTGAGACCTCATCTCTACAAAAAGTAAAAAAAAATTAAAAAGCCAGATATGGTGGTGGTGCATGCCTATAGTCCTAGTTACTTGGGAACTGTGGTGGGAGGATAGCTTGAGTCCAGGAGTTTGAGGCTGCAGTGAGCTATGATCATGCCGCCACTGTACTCCAGCCGGGGTGACAGAGCAAGACTTTGTCTCTGAAAAAAAAAAAAAAAACAGTTTATCCAAAGATATGCCTTCAATAATACACAACTAAATCAACCTACAAACACTCAGTCCAGGAGTCCAGAAAGAACCCAACTGTAATTACTACCAGAGTAATTGCCAACTATATGAAATTAGATTCTTATGAGTTTGTGAAGACAGTCATTGTGTACCTAGGGCTATCTTTAAATTTACATGATCCAAAATGAGAGTGCAGCAGCCTATTAAAGTATCAAAACTCTTTTCTTTGGATTGAAGATTATATCAACTAGCATTGTGATAGTGATGGTATGGCTCACATTAATCAGAAGGTCTAGTTAACATTTGCATATATTATAACTTTGATTAAGCAAAAGATGAAACAAATTATGTTAATAAATGCTTTATTATCAAAAAAAAGTATCTCAAAACATGTAGTCCAACGCAGGATGAAGAAGAGGCTACCTCATATGTGAATAAGCTAGGAAGAAGGTTTTAAAATAGCAGTGTAGAAGTAAACGGGCTTCACTACTCCCCAAAGAAAATCTAAAACAAATATACAGCACTAAGATTTTCACCAGCAACAACCCAGAACTCAAATATGAGAATGAGACAGATCCTGGGGCCACAGAGAAATGAAAAAAAAAAAAAAAAAAAACTCTGACCAGGTCGTAGGAGATGATTCGTCCTCATCTGCAAGGCCCACCCCATTCTGCCCAGCAACAAGTGCATAAAAAAATCTCCCCCCAAAGCCCCGTTTCCACACTAGAAAAACTGAGACTGAAGTGGTCAACCAGCTTTTCCAACATCTTGGATTTTCTGGCAGGAGACCTGTCCTTGCCTTAACCCATGAGAAGAATTGTAGCTGTCTGAAGGGAGAAATATACCTAAGAATGGGCAGCAACAAAAGGTAGAGGCAAGATTAGCATCCCCAGCCCTGGAAACTCTGCTCTATAACTTGGCCAAAGGAAATGCCAAATTAGAGTGGGTATTCAGCAGCAGCACACTATAGGAAGTATGTTTCATAGGTCCCTTTGGGCACACCCCTAGTAAGCTTACCCACATGGCCAAGATAATTCCTTTGGGATAGGTAACACTGCAGTCATTTTCTAGAGCCAAGGAGACCCTGGACTTAAGGTGCCACCCAAAGCTGAAAAAAGGCAGTGACCTAGCAGTAATGACTTGCTAAGAAAATATATCCAATAAAAACCAAAACAAGCCAGAGAGAGAACACTGGAATAAATAAATTCTTCAATGCAAAGACATAAATTTATACCCATGAGAAACAACAGTAAACAGGGAACGACAAGCTCCCTCAAAAGGACAAAGCAAAAATCCAGTGATTGACCCTAATGAGATGGCAATTTGTGAGCTCCCTGACCAAGAATTCAACAGCACTTTTAAGGAAACTCAGTGATCTCCAAAATAATACAGAAAAGCACTTCAGAAATTTATCAGAAATTTAACAAAAATATTGGAGTAATAAAAAAAATCCAACAGAAATCTTGGAACTGAGAAATACATTTGCTGAACTGAAGAACTCATTACAGACTTTCAAGAGCTGAATGGATTAGGCAGAGGAAAAAAAATTAATGAGCTTGAAGACCAGCTATTTGAAAATACACAGTCAGAGAAGAAAAAGAAAAAAGAACAAAAAGGAACAAAGACCACCTACAAGACACAGAGAATTACCTTAAAAGAACAAACCCAGAGCTCAACAAGAACAAGGGATAGAAATCTTATTCAAAGAAATAATAACAGAAAACTTTCCAAAACTTGAGGAAGATATAAATATCTGGGCACAAGAAGATCTGAGAACATCAAACAGATTCAACTTAAATATGACTAACCCAAAGCATATAACAAACTCTCAGCCACACACAGTGGCTCATGCCTGTAATCCCAGCACTTTGGGAGGCTGAGGTGGGCAGATCACTTGAGGCCACGGGTTCAAGACCACCCTGGGCAACATGGCAAAACCCCATCTCTACTAAAAATACAAGAATTAGCTGGGCATGCTCGCATACGCCTGTAATCCCAGCTACTTGGGAGGCTGAGATATGAGAATCTCTTGAACCCAGGAGGCAGAGGTTGCACTGAGCCAAGATCATACCACTGCACTCCAGCCTGGGTGACAGAGTGAGACCCCATCTCAATAATAATAATAATAATACTTTACTGCTAAAAAATGCTACTGAAGTGAATATGTGCCATTGGAAAATCAGTACTGATAGTTTTGCTTAACACAGAGTTGAGCACAAACCTTCCATTTATTTTTTAAAATGCAATATCTGCAAAGCGCAATAAAGCAAAGCACAATAAAATGAAATATGCTTGTATTTTCTCTCATTCTGTAGGTTCTTTTTGCACTTTCTGGTGAGAAAAGTTTTAATAGACTTTTGATGGACTAAAGTTTTTAATTTTGATAAAGTCCAATTTATCTAATTTGTCTTTGGGTGCTTATGCTTTTGTTGTCATATCTAAGAATGTATTGACAAATTAAAGGTCATGAAGATTTAATCCTTCTTTTCCAAAGAGTGTTATAGCTCTTTTTTGGTCTTTCATCCATTTTGAGTTTATTTTGCATAGGTTGTGAGACAGGGGTCCAACTTCATTCTTTTGCACTTGGATCTCCAGTTATCCCAGCACCATCTGTTGAAAAGACTTTTATTTACCCATTGAATATTCTTGGCACCTTTATCAAAAATCGATTGACTATAAGTATATGGGTTTATTCCTAGACCCTTAATTTTATTCCATTTATCTAAATGTCTATCCTCATGCTAATACCACAGTATTTCAATTACTTCAACTATGTAATAAAGTTTGAAATCAAGAAGTACGAATCTTCTAACTCATACTTCTTTTTAAAGTTTGTTTTGGCTATTTGGGGTTACTTACATACAATTCCATGTGAATTTTAGGATCAATTATTTCATTTCTACAACAAACACCATTTTGATTTTGATGGGAATTGCACTGAATCTTAAGGTTGCATTGGGTAGTATTACCATCCTAACAATATTAAGTCTTTCAATCCATGAACATGATATGTCTTTTTATTTATTTAAGCCTTCTTTAATTTCTTTCAGCAGTGTTTTAAAGTTTGTAATGTATAAAATTTGAGATGTTTGGCTAAATTTATTCCTAAGCATTTTATTCTATTCTGTTTTATGCTATTATAGATGGAATTTAAATGTTTTTCTGGCCAGGCACAGTGGCTCATGCCTGTAATCCCAGCACTTTGAGAGGCCAAGACGGGCAAATCACTTGAGGTCAGGAGTTTGAGACCAGCCTGGCCAACATGGTGAAGCCACATCTCTACTAAAAAAACAAAAATTAGCCGGGCATGGTGGCAGGTGCCTGTAATCCCAGCTACTCGGGAGGCCAAGGCATGAGAATTGCTTGAGCCCAGGTGGTGGAAGTTGCAGTAAGCCAAGACTGCAACACTGCATTCCAGCGTGGGCTACAGAGCGAGACTCCATCTCAAAAAAAAAAAAAAAAAAATTCGGATTGTTAATTGATAGTGTATAGAAATAAAGTAGATTTCTGTATGTGGACATTGTATCTCACAACCTAGATGAACTGGTTTGTTAGATATAATAGTATTTTGTGTGTGAATTCTTTATAATTTTGTGTCTAAAACCATGTTATCTGCAAGTAGAAATAATTTTACTTCTTCCTCTCCAATCTGGATGTCTCTCTCTCTCTCTCTCTCTGTCTCTCTCTCTGGCCTAATAACCTTGTTTAGAAACTACAGTACAATATTATATAGAAGATAGAAATTGAAAGAGGACATCTTTGTCTTGTTCTTCATCTTAGGAGGAAAGCTTTAAGTTCTTCGCCATTAAGTATAATTTTTTTTTTTTTTTTGAGACAGAGTCTGGCTCTGTCGCCCAGGCTGGAGTGCAGTGGTGCAATCTTGGCTCACTGCAAGCTCGGCCTCCCAGGTTCATGCCATTCTCCTGCCTCAGCCTCCGAGTAGCTGGGACTACAGGCACCCGCCACTCGTTTGTATTTTTAGTAGAGACGGCGTTTCACCATGTTAGCCAGGATGGTCTCGATCTCCTGACCTCGTGATCCGCCCGCCTCGGCCTCCCAAAGTGCTGGGATTACAGGCATGAGCCACCGCACCCCACCATAAAGTATAATTTCAGATACGAGTTCTTCATAGACACCCTTTATAATGTTGAAAAAGCTCCCTTCTATTTCTATTTTGTTGAATGTTTGTGTCATGAAAGGCTGTTGGATTTTGTCAAAATTTTGTATGCATCTATTCAGATGATCATGTGCTTTTTGTCCCTTATTCTCAATATGGTGCATTACATTGATTGGTGTTCATGTTGAAACAACATTACATTCCTAAAATAAATCCTCATTTGGCCATGGTGTATAATCCTTTTTATACACTGTTTGATTCTGTTTGCTAGTATTTTGAGGAATGTTATGTCTATACTAATATGGAATATTGGTCTGTAGTTCTCTTTTCTTCTGATATATTTTTCTGCTTTTGGCTTCAAGGTAATATGGGGCCTCATAGAATGAGTTGGAACATGTTCTTTCCTCTTCTATTTTTTGGAAGGGTTTGCAAAGGATTGGAAGGACTCCATTTCTGCCCATCTCTATCCTCCTCCCTATCTTCTCATTAGTAACCACTTGTGTTAGTTTTGGGGCACCCTTTCAGTGTTCTTTTCATACAAATATAAGAAAATACAAGGCCAGGTGCAGTGGCTCACACCTGTAATCCCAGCACTTTGGGAGGCCGAGGAGGGCAGATCACAAGGTCAGGAGTTCGCGACCAGCTCAACCAACATGGTGAAACCCCATCTCTACTGAAAATACAAAGTTAGCCAGGCATGGTGGTGCATGCCTGTAATCCCAATTACTCAGGAGGCTGAGGCAGGAGAATTACTTGAACCCAGGAGACAGAGGTTGCAGTGAGCCGAGACTGCGCCATTGCACTCCAGCCTGGGCAACAAGAGCGAAACTCCGTCTCAAAAAAAAAAAAAGAAAAGAAAAGAAAATACAAATATATGCTTTTATTTCTCCTCTTACACATAATTTGTATATGCAAACTCCCTGTATGTATGTGTTTGTGTTTGTGTGTGTGTGAGAGAGAGATAGAGTGAGAAAAAAGAAAGAGAGAGAGAGACAGAGACAGAGAGACAGAGAGTTTGAAGTTATGAGAAGAGAAGAAAATCATGAAACAGCCATAAGTCTTTCAGTCTAAGCATCCTTGGATTCTTTCAGTCTAACCTACCCTTGTTAATTATCCTCATTCCACCCCTCATTTATCTCTACCATGCTAACATGTCAAAATGTAGTATGTCAAAATCACAGCCCTATTTAAATACGGTCCACCTGTTCGCTGACTATACTCTGTGATTGGTCTTACTTTAAATTCATGATTATGAACTTCAAGTGGACCTTCAAGTGGCAATCACACCACTTTGCCTAGTCCACCGAGTAATTCACTACGATTATTTCACACTTTCTTCTCTAAACCTATTCCCATAAACTCACTTTCTGGTAATAATCTTTTTTCCTACTTCATTGAGCAAAACAAACTGAAAAAACTTAAACCTGCTCCCACTGAATCAATGCACTCTGCCTTTCTTCCTGTTACAGTGAATTACTTCTCTATGTTCCTAACTCAGTAGCTAGAAATTCTGTCTCATGTTTCTCCTTGAGAGGCCCTGAATGGAGGAAGGTAAGTCTGGACTCAAACTGTGTCTTTTCCATCTTCAGAATTCCTGGGGTACTTATCAGAGCAAATTGGTTAAGAATACTGTTGAGCAGGGTCAGACACGGTGGCTCATGCCGTAATCCCAGCACTTCGGGAGGCCAAGGCGGGCAGATCACTTGAGGTCAGGAGTTTGAGACCAGCCTGGCCAACAAGGTGAAACCCTGTCTGTACTAAAAATACAAAAATTAGCTATCTGTGTAGCACACGCCAGTGGTCCCAGCTACTCAGGAAACTGAGGCACAAAAATCGCTTGAACCTGGGAGGCAGATGTTGCAGTGAACTGAGATTGCACCACTGCACTCCAGCCTGGATGACAGAGTGAGACCCTGTCTGACAAAAAAAAAAGAATACTCTTGTGCAGGCATTCCAGACAGGAAAATGCCTCTGCCCCTACTCCTACCCATGTAATCAAGCTGATGTCTTTGGGGGGCACTGGGATGGGCATGAAGATGGATGAGTTGATGCTACCAAGACTTTAGGTGACAGGAACAGAGCTCCCTCTCAGCCCCATGGGGCTTAGTAGAATCGGTACTGAGCTTAACCATTGCATGTCTGTGCCCTGTGATATTCTTCTCTTGTTCATCACCATGAATCTTTCTTCACTGGTTTCTATATAATGTTGATAATTTGGATGCCAGGGATAGGTGAGTGTGATGGGGAAAGTTGATAAGTATACCTTAGACTGAAAGAATCTAAGAATTCTTACACTGGAAGACTGTGGATAACCATTTCACACTTCATTTTTCCCTCATACCTCCAATATCTACTGTATCATATTCATTCTTAGCCAATAATTTTCTTATGTCATTGATAAAATGGAATCCATTGTAAGAGTATTTACACACATTCTTATTGTCTATCCATCCACCCACCAACATCGGTGCCCAAAATACTCTGCCTTACGTTTTGTCACCATAGGTGAACTCCACATGCTCCTTGCTGAGGCGAATTCCTCCACTTGTATACCAGATCCCATCTCGTCCACTCACAATTACAGCCTGAAAAGCCAGCCTTCATCCATCTTAAAACCTCTGCTCAGGAACAACCCTGCACCACATGAGATTGCATCCCTACTCTCTTTACAATTCACTTTGCATGGCAGGGAAATTATGTGGCCCTTCTTCTGGAAAACATTTGTAAGCATTCCTCCAAACAATCTGCATTTTAAGACTCGATGATGCTCTGCCTTTGGGCCCATAGTAGGTGCTCATAGCATTTTGCACATTGACTAACATTCATAGACACAATCCCAGATCTCAGGGCTGCAACTTCAGCCAGAGAGTTTCTAACTAGGAAAGGTTTTACCTAGTGCTTGATCCATTATTGATGAATGACCCCAGTAAAGTGCTATAAAGTATATTGATGTGGCCCATTCCACGAAAGCTTATTATATAATCTAATCCAATAAATTCCTCATACCTTATGCCAAGGGAACTTTTTTCACTCTCATAACTAATAAATACTCTGCTGAGTAATTGCCTGTGTGCCCTTCTAGTGCAAAAAGATAAAATTGACCCTCTATTCACCCTAAGTCCCTTCAGCAAGAACATAAAAAATATGACACTGCCTATAACTAAAATTGGGTTTCTTAAGCATTTTATATTTTATCTGAGAGCAACCTTCAAAAAAAAATCATGGGAGGAATGCCACTGATGAATTAAGCTCCTAGGCAATGAAAGGTGCTATTGATCCTGATTATTTTGGAATACATTAAAGCAGTGTTTCTCATGAGTTATTGGTAACACAAGTTCATTGAAAAGACTTAATTGTGACACAGCCTCTGTCCTCTGCCCTCCCTTTTTTTACTTCTGTTTCAACCAAAAAAAATTCTTCCATGTAAATTTTCATGCACTTTCAGGCATATTTTCCAGATACTCCTGACCTAACTATTCTCTCTCATGAGGCCTGACATTATAGCCTTAACAATTTATTCTTTGCTTCCAACAATTCATCTCCAGTCTGGGCAACTTAAAAGTATTATACTAGAAAAGAGTACTGATCATGTGGAAGAAAAGAGAAAAGAGGGGAGTGTTCGTCTGTTTTGTGTTGCTATAAGGGAATACCTGAGGCTGAGTCATTTATTTAAGAAAAGAGGTTTATTTGGCTCATGGTTCTGCAAGCTGTACAAGAAGCATGGTGCCAGCATCTGCTCTTCTGGTGAAGGCTTAGAAAACTTCTACTCATGGGGGAAGTCAAGGGGAGCCAGTATGTCACATGGCAAGAGAGGGAGCAAGAGAGAGAGGTGAGGTGCCATGCTCTTTTGTTTAACAACCAGTTCTCATGTGAACTGACAGTGTGAAAACTCACTTATTACTACAAGAAGGGCACCAAGCCATTCATGAGGGATCTGCCCCCATGACCAAAATACCCCCTACTAGGCCCCCCACCTCCAACATTGGTGATCACATTTCAACCTGAGAATTGAAAGGGACAAGCATCCATACTATATTAGGGGGTAAGGGAAAGACAGGAAAGCAATTAAGCAGTGTATTAGTCTTTCAGTCTCAGCTGTGGCAGGGCCAAGCAAGTAATGCCACCAGCTCTGGCTCTCAAAGCTTCCACTCTGACCTCACCTTCTCCTACAGTCCACTCTGCTGCCATGACTGAACTGGTCATCTACTTTGCAGAGGGTTTCTTGGCTGCAACATCACCACCACTGCTATCTCCAAGACTCCAGTGGTTCAATCAAATGGGTTAAGCTGCTCTGTCATTTACAACCGATTGCTATGAGCAAACAGATTGCTGCTGACTCCTGTCCAAAGGCACAAGGCAAGGCCAGGTGTGGTGGCTCACGCTTGTAATCTCAAAACTTTGAGAGGCAGAGGCAGGAGGATTGGTTGAGCCCAGGAGTTAGAGACCAGCCTGGACAACACAGGGAGAACCCATCTCTGCAAAAAATTAAAAAAAATTAGCCAGGCATGGTGGTAAGTGCCTGTGGTCCCAAGTCGTAGAAGGCTTAGGCAGGAGGATGACTTGAGCCTGGAAGTTTGAGGCTGCAGTGATCCCTGATCATCATGCCACTGCACTCCAGCCTGAGTGACGGAGTGAGACCTTGTCTTAAAAAAAAAAAAAAAAAAAAAAAAAAGGCCAGGCACAGTAGCTCACGCCTGTAATCTCAGCACTTTGGGAGGCCAAGGCGGGCAGATCAACTGAGGTCAGGAGTTCAAGACCAGCCTGGCCAATATGGTGAAACCCTGTCTCTACTTAAAATACAAAAATTAGCCAGGCATGGCGGCAGGTGCCTGTAATCCCAGCTACTCAGGAGGCTGAGGCAGGCGAATCGCTTGAACCCGGGGGGCGGAGGCTGCAGTGAGCCAAGATCACGCCATTGCACCCCATCCTGGGCAACAAAAGCGAGACTTCGTCTCAAAAAAAAAAAAAAAAAAAAACTTAAAAACTTGGTTGGGTGTGGTAGCTCACACCTGTCATCCCAGCACTTTGAGAGGCCAAGTTGGGTGGATCACCTGAGGTCAGGAGTTCAAGATCAGCCTGGGCAACATGGTGAAACCCCGTCTGCTAAAAATACAGAATTAGCGGGGCATGGTGGTGCACACCTGTAGTCCCAGCTACTCAGGAGGCTGAGGCAGGAGAAGCACTTGAACCCAAGAGACAGAGGTTGCAGTGAGCCGAGATCGCACCACTGCACTCTAGCCTGGGCAACAAGAGTGAAACTCCATCTCAAAAAAAAAAAAAAAAAAGAACTTGATAACAACCACCCCCCAAAAAATTTTTTGACAGAGCCTTGCTCTGTCACCCAGGTTGGAGTGCAGTGGTGCAATCTCGGTTCACTGCAACCTCCATCTCCTGGGTCCAAGTGATCCTCCCACCTCAGCCTCCCAAGTAGCTGGGATTACAGGCACCCACCACTACACTGGGCTAATCTTTGTATTTTTAGTAAAAATGGGGTTTCACCATGTTGACCAGGCTGGTCTTGAAGTCCTGGCCTCAAGTGATCCACCCACCTCAGCCTCCCAGAGTGCTGGAATTACAGGAGTAAGCCATCGCACATGGCCAAAAATTTTTTTAGTAATAAAGAAATAATTAAAACAGAGGCATAAGGCATTGTGTACTCCATCCAAGTGCCAAGGAGGTTTCTTTCACCACTACAACTTGAAAAGTACTACTCTAAAACACACAAAGTTTGCAAGACAGCAGACCTAGAATAGGTCAATAATGTCACAGTCAAAAAGATGAAAAAAGAAGCAGGAAAATGTTATGGTTTCTCAATCTAGTTGTCAAATGTTTACTGAGCACCTAATGTGAGCAAGGCTCTCGTCTAGGCCTCAGGAATATAGCAGTGAACAGAACAGACAAAGCTCCTGCTCTCTTGGGGCTTACACTGTTTATTCATGTGAAAACATGAAAATGCCCTTCAGGAGTTTCAGTGAAAGGGCTGAGCAGAAAAGATGCTTGTCGACATCACTAGAAAAAGACCTACCCTTATTCTCTTTCAACATAAGAAGAAGAGGGCCAGGCATGGTGGCTCACATCTGTAATCCCAGCAATTTGGGAGGCCAAGGTAGGTGGATCACCTGAGGTCAGGAGTTCGAGACCAGCCTGGGCAACATGGTGAAACCCCGTCTGCTAAAAATACAGAATTATCCAGGTGTGGTGGTGGGCACCTGTAATCTGAGCTACTAGGGAGGCTGAGGCAAGAGAATTGCATGAACCGAGGAGGCAGAGGTTGCAGTGAGCTGAGATCATGCCACTGCATTCCAGCCTGAGCAACAGAGCAAGACTCTGTCTCAAAAAGAAGAAGGAGAAGGAGAAGGAGAGAGAAGGAAGAAGGAAGAAGAGTCAACATTTACTCAGTACTTACTGTGTGCCAGACAGTGAGTTAGGTACTTCATATACATTACCAAACATTCTAATATAGCATTTGCACTATTTTTTCCCTTTTGACCCATTTTGGTATAACAGAAAAAATGTTTCAGATGAATTCAGAATATTTGGGCTCAAGTCCTGAGTTGACCATTTGCTAGCTGTGTGATCTTTAGCAACTCACTTAACTTTCCTTACTCTCAATTTTATTACATAGGAATAATACCTTTACAAGTCTTTCCAGAATCATAGAGAGGATTAAGTGACATTACCTGTTAAGCACTTAGGACAACACTTGGCATGTAGAAAAGATTTAATAAATTAGATCAGTCATCGTTATCATAACTATTTAAAATTTTATTCATAGAGAAATGAATATAAGTAAAAAGACATTGTACAGTAGATTCAGCCTCATGGCATGCATTTCACGGAGCACTAAATTTTTCTTTTTGTTAGTTCATATTTGTATTAAGTAGAAACTACATAGTACAACTTATACTCAAGTTATTTTTATCTTATTTATTGTATCATAGATTATAAAGCCAAGATTATATTTTACTGCCTCATCTTCCATTTTTTAAAATCTGAGTGCATCTCTCTTCTAGCAGCAGAAACCAAAATGCAGTTTTTACTGCATAAATATCTACTAGTAAGAAATATTAAAATGGTACTTATTTTGTATAATATTTCCCAGTTTCAGGCCAATATTTAAAACACATTACAAAGCTCTTATAATGTCAGTTATTATTGCCAGCATGTTTATACCATTTTTTAAGTCACTTGTTTTATTAATCTGTTTTCATGCTGCTGATAAAGACACACCAAAAACTGGGAAGAAAAAGAGGTTTAATTGGACTTACAGATCCACATGGCAGGAGGTGAAAGGCACTTTTTCCATGGCAGCAACAAGAGAAAACGAGGAAAAAGCAAAAGCGGAAACCCCTGATAAAATCGTCAGATCTTGTGAGACTTATTCACTATCACAAGAATAGCACAGGAAAGACCAACCCCCATGATTCAATTACCTCCCCTGGGTCAATCCCACAATACGTGGGAATTCTGGGAGATACAATTCAAGTTGAAATTTGGGTGTGGACAGAGCCAAACCATATCATTCCACCCCTAGCCCTCCCAATCTCATGTACTCACATTTCAAATCCAATCACGCCTTTCCAGCAGTTCCCTAAAGTCTTAACTCATTTCAGTATTAACCCAAAAGTCCACAGTTCAAAGTCGCATCTGAGACAAAGCAAGTCCCTTCTGCCTAGGGGCCTGTAAAGCAAGCTAATTACTTCCTAGATACAATCGGGATACAGGTATTGGGTAAATACAGCAGTTCCAAATGGGAGAAATTGGCCAAAACAAAGGAGTTACAGGGCCCATGCAAGTCCGAAATCCAGTGGGGCAGTCAAATGTGAAAGCTCCAAAATCATCTCCTTTGACTTCAGGTCTCATATCCAGCTCACATTGATGCAAGAGGTGGGTTCCCATAGTCTTGGGCAGCTCTGCCCCTGTGGTTTTGCAGGATACAGCCTCCCTCCCAGCTGCTTTCATGGGCTGGCGTTGAGTGTCTGTGGCTTTTCCAGGTGCACAGTGCAAGCTGTTGGTGGATCTAACATTCTGGGGTCTGGAGGATGGTGGCCCTCTTTTCATAGCTCTACTAGGCAGTGCCTCAGTAGGCACTCTGTGTGGGGGTTCCAACCCTACATTTCCCTTCTGCACTACCCTAGCAGAGGTTCTCCATGAGGGCCCCACCACTGCAGAAAACTTTTGCCTGGGCATCCAGGCATTTCCATACGTCTTCTAAAATCTAGGCAGAGGTTCTCAAACCTCAATTCTTGACTTCTGTGCACCCACAGGCTTAATACCACATGGAAGCTGTATAGGCTTAGGGCTTCCACCTTCTGAAGCCACAGCCCAAGCTGTACGTTGACCCCTTTCAGCCACAGCTGGAGCAGCTGCGTCATAGGGCACCAAGTCCCAAGGCTACACACAGCATGGGGACCCTGGGCCTGGCCCACAAAACCACTTTTTCCTCCTGGGCCTCCAGGCCTGTGATTGGGAAGGACTGCTGTGAAGGTCTCTAACATGGCCTGGAGAAATTTTCCCCATGGTCTTGGGGATTAACATTAGGCTCCTTGTTACTAATGCAAATTTCTGCAGCTGGCCTGAATTTCTCCCCAGAAAACGGGTTTTTCTTTTCTACCACAGAGCCTGCAAATTTTCCAAATTTTTATGCTCTGCTTCCCTTATAAAACTGAATGCCTTGAACAACACCCAAGTCACCTCTTGAATGCTTTGCTTCTTAGAAATTTCTTCCACCAGATAGCCTAAATCATCTCTTTCAAGTTCAAAGTTGCACTAATCTCTAGGGCAGGGGCAAAATGCCACCAGTCTCTTCACTAAAACATAACAAGAGTCACCTTTGCTCCAGTTCCCAACAAGTTCCTCATCTCCATCTGAGACCACCTCAGCTTGGATTTTATTGTCCATATCACTATCAGCATTTTGGGCAAAGCCATTCAACAAGTCTCTAGGAAGTTCCTTACTTTCCCACATTTTCCTGTCTTCTTCTGAGCCCTCCAACCTGTTCCAATCTCTGCCTGTTACCCACTTCCAAGGTTGCTTCCACACTTTCAGATAACTTTTCAGCAACGCCCCACTCCTAGTACCAATTTACTGTATTAGTCTGTTTTCATGCTGCTGATAAAGACATACTAGAGACTGGGAAGAAAAAGAGGTTTAATTATAGTTCCACATGGTGGGAGGTAAAAGGCACTTCTTACATGGTGGCAACAAGAGAAAATGAGGAAAAAGCAAAAGCAGAAACCCCCGATAAAACCATCAGATCTTGCGAAACTTATTCACTATCACAAGAATAGCATAGGAAAGACCAATCCCCATGATTCAATTACCTCCCCTGGGTCAATCCCACAACACATGGGAATTCTGGGAGATATAATTCAAGTTGAGATTTGGATGGGGACACAGCAAAACCATATCACTTGCATAGAATGACATTGCATAAGCATAGTATCATCATTTTCTTAAGTATTCTGGGTTTTCCTAATCTTTTATAAACAATGTAAAATTGTACATCTTTTACATATATACATTTTTACAGACATTAAAAAGAACATACGTAAGTAGAATTCACAAAGTAAATTTTCTTGGTCAAAAGTTCCATGGTTTTGTTTGTTGTTTGTTTGTTTGAGATGAAGTCTTGCTCTGTTGCCCAGGCTGGAGTGCAGTGGCATGATCTCAGCTCACTGCAACCTCTGCCTCCTCGGTTCAAGCAATTCTCCTGCCACAGCCTCCCAAGGAACTAGGACTGCAGGCATGAGCCACCAAACCCAGTTAATTTTTGTATTTTTAGTAGAGACGGGGTTTCACCATGTTGGCCAGGCTGGTCTCAAACTCCTGACCTCAAGTGATCCACCTGCCTCAGCCTCCCAAAGTGCTGGAATTACAGGGGTGAGCCACCATGCCTGGCTTTTATTTTTATTTTTTATGAATAAAATACAATTGCCTTCCCCAAAGGCAATAATAATTTATACCCTCACATGCAGTGAATGTGCTTTTATACCCACACCTTTATTAACATTAATCTTAAAAACTGTAATTGGAAGAGGTTGAACCTAACGGCCAAAACGTGGCTGTTGACCTGAAGATTAAGTTGTTATAAAACCCAAAGGGAGGGATTGAAACCTCCTTTGCAAAATTATGACTGAGACAGTGAAAGAGATCTAAGTTAACCGACTCCATCTTGCTTCTAACCTCCAAGCTGTCCTTGTTCATTCCTGGCACAGGCTGAACTAACTTTAGGGGAAACTTTGTAGTTTATAGTTAAAGCAAAGACGGTAACAGCCATTTCCCAAAGCAGATCTCCTTCTTGCCTGGGGACTAGATTGCCTTTATAGGACTAACATTGGCCACAAGATTAGAAATTATGGTTTAGGAGTCATGCAGCTGGAGGCTACAAGATTCTGACCCGCTCTAAACTGTTCCTAAGATCAGTGCTTGAGATATTTTGCAGACCCTGCACTTGATGGATCAGCTGGCACCACCCAGATCAATAAACTGGCTCAACTGATCCTGTGGCCCCCAACCAGGAACTGATTCAGCCCAAGAAGACAACTTCCACTCCCTATGATTTCACCTCTGACCAATGAGCACTCCTGGCTCACTGGCTTCCCCGCACTCACCAAGTTATCCTTAAAAACTCTGCTCCGGGCCAGGTGCGGTGGCTCACACCAGTAATCCCAGCACTTTGGGAGACCAAGACGGGCAGATTACTTGAGGTCAGGAGTTCTAGACCAGCCTGGCCAACACGGTGAAACCCGGTCTCTACTAAAAATACAAAAATTAGCTGGGAGTGGTGGTGGGCACCTGTAAGCCCAGCTACTCAGGAGGCTGAGGCAGAGAATCGCTTGAACCTGGGAGGCAAAGGTTGCAGTGAGCCAAGATAGCACTACTGCACTCCAGCCTGAGCGATAGAGCAAGACTCGCTCTCAAAAATAAAAAAATAAATAAAAATAAATAAACTCTGCTCAGTGAATGCTCAGGGAGACTGGTTTGAGTAATAATAAAACTCCGGTCTCCGAAAAAAAAAAAAAGTGGCTGTTGAATTACTAGTAAAGTTTAACTGTACACGTTTTTCTCCATCCTCTACAAACAAAAATAATAACCAACCTCTGAATACATTTAATTTTATCCTCCATATTTGATATGTATTAAGTTGAGAAGAACTCTCTCAATTCACTAAAGAAATATTTTTACTGTCTCTGTCTTTAAAGAAAAATAATTATAAACAAAATGTAATATGTCACCACGAGATTTGAAAGAGTTGGACAGACCTGGTTTCAGATATCCGTTATTAATGTGTAAGTATTCCAAAGATCCAGAAGGTGGCAGTATAATAATGTTTTCCCAAATTTTGGACCCAGATTATCTGAAAATATATAGATTTTTCCCATTTTTATTTTCTCTTTTCTTAAAGTGATGCATGATCATAAAATGCAAAGCACTAAGGAACAAGAGGAGGAAACCTCCACACACTTACAGAAAGAGGAACGGTGAGGGGATGGAATGTGCTCAGGTAGGGAATTAGAGAACTCGCTACAAATTTCAGCTCCTTGGGCAAGTCCCTTAATCTTGAAGTCTACGTTTCCTTGTAGGTGAAATCATATGGCAATGTTCACCCACAAGACCACTGTGAAGACTACATGAGATAAATTATTTAAATGTACGCAGCACACTGGAACATAAGAATGTAACAAGCATTCAATCAATTTTTTTTTTGAGATGGAGTCTCCCTCTGTTGCCCATGCTGCAGTACAGTGGCACAATCTTGGCTCACTGCAAACTCCACCTCCCGGGTTCAAGCGATTCTCCTGCCTCAGCCTCCCAAGTAGCTGGGATTACAGGCATGCGCCACCACACCCGGCTAATTTTTGTATTTTCAGTAGAGACGGGGTTTTCACCATGTTGGCCAGGCTGGTCTCAACTCCTTACCTCAAGTAATCCACCTGCCTCAGCCTCCCAAAGTGCTAGGATTACAGGCATTAGCTATCGCACCCGGCCCAATCAATATTATTTTATGCAGTTCTGTAGGGAACTACTCCAAGACTTAGAATAATATTGTTTAGGAAACAATGAAATAGAAGCCTCATACATATATAATAAAAACCTATTATGTTAAAGGCCTACATCTTGAAAAAGAGTAATAAGACACACAGGAGAACGTCCTCCCTCCTCAAGGGGTGGGGAAAGAATTACCTAAGCAGGTAACAGTGCAAGGCAGTGAAGAGAAAAAAAGGTCTCCAGCGGGTATGATGCTCTGAAAAGTCTTCACCTAAAATAAAAGGAAATAATTTGATATTTGAAGGAGAAGAGAAAAGATATTTCAGAGGTAGGAGTGGTACAGCTCTGGGTGTGTTTGGAAGGCCATCAATGAATAATTTGACTTCTCTAGAAATTAGGTAAATAGGCAGGGCGCTGTGGCTCACACCTGTAATCCCAGCACTTTGGGAGGACGAGGCGGGCGGATCACGAGGTCAGGAGATTGAGACCATCCTGGCTAACATGGTGAAACCCCGTCTCTACTAAAAAATACAAAAAATTAGCTGGGCGTGGTGGCGAGTGCCTGTAGTCCCAGCTACTCGGGAGGCTGAGGCACAAGAATGGCCTCAACCGGGAAGGCAGAGATCGCAGTGAGCCAAGATCACGCCACTGCACTCGAGCCCGGGCAACAGTGCGAGACTCTGTCTCAAAAAAAAAAAAAAAAAAGAAAGAAATTAGATAAATAAGGTACATTAGAGTTGCATTACAGAGAGGCACAGATTAGGCTAATAGTCACTGACTACATGCCAGTGTTTCTCAAACTTTAGGTGAACAAGTAACCTCCAGGTATCATTCACATGGAGATTACTATTTAAATCATAATCTGGGATGTAGCCTGAGAGTTGTTAGATATGAGTTCTGAATTTCTCTTCAAAGAATCAGTATGTCAGTATGTTCAATTCTTTGCCTTCTACTTTTAAACTTAATTTCCTCATAAAGCAATCTTTTTCGATTACCTGCTCCACCCTGATTCATTCTGATTACCTGCTCCACCATGACTCATTCTGATTACCTGCTCCACCCTGACTCACTCTGATTACCTGCTCCACCATGACTCATTCTGATTACCTGCTCCACCCTGACCCACTCTGATTACCTGCTCTGCCCTGACTCATTCCCCACCCTGACTCATTCCGATTTCCACTCTGCCATAACCATTTTTCCCACCATACCACTCACCCTGTCACTCTTTAAATTAGCCAATCGGAATTAGTTTAGCCAGTGCGGTCTAACCCTAGCCAACAGGGGAACAACACAGTAGCAGGGGCCACATGCCTCAGGAATAAGAACCCCTTCCCCTCCCTTGTCCAGCTGTGCACTCACCATTGCTCCATCTGTGAGGGTGCACCCTTCTATAGGAGTAAATTGCCTTGCTGAGAAGAAAAAAAGAAAATTTTATATTTGAGTGCTATTTATTTTGTGGCACCAAAACTTTATTTATAACAGAGTCTATGTTTCTAAAAAGCTCCCAGGTGATGTCAATGCTGCTGATCTGAGGACCACATTTTGAGTAGTGAGACTATAAATGAAAAGACCCTAAACATTTGAACAAGTTATAAAAGAATCTGAATGTGGTGACAATTCATCTAGAGACAAGATTCAGGTTTGATTGAAATAACGAACATGGAGTAAAACACGATATAAATGTTTTCATGTTGGGTACTAAAGGACCCATGAAACTTATAATTTGAGATGTTGGGAGAAGAAAACTACAAGCATATAAATAAACCAAAAAAAAGGCAAATGTAGAAAGTTATATGCAGAGAATTAGCATAAGGTGATGTAATAGAGAATGACAGGGTAGATACTCTAAAGGGAGTGGTCAGGGAAATCTGAATGACAAGAAAAATGAATCTGAAATATGTTATCTGACTATTAATGACAAGGAGGAGCAGATCATGCCAAAATAGGAGCAGAAGAGCATTTTATTTTTTTTTTTATTTTTGAGATGGAGTTTTTGCTTGTTTGTTTGTTTTTTGAAAACAAAGCAAACTCTGTGGCCCATGCTGGAGTGCAGTGGTGCCCTCTTGGCTCACTGCAACCTCTGCCTCCCGGGTTCAAGTGATTCTCCTGCCTCAGCCTCCTGAGTAGCTGGGATTATAGGCACGCGCCACCACACCTGGCTAATTTTTGTATTTTTATTAGAGATGGGGTTTTACCACGTTGGTCAGGCTGGTCTCGAACTCCTGACCTCATGATCCACCTGCCTCGGCCTCCCAAAATGCTGGGATTACAGAGGTGGAGTTTCACTCTTGTTGTTCAGGCTGGAGTGCAGTGGCATGATCTCAGCTCACTGCAACCTCTGCCTCCCAGGTTCAAGCAATTCTCCTGCCTCAGCCTCCCGAGTAGCTGGGATTACAGGCTTGTGACACCATGCCCAGCTAATTCTGTATTTTTAGTAGAGATGGGGTTTAACTATCTTGGCCAGGCTGGTCTCGAACTCCTGACCTCAGGTGATCCACCTGCCTTGGCCTCCCGAAGTGCTGGAATTACAGGCATGTGCCACCGCACCCAGCAAGGAGAACATTTTAGATGGAAGTCTTGTTTTGGGAAGACTGTGAATGCAATGTGGCTAGATTTTATGAATAAAGGGATGAGTGGTATGAGATGCTGCTTGGAGACACATTCAGTCCAGGTCAGGTCATGTAGTGCTTTGTTTTTGGTTTGGTGGGTGGGGGCTGGGGGCTGTTTTTTGTTTTGTTTTGTTTTGTTTTTTGTTTTGTTTTTTGAGACAGGGTCTTGCTCTGTCACCCAGGCTGGAGTGCAGTGGTGCAATCATGACTCACAGCAGCCTTGACCCCCTGAGCTCAACTGATCTTCCCACCTCAGCCTCCCAAGTAGCTGGGACTACAGTCTCATGCCACCATGCCCAGCTAATTTTTTTTACTTTCTGTGGAGATGGGGTTTCGCCAAGTTGCCATGGCTTGTCTCAAACTCTTGGGCTCAAGCCATCCACCATCCTAGGTCTCCCAAAGTGCTGGGATTATAGGCATGAGCCACTTCACCCAGCCTGTTTAGTGTTTTGCAAATTAAATTGTAGAATTTGGATTTCATTCTAAGTGCAATTAGTTGCCACTAGATAGTTTTAATCAAGGAATATATAAGTGATGTGATTTAAAACTTTTTAGAAATTATTTTGACTTGAAAATACTAATCAATCTTAACAAGACTTGTGCCACCTGATGTCATGCAATAGGAAAAGCCCAGTACAACCTATGAGGTATTCTTTCCAAATGAATTGAACCCGGATCTTATTAAGCCTCAAGCTCTACCTACCAGTTTACAGAAAATTTGGAGGTTAGAAGAACATGTTTAACAACACTACAAGGAATCAATTAGCTAGATACAGAAAGTGGAGTATTCTACAGGATAAATAACATTTTATTTTCCAAAAACAAATGGATAAAATGGGTATACTAGTATAGTCTTACAAAACACAACAACAAAAAAAAAAGCTAGAGAGGCATACCAACCAAATGCAATGTGTTTAATTTAATGATAATTAAATAACAAAGCATATATTGAGAAATAATTGATCATTTTTAGGTGAAATTATTCCATACTGGTTTTACTCTTTAAAATTCATACCTGTTGGAGATATCTACTGAAACATTTATGGTTGAAATGATATATCTTGGATTTGCTTTAAAATACTTAAAAGAAAAAAAAGAAAATGTGTTATTGGGAAAATAGATAAAGATGGGGAGATTATTGATAACTTTTGGAACTGCTGTGGTAGCATAAAGAAATGTGATATACTATTCTATTTATGTGTGTGGGGTTTTTTGTGTTTTTGTTGGTGGTAGTGGTGGTGGTAGTTGTTGGTTTTGTTTTGTTCTGTTCGTTTTGTTTTTCTTTTTTTTTTTTTTGTTTGAGACAGAGTCTCGCTCTGTCACCAGGCTGAAGTGCAGTGGCATGATCTCGTCTCACTGCAACCACCACCTCCCAGGTTCAAGTGATTCTCTTGCCTCAGCCTCCCAAGTAGCTGGGACTACAGGCACGTGCCACCATACGCAGCTAATTTTTGTATTTTTAGTAGAGATGGGATTTCACCATGTTAGCCAGGATGGTCTCAGTCTCTTGACCTCATGATCTGCCAGCTTTGGCCTCCCAAAGTGTTGGGATTACAGGCGTGAGCCACCTCACCCAGCCTCTGTTTTGTTTTTCTAATACAGGGTCTCACTGTTGCCCTGACTGGAATGCAGTGGTGCAATCATAGCTTACAGCAGCCTCAAACTCCTAGGTTCAAGCAACCCTCCCACCTCAACCTCCCAAGTAGCTAGGACTACAGGAACATGCCACAACTTCTGGCTAATTTTTTATATTATGTATATGTTTTTAAATTTCCCCATGTATACACACACACCTCACTCTGGTTGAAATGCAGAGAATGGGTTGCAGGGAGGCAGTAGTGAAAGCAGGGATGGCAGTTAGAACACTGTTGCAGTGGTCCATGTACGAAGAGCTGGTGGACTAGACTCGTGGTGGTGGTGGAGATGTTAAAGAAGTGGATGGTCTCAAAATATACTAGGGAAATCAAATTGACAAGACTTCTTGATGATTTGGGATGGGGTTGAAGTGAGTTGGAAAAGAAAGGGAAGATGCACTTTGAAGATAATTTCTGAATTTTTAGCATTATTTTGATAGGTTGTGGGGAGGCTGGGGTGCAGGGTTAGGAAGAGTTCTATTTTGTCCATGGTAGTTTTGAGATTCCTATCAAGAGCCTTTTTTGGAAATGCAAGATAAACTATTGGGTGGAATTTGCAGTACAAGTCAGGACTAGAAGTGTAGATCTGGAGGTGAGTCTTGCAGATAATATTTACAGTCAAGCCACTGGGGGATATCACTGAAGAAGTGGAGAAATAGAGAAGGAACCTCAGAATAGATGCTAGAGACTGAGCACAGGAGAATCCAATGGAGCATCAATGTGCCCATCTGTATAGCAGAATTGTAATAGGGCTATCAAAAGGATTGTGCATGATTTTGTATGCAAAGCCCTCTGTGGCACATGGTAAATGTTCAATAGCCATTATTCATCTTTGACCCATTCATTTTTAGCAAATAACCTCTCCTCTTACTTCCCTGAGAAAAACAGGAAGCAAAGACCTGCAGGAGGCAACTCCATCACTTTCCTTCTCCCCAACCCTCAAACTCACTTGTAAGTCTATCATCCATCCCCTCCTCCTTTCAGTATCAGAAGACAAATTTCCTTTCCTTTTCTAAGTTCATTTTTTTCAACAGGCTGTCAATTCTATTCCTTCCACTTCTTCTGAGATGTTGCCCTACCAATTATGACATTCTGTCTTACACTTTCCCTTCCTCTCCCTTTCTAGCTTCTTCCTTTCAGCCTATAAATATATGACTTCATTCTATCTTCTTGCTTTTTTGTTTTTGTTCTCATTTTTGTTTGAGACAGGGACTGGCTTTGTCACCCAGGCTTGAGTGCAGTGGGGTGATCTTGACTCACTGCAACCTCTGCCCTCAGGATTCAAGTGATTCTCATGCCTCAGCTTTGCGAGTAGCTGGGATTGCAAGCATGTGCCACCATGTCTGGCTAATTTTTTGGTAGAGACGGGATTTCACCATGTTGCCCAGGCTGGTCTCGAACTCCTGGCCTCAAGCGATCTGCCTGCCTTGGCCTCCCAAGGTGCTGAGATTACAGGTGTGAGCCACTATGCCTGGCCACTTTTGCTCATTCTTGTGCTGAGGCCATAACAGTCCTTTCTTTGAACTGATCCCCATCATTTTCAAAAATTGCAACCATATTTGTGAAAACTAACAATAGGTCTCAAGTTAGAATTACGGAAAGGGCCTGACCTTTGCTAAAGAATAAGCATAGTTAAATAATGACCTGCCACTGCCTAGCTTGCTTTTTTTTTTGAGACAGAGTCTCTCTCTGTCGCCAGGCTGGAATGCAGTGGCACCATCTCGGCTCACTGCAGCCCCTACCTCCCGGGTTCACACCATTCTCCTGCCTCAGCCTCCATGGTAGCTGGGATTGCAGGCGCCTACCACCACGCCCGGCTAATTTTTGTGTTTTTAGTAGAGATGGGGTTGCACCATGTTGGCCAAACTGGTCTCAAACTCCTGAACTCAGGTGATCCTTCCGCCTCTGTAGCAGGACAAGCCACAGACAAAACTCCTCAGACACTGAGTTAAAGAAGGAAGAGGTTTATTTGGCCGGGAGTATCAGCAGGACTCCTGTCTCAATAGCCGAGCTCCCTGAGTGAGCAATTCCTGTTCCTTTTAAGGGCTCACAACTCTAAGGGGATCCACATGAGAGGGTCGTGATCTATTTGAGCAAGCAAAGGGTACGTGACAGGGGCTGCATGCACTGGTGGTCAGAGTGAAACAGAACAGAACGGTCAGAGTGAAACAGAACAGAACGGGAGGTTTCACAATGTCCTTCCATACAATGTCTGGAATTTATGGATAACTTCAGTTGCTAGGTCAGAGGTCGAATTTTAAATATCAGGCTTAGGTCAGGCAAGCCCAGGCCTGGTTTTGAGTCTGGTTCCTTGGTTTCGGGTCTGGTTCCTAGGCGCCAGGCTACCTGCCTTTAGTTTCGTTTCTCTTTCCTTTTCTGAGTATAAAGCAATATAAAACAATATGAGAGGGTCTATCTCTCTTCTCTCACCTCAGCCTCCCAAAATGCTGGGATTACAGGCATGAGCCTCTGTGCCCGGCCTCTAGCTTGCTCTTCTATAAGTTGCTTACTGCCCCAGAGTCATGTAACCAGAGACTGCAATATTTATAACTTTCCCCACTACTCCTATAGATAACATCACTATTAGAAAACCTAAAGAAATGGTCTTTGAGATATTTTTCCAATTTAGCATTTTGGCAGACCAAGAAGACATCAACAGGCCTTCAGACCCCCTCCCATGACCTGAATCAGCGGCGTGAAGACAATTTAGATTGTCTGTGATTTCATCCCCAGCAATCAATTGTTTCAGTTCCCCAGCCCCCTGCCCACCAAAGTACGCTTAAAAACCGTAGCCTCTGCCAGGTGTGGTGGCTCGCACCTGTAACCCCAGTACTTTGGGAGGCCAAGGTGGGTGGATAGCTTGAGCCCAGGAGTTTGAGACCAGCCTGGGAAACATGGCGAAACTCCATCTGTATACAAAAATGCAAAACTTAGCTGGGTGTGGTGCCACACGCCTGTAGTCCCAGCTATTCGGGAGGCTGAGGTAGGAGGATAGCTTGAGTCCCGGAGGGCAAGGCTGCAGTGAGCCATGATTGCACCATGACTGCACTCCAGCCTGGAAGACAGAATGACACCCTATCTCAAAAACAGACAAAAAAAACAAATCCCACCCCCTAGCCTCTGAATTATTGGGGAGGTGGATTTGAGAAATTTCTCCCACCCTCAAGCTTGGCTGGCCCTGGGATAATTAAACTTTCTTTGCTGAAAAACCTGCTGTTCTCAGTGCATTTGTTTTTTTCAGGCAGCTGGCAAGAAGAACCTGTCAGGCTGTAATAGCAGTATAAAGGAAAATAAAAAATCTCAGGAGATTCAACCTCCTTATGCCAAAGGGAAAGTAAAGCCTAGAGGCTGAGTCATGCAACGCCCTCTTCCAAATGAATAGCTGTTACTAGCACTATGCATCTGCCAGATTCCTGCAGAAAGGTAAAAACCCCAGGCATCTGGGAATGACAGCCCCCACAGATCATTCATAAGTAAATTCTTTTCTGGCCTCCCATAAACAAGGACACGCCAATTGTAACTTTCGATTTGCCATCTAAGTTTAGCTCCTAAAACCAAAGTCTGTTCAATTCTACACTGATAATGTCAATTACAAGCCTTATCTTTTCAGATGTGGAACAAAGACAAGAAGAGATCAATCATTCCTCCACTCACCCAGATTGGTCTGCGTAATCGATGCTTTGCTTACTCCCTTTTTTTAATTCAGACATTCACCTTATCATATATAAAGTGTAGATTTACTGGGCACTAGCTAAAGTCTCTCAAGAATGTAGCCATTTGCCTTACTGCCTATCTGTCCCTCTTCCTAGATGCTTTCCCCTCCTGTATAAGTGTAGAAATACTAAACTTCCCAAAAACATCTTTGGAAAGAACAGCCACAGATGTGTCTGTAGCTTGTGCTTTTCTCAGGCACACCATAAAGCTGGCTTAATAAACCTCAATTGATTGAGATCCTTGCCTTGGTCACTCATTTGGGTTATCAGTAGCAATGGTGAACAGTAAAAAACAATCACAGTTGTGGACATGAAGATTTTTTTTTTTAACTAGAGCTTTGTGCATGCATTGAGCATTTTATGTTCCCATGTATCATTAAACACTGTTCTTTGCTTGGTGACAATAATCATTTTATAATGTATTATTCTCATATAAAGAGAAAAATAACGGACAGTGCTTTTGCTTCCTAGGGGCTCCAAAAACATTAGCCAGCTGTATCAAATAAGTCAGAAAAATCAGTAAGATAATAACAGATGTGTCTCCTTGCATTGTAGTCATTGTCAGTACATTTAAGGAAGAAAAGGACACAGAAGCCAGGCTGAGAAGGGCTGAGGTGTGAATGGGAAGTGTGGAAGTGGACATTTATGAAATCTGATTGAGAAGGAAAGGGCTGTAGGGCCAGGAAAGGTTTTTCTTCCTTTCTTCTTTTCCCTTCTTCCTCATTCCCTTTCTTCTTTAATTATTTCCTTTTCCTTCTCCTCATTCTTCCAATTCATCTTCCTTTTCTTAAAATCCAAAGCAACATAATATTTGGAAAAAATTTCAAACACTGTAGAAATATATGATGTAGGATGCCCCTGTAGCTAGGAGGAGCATTTTTTTTTTTTTTTTTTTTGAGACAGAGTCTCGTTCTGTTGCCCAGGCTGAAGTGCAATGACACAAACTCAGCTCACTGCAACCTCTGCCTTCTGAGTTCAAGTGATTCTCCTGCCTCAGCCTCTGGGGTAGCTGGGATTACAGGCATGAGCCACCACGTCCAGCTAATTTTGTATTTTTAGCAGAGACGGAGTTTCCCCATGTTGGCCAGGCTGGTCTCGAACTCCTGACCTCAGGTGATCAGCCTACCTCGGCTTCCCAAAGTTCTGGGATTACAGGCATGAGCCACCGCACCCAGCCGCTAGAGGAGTTTTTAATATTGGCTACATATTACATAACCTGGGGAGGTTTTTAAAAAAGTCTGATACCAAGCCCACAGCCCATATCAAATACCTCAGAATCTCTGAGTGGCACTCAAATATCAGTATTCTTTAAAGCTCTGTAGGTGATTCCCATAATGCAGTCAAGGTTAGGACCACTGCCCCAGGGCTTTTTTCCTCAAAGAGTGGTCTGTGAACCACCAGCATCAGCATGAACATTCAGCTGAATCTCAGCTCTGCACTCCTGTCTGCCTAATGAATCCTAATCTGCATTTTAACAAGGTCTCTTGGGATTTCATATGCACACTGAAATTTGAGAAGCACTTTCTAGAGAAAAACCACTGGAAGCAATAGAGAAGTTTTGTTATTGTTTTATTTAAAGATAGAATGGTAGGCCAGGTGTGGTGGTTCACGCCTGTAATCCCAGCACTTTGGGAGGCCAAGGAGGGAGGATTGCCTGAGGCCAGCAGTTTGAGACCAGCCTAGGCAACATAGTGAAACCCCATCCCTACAAAATATACAAAAATTAGCACCCGGGTGTGGTGTCACATGCCTGTAATCCCCACTACTTGGGAGGCTGAGGCATGAGAATCACTTGAATCCAGGAGGCAGAAGTTGCAGTGAGCAAAGATTCCACCACCACACTCCAGCCTAGGTGACAAAGCAAGACTCAAAAAAAAAAAAAAAAAAAAAAGGAAATTTAGCCTGGTAGAAGCAACATGGAGTCAGTTATGTCAGATTTCCCTTACTACTACAATTTTTGCAAAGGCAGCTTCACCACCAAAAGATAGAAACTTTTTTCATTCACCCACTCCAAATCAATTTACTTACTTTAGATTGGATTTAATAATTTCTGTCAATGATTTCCACCCCAAGAGAGTTAATAAAAAAAAGAGTCAGGTCAGGTGTGGTGGCTCACACCTGTAATCCCAGGACTTTCAGAGACTGAAGCAGGAGGATTCCCTGAGCCCTGGAGTTCATAAACCAACCTAGGCAACATGGTGAAACCCTATCTCTACTAAAAATGGAAAATTAGCTGGGCATGGTGGTGAGCACCTGTAGTCCCAGCTACTCAGGAGGCTGAGGCAGAAGAATTGCTTGAACCCAGGAGGCAGAGGTTGCAGTGAGCCGACATAACACCACTGCACTCCAGCCTGGGCGACAGAGTGAAACTCCATCTCAAAAACAAATAAATAAATAAATAAAATAATTTAAACAGAGCCAAATCACTCTACTCTTTGAAGTACACTCTCACAATGATACAGAATGGCTGGGCTCCCAGTTAAACACCTCCCTCAAGCCTAGAACTCTGGCCCTAAGTGAAAACAGCTGACCCCGCTTTTTTTGGCCCAAATGATTGCCTTTTGGACTCACCCTGTTACAGGAAAGTGGTCCTGATCCAGACCCCAAGAGACGGTTCTTGGATCTTGCACAAGAAAGAATTCAGGGCGAGTCCATAGAGTAAGATGAAAGCAAGTTTATTAAGAAAGTAGAGGAATAAAAGAGGGACTTGTACTGAGGGATGCTGGTTGCCCATTTTTATGGTTATTTCTTGATTATATGCCAAGAGGTGGACTATTCATGCCTCCTTTTTTATAGACCATATAGGGTAACTTCCTGACATTGCCATGGCATTTGTAAACTGTCATGGCACTAGTGGGAGTGTAGCAGTGAGGAAGACCAGAGGTCACTCTTATTGCCATCTTGGTTTTGATGGGTTTTAACTGGCTTCTTTACTGCAAACTGTTTTATTAGCAAGGTCTTCATAACCTGTATCTTGTGCCGACCTTCTATCTCATCTTGTGACTTAAAATGCCTTAACCATCTGGGAATGCAACCCAGTAGGTCTCAGCCTCATTTTACCTATCTCCATTCAAGATGGAGTTGCTCTGGTTTACACGCCTCAACAGCCCCTCCCCCATCCTGTGCCCATAAAATCCAGACCAGCTGGCAGAAAAAAAAAAAGGAAAAAAAGAGCAACACAAGTGGCTGAACCTCAGGGATACAAGCTGCTGAGCCTTGGGGATGCAAGCAGTTGAGAGGTGAGCAGAGAAACAACTGAGCATGAAAGACTATGGATAAATGTGGCTAACTTCAGATGGTGTGATTTCGGAGGGGAGCCCAGCCAGAGACGGCTGGGTTTCAGGGAAAGATCACCTTCTTCCTGCACCATCCCGTTTCCAGCTCCCCTTCCATGAGAGCCACTTCTACTGCTCAATAAAGTCTTCCACATTCATTGTCTTTCAAACAGTTCCTGTGACTTGATTCTTCCTGGACACCGAACAAGAACTTGGGTGTCGAAAAAGGGCAGGTGCAGGAGGCTGTCACCCTGACCCTTCACTGAGCTGTTAACACTTAGCCGTCCATGAACTGCAGGCTGAGTGAAACGAGACACTCCAGTTCCTGCCCACGAAGGGGGTCAAGATCAAGGGAAAAATCCCATCTCAATAGTTACAGACAAAAATCCCTGGGTCTGGATTCTCACAAAAAGGAGAGTGGGGTAAGTATGTGAAACCGCTCAGACATTTGAAAAAAGAAGAAACACTTTTCACAAAGATCTTGTGCCAGTTCTGGTCCTCTGGGAAGCAGACGGTGAGATGGAATTAGAAGTGTAAGAAAAGTCTTTGAAGCATGAAGGGAGGATAGAGCCTGAGAAGGCAGGGATAGCCTCACACTGCCATGCAGGGCTGATACCTATAAAGAGAGAAAGAGGGGATGGAGGAATGGACAAGCTTCTGACTACAGCACAGCTCAGAGAAAGTCTCAACCAGGCCAACAAAGAGCCCCAGAACAAAGATTGTCTGGTAGAGGAGTCCCACATGACAAAGACTGGCCCAGCTCTATTACACTACCATGCCCAGTCACTGGCTGGAAGCAGCTTATGAGAGTGTGGCTTCAGCAAAGCTGCAGAGTGGACCCCCAAGGTGTCACGGAGGGGGACAGCCGGCCAAGCACACTCCTTACCACAGGAGCTATTGTAAAGGGAGAACGAAGCAACACTCTCATCAAGCAGCCCTGGACTGAAACTGTATTGGTGATATCTGAATAATTTTAAACATAGTTTAGGCAGAGTAAAGAGGCAGCAGAATACTCCTTTGATGGTGCTGTCTCTTAGCTTCTGAAACATTTATCTCATTCCTTATCTTAAAAGCACCTGAAGTAGGTTTTGTTCAAAAGTAAGGAAATTGGCCCTAATCTGATAAAAAGCCTGAGTCTCCATTGTCTTCTTGAAAGTGCCCCATCCGGGGCTTCCCAGCACCCCTCGGGGCTCCTCTTCCCCACCCAGACTGGGGAATTGACCTTACTGACTTCTTAATGTGCATTACAGGCTGCCCTTGCTCAAGCCACTCTTGCCACTCTGTCCCCAAGGCCCAGGCTACTGTTGTGTTGGGATGATATCTCAAGTATTGGTTGACATATTTTTGTATTAATAGTATTTCCTGCTTTCTTACTCCATCCCTTCATTGAATTCAATTGTGGGAGATAGGACAGATATTAAAGGCATGCAGTAGTCAAACCTGTCTTCGGGTTTTATTCTTTATCCTGATACCCAGAAATGGGGGTGGAGATTACCAAGGACAGGGACTAGGGAGCCGAGGCCCTTCAGGAGAACTCACAGCATCTCAGTATCTGAATATCTTTAAAAAAAATTTTTTTTTTAATTTTTTGAGATGGAGTCTCATTCTTATCACCCAGGCTGGAGTGCAGTGGCCGATCATGGCTCACTGCAACCTCCACCTCCCAGGTTCAAGCAATTCTTCCACCTCAGCCTACTGAGTAGCTGGGATTATAGGCATGCACCACCACACCCAGCTAATTTTTGTATTTTTAGTAGAGACGGCATTTCACACGTTGACCAGGCTGGTCTTGAACTCCTGACCTCAGGTGATCCGCCTGCCTCAGCTTCCCAAAGCGCTGGGATTACAGGTGTGAGCCACTGCGCCCAGCCAGAATCTCAATATCTTGATCTATTCTCCACTCTCTCTGCCTTGACCGTCACTGAGAAATTCATCTAGTCCATGAGGCCTAAAGACATGGCAGTATCAAATCAAGCCCCAAGCCAAAAATTATACTGCATGTTACCCTCGTAAAGTGATTCTCTCAACACTGAAAGAATGATATTATATTCCCCAGTGACACTGGGCAAGAAGAAGGGAGGATTGAGGCTTAAGAAAAAAAAATCAAGTCCTAGCCATGGAGCAAGGAGAAAGAAGCACATGTTGAAAAAATATAAGGAGGTCACTTACATTTAATCAGGTACAAAATTTGCAGACAAAATTAAAAGTGCTAGATACAGAAACTTATAGGTAGAACAGCCCTAATCTTAAAGGGCTATAGATTTTTACCTCATTATCATCTCATTTCTATCAGGGGAACCCACCCCCAATATTTCAACATAGGTTCTTTCTATTTTCTCTAAGTGTCAGCCAGTCTGAGAAATAAAGAGAAAGAGTACAAAGAGAGGAATTTTACAGCTGGGCCTCCAGGGGTGACATCACATATCGGTAGGTCCGTGATGCCTACCTGAGCCACAAAACCAGCAGGTATTTATTAAGGACTTCAAAAGGGGAGGGGGTGTATGAACAGGGAGTAGGTCAGAAAGATCACATGCTTCAAAGGGCAAAAACAAAGATCACATGCTTCTGAGGCCAATAAAGATCACAAGGCAAAGGGCGAAGCAAAGATCACAAGGCAAAGGGCAAAATCAAAAACTCCTGATAAGAGTCTATGTTCAGCTGTGCACGTATTGTCTTGATAAACATCTTAAACAACAGAAAACAGGGTTTGAGAGCAGAGAACTGGTCTGACATCAAATTTACCAGGGAGCGGTTTTTTTTCCCCACCCTAATAAGCCTGAGGGTACTGTAGGAGACCAGGGCGTATTTCAGTCCTTATCTCAACTGCATAAGACAGACACTCCCAGAGCGGCCGTTTATAGACGTCCCCCCAGGAACGCAATTCTTTTCCTAGGGTCTTAATATTAATATTCCTTGCTAGGAAATGAATTTAATGATATCTCCCATACTTGCACGTCCGTTTATAGGCTCTCTGCAAGAAGGAAAATATGGCTTTTTTTGCCTGACTCCACAGGCAGTCAGACCTTATGGTTGTCTTCCCTTGTTCCCTAAAAATCGCTGTTATTCTGTTCTTTTTCAAGGTGCACTGATTTCATATTGTTCAAACACACGTTTTACAATCAATTTGTACAGTTAACACAATCATCACAGTGATCCTGAGGTGACGTACATCCTCAGCTTATGAAGATAACAGGATTAAGAGATTAAAGTAAGACACATGTAAGAAATTATAAGAGTATTATTAGGGAAGTGATAAATGTCCATGAAACCTTCACAATTTATGTTCCTCTGTCACGGCTCCAGCCGGTCCCTCTGTTTGGGGTCCCTGACTTCCTGCAACATATTTCACCAGCTTTTGTGCCCAATTTTCCAGGAGGAGATGAATAATGAGTTTAATAAGAGTAACGAAAAAGACTACCCCAGCCAGGATTCTTGGTCTAAATGGAAATATCTTTCTCTGAGCACCTGAAAACAGGCTTTTCACCCAGGCTATATCTGGGTTTTTCACGGAGAACCCCTGCTATCCGCCTCAGCAGGGGTTCCTGTTAAGAGGCAGATTTCTCAGGTTAAGCACAGTGGCTCACTCTTGTAATCCCAGCACTTCGGGAGGCCAAGGCAGGAGGATTGCTTGAGTCCAAAAGTTTGAGACCAGCCTGGGCAACACAGTGAGACCCTGTATCCACACAAAAAAATGAAAATTTTAAAAATTTAAAAAAAAAGGCAGATTTCTCAGGCCCAGCCCAGACCTAGTGAACCAGAATCTAAGGGTGAAGCTCTGCAATATGCAATTTTAACATCTACCCTAGATGATTTTTACACACATTCAAATGTTAAAACCACTGCTTTAGATTTTTTTTTTTTTTTTTTTTGAGACGGAGTCTGGCTCTATCACCCAGGCTGGAGTGCAGCGGCCCGATCTCGGCCACACTGCAAGCTCCACCTCCCGGGTTCAAGCAATTCTCCTGCCTCAGCCTCCCAAGTAGCTGAGATTACAGGTGTGTGCCACCACAGCCAGCTGATTTTTATGTTTTTAGTAGAGATGAGATTTCACCATGTTGCCCAAGCTGGTATCGAACTCCTGACCTCAGGTAATCTGCCTGCCTTGGCCTCCCAAAGTGCTGGGATTACAGGCATGAGTCACTGCACCAGGCCAGGAGGGTATGAAAAATATTGACACCTCGGATTAGAAAAGGCAATCTAGGGGCTGGGCACGGTGGCTCACACCTGTAATCCCAGCACTTTGGGAAGCCGAGGCAGGTGGATCATGAGGTCAGGAGATTGAGACCATCCGGGCTAACACGGTGAAACCCCATCTCTACTACAAGTACAAAAAAAAATTAGCTGGGCATGGTGGCGGGTGCCTGTAGTCCCAGCTATTCAGGAGTCTGAGGCAGGAGAATGGCGTGAACCCAGGAGGCAGAGCTTGCAGTGAGCTGAGATCGTGCCACTGCACTCCAGCTTGGGCGACAGAGCTAGACTCCGTCTCAAAAAAAAAAAAAAAAAAAAAAAAAGACAATCTAGTCTGGGCTCAGTCTAGGAGAGCGGATCACCTGTCAGGAGTTCAAGACCAGCCAGGCCAACATGGTGAAACTCTGTCTCTACTAAAAATACAAAAATCAGTCGGGTGTGGTAGCACGTGCCTGTAATATCCCAGCTACTCCAGAGGCTGAGGGAGGAGAACATCGTGAACCTGGGAGGCAGAGGTTGCAGTGAGCCGAGATGACCCACTGCACTCCAGCCTGGGCGTCAGAGCAAGGTTCCGTCTCAAAAAAAAAAAAAAAACAAAATGAAAGAAGGAAAAGGCAAGGCCAGGTGCGATGGCTCACACCTGTAATCCCAGCACTTTGGGAGGCCGAGGCAGGTGAATCACGAGGTCAGGAGCTCAAGACTAGCTGTCCAACATGGTGAAACTCCATCTCTACTAAAAATACAAAAAATTAGCTGGGCATAGTGGCAGGCGCCTGTAATCCCAGCTGCTCTGGAGGCTGAGGCAGGAGAATCGCTTAAACCTGGGAGGCGGAGGTTGCAATTAGTCCCAGAGGTTGCAGTGAGCCGAGATCATGCCACTGCACTCCAGCCTGGGCGATGGAGCGAGACTCTGTCTCAAAAAAAAAAAAAAAAGAAAGAAAAGAAAAGAGTCTACAGTCTAGTTTACGGAATAACAGAAATCTTTATGGCCTTGCAAGGTTTTTGGTGAATAAAGTTTTTTAAACATGAAAAAAATAAAGAAATCTTTATGGCCCTGTCAACCTCAATTATAAGCAGAGAGGCTCTCTAACGGAAAATGTTAATCTGGGAATACAGTGTGCAATGGGAATAGGCATGCTTGGTAAACTATGTATTCGTGGAGGAAAAGGAAGACAAAGGTTTTTAAAGGAAAGAATGAGGAGGATTATGTAATTGTTTTGAGATAATTACCGTTGGCTACAAAGATCAATAACAAGGGTGACATCAGTCCAAGGTCAGATAGACAGTTGCTGGGCAAATGTCCTTGTAGTAGTATCTTTTTGTATAAGGTTTGAGATGGTCTTTGTGCAAGGTTGTGTTTTTTGTAGTCTTTTTTGTTATTAGGCATAATACATGAGACTTCTCTCTCTCTCCTTCTCTCTCTCTCTTTTTGTAGACACAGGGTTTTGCCATGTTGGCCAGGCTGCGTTTGAACTCCTGGCCTCAAGTGATCCACCTGCCTTGGCCTCCCAAAGTGCTGAGATTACGGCCTGAGCCACCGTGCCCGCCTGAGAACTCTCTCTCTCTCTCTTTTTTTTTTTTTTTTTTTTTGAGACAGAATCTCACTCTGTCTCCCAGGCTGGAGTGCAGTGGCACGATCTCAGCCTCACTGCAACTTCCGCCTCCCAGGTTCAAGGGATTCTCCTGCCTCAGCCTCCTGAGTAGCTGGGATTACAGGCACGTGTCACCATGTCCAGCTATTTTTTGCATTTTCAGTAGAGACGGGGTTTTACCATGTTGGCCAGGCTGGTCTCGAACTCCTGACCTCAGGTGATCCACCCACCTCGGCCTCCCAAAGTGCTGAGAATACAGGCATGAGCCACCGCGCCCCGCCAAGAATTCTCTCTTTATAGCTTTCCCTCACTCCCTTTATCAGTGTTTTCCTAATGTTAGTGACTCCATTTTGATTCTGATAACTTTCACAGCCTTCATGTGTGCTTTAGGGTAAGGAGCAGCCATACCCAGATCACAATAGCAATGTTCCTTTATCAAACGAGTGTATAAGCTAAAAGCTTTTCATCATTGCAACATCATTCAAAATTCGCTCTTCAATTTAGGCAATTGCTACCACTCCCCATCAGTAAAATAATGTATAGTCTATAATAAGTAGTAAATTGTGATCAATGTTTGTTTTGAGATACTATCTGTTGACTTTACCTGGGCCTCTTTCTTTTCTTTTCTTTTTTTGAGACAAGATCTCACTCTGTTACCCAGACTAGAGTGCAGTGGCATAATCTGGGATCCCTGCATCTTCAACCTCCCTGGCTCAAGGGATTCTCCTACCTCAGCCTCTCAAGCAGCTAGGACCACAGGCACGTGCCACCATGCCCAGCTAATCTTCTTTACTTTTTGTAGAGATGGGGCCTCACTGTGTTGTCCAGGCTAGTCTCAAATTCCTGGGCTCAAGTGATCCTCCCACCTTGGCCTCCCAAAATGCTGGGATCACAGGTATAAGCCACTATTCCAGCCTAGTATTTTTGATATTCTACAATATTGTGACTGACTGTTTCTCCTCCTCTTGTTCCTGGATGCATGGTCTTGCCACTAGTAACAGCATTTCCCAACCTCCCTTGCAGCTACATGTGGCCATATGACCAAGTCTGAGCCAATGGGAGCTGATTGTAAAACATCTAAAATTTCCAAGTCATCTCTAACTTAAACTCAAGTTGGTTCCTCTGAACTTTGCCTTTTCTCATGTTTTTGTAAACTGAATCAAAGAAATGAGAAAGACCAGCTTCATTCATACACAACAGGATGATGCCAAGGAGATGAAAGAACAACAAACTAGAAGAAATTTAGTTCTTGATTAACCCTACTAAGAAAAGCTGCTCCATCAACCTAGACAGGCTGAAGTGTTACACAAGAGAGAAATAAGTTCCCATATTATTTAAGCCATTATACTTTTGCCTTATTTTTACTACAGCATTTTAGCCTTTACTCTAACAAATACCAGTAACTAATTAGCACTTAAAGGCACTGGTATTTGTTAGAGTAAAGGCTAAGATGCCCTTAGCTAATTAGCACTTAAAGGCACTTATTAAGTCAGACTGAACCATTGGCAATCAGAATGACATTTATCTTCCGCACCAAATATTTTGTTTCCATGAATCCTATATAGCAAACATTGGAAAGGTGATTATACCTTAATCACAAGAGGAGACTACGAAAAATTCAAAGACCTAAGGAAATGTAGGAGATCAAGTGAATACAGGTAAAACCTAGGTTTATGAAGTTAATTTGATTCATTAAGTGCACAACTTTGTCCCAATGCCCAGTCTTTGTATCACACTGGTATGCATGCCTTTCAAGCATCTCAACAAAGAACACAATTTTTTTCATGTTAAAAAGACAAATTTTATTTACTTTCTTGTACAAAATATAAATGGATGTTTGAGATGTTTGAGGCAGAATTTTCAGGCCAGGCAGGGTGGCTCACGCCTGTAATCCCAGCACTTTGGGAGGCCAACGTGGGAGGATCGCTTAAGCCCATGAGTTTGAGACCAGCCTGGGCAATATAGAAAGAAGAAAATAGGATTTTCAGGTGTCGAAAGTGGTAAATCATTGAGTAGACTGTGGCATCTGCTTACAAAAATAGTCAAGTACAAACTTGAATGCTCTCAATGTAGTAAATAATATATATATATATACACATATACATACATAAACAAGTTTTTGTGTTTCGTTGTTGTTGTTGTTTTGAGGCGGAGTCTTGCTCTATCGCCCTGAGCTGGAGTGCATAGGCACCATCTTGGCTTACTGCAACCTCCGCCTCCCGAGTTCAAGCGATTCTCGTGCCTCAGCCTCCCGAGTAGCTGGGATTACACGCGTGTACCATCACGTCTGGCTAGTTTTTGTATTTTTAATAGAGACGGGGTTTCACTATGTTGGCCAGGCTGGCCTTGAACTCCTGACCTCAGGTGATCCACTCGCCTCGGCCTGCCAAAGTGCTGGGATTATAGGCATGAGCCACCACTCCCGGCCCAGACTTTCTTAATACATCTGAAAAAACCAACATTTCGTGCTATCTATACTGCCTGCTCCTAACACTATGTTTGACTTTGACACATTCAACCCTAGTACAAACTCAAAAATGTAATAGGCTACCTGTAAATATATATATATAGAGAGAGAGAGAAAGTCCAGGAAAATGTTATTCATGAGTAATGGGACTACCTTACTAGTTACTCTTCATTATAAGACTACAGGTTCACCGGGCTCATGCCTGTAATCCCAGCACTTTGGGAGGCCGAGGTGGGTGGATCACCTGAGGTCAGGAGTTCAAGACCAGCCTGACTAACATGGTGAAATCCCGTATCTGCTAAAAATACAAAAATTAGCCAGGCATGATGGCGGGTGCCTCTAATCCCAGCTACTCGGGATGCTGAGGCAGAAGAATCGCTTGAACCTGGGAGGCGGAGGTTGCAGTAATTGCACCATTGCACTGCAACCTGGGCGACAAAGCGAGACTCCATCTTTAAAAAAAAAAAAAGACTACAGGTTATTTTTATACTTTTTTTTTTTTTTTTTTTGAGACAGGGTCTCACTGTCACTCAGGCTGAAGTGCAGTAGCACAGTCACAGCTCACTGCAGCCTAGACCTCCTGGGCTCGGGCTGTGAAGTAGCTGGGACCACAGGGGCACTCCACTATGTCTGGCTTTTTGTTTTGTTTTGTAGAGACAGGGTCTCACTATGTTGCTCAGGCTGGTCTTGAATTCCTGGGCTTAAACGATTCCCCCACCTCAGCCTTCCAAAGTGCTGGGATTAAAGGTGTGAGCCACCACGCCTGGCCTTATTTCTGCATTTTCAAAACTATCTATAATGAGCTTGTATTAAATAGTTTTATAATAAAGAGGGAACATGGAGATTTATAGGATGTCACAACTACCGTGGGATTTCTCATTCTTTTCCCATGTCTTCCCAGTTCGTATTCCAAAGCCTTGCATGTAATAGATGCTCAATAAATAAATGTTAGAGAAGGAAGAAAGAAAAAAAAGACAAGGAAAGAAGAATGGGATGGAAAGGGAGGAATCTGCTGGATGTCTCCTGCTTGACCCTGCAAATTCACTGTCCATTGTGCTCTAAATCCTAAAAGGCTGGACTACATGGGCTACCTGGACGGGCTACCTTACCCTCTGGCTTCTGATTGGGTTTGGCCAAGGAGATGCACCAGCAGCCGACCTGAGGTAGGGAGGAGATATTTATTTCCTTCAGGTCACTCACTGTAGCTTGCTGTATCCCTCAACCAACTAGACCTAAGACCATTTCCATACAGCTCTTCTGATTGGGGAAGGCACTTTCTTCTCCTCTCTAGTGTGCTTTTACTGGATCCAGGGTACTGCACTCTCCTTTGCATTTTCTTTTCCTTTATCTTGTTCAGCCCTTTAGAAATACTTCCTTTAGGGCCAGGCACGGTGGCTCACACCTGTAATCCCAGCACTTTGGGAGGCCAAGGCGGGCAGATCACTTGAGGTCAGGAGTTCAAGACCAGCCCAGCCAACATGGTGAAACCCCATCTCTACTGAAAAACACAAAAATTAGCTGGGCTTGGTGGGGCATGCCTGTAATCCCAGCTACTTGGGAGGCTGAGGCAGGAGAATCATTTGAACCCCGGAGGAGGAGGTTGCAGTGAGCTGAGATTGTGCCACTGCACTCCAAGCCTAGGCAACAGAGAGAGACTCTGTCTCAAAAAAAAAAAAAAAAAAAAACATGGACACACTCAATATTGATTGTTTAATACATGCACAAAGGAAAAATATCTATTGTGATATGATACCATTCTCAAGGATTAATTATTGCTTTTCAAAGACCAGCTCTCATTCGTCAGTATGACTTTTTCTTTTTTGATGTACTTGAAGGTACTTTTTTTACACATGAAAGACTATTTGGGGACTACTGTAGTGCTTTAAATTAATATTAATTTTACTAGAGTTACCAATTCACAAACTGAGGCTATTAAGTTCAATTTATAAATGTTATTATTTTATTCTTAATCTAGTGACTTTTAACAGCTACTTTTAAAGTGTCCTTTTATCCATATTTGATGTCATTTACAAACCTAGTTAACTAAATGTCACTTAAATATTTTAAATTTAATAAACTATTTTTCCTTAATACCTCTAACAAGCAGAATTTACCCAAATGTTTAGAATAATATGAATCTAATAAAAGTATAAATTTTGTGAATCTTAAGTTCTCTTTAACATTTCAATGTTTTTTGTAAACTTATCTTTTAACTTAAGAAAATTACAACTCTAAAATTGAAAATTCATTAACATATCACTGGCCATCAGAGAAATGCAAATCAAAACCACAATGAGATACCATCTCACACCAGTTAGAATGGCAATCATTAGAAAGTCAGGAAACAACAGGTGCTGGAGAGGATGTGGAGAAATAGGAACACTTTTACACTGTTGGTGGGACTGTAAACTAGTTCAACCATTGTGGAAGTCAGTGTGGCGATTCCTCAGGGATCTAGAACTAGAAATACCATTTGACCCAGCCATCCCATTACTGGGTATGTACCCAAAGGACTATAAATCATGCTGCTATAAAGACACATGCACACGTATGTTTATTGTGGCATTATTCACAATAGCAAAGACTTGGAACCAACCCAAATGTCCAACAATGATAGACTGGATTAAGAAAATGTGGCACATATACACCATGGAATACTATGCAGCCATAACAAATGATGAGTTCATGTCCTTTGTAGGGACATGGATGAAATTGGAAATCATCATTCTCAGTAAACTATCGCAAGAAAAAAAACCAAACACCGCATATTCTCACTCATAGGTGGGAATTGAACAATGAGATCACATGGACACAGGAAGGGGAATATCACACTCTGGGGACTGTGGTGGCGTGGGGGGAGGGGGGAGGGATAGCACTGGGAGATATACCTAATGCTAGATGACGAGTTAGTGGGTGCAGCGCACCAGCATGGCACATGTATACATATGTAACTAACCTGCACAATGTGCACATGTACCCTAAAACTTAAAGTATAAAAAAAAAAAAGAAAACTCAATAACATTTTAAATTTGAATCATGAGGTATTAGTATATTAATACCAGACCCTCTAATAAGTCCAATTTTCTTAACTATTACAAATATTTAAACTATTGTATTAGTCTGTTTTCACACTGCTATAAAGAACTACCTGAGGCCGTGCACAGTGGCTCACGCCTGTAATCCCAAAACTTTGGGAGGGTGAGGCAGGTAGATCACAAGGTCAGGAGTTCGAGACCAGCCTGGCAAACATGAAGAAACCCTGTCTCTACTAAAAATACAAAAATTAGCCAGGCGTGGTGGCAGGCGCCTGTAGTCCCAGCTACTCAGGAGGCTGAGGCAGGAGAATCGCTTGAAGCCAGGAGGCAGAGGTTGCAGTGAGCCAAGATTGGCGTGTGCCACTGCACTCCAGCCTGGGTGACAGAGCAAGACTCCATCTAAAAAAAAAAAGAACTATCTGAGACTGAGTAATTTATAAAGGAAAGAGGTTATTGACTCACAGATCTGCATGGCTGGGGAGGCCTCAGGAAACACAATCATGATGGAAGGTGAAGAGGAAGCAAGGTATGTCTTACGTGGCGACAGAAGACAGAGAGAACAAGGGGGTAAGTGGCACACTTTTAAACCATCAGATCTCGGCTGGACTTGGTGGCTCATGTCTGTGATCCCAGCAGTATGGGAGGCCAAGGTAGGTGGATTACTTGCGATCAGGAGTCTGAGACCAGCCTGGCCAACATGGTGAAACTGCATCTCTATTAAATACAAAAATTAGCTAAGTGTGGTGGCAGGCACCTGTAATACCAGCTACTTGGGAGGATGAGGCAGGAAAATTGCTTGAACCTGGGAGGCAGAGGTTGCAATGAGCCAAGTTCATGTCACTGCACTCCAGCCTCAGTGACAGAGCGAGATTCCATCTCAAAAAAATAAAAATAAACCATCAGATCTCGTGAGAACTCACTCACTATCACAGGAACAGCATGGAGGAAACCGGCCCCATAATCCAATCACCTCCCACCAGGTCCCTGGTCCCTCCTGAGGGACATGGGGATTACAATTCGAAATAAGATTTGGGTGGAGACAGAGCCAAACCATATCAAATATGAAACAAACATAGATCTTTCGCAAAGTTAATGCCAAATAATTAATTTTATTGGTTGTTAATTCATTATTTCTACCTATAAGGGTCAAATGAGAGAGTTTTCCCATTCAAGCAAATTGGGGCTATTAGCAGAAGCTAGTTGATTTAACCACACCAAATAAGCAGGGTTATCTGCTCAGTGGCTGATATTGAACCAGAAGCTTTTGACAAAGATACCTCTGGAGCAGCCAACAACTAAGATACTTTTTCAGACACAGAGGCAACTTTCGTCCTATTGTACAGTCACTTTGCAATTAGAGACCCTAACCCCATTCTTCTCCAAGTGGGGTTGTCTCATAGACCCCCATTCCCTGGGTGCAAGTTATACATTATCTAATAATACTCAAGATTGGATTCAATTATCTACTGCTTGATTCGTCTTAATTATTTTCATATTTTTCTTCTTGGTTAGGGATACAACACTTACAGATATCTTAAAGATATCCAATTCGGGCTGGGCGCTGTGGCTTACACACATAATCCCAACACTTTGAGAGGCCTAGGCGGGCGGACCACCTGAGATCGGGAGTTCAAGACCAGCCTGACCAACATGGAGAAACCCTGCCTCTACTAAAAATACAAAATTAGCTGGGTGTGGTGGTGCATGCCTGTAATCCCAGCTACTCGAGAGGCTGAGGCAGGAGAATCACTTTAAGCCAGGAAGCAGAAGTTGCGGTGAGCCGAGATCGTGCCATTGCACTCCAGCCTGGGCAACAAGAGTGAAACTCTGTCTCAAACAAACAAACAAAGATATCCAATTCGGTCATGTATATCTTTCTTTGTTTTACATGCTAATGACAGTAGTCTTTTACTTTCATGGCAACTCTTCTGCTTACTATATGATAGGAATGGCCTGGGTAAAGGATATGCTTTATAGATCTCTGGAGTTAGCTCTTTAATGCTTCCCTCCCCTCTTCGGCCCTGCTTTTGAGTGGTGTGCCTTAGCTTGTGAAGGATTGGTTGAGGATGACTTAGGTCGAGTGGGTCTGGGCTGAGAAGGCTTAGACTGGGGAGGCCGGGGCTGGCTTCGCTTAGGCTGAGTGGATTTGCATGGAGAAGGTTTAGTTTGGGAGGGCTGGGACTGACAGGATTTTGTCTGAGAGGATTTAGGTTGAGAGGGCACAGAATGGAAGGGTTTAGGCTGGGAGTGTTTGACTGTGGATGGGTTGGACTGATCGGATTTGAACTGAGAGCTCTTGGACATGGGATGGGACCCTATTTGGAGAGCTGGATTTGAAGCCCCACCTTGTGTCTTCATCTGGGCTCCTTGCTGAGAAGCAGGTCTTAGTTTTTGTGTGGCTCCTGCTGGTTGAAAGGACTGAGGGTGAGGCTTTCCAATATGGGATGTTCTTATCAGTTTTCCAGTTGCTTCAGTTAACTCTGTTACCCTGGTGCAAGCTTGCTGAGGCCATGGCTTCCCTACTGCTCTTGCTGGCTGTGAATCCAGGGAATAGGAGTGACCTATCTTGGAGGCTACTGCCCTAGACCTTTCAAGAGTTCCCATCATTTGTGGTCTCTCAGGGCAGGCCTGTACATGCTGACAAATGGGTCTTGGCGGTCTCCCAAATGTTCCATTCAACTGACATCCCCGAGCAGCTCTGGAAAATTTCATGAATCTTTCACCTGAATAAAATATCTGGGGATGGAAGGATTGAATACCAAAACTTTTACCTCGGCCCTGGGCCCCTGCATTCTGAAAAGGCAAAGGACAGAACCACTTAGGCCTCTGCTCTGACCCAAAGGGGCGGCCCATAACCCAGGGGGCTTTCAAGGAAACATGGTTAAAGTTACCTCCAATTCTGGTTGGAAAGAGCCAGGAGTTCTCTAGAACAGGCCTGAATACTGGGGTACCACAGAGATTCTGAAGATTCTGGCTGAGCTCACACTGAGTCCCAGGCTCTTGAATTGGCATTAGAGCCTGGCTTTTAGATGAGCTTTTTAGCTGACTGTGTCTTTGCTGACCCTCACCTTCAGCTGTCCCAGCCATGTTTTCTCCAGAGGAAACTTGAATTCTCTGAGTGTTTTCAAAGTCTTCATCTACCTGAATCCCCAGCTCCCTGGCCAGGGTGGCCATATCCTCCACAGACACACATCTGAGGCAAGAAGAGAACATCAGTTCCTGGAGGGCAGCTTGAAGGCCCTCCATGTTCTTCCTTCTATCCCCAGCATCTCCCCTCTCCCAAAACAGTAGCTGTGCTGGCTTCAAGTTCAGTATCCTCTGAAAAATTTGAGCCTCTTCACTCTCCCTGGCTTGGGAACTGAGAACAAAGTAGCATCTTTCAATGGCAGTTTCTCCTAAAAACATTAGCAAGTCCCATTCCTTCTCACCTAAACAGTCAGTGAAAAAAAACACAGCTGAAGAAACTTCCATCAAAAAACCAAACTGAGTCCAAAAGCTTTCTAGATTTCCACGGAGATTAGCCAGAGCAACAGGCTTTTGGAAAAAGGGGCTTTCCTTTCTATCATCGCTATCAGGAAAACACCATGTTATCTCAACCAGGCCATCAGAGATTTGCCGGGGAAGCACCAAAAGAGGCAAATCTTGATGAAGAAAGATTTTGTGTAATTTCAACTGGGCAGGGCTGAGAAGTGTGTTGAGGATTCTGGACTTAGAGAAGCTACAGTATCCTAGACGCACAAAAGAGATGACAGGCATCTTCATGAGAGTCAGAAACTTTTCTGTATCCTCTGTAGGCCCCCCTGAAAACTGTGTCGACTGCTTCTTCACAATGTCTTTCATGGCCCCCAGCATTAAGATGCTTTTGTTGTTTTCTGCGTCTGGCAGTAGCAGGGGAAGAGCAAACTGGCACTGATACATGTTTGACATGACTTGGCGTTGCAAAGAGCTATCTGAACACAGCATGGCGGCACAAAGGACGTCAAGGGGATTAATGGTTTGTATGTCTCGAATTTCCAAATTCTCCACTCCAGCCAGCAAATCCTCCTTGCTGTCTTCATCCAGAACCTTGTGCCTGAGGATTGAATCCCTAGCCGTCACATCTCGTGCTTGAACTTTCATCAGGAAATTCCAGGCTAAGTCTCCTGGACTCTCAGGGGTCCACTTACATCCTCGATCTAAGGAGAATTGTTTAACAAAATCTGGCAGAACCTTTCTGCTTCTATCCATGTTCAAACATAACAGGACATCTTTAAACACCCTTTTTCTTTCTGTAGGAGAGAAGATAATAGTGAATGCCACGTTCAGAATTTCAATTTTCCCCATCGACTTCTTTTTTTGAGACAGTCTCACTCCATCACCTAGGCTGGAATCCAGGGGCATGATCATCACCCTGGGCTCAAGCAATCCTACCATCTCAGCCTCCCAAGTAGCTGAGGCTACAGTCACCCACCACCATGCCTGGCTACTTTTTTCTTTTAATAGAGATGGGGTCTTTCTATGTTGCCCAGGCTGACTCTGAACTGGTCTCAAGCGAACCTCCCAAAGTGCTGGGATTACAGGCATGAGTCACTGTGCCCAGCCTGACTTTTAAAATTAAATAAGTCATCTGCATTATTTTTTGCTTTGAGGCAGAGTTTGAAAGAAAACTGTCACCCAGGCTGGAGTGCAATGGAGCCATCTCAGCTCACTGCAACCTCCACCTCCTGGGTTCAAGCAATTCTTGTGTCTCAACCTCCCAAGTAGCTGGGACTACACGTGTGTGCCACCATGCCCAGCTAATTTTTGTATTTTTAGTAGAGATGGGATTTCACCATGTTGGCTAGGCTGGTCTTGAGCTAGACTCAAGTGATCAGCCTGCCTCAGCCTCCCAAAGTGCTAGGATAGACATAAGCCCCTACACCCGGTCTAATCTACATTTTCACTGCAAAAAGCTGAAACAATATAAATAAAGTGGAAGTCTCCTTTCACCATTCTGGCAAGTCAGCTTCATTTTTAGGGGAGATATCAATATGGTACAGTATGTTTGCTTCCCATCCTTTTTCTATGCAAGTACTTAAGTATGCATGCATATACAGAAATATATAGTTTTACTTAGTAGATGCTATTTTTTTTTGAGATGGAGTCTGGCTCTGTTGCCCAGGCTAGAGTGCAGTGGCAAGATCTCAGCTCACTGCAACATCCACCTCCTGGGTTCAAGTAATTCTCCCAGCCTCAGCCTCCCAAGTAGCTGGGATTACAGGCATGTGCCACCACACCAAGCTAATTTTTGTATTCTTGTAGAGATGGGGTTTCACCATGTTGGCCAGGCTGGTCTTGAACTCCTGACCTCAAGTAATCCACCTGCCTCAGCCTCCCAAAATGAAGGATTACAGGCATGAGCCACTGTGCCCAGCCCATGCTATTTTTTTTTACATAAATGATATTATACTAAACAAATGATTCTTCAGCTTCTTTTCACTTAGTGGTATTCCTTGCAAATTATTTCAAGTCAGCATATATACTGATCTACCTAACTCATTTTAGCTATTTCATGGTACTCCATGGTTTGGATGGATGTAACTATTTAACAATTGCCTATGGATGATCATTTAGGTTTTTTATTTAAAAAAATGTGCTAACATTTACATGCAGCAATGAAAAAAAATTTTGTTAATGTTAAATTATATACATCTATGAGAAATACTCTAGGTTGATACTGTTTTGTTTTTTTTTTTTTGGAGATGGAGTCTCACTCTGTCACCAGGCTGGAGTGCAGTGGCTCGATCTCGGCTCACTGCAACTTCCGCCTCTCGGGTTCAAGTGATTCTCCTGTCTCACCCTCCCGAGTAGCTGGGACTACAGGCGCCCGCCGTCACACCCAGCTAATTTTTTTTTTTTTTTTTTTTTTGTATTTTAGTAGAGATGGTTCACCGTGTTGCCCAGGCTGGTCTCAAACTCCTGAGCTCAGGCAATCCACCCTCCTCAGCCTCCCAAAGTGCTAGGATTACAGGTGTAAGCCACTGTGCCTGGCCTTTTTTTTTTTTTTTTTTTTGAGATGGAGTGTCACTCTGTCACCCAGGCTGGATGCAGTGGCACGATCTCAGCTCACTGAAACCTCCACCTCCCGGGTTCAAGCGATTCTCCTGCCTCAGCCTCCCGAGTAGCTGGGACCATATGCGGGTGCCACCACACCTGGCTAATTTTTTGTATTTTTAGTAGAGACGGGGTTTCACTATGTTAGCCAGGATGGTCTCAATCTCCTGACCTCGTGATGCGCCTGCCTCGGCCTCACAAAGTCTTAGGATTACAGGCGTTAGCCACCGCACCTGGCCGATACTGGTTCTTTCTTAAATTTATCTCTTGCTGAAGTTTACAGGAACTGACGATTTTATTTCCTTCAAAGTTTTTCTGAGAGTTTACATGCTATACCTAATTTTTCCTGATCTCCCATTTTCCAAACTATCTTCTACCTACTTTTTTTTTTGAGACAGGGTCTTGTACTGTTACCTAGGCTGGAGTGCAGTGGTGCAATCTCAGCTCACTGCAGTCTCAACTTCCTGGGCTCAGGTGATCCTCCTGCCTCAGCCTTCGGAGTAGCTGGGACCACAAGTGCACACCATCAACCCCACCTAACTTTTCATTTCTTCATTTTGTAGAGACAGGGTCTCACCATTTTGCCCAGGCTGGTCTCAACTCCTGGGCTCAATTAATCTGCCTGCCTCAGCCTCCCAAAGTGTTGGGATTGTAGGCATGAGCCACCCCGGCCGGCCTACCTACATCTTATAAATACAGAGATAGTACATAACAGAGAGAGAAGATCAGACTAGATTTTCTACTCCTGACAGACGGCCAGCTAGCGTAGAAATGTAAAATTACCCTTAAAAATAGCTTTGAAGAAACAACAGAAATAAGAGAAAAGCATAGATTTTAGGAATTAATAAAAGTAACTATAAGAAGCCTTTGAGTAGTCTCAAAGTTGCTTGAACTGATATATGTGTTGGGGCAAAAAGGTGAGGGGGAAGTTGAATCTAGCATGAAGAGTTCACAGAGGAAGCAGTGAGAGAATAGGTTGCAGGACAGCTTTTAAGTTCTGCTTTTTCCTGTCTCATACTTTGCCTTAGGAAAGCAATTCTCTACTTCTTCAGCCAGAAATTGGTACCCACGGCTGGGTGCAGTGGCTCGCACCTATAATCCCAGCACTTTGGGAGGATGAGGTCGGCAGATCACCTGAGGTCAGGAGTTCGAGACCAGCCTGGCCAACATAATGACACCCCGTCTCTACTAAAAATACAAAAATTAGCCAGGTGTGGTGGCAGGTGCCTGTAGTCCCAGCTACTCAGGAGGCTGAGGCAGGAGAATCACTTGAACCCAGGAGGTGGAGGTTGCAGGGTTGCAGTGAGCCAAGATTGTGACCCTGCACTCCAGCCTGTCATCTCAAAAAAAAAGAAAGACATCAATACCCACAGGATCCAAGCCAGGTGTGTCGACAAGGTAATAACAGTGTCACTATGGAGCAGATCAAAGCAACAGAGTAGATGTACACACAAAACAGAGATGTATCTAATTAAGCACAGAGCTAGGTGAAAAAAGTAAGCAATAATATCAGGAAACTAATCTCAATTTTATAAATTAAAAATTCATAAAAATAACTCAGCTAAGGCAAAAAGAAATAAACAGAGATTTCAGCTGCCACCCACGGAAAAGGAGTCTAAATTTTGAATTTAAGTACAGTTAGGTTAATTGGAGACAAAAACAGACCAAAATAATATTCAGACTCTTGGGAGAAATATAACAATCTAGAGTCTCTATGACCTATTATATACAATGGATAGAACACAATCCAAAGCTAATAGACATAGGAAGAAACAGGAAATGTAACTCATACTCAATGGACACTGACTCCAAAATGACCCAGATGTTAGATTTAGCATATAAGAATTTTACAGTCAGGCATGGTGGCTCATGCCTGTAATTCCAAAACAGTGGGAGGCTGAGGCAGGAGGATCACTTGAGCCCAGGAGTTCAAAACCAGCCTGGGCAACATCGTGAAAACCCTGTCTCTACAAAAAATACAAAATTAACCAGGCCTGGCGGTCTGTGCCTGTAGCCCTAGCTACTTGAGAGGCCAAGGTGGGAGGATGGCTTGAGCCTCAGCCTAGGAGATTGAGGCTGCAGTGAGCCAAGATTGTGCCACTGCACTCTAGCCTGAGCAACAGAGTAAGACTCTGTCTCAAAAAAAAAAAAAAAAAAAAAACAATTAAAGTTAAGTAAGTCCACAATGAATGATTAAATAGGAATTCTCAGAAAAAAATATAAAGTATTTTTAAACAGGAAATTCTGGAATTAAAAATCACAATATATGAATTTGTTTAAAATCACTAGATGGGCTAACAACAAATTGGAGATGACAGAAGAAAGTTAATATCTAACCTGAAGAACAGAGAGAAAAAATATTAAAGAAAACTGAGCAGAGTCTCTGGAACCTGTAGAACAATATTTTTAAAGCTCTAAAATTCATGTACTTGAAGTCTCAGAAAGAGAGAAGAGAAGAAGTGAGAAAGAAAAAAATCTCGGTAAATAACGGCTGAAAAGTTTCCAAATTTGATTAAAAGTTTTTTATAGATTCAGGAAACTCTGCAAACACTAAGAGAAAAAAAAAATCACCCCAGACACATCAGAGTCAACTGCTCAAAAAAAATTAAGAAAAAATCTTGAAAACAACCAGAGATAAATGACACAGCACTTACAGAGAGGATCAATGATAAAATGACTGAAGATTTAGCATCAGAAACAATGGAAGCTAAAAGACAGAGGAATGGCATCCATAACATGTTAAAGGCAAAAGTTGTAGAATCCTATATCCAGCAAAAGCAACCTTCTGGAATGAAGGCAAAATAAAAATATCTTTCAATAAACAAAAACTAAGAGAATTTACCACCAGCAGACTTGTACTAAGAGAAAAAATAAATAAATTTTTCAGGCTAAAGGAAAATAATATAAAATGAAAACCTGGATCTTCAGGAAAAAAGAAAGGCCACAGGGAAAGGTAAACATATTGGTTCCACCCAATGGTTGAACCCAACAACAAGCTGGAGGGGGAAGAGAGTCAATTGATACTGTCTATACAAGTTGAACTTCTATAGTGCAGAGCACACAAGGCAATAGTTTAAGCCTTTCTGAGACTGTGACACTGTGATATTTTTTACATAAAATTTCGCATGACAAAGAGCATGAAGACCTTCCTTTGAATTAGAACTATTTTTTTCAGTTCTCAGCTGCACAGACAAATATTACTTGGGAAAGAAACAAAGAATAGCCACGTGCCTCCAGTCAACTAGAGTGGATGGGCAGCCATTAGAATTACATTGCAGATCATAACTACATTATTATTAAGACTTCTCTTGATCTGTTTTACTAAAGATGTTAGACTGATTGTAATAATGTCCCCAATTAATGGCTTTCTGGTATCCATAGTCTTTGCTATCTTATTTTGCAAGAAGTAGAACTTGTTTTCCCCCAACCCTAAACCTGGCTTTGAGACTTGCTTTGGTCAACAGAATGTGGCAGAAGTAATGGTGTTATGGGTTGAATTTTGTCCCCCTCAAAAAGATATGAAGTCCCCCCAGTAATGCAGAATGTGGCTTTATTTTGTAAATAGCATCTTTATCTTTACAGAGGTAATTAAGTTAAAATAAGGTCATGGAGGGGGGCCTAAATCAGTATAATTGGTGTCTTAATAAAAAAGAAAAATTTAGACACAGAGACATGCACAGAGGATAGATGATGTGAAGAGACACAGGGAGAAAATGGTCATCTGTAAGTCAAGGAATGCACGAAGCTACCAGGGGCTAGGAGAGAAGCCTGAGACAAATCCTTTCCTAGCACCTCCAGAGGGAGGATGACCCTCCTGATACCTTGATATCAGGCTTCTGGCCTCCTGAACTGTGAGACAATAAATTTTTGTTGTTCTAAAGCCACGTATTTGTGGTACTTTGTTACAGCAGCCCTAGGAAACAGATACAGATGGCATAGATGGCATGATGATCGTTCCAAACCTAAGACTCAAAAGGCCTTCACTACTTCTCTGTCTCCTCTCCTCCACCTTGCTCTCTCTCCCTTTCTCTCTCCTTTACCCTCATCATAAGAATATACTTGGCCAGGCGCGGTGGCTCATGTCCATAATTCCAGCACTTTGGGAGGCCGAGGTGGGTGGATCACCTGAGGTCAAGAGTTCGAGACCAGCCTGGCCAACATGGTGAAACCCCATCTCTACTAAAAATACAAAAATTAGCCAGGCGTGGTAGTGGGCACCTGTAATCCCAGCTACTCAGGAGGCTGAGGCAGGAGAATCGCTTGAACCCAGGAGGCAGAGGTTGCAGTGAGCCAAGATCATGCCACTGCACTCCAGCCTGGGCAACAGAGTGAGCCTCCCTCTCAAAAAAAAAAAAAAAAAAAAAAAAGAATATACTGCATCTATTCTGAAAACAAGCCCAGAGTAGCCTGCTAGAAGATGAGAGACCAGCCTTCAACCACCTCATCACAGATGCATGAGTGAACCCAGGGAAGACCAGCAGAACTGCCCAGCCAACCACAGACATGTGAACAATAATAAACTCTCAGTGTTTGAAGTGACTGAATTTTCAGATGATGTGTTATGTAGCATTATTGAGGCCAGGATTTCAAGACCAGCCTGGGCAACGTGGTGAAACCCAGTCAGTACCTGATACAGAAAAAAAATTTCATGAAAACCAAACAATATGTAAGACACGCACTGCAATATTAGAATGTTACCTATGGAAGAAGGTAAATGGGAAATGGAGAAAAAAACAGAATAGATAAACAGGGGATTTTTGCAGAATAATGATGATACTATGCAATGAATTAATTAATTCAACCCTATGCACCAACTAAAATAAATAAATAAAAATTAAGAATGGGGCCCCAAAATAATCATGTATTAAGAAGTTATTTGGGGGTGGGGCAAGAGGCATGGGTTGAATTATGTCCCTCACAAAATTCATATGTTGAAATCCTAACCCCCAGTACCTCAGAATGTGATGTTATTTGGAAATAGGGCCATTGCAGATGTAATTAGTTTTAATAATGTTATTAGGGTGGGCCCTAATCCAATATGACTGGTGTCCTTTTTTATTTTGGCCAAAGGGGTGCACACTCAGGGACAAGGCCATTTGAAGGTGAAGGCATATCAGAGGGATGCTTGCACAAGCCAAGCAGTGTCAATGATTTCCAGCAAACCACCAGGAAAGCTAGGATCCTTCAGATCACATCCTTCACAAGGAACCAACCCTTGTCCAGGTGCAGTGGCTCATGCCTTAATCCCAGAATTTTGGGAGGCCAAGGTGGGTGGATTACTTGAGGTTAGGAGTTCGAGACCAGCCTGGCCAACATGGTGAAACCTCGTCTCTACTAAAGCTACAAAAATTAGCCAGGCGTGGTGGCACGCACCTATAATCCCAGCTACTTGGGGAGCTGAGGCAGGTGAATCGCTTGAACCCGGGAGGCAGAGGGTACAGTGAGCAAGGTCACACCATTGCACTCCAGCCTGGGCGACAGAGCGAGACTCTGTTTCAAAAAAAAAAGAAGGAAGCAACCCTGTCAGTACTTTGATACTTTGATTTCAGATTTCTAGCCTCCAAAAGAGTGAGACAAGAAATCTGTGTTTATTGTTTAAGCCACTGATTTTGTGGTATTTTGTTACAGCATCCCTCACAAACTGATACAAGGTGTGATGAGGAAGAAATGACTCTCTTCCTACCCATAAGTGGATTATGAGTCCCCAAGATTTGAAATTAATGTGAGATGGTAGCTACATTTTCATCCTCTACTCAGAACTTAGTGATGTCTATTTTCCCAGGCAATATCACTCCAATGAAACACTTCTCATATTTTGAATTTTCATTAAGAAATATTCAGATTTGGCTAGGTGCAGTGGCTCACACCTGTAATCCCAGGATTTTGGGTGGCCAAGGTGGGCAGATCACTTGAGCCCAGGAGTTCGAGACCAGCTTGAGCAACATGGCAAAATCCCATCTTTACAAAATACAAAATTAGCCAGGCGTGGTGGCGGGCACCTGTAATGCTAGCTACTCAGGAGGCTGAGGTAGGAGGATCACCCGAGCCTGGGAGGTAGAGGCTGCGGTGAGTCATGATTGTGCCACTGCACTCCAGCCTGAGTGAGACCCTGTTTAAAAAAAAAATTTTTTTAAATAAAGAAATATTCAGATTCAAGATACAAATATAATTCTCATCAAGATGGCATTATGTGGACTGGATCAAGCCAAGTAACAATATTTTGGGATCTTAGCCATTTACTGACTGTTTTCACTTAAATAGTCAAACCCATAATCCCCACATCTCTCTGGTCACAAAGGCACTAAAATAACTAAAGTAGTCTAACCTGAGGAATAGGTTAGCCTGAAATTAATGCTTAGCAACTCCTCATACGTATAATGGGAAATTAATGATTGGCAACTCCTTATACGAACTACAGAAATTTACAAACTGACAATCAATATTTACTTTTGCTTATGCTGTCCATCATTTTCCTAGGTCCTGGGAGCTCCTTTAAGTCAACAACTACCTCAAGGAGATTCCAGGTCAGAGAGGCATGAGGAATTTCTTAGTAGTTGATTTTCTGCTGACATCTGTCCCTTTTTCATCCCCCATCCCCATTATGTCATGGCAAGCTTATTAACTTATTAAGTTGTTGCCTAACTAACTATACAAGATATTTCCATACCTTCTATACTTTTCTCCTGTTCCTCCTCCAATGAAAGGCTGGTTTCTGATTCCTCATAACTTGGTTCTTCACCAGAGAACTCTGTGGTTTCTGAATTCTCGAAGTCCTCTTCACCATCATATCCAACGTGCTCTGGGTCATCATAAACCTCCTCTTCCACAGTGGCTTCTGCATCTTCAGGGGTGTCAACAGATCCTAGATATTCCTCTTTTCCTAAGTATAAAGAATCATCTAGCTCCTCATATCTCTGTCCATCTTTTATATATGTAATAGTTGCTGGAACTTCATATCCAACTTTCTCAACTGAATATGATAATGTGACTTCTGGTGTGTCATATTCCTTCTCATTCTTCCTGGCAGACAAAGCTGTTTCCCTATAACTAGTTTTCTTGTCCCTGAAAAACTCAGAGGTTTCCAAATCCAAGTGTTCCTTCTCACTGAAGAACACTGTGATCTCAGGGGCTCCAGGCTGTTTTATTCCAGGAGAAAAAGCATCTTCTGAATTACTGCTTGCCCCCATAGATTGAGGAGGTACTGTATTCTCATGTTTTAAAACTTCTGCAAAGAAAAGAATTGTTTTTCCCAATTAAGAAAAAGAAGCTGTATAACAGCTAGAGTTCCTGAGGCCTCAAAGCTTCATCCCTCTTCTTTTATTTATTTATTTATTTTTTGAGACAGAGTTTCACTCTTGTTGCCCAGGCTGGAGTGCAATGGCACGATCTGGGCTCACTGCAACCTCAACCTCCCGGGTTCAGGTGATTCCCCTGCCTCAGTCTCCCAAGTAGCTGGGATTACAGGCATGCGCCATCATGCCCAGCTAATTTTTGTATTTTTAGTAGAGACAGTGTTTCACTATGTTGGTCAGGCTGGTCTCAAACTCCTGACCTCAGGTGATCCATCTGCCCGGGCCTCCCAAAGTGCTGGGATTACAGGCGTGAGCCACAGCGCCCAGCCACCTCTTATTTCACTGGAGGACAGGAATACCTAACACCTCCTATATAACTTGCATGTCAACATGTCAACTTTCAGAACTTTCTTTTTTCCACTAAAAAAAAAAAATCAGATCACACCACTGTCTTGCTTAAAGTTTGAGTCCTTCCTAGCAACCTTACAGGGTAAGTGAATAAAACAAACAATTTGAATCATATGAACAGTGTTTACTTGTGGACTTACTGTGACTCACAACAGACTCACGTCTCTTGGGGTCATTGCTAATGAAATCTGATCACAAATAATTTCTAATCAGTAAGCAAATGGCTCTATTTGGAATAGTGTGCTTTAGAAATAATAAAAGAAAAATTTCTAAGCATATAAATCTTGTCCTAAATTAGGTATCATTAACATTCACCTTTTTATCTGAGCCTCTACCTCTCTAACATCCCTTAAAATAATTTTGAATTTTTTTTTAGATTCCTAGAAAAAGAGCTAGACCTAGTCCTAGTAGTAATTTACAGAATTGCTAAACAACTGGAAGAATTGCTTTTTCATGGACTACTAGTTATCTTTGAACCATTTAAGAATTAGCACTGGAATTGCTCCAGAAAACAGCTGCTGCTGGCATTCTTATCACCAAAAAAATGAAACTACTGATTTGCCATCTATGTGTTAAAAATTATTTTCCTTGTATTTTCAAAATGGCTATACTAAGTGAAAGATATAGCTTGTGGTCTTGGCACTGTAAATATCCACGAATTCACCTACTTGAAAAACAAACCCTGGATTGTGTTATTATTAAAGTATTTTCCTTCCAACTGTGAGATTTTAGCATGTTACTGCCAGAATAATGAGCAGTTTGTTAGCATTAAAACAACTGCAAGTTTTGAGTACAGTCTGAAAAACAAATTATCGATTCAGTAAACCAATAAGATGTTAAATTTCAGAAACTTTTAAAATTCCAGTTTTTCCCTATTTCATATTTCAATGAAAATTATCTCCAGAAAAAGACTAACAAAAATAAAAGGCAACAATTTTCTTTCATTTTGTTTTCTTTTTCAGTAAGTCTGCCCCCTTCCTCTCACCCCAAAACGTATACAAACTCAACTTACCATGCCTTAAGCCGCAAATGGCAGCTGACTGTGGAAAAGTACTAAATAAACACTTGAGAAAATGCTGACAGGTCGCCTCTCCCTTTTTCTGTACCAAAATTAACAGCTTCCGACTTTTCTTCAGGAGATCTGTAACATTCTCCAGAGTCTCATACTCTTCCTCAGAAATCAGCCTCCGAGAAGTTAACGTGTCTAAGATAGAATCAGGATCATGTTGAAGGATTTCAAGCAACTTTTTTCTTTCTCTTTCTATGATCTCTGAGGGAGTACTCTTGGTAGCCATTGTTCCTGTTTCCTCTAAACCAGGAAATACATTATGAAATCATCCTAATGAATAAGTAAAAGTTAAAAAAAGAATGACAAAGAACAATTCTATTTGGCTAAGCTTTAACATGTCAATGATGCCTAGTGTTGGAGAGTGCAGATACAAGCACAGTGGGGCAACCCAGCTCGGAGCACTCTCTGGTCCGGGGTCCTTGTGGATTATTTATCTGCTCTTTTGAAGTCTTGATAAATTCTCACCATGACTCAGACCCAGGGTCCCCTCCTCCAAGAAGTCGCTCTTGAACTTCAGGTTGGACTAGGTATTCCCTGCTCAGAGAACTATACTATGATGCCAAGAATGTAAATTATTAATTGATATTTGGTGGGCAATATGGCAATATACAGCAATAAATAAATAAAGTTGAAGACAGACAAAAATAAAACTTCATATCCTTCAACCCAGCAATTCCAGTTCTAGGAAATTATCTTAAGGAAATAATCGAGCAAATACCCAAAGATGTATGTACAAGAATCTGCATTACAACATTGTTTACAACAGTAGAAAATTGAAAATAACCAAAGTTGGGGTTTAGGGAATAAATATTGACATGTCGACAGCGAAACACCAAAGAACTGTTAAAAAGGATAAAGTACATCTCTACATATTGACAAGTAATGATATCCATGATATATTGCTATGGAAACAGCAAGTTATAGATCTCATTTTTGTTTTAAAAAACTTAATGTGTATATAGTATATGCAGATATACATTATATTTTAAAGAAGACAAGAGATATCCCAAATTTTAACACTGGTTATCTCTGAGAATATGACTACAGGGAGATTTATACTTCCACTTTAAACATTACTATTTAATATTTTACATTTTTGGTTTTTTATTATTATTTATTTTAAGAAAATTACCTGGTTGGTCTTTATTTACTCCTTCATAGTTCACAAGAACCTGAAAGCGATCTGCATAACTAGCAACAGGATACTGGATGAATAAACTGTGATATTTCTTATAACATAATATTACATGGCATTCAAAAAGAATGAACTTCAGTGACCCACAATATAGAGAAATCATAACAACAGTAAGGAAAAACTGTAAATCCCAAAAGATTATATACAGTATGACACCCTTTTTAAAAGTTGAAAATAAACACACCCTTACATTTAAGAGTATACATGAAGTCATTAAAATTATACAAAACAAAAAGCAAAGAATGATAAATATGAAATTCAGAATGATGGTTACCTCACATATGGGGAGCTTGGGGATGGGATGGGATTGGGGAGGAGATCATGGATGTCCTACAATGTAGGAGTTGGGCCTATCAGGGCTACTATATTGTTAAAGGTAAATAGCTAATATGTAAATAAAAGCTGAACATGCATGAACCAATGCTATTAGGAACCAAGGATAATGAGTAATACAATTCTGGTATCTCGAAGGTTAAAAAAGAATTTTAAAATCCTGGCTGGGCAAGGTGGCTCATGCCTGTAATCCCAGCACTTTGGGAGTCTGAGGAAGATCACTTGAGACCAGGAGTTTGAGGCCAACCTGAGCAACACAGCAAGACCCTGTCTCTACAAAAAATTTAAAAATTATCTGGTCGTGATGGTGCACATCTGTAGTCCCAGCTGCTTGGGAAAGGAGGCTGAGGCAGGAGAGCTGCTTCGGCCCAGAAGTTTGAGGTTGTAGTAAGTTACTCTAGCCTAGGCTCTTAAAAAAAAAAATCCTCATATGATATTCAAAATTAATATTAGGTAAGAGTTTTATAAAATTGAAGAGTTTTAAAATTTTTATTTACTTTGACCAATTATAATCATATATAATTATGGGATATTCAGTAATTTTATATGTATGCAGTACGGAATGATTCACTCAAATTAACATATACATCACCTGCAATACTTATAATTTATTCCTCCTGTCTGTGACTTTGTATCCTTTGACCGGCACCCTTCCCTTCCTCACAACTCCCAGCCTCTCTCTGGTAACCACCATTATACTCTAGGTAAGAGTTTTAAAATATGTATCTCAAAAGTATGGCTTTCAAGTGATGCATTCCACCACATGCCCACAATTTGATTGGCACTGTCATAAAGATTGCCAATTTTTTGTTGTTGTTGTTCAACTTGACCAGGAAGGTACTTTAATAACAGGTCTCCCAAACCACCAGTCTCCTCTCCAATGCTCAACCCTAAATATGCTCCTTTCTCACAGTAACCTTTCTGAGATTTCAAAGCCGATGGGAAAAAAGTGTTCACTTGAAGTGGGAAACTTAGCACTGAAATTTAAACTTCTTTCTACAAGTTTTCCTTTTGTTTTGTTTTGAAACAGAGTCTCACTCTGTTGCCCTGACTGGAGTGCAATGGTGCAATCATAGCTCACAGCAGCCTCAAACTCCTGGGCTCAAGCAATCCTCCCCCCTCAGCTTCCTGAGCAGCTGGGAGTATAGGCTTACGCCAACCTGTTGAGCTCTTTTTAAAAAAAATTTTTGTAGAGACAGGGTTTCACTACATTGTCCAGGCTGGTCTCGAACCCCTGGGTTTAAGCAATCTTCCCACCTTGGCCTCCCAAAGTGCTAAGATTACAGGCGTGAACCATATTTTTTTTATTATTTGTAGAGATGGGGTCTCCCTATGTTGCCCAGGCTGTCCTGGGCTCAAGTGATCCTCCCACCTTAGCCTCCCAGAGTGCTGCGATTACAAGCGTGAGCCACCATGCCAGGCTGTCTAGTTTAAATTGTTTCTTGATGGCCGGGTGCGGTGGCTCACGCCTGTAATCCCAGCACTTTGGGAGGCTGAGGCGGGCAGATCACCTGAGGTCGGGAGTTCAAGACCAGCCTGACCAACATGGAGAAACCCCATCTCTACTAAAAATACAAAATTAGCCAGGCATGGTGGTCGATGCCTGTAATCCCAGCTACTTGAGAGGCTGAGGCAGGAGAATCACTTGACCCTGGGAGACAGAGGTTGCGGTGAGCCAAGATAGCATCATTGCACTCCAGCCTGGGCAACAAGAGCAAAACTCCGTCTCAAAAAAAAAAATTGTTTCTTAATAACAGAAATTTGCATACCACAGCCTTAGAATGCAAAGGAAGTGAGGTGGGGGAAGGATGAGTGTAACCAGGATGTTCTCTATTATATAAAATATAGCCAGGAGGTACAAAATTGAAAGTATAGACCTCAAATCGGAATAATAACACAGGACTAAAAGTTTTAAATGTGTTCTATTTTATTATTGTTGTTTTTTTGAGCTTTTTTTGTTTTGTTTTGTTAGGCTAGTCTCGAACTCCCAACCTCAGGTGATCTGCCTGCCTCAGCCTCCCAAAGTACTGGGATATAGGCGTAAGCCACTGCACCCAGCCTTATTATTAGTTGTTGTTAATCTTACTGTGCTAATTCATAAATTAAACTTTATCATAGGTATGAATGTACAGAAAATTCTCCCTTGAATTGCTGCTAACGAATTTATGTGATGTTTTAAAGACAAAAGTCAACAGTAATTTCATGTATTGTAGAAATAAAAAGAGGCAGGTCTCAGTGCTGAGTCCTGGTGGTCAAGAGACTTGATTGTATCAGAACCATGGATGCAGGACTTAACATAGTTTCTATCACTGCCAAAAAGCAAAATGTCAGGGGGTGAATGCCTAGGCTAACAGCCTTAGATCATCCGTTTCAGACGTTGATCTAGTCCTGGCTGGGCGTGGTGGCTCACACCTGTCATCTCAGAACTTTGGGAGACTGAGGGGGTGCTGATCACTGGAGGTCAGGAGTTCGAGACCAGCCTGGCCAACATGGTGAAACCCTGTCTCTACTAAAAATACAAAATATTAGCCAGGCATGGTGGCGGCGTGCGCCTGTAGTCCCAGCTACTTGGGAGGCTGAGGCACAAGAATTGCTTGAACCCGGGAGGTAGAGGTTGCAGTGAGTCGCGATGGCACCACTGCACTCTAGCCCAGGTGACAGGTGAGACCCTGTCTCAAAAAAAAAAAAAAGTTGATATAGTCACTAGCCCTGACCTAAACCTAGCAATTGTATAGAAAATTGGAGGGTCTGACTAGCCTTCATAGACCTCTTTAAAGAAAGCCAAGGGTTTACTTGATCAGGGCAAAATTTACATGGTTTGACATACACCAAAAAGAACCACCGAACACTAGAGAGAGGAAGAAAAATAATTCTCTCCTGTCTTCAATTCTGGGAATGTCTGGAGTAAAGAGACTGACATAATGCCTGTCACACTGCTTGGTTCCTTAATGGTTGACACCTGTCCTACCTTTTCTACACTGACCTCATTTCTCATAGTCCCCGTGGTAGGCAGAATAATGGCTGTCTCCAAAGATAACAAGGTACTAATCCCCTCAACCTATGAATAAATTAGGTTATGTGGCAAAGGACAATTGCAGAGGGAATTAAGGTTGCTAATTAGCGAAACTCGAGATAAGGAAGTTATCTGGATGGAGTCAATGTAATCACAAGGGGCCTTAAAAGTAGGAGAGGGATGGCAGGGCACCCGAGCCCTTTGAGAGACCAAGACAGGAAGGTTCAGGAGTTCAAGACCAGCCTGGACAACAGTGAGACCTTGTCTCTACTACAAATAAAAATAAAAGGAAAGGAAAAAGAGTAAGACAGATGCAGAATAAAGAGTAATGCAATGTGAGAAAGACTACAGTAGTCTCCACTTATCGAAGGTTTCCCTTTGCAGGATTTCAGGGTTTGTTACCCCATGGCCAACCATGGTTTAAAAATAGCTGAGTACAGGACAATAAGATATTTTGAGAAAAAGAGACTGACCGCATTCACATAACTTTTATTACAGTATACTGTTATGATTGTTCTATTAGTTGTTGTTAATCTTTTATGGTGCCTAATTCATAAATTTAACTTCATCACAGGTACACATGTAACGAAAAAACAGTATATATAGGGTTTGGTATTGTGGTTTCAGGCATCCACTGAGGGTGTTGGAACTTAACCCACAGAAACGGGGGGGGGGAACTACAGTATCACTGGTTTTGAAGATGCAAGGGAGCAATAAACCAAGGAGTTTGGGCAGTCTCTAGAAGCTGAGAAAGGAAAGAAAACAGATTCTCCCTCCTAGAACCTCCAAGAAAGTAAAGCAGCTCTGGCAACATTTTATTTTTAGTTTTTTCGGGTTTTTTTGAGACAGAGTCTCACTCAGTCATCTAAGCTGGAGTGCAATGGTGCAATCTCGGCTCACTGCAACCTCCACCTTCCGGGTTCAAGCCTCCCTCCACCTCCACCCCCCGAGTAGCTGGGTTGGCAGGCGCGCGCCACCACGCCTGGATAATTTTTTGTATTTTTTTTTGTAGCGACAGTGTCTCCCTATGTTGCCCAGGCTGGTCTCCAACGCCTCGGCTCAAGAGATCCGCCCGCCTCAGCCTCCCAAAGTGCTGGGATTACAGGCGTAAGCCACGGCGCCAGGCCCTTGGAAACTATATTGAACAAGTTCCATGTGTGATTCCTTGGCACAATGAAATATGGGATCAGATAACTTGCCTCTGATTTACTACAGTAACAACAACAACAAAATCACTGTCTGCCTTTCCCTTTATATTCTAAGCTCCAGCTCCATGCCTCCGTACTCCTAGCGACCTCTCGCAGGGAAAGTCAGCGTCGGCCAAAAGCCTCCGGGATCGGAATGAGGAGGCTGCTGGAGAAGTTGCTTTCTCCTAATAGGGATTATCCCAGGCGCACACGGTCATTACACGCCGGGGACGCTCAGTCGGTGAGGGTACCCCTGGGCAGGGCCAGCCCCGCATTCCAGGTTCTCCATGTGCCTAGAAGACAGTAATCGACGGTATAGCAACAGATCTGACTGCTAACGTGCGAAACCGATCAGTAGTAGCAGTAGCACCAGCAACAGCAGCACGAAAAGCAAAACTGTAATCTAAACGGCCCTCAGGGTCCAAGCAGGCCCGACGAAGACTCACCCATCCGGTAGCCAGAAAACTGGGAGTCCCGCCCGCCTTTCCGTCACTGAAACGCGATCGGCCCTGCCTGGTACCGCATTCTCCTCTTTACCGCACCGACACTACGACGACGGACGCTTGAGAACGCTGCACCGCGCCCCGCAGGAAGTGCTTCCCTGGGCGGAAGCTTCTGAGCGTGATATAGCGGAAGTGCCTTCTCTTCCGGTCTTTCTGGTCTCGGCCGCAGAAGCGAGATGGTGAGTTGTGACTGTGGTGTTTGTGAATCGCGTTCCATCCTCATCCTTTATGCCTCTCTGCTTGCTGTGCTTGGGGGGCTGGCAAGATTCCGGATAAGGGGAACTGGTGGGCTGGAAAGAGGCATGCGGTGGCCCTCAAGAGCCAGAAGAATGACTGCTAACTGGTGCCTGGGGGACCTATCCCGCCGTAATTGTGGAGCTAGAGCCGCATTGTGTCCTTTGCCTCGGTCCAACCTTTGGAGACCTTTCACGGCTCTAGCCTTGGTTGGGAGCCGAGGGAAGGAGTTTGGGAATGTTTGGCTCTGTGTAACAATGAAATAATTCATTGGTGATGCTCTCTGGCCGGAGTCTATAAAGATAAGGTGCATTTCAGAACATTGCAACTCTTGCGGAGGGCTTTAGGTAACGTGAAATGCGGGTAGTGGTCTCTGACTTGGCATTCGTGGAAAGAGGCTTTTCCCACAGTTTCGACCTTTATGATTGCCTTTAAATTTTATCAGTAATTGGTTTCCCGGAGAACTCGAGTAAATCTAGAAGTTGCCAGGTTTGAGAACTATTTATTCCTTTAATGTGCAGACGAAGGGAACGTCATCGTTTGGAAAGCGTCGCAATAAGACGCACACGTTGTGCCGCCGCTGTGGCTCTAAGGCCTACCACCTTCAGAAGTCGACCTGTGGCAAATGTGGCTACCCTGCCAAGCGCAAGAGAAAGTGTAAGTAACATTTTTCAGGCCAACTGTGTTAGCTTTTGTTTGTATTGCACTTAAGTGGGGGCATAGGTTTGAACTTTATTTGGTGCCTATCTTAAAACTCGTACATCTGTATGCCGATGAGGTGGCATAAAACTCGTGTGTTAACAACACCTACAAGGTGTGTGGGAGAACACCGTTTGAAATCTTTTCTGAACTTATGTTTTAGATAACTGGAGTGCCAAGGCTAAAAGACGAAATACCACCGGAACTGGTCGAATGAGGCACCTAAAAATTGTATACCGCAGATTCAGGTACAGTTTGTATGTTCGATCATAATTGGTCCTATGGGCTTGAATGAAACCCTCGTGTTCACTTGTAAAAAGATAACAGTACCCTGATGGTTACTGGAGATGAGATGTTGGAAGCTTTTTAGTTATTGTTTTTGAGGCAGGGTTTCACTATGTTGCCCAAGCTTGAGTGTAGTGGCACGATCACGGCTCACTGCAGCCTCAGTCTCCCCAGCCTCAGGTAATCTCATCTCAGCCGCCCGAGTACCCGGGACTACAGGTGTGCGCCGCCACATGCCCAGCTAATTTTTGTATTTATTGTAGAGAATGGGATATTGTCATGTTACCCAGGATAATCTCGGAACTCCTGGGCTCAGGCCAGATGTTGAAAGCTTTTATCTTCTGCCGCTGTAACCTTGACATCAGTTAGTTTGGATTTTATTAGTAGTTTTTTCACTAAACAGTAGTATAAATTAAATATCAGGAGCATTGTTTGAACTAGGGTCCTAAAGTGTTGGTATTTATTAGGTTTAATTGGTGTCAAAATTTGTCAAGACAGTAGTGAATAAGGTCTGGAGTCAGGCTTGGTTCAACCTTTAGTATAGTGGCTGTGGGCAAGAGTGCTGTAGAAAATTGCCCTGGTTGCTGCTGTTGCCTTGGGCTCTTGTTACTCAAGTCTTGGCCTTAGAGTTATAAATGCAGAATCTCAGCTCCGCCGTAGACTTAGCTGAGAGAACCTGCATATTAAAGAGTAGTTTCTAAGAGATTAACCCATCTAAGATCTCAGCTAAGATTCAGAATGATGCAGACTTAACTTTAAAGCTGGTGCTCCTTCCGTTACTATGTTCTATTTCAGCAATTCTCAGCTGTTGATATTTTGGGCTGGATTATTTTTTGTGGTGGGACTGTCCAGTGCAAAATTGAATATTTTGCAGAATCCCTAGCCTCTACCCACTCAGTCTCCGGAGTGTCCAGTTTTAAAGATAGCAAGACAGTTCAGGGCTTTGTAGACACCCATAGGTGTGTTCATGTGCTGAAGCAACTTTCTTTGCATTTAGGGTCATAACGTTTTTGCGGGCTTAATGTTGAGTGGTCTGTTAGTACAATATAGGAGTTAAGAGCTTGAACTGAAGCCAGGCTTTTAAAAGTAGGATAGTTGACCTTTCTTAGAGTAGATACAGATGTTAAATAAGTTACAATGCAAAGCTCTTGGTTTAGAAAATGTCTGCCATTAAACATGCTAATTGTTTTTTCCTTGCTTAGTGAAAGTAGTTGGGATCTATTCTCAGTATAGGGAACCATTTTTACAAATAATCTGTGATCTCTTGCCAAATATGAACAAACATACTGGCCCAGTGACTAGTATAGCCAAATAAGTTTTTGAGCCTTTATTGCAGTTGAGGTTAACTATATCCGAAAATGGGTATCTTTAAGCAAAGTGAAGCAAAGAATTGCAGCTTATCAGTGATGTTGTAAAAATAAATGTCTGAACATATGAATGCAGTATTGATTTCAGCATTTAACTGAGATAAGCGCATTGAAATCTGTTCAACAAAAATTAAAATGGATGCATCAATGTTGCTGAAGTAACTTGTTCTTGTTTTTGACATCGTGCAGGCATGGATTCCGTGAAGGAACAACACCTAAACCCAAGAGGGCAGCTGTTGCAGCATCCAGTTCATCTTAAGAATGTCAACGATTAGTCATGCAATAAATGTTCTGGTTTTAAAAAATACATATCTGGTGTTTGGTAAGGTATTTTTAATCAATTAGGCTTGTAGTATCAGTGAAATACTGTAGGTTTAGGGACTGGGCTAGCTTCATATCAGATTTACTTGTTAAGTGACTGTTTTGGAATGTTTACTTTTGGACTGGGTTTGTAACATGGTTAAAGGCAATGAGAAACAAGCAGAATTCCAGGAGTCCTTGAAGCAGAGGGCACTGGAAGACAATACAGCAGATTAAAATAGCACAGCTCATGTGGCATAGGTGGGAATTTTAGATGTTTGAGTAAATTTGAAAGAGTATGATGTTCATCTGCTATGCTGTCATGACTAGGGGGATGATTATTAGTCACATAGAGCTTGGGAGTACCACTGGAAACGTATGGGTAGGAGTTTAGGTGGCTTCTGTTTTTCAAAAGATGATCTCATCCTAGTATCTGTAATGCTCACTTGGCACACCTGACTTGTGGGCTGTGTGTAAGGTGGCTAGCTAAGTGAAAAAAGCCTGCTAGGTGTGAGTCAAGAATATGTGAATACATTTGAGAAAAAGTAGGGCTGGGTGCAAGTAAAGATTGAGCAGGAAATAAAGGAAAATCAAGTATAATCCCTGAGATTTGTAGACTAAAGGCAATGATGTGGGACTACTTGGTCGAATTTTTTTAGCCCTCAACTTGGTAATTGGGTGTTTCTGTGTTAAAGCACTGAAACTTGCTGTCATGCCTTCCTAGTTTTCGTGGTTTATTGACAGGGTTGGGGTTTTTTTGTTTTGTTTTTTTTAAATGAAGGGACAAAGTCAACTGGACTGCTGAGTGAGAGGGCAGGGGCAGTTGAAGGGAACATGAATGCTGGAACACCTACATAAAATAGTGATGTAGCCAAGTCATGCTATTTAAATTATAATTCTCCACTGTGTTTAGAATAACATCTGAGGTTCTTAACCTGGCCTTGGAAGGGCATCACTTTTACTTGTAACCTGGAATGGCTTTATAATGTGCTAGCTAATTGCTACTCTCATCCTGTATTTTAACTCCTAATTTACCCTTCAGGTCTCAGCTTCAGAACATTCACTTGTAAAGAAACCCTGCTGATTAAATCTCTCTTGGGCTTCCTCCCGAAATGTGAGACTATACTTTAAAGATGTATGGTTAGAGTCCAATTGCCATTGCCTTTCTTGTTTACAGATAGTGCAATGGCGCAGTCCCGGCTCACTGCAGCCTCTAATTCCTGGGCTCAAGTCAAGTGGTTCTCCTGCCTCAGCCTTCTGAGTAGCTGGGACTACAGATGCACACCTGGCTAATTTTTGTGTTTTTTGTAGAGATGGAGATTCACTCGGCTAATTCTTTTTGTATTCTTAGTAGAGACTGGGTTTCAACATGTTGGCCAGACTGGTCTCGAACTCGACCTCGTGATCCGCCGCCTCGGCCTCCGAAAGTGCTAGGATTACAGGCGTGAGCCACCACGCCCGGCTGTCATCATCAAATTTTCAAGTGAAGATAGTCTGTTGAAGATTGAACAATAACCTTGAAAGACAGCTGAGTTCCTGTGGGTATAATGTAAAGCTGGTGAAGTTTGGCCAGTTTGGGCTTCAGAAGTCTAAGTCTAGTGGAAGTACCCTGACCCCCATATAAACAACCCTTGAGGCCGGTGTGGTGGCTCACGGCTGTAATCCAGGCACTTTGGGAGGCCGAGGTGGGCGGATCACAAGGTCAAGAGATCGAGATCACCCTGGCCCACATGGTGAGACCCCAACTCAACTAAAAATACAAAAATTAGCTGGGCGTGGTGGCATGTGCCTGTAGTCTTAGCTACTTGAGAGGCTGAGGCAGGAGAATCGCTTGAACCTGGGAGGCAGAGGTTGCAGTGAGCTGAGATCATGCCACTGTGCTCCAGCCTGGTGGCAAAGTGAGACTCCGCCTCAAAAAAAAAAAAAACCCTTGAACTAATGACTCAAATTTTCAAATGAAACAACATAAGCAGTGGATCTTGCATTGGAGATGGAGTTAAACTGTGTTGCCCAGGCTGGTCTAGGACTCTTGGTTTCAAGTGATCCTCTCATCTTGGCCTCCCAAAGTGCTGAGATTACAGGGACGAGCCACCACACCCCACCTATTGTCTATATTTCTATCTTTAACAGCACTACAGTCCTGCCTTAAGTTATAGTTATGTATAGATACCCATTATACTTTAAATTTTTCAGCAGAAATTATGCTTTTATCTTCTCTGCAGTGTTATATGTTGGTGTGCAAAAATGTTAAATTTATTTTTCCTAAGTACCCCATGTGCTTTTCAACTCTGTCCTCTGCCTGAAAAGCCTCCCTCCAGCCCCTACTTCCCTCCCATCTTAGTTCACAAAGTCAGGTTGATTTGCCCCCAACTGTCAAAGCAGACTACTTGTTTCCACATGTAACTGGTTATGTTCTGTAAAGTTACAAAAATAGAAAGGTTGAATCTGTGGCGGCCGGGTACGGTAGCTCACGCCTATAATCCCAGCACTTTGGGAGGCCAAGGTGGGCGGTTCACGTGAGGTCGGGAGTTCAAGACCAGCCTGACCAACATGGAGAAACCCCGTCTGTACTAAAAATACAAAAAAATTAGCCGGGCGTGGTGGTGCGTGCCTGTAATCCCAGCTACTAGGGAGGCTGAGGCAGGAGAATTGCTTGAACCTGGGAGACGGAGGTTGCAGTGAGCTGAGATTGCGCCATTGCACTTCAGCCTGGACAACAAGAGTGAAACTCCGTCTCAAAAATAAAAAATAAAGATTGAGTCTGTGGCATTGAAAACCTTTGGGAATTATACCTTAATTGTAACTCCCATAGTAAATGTGTCCTGCACTTAATAAACAATAAGTAGTAAAAGGCAGACTCATTCAGTAAACTATTGAGCCAAAGTTGAAAAGTACAATTACTTCAGGGGCCTCACCTCTAATTGAGACACAATTATATATTGTTCATATATATATATACACACACACACTATGATGGATAAATGCATGAGTTGCTGTGAGAGCATTGGAAAGGAGTTTGTCACTCAGGTGAAGCCAGGCTAAGATATAAGCTGAGCCAGGGAGGACTTGAAGGAATCATGATGAGAGAGAAGGTAAGTGGCTTTGCCAGCAATGAAACAGCTGACATAATGGTAACCAGTCAGAGGAGGGCATAACTATGAAACTGTGGACACCTTGGTTGTCAGGTTAGAAGGATGGGGTGTAGGGTTGGTAAGAAAAGAATTCAGGGAAGAGCAGCGATCAGATTATGAAGAATTTGTCTTGAGAAATTACAGAGGATTTAAACCAGAATCTTAGGAATAGTTATTCTAGCAAGATGAATGTGGAAAGTGTTAGTGTGCATGTGATGAGTCTTGAAGCTGGAAACTAGGTAACAGATTCTTAAATAGTTCATGTAAAAATCATGACAGACTAAGGCAGTGGCATGGGGCTGTCGGGGAGTTCTCTACAGAAAACATCTAAAACTTGAATGTGCAAGTGAGTAGCTAACTTCCAAGCTTCCTGTTTCTGTATAATTTAAGCATGAAAATGAGAACACTGAGATTTGATAGGCATTTAGAAGTCAGAGTAAGCAAGAGGGCTTGAGTTCATCGATGAACTTCAGTAACTATCCTTGACTTAGTATTGGTGGAAACCGTTTGTGAATTTACAGACTCCAAAAACAAAAAGATAATTTAGAGTCTCAAAGTAAGATTTGGGGAGATGTCCATTGGAGACAGAAGTGGAGAGAGGGAGAAGTTCATTTGCTGACATATTTATGTGTGGTGCACCTACTGTGTGCCAAGCCATGTTAGAGATACAGTGGGAGCAAAACCAGACGTGTTTTCTGCCCTCTGACTCCAGTGGTTGCAGAATTAGCCCAGGAACCAGAATTGGATGGAGTCACACAAACCAAGAAAGGGGATTGTTTGAGGGGGGCCTCAGTCACATGTGGCTGAGGCCAAAGAGAATGAAGATATATTTTAAAATTCTGGATTTGGCAAAATTTAGGCTAGTGTTTACTTTTCATAAACCTCTCTCATGTTAGAGCATCAAAGAAAAACCAGTTTGCCAAGAGGTCAGGAGATTGGGCAGTGAGGAATGGGGAGTTTAGTTTAAAAGACAACACTAGATACTTTTGGAAGTTTACCTATTCTGTGGTTCCCTTTTATTGACTAAATGGTGCCCTTCATTCATGAAGCAAGTATCTATTTAGTGACTACTATGTGTCAAAAGCTATTCTAGGCCCAGAAACTTTTTAAGTGGAAAACAAGACAAAGACCCTGCCCTGACAGATTTCAATCATGTATATACTGTATGTATGTTTGTGGAAGGTGACATAATAGACAATTGCAGATAGTGATAAGTGTGTAAAGACAAGGATACCATGAGCATAATAGACAGTGGGGATGGAGGAACCTTTAGAAAGTTGGTTAAGTTGAATGATAAGGAGCCATTCTTTTGTCTTTACCTGAATGACTTATCATTTAGCCCTTTTTGAGTTTTGGGTTGCTTGCAGAGTTTAACCTTGCCTGTAATTGAAACTTAACTTTTGTAATAGCATAACTTCACGTAAGAAAAGCAAAGCAATACATTACAGAATTATTTTACTGAAGAACTTGTTTCAGAGAAAGAGGCTGTTTCACATTTATTAGCACATTTGCATTATATTTAGGTGTTTTTTTTTTTTTTTAAACAAAGGAGTTTGGATCATAATACAAGAGAAGCACAGGGCAAAGACACTGCATAACCTCAAGAACTAAGAATGGAAGGACTGGCCAGGCCTGGTGGTGCACACCTGTAATCCCAGCTACTCAGGAGGCTGAGGCGAGAGAATCGCTTGAGCCTGGGGGGCAGAGGTTGCAGTGAGCTGAGAGAACGCCATTGCACTCCAGTCTGGGCGGCAGAGCGAGACTCCATCTCAAAAAAAAAAAGATAAAGGAAGGACTTAAGCAAAATCTTCCTTGTAAGTAGAAGGATGTTTTGACAAGAAAAGTTGCAATGGAAAAATGGTTCTCATGTACACGAGTATGTAGAATAAGCATCGTGTGTGGATTGGATTCAGATCAAAACATTGCTTTTATGTTTGTGTCTTTATACGGTGGGAGCATATACCCTGGTGCCCCAGGATGAAGACTTGACCTGACCCATGTATTTTTAGATTACTCACAGATAACAAAGTATTTTCATCATGATTAGTTGCGAAACAGTTTTATTTCAATAAGTAAAACATGCAGTCCTATGTAATCGTCAGAAGGTAATCTTAATTCTAGCTTGGGTGTGCTTTAAACTGCTAGCTGGCAGTGGAGAGGGCACGATTCCTCTGATTTCAGCTTTCTCCTTATACTTTTCTGGAGCTGTGAGCTGCAAGTTAACTCAGTGGGATTAAAGTGTAGACTGGAGGTACAAAAGGTGTGAGGAGATGGGGTAGTTCTTCCTTGGCTGGCTGGCTTCATAATCCCTGGACCCCACAGATAATTAAACCGACTTTTTCTGTCTCAGGCATTTGTATGACCTCTTTGGAGGTTCCCTGCTGGGTAGTTCCCTAAAATACTCTGCCAGGTTTGGAGGTTCATGCTTGTCATCCCAGCACTTTGGGAGGCTCAGAGGTGCCATTCGCTTGAGCCCAAGAGTTTGAGACCAGCCTGGGCAACCTGGTGAAACCTCTTCTCCATTAAAAATACAAAAAATTAGCCAGGCATGGTGGTATGTGCCTGTAGTCCCAGCTACTCAGGGGGCTGAGGTGGAAGGATTGCTTGAGCCTGGGAGGTCAAGGCTGCAGTGAACCTTGATTGTGCCACCGCACTCCAGCCTGGATGACAAAGACCCTGTCTTAAAAATAGTCTGTAATTCTTTCCTAACCCTTAGTATCCAGCCTCAGTCTTGAGGTTTTCTTTACCTCTGGGGGCTATTTTATGCCGGCTCTCTCCTGAGTGTCACACATCTGGTCCTCAGGAAACATTCTCACATCCCTGGCCTGAAAAAAAATAATTTCAGGGAGATCGCATGGCAGCAGCCCTCTCCGGGCTCCCCAACTAAATGGTTGTAGGAAACACATTTCAAAGCTCTCTGAAGGGCTTCCTTGAAGTTCCTTTCACTGGGTTTCAAAGTAGAAGGTAGTAACTCCTTTGTCCAAGAAGGCTGAATTGAGCACTTAAAATTCTCCAAAGAAATTTCTTCATTGGTCTCTATCCTAGACCCCTTCTGTATCCTTGATATGGCTGAGGATTCTAAAAAATGACCAGTCTTACATGGGAGGGCTGGGATATAAAAAATAAAATAATAAATAATGATAAAAACTGAAAACTGACCACGTTCTTGGATATGTTTTCTTTGGGTTGTGTGTGTGTGTGAGACTATTTTGATAGTTTCCCAAAGTAGGAAAAATCCCATTCTAATAAGGTTATATTTATGTAGCTCTGCAAATAAACATCTAGCAAATGTAAAAAGTATTTTCTTTGCCTTAAAAAATGATTAAAATTATTTGAACTCCTGAGGAGTGTTATATGAGTAAAATTAGTAAGTTATTTGGAGGAAAGTTATTTTTTAAAAAGACAACTGGTAAAACAGTACAGGAGAAAGGCCAGCTTCCTCAAGTGAGGACAGTTGTTTAGAATTGACTGAGGAGCGGCGGGGTGCGGAGGCTCACATCTGTAATCCCACACGCCTTGGGAGGCTGAGGCGGGTAGATCACCTGAGGTCAGGAGTTTGAGACCAGCCTGGCCAACATGGCGAAACCCCGTCTCTAATAAAATACAAAAATTAGCCAGGTGCAGTGGCACACACCTGTAATCCCAGCTACTCGGAAGGCTGAGGCAGGAGGATCACCTGAGCCCAGGAAGTTGAGACTGCAGTGAGCTGAGATTGCACCACTGCACTCCAGCCTGGGTGACAGCGAGACTGTCTCAAAAAAAGAAAAAAAAGTGACTGAGGAGGAAGAGGCCAGGTGGCAAATGGAACAGAATCACCAAAGGGTGAACAGGACTAAGGCAATGTAGTATATGGCTCAGCTACGTCAGAGTGGAAAAGGTGTAATTAGAGCAGAAACTATGGTCCCTGCGTCACAGGGAAGCAACCTACAGAGAAGCAGCAGCTCCCCAAGAGAGGAGAGATAGGAAGCAAGAAGCCTCACAGAGAACAATTGTCCTATTAGGGATTGCTCGAGAGAAAAACCTCTGGGAACGTACCCCTGTGAGGCAGCACAGCACAATGCTTTTAGAATTGTATGAGAGTTGATATACCTCCATTTGTTTTGCAAAGGCAAAAACTAAGATACAGAGAGATTATTTGTTAAAGGTATGTATTTCTTTGGTAATAAAGATGCTGACAGTGTTGCTGGAATGCATTTCTTTAATAAAGATTGTACAATGAAATATTACTTTTGCAGCAAATTTGTCTTAAATAGGATCCATACTATGATATGGCCTGGATGTGGAAGTGCTAATCATACGCCATAAAGTACAGAGATCTAAGACACCACTCACATATAATTTTAGCATTGGGCCAGGCGCGGTGGCTCACGCCTGTAATCCCAGCACTTTGGGAGGCTGAGGCGGGCAGATCACGAGGTCAGGAGTTCAAGACCACCCTGGCCAATATGGTGAAACCCCATCTGTACTAAAAAATACAAAAATTAGCTGGGCTTGGTGGCGCGCCCCTGTAGTCCTAGCTATTGAGGAGGCTGAGACGAGAATCGCTTGAACCTGGGAGGCGGAAGTTACAGTGAGCGGAGATTGCACCATTGCACTCCAGCCTGGGCGACAGAGTGAGACTCTGTCTCAATAATAGTAATAATTTTAGCATTGGGTTAGCTCATCTAAGAGGTAATAGCAAGCCATTTTCCAGTAATTCTGATTAGATCAAATCTGCCCTTTTCTGATCCCCCCACAACCACAAGAAAGGTTCTATAAGAGCACATATTGTGGAGTAAAATCCTCAAAAGTTTTAAAATTTTTGAACAGTTAAATTTTGAATAGATTTCATATTTATCAGACAACTCTTGGGGTCTGAATTGATGTACTACCTGGAGATTTAAGGATAGTATCACATTCTGCCCTCTGGCATTTTTCAATGTCTTGAGTTCAGACCAATGTTGAAAATCTGTAGATGCAAGCATAGACAGGCACTATATGTATGTAATGAACTACCATGTTTTAGCCCACTAACCAAGATTTTCTTATTTCTTTGCAATTAAGTAAACCTTGGGCCAGCCGTGGTGGCTCACGCCTGTAATCCCAGCACTTTGGGAGGCCAAGGCAGGCAGATTGCCTGAGCTCAGGAGTTTGAGACCAGCCTGGACAACATGCTGAAACCCCATCTCTACAAAAATTACAAAAAATTAGTTGGGCATGGAGGCAAGCAGCTGTAATCCCAGCTCCTCGGGGGACTGAGGCACGATAATTGCTTGAACCCAGTAGGCGGAGGTTGCAGTGAGCCGAGATCGTGCCACTGCATTCCAGCCTGGGGGACAGAGCAAAACTGTCTCAAAAAAACCACCAACAACAAAAAACCTTGATTATTGGACTAAAACATGGTAATTCACTATATACATATAAATAACACGTAGAGTATAAAAATTTAAACATTGCTCAGCAGCAGAATGTAAAATAAATAAAACATTTAAACATCTAGTAAAAACAGCATATCAGAGTTCAGTGAAGAGAAAGAAATAACAGTAATTTGAACACGAAGTTTAAGGGATTCAGGTAATGAGGGGCTGGGTATTAGAAGTTAAAAAGAACTCTAAATAGAAAGCAGAAATGGAGTAGCCACTGTCCCTGGACCTGAGATAGAGCACCCAAGGAAGAGTTCTCCTTATCCCCAGAGCTGAGATCTAGATGTCAGAGAAAGTGCAACATAGCTCACTAGATGATGTGTCTTGCCTCTGGGACATCCTGGAAAACCACCAGAAAGAGCACCAGTTGCACTGAGGAGGTGGCTTGTCAGCAGCATTCTGCTGTGAAGCTGCTCAAAAAGGTTCTTTGGGAAGCTTGTAGTCATGAGGTGCCTCTGGTCAGTGCACATGGCAGGAGCCTAATGCTGGAGAAGCCACCACATTGCAGGAGCCTAGCCCTGGAGGAATGACAGGCCCCTTTCTGACGTTTACCATTTTTTTTTTTTTTTTTTTTTTTTTGAGATGGAGTTTTGCTCTTGTTGCCCAGGCAGGAGTGCAATGGCGCGATCTCGGCTCACCCTGCAACCTCTGCCTCCCGGCTTCAAGCGATTCTCCTGCCTCAGCCTCCAAAGTAGCTGGGATTATAGGCATGCACCATCACACCCAGCTAATTTTGTATTTGTAGTAGAGACGGGGTTTCTCCATGTTGGTCAGGCTGGTCTCGAACTCCTGACCTCAGGTGATCCACCCACCTTGGCCTCCCAGAGTGCTGGGATTACAGGCATGAGTCATTGTGCCTGGTCCCAAATATCATTTTAATACAGCTTAGAGCTTGCTATGGTTTGTATGTTTGTGTTCTTTTGTCTTAGTCTGTTTTTTGCTGCTATAACAGAATAACTGAGATTGGGTACTTTACAAAGAACAGGAATTTATACTGTTACAATTTTAGAGACTGGAAGTCCAAGATCAAGGTGCAGGCAGCTTGTGTGGGCCTTCTTACTGCATCTTCATATGGCAGAAGAACGAAGGACAAGAGAGACAAAAGGTGGCTGAATTCACCCTTATTAATTCCACTCATGAGAGCAGGATCACCTCTTCTTTTTTGTTTTGTTTTTGAGACGGAGTCTCGCTCTGTCACTGAGGCTGGAGTGCAGTGGTGTCATCTCGGCTCACTGCAATCTCCACCTCCCTAGTTCAACCAATTCTCCTGGCTCAGCCTCCCAAGTAGCTGGTACTACAGTACATGCCACCACACCCAGCTAATTTTTGTATTTTTTTTGCAGAGATGGGGTTTTACCATGTTGGTCAGGCTAGTCTCGAACTCCTGACCTCAAATGATCCACCCACCTCAGCCTCCCAAAGTGCTGGGATCACAAGTGTGAGCCACCTTGCCCAGCCAGGATCACTTCTTAAAGGTCCCACTTAACACTGTTATAATGACAATTAAATTTCAACATACATTTTGATGGGGATAAATATTCTAACAATAGCTCACTCTAAAATTCAAGTGGAAACTTAATGTCCCAGTGTTATAGTATTGAGGGGTGGGGCCTTTAGGAGGTAGTGAGGTCATGAGGGCTCATCCCCATGAATGCGAATAAGGACTTTATAAAACAGGCTTCACATCCAGTATGGCCCTGTTTGCCCTAAGCCTTCCATCACATAAGGAAATAGCGTTTGTCCCCTTTTGTCTTTCTATCCCTTCCACCATATGAGGACACAGCATTTGTAAGGATGCAGCATTCAAGATACCATCCTGGGAGCAGAAATGGCCCTCACTAGACACTGAATCTGCCTACACCTTGATCTTGGACTTCCCAGCCTCCAGAACTGTGAGAAATACATTTCCGTTGTATATAATTGATATAGTTTGAATATATATATGAATATATAGTATCGTTTGAATATATGTCTCCACCAAATTTCATGTTGAACAGTAATCCCCAATGGTGGAAGTGGGGCCAGGTGGGAAGTATTTGGGTCATGAGGGGCGGACCCCTCATGGCTTGGTGCCATCCTCTAGCTAGTGAATTCTCATGAGATCTGGTCGTTTGAAAGTGTGTGGCACCTCCCACCACTCTTGCTTGCTCCTGTCGTACCATGTAAGATGCCTGCTCCCGCTTTGGCTTCCACCATGAGTAAAAGCTCCTTGAGGCCTCCCCAGAAGCTGAGCAGATGTCGTTGCCATGTTTCCTGTACAGCCTGCAGAGCTATGAGCTAATGAAACCTCTTTTCTTTGTAAATTACCCAATCTCGGGTATTTCTTTATAGAAATGCAAGAATAGCCTAACAGAATAATCTACCCAGTTCATGGTATTTTGTTACAGCAGCCCAAACAGACGAAGAATAGTTTTACAACTTGCCTCAGTGATTAATCAGCAAAGTGATTCACTCCCAATCAAAACTTGTTTGAACACTGGTTTGCTAATGATCAAAAATAATTGTCAAGCAGGCAGAATATCCTTGATGACCTGACACACACTTTTTCAGCTCTAAAAGGGCATCTTATTTTTGTTTTCTTAAGGAAGTACCTTTCTATGGCTTGCATGAACTGACCAAAGAGGGAAGAAAGTAGGGAATCTTTAAGATAGAGCTAGTAGGTAAGGCACACTGTTTAAGATCAGACATAGTGCCTTAGAACACAGCCACACACAGCTTGGTTGATTACATGATACAGCTGATGCAAGTGGGCCTGGACCTGAAACTAGACCTAATAACTAGGAGGAAATTTTGGGAAACATTGGACCAGCATTCCCAACTCTAAACATGTGCACTATCACAAAGACACAATGTTTTACCCATGGAAATTTGTTGCTGTATTATTTATAATACAAGAAAATAGAGCAGCTGTGCTGGGATTACAGGATGTGGTGGCTCATGCCTGTAATCCCAGCACTGTGGGAGGCCAAGGTGGACAGATTGCTTGAACCCAGAAGTTCAAGACCAGCCTGGACAACATGGCGAAACCCCATCTCCACAAAAAATACAAAATTTAGCCAGGCATCATAGCACATACCTGTAGCCCCAGCTACCAGGGAGGCTGAGGTGGCAGGATCACTTGAGCCCAGGAGGTTGAGGCTGCAGCTGTGAGCATGCCACTGCACTCCAACCTGGGTGACAGAGTGAGATTCTGTCTCAAAAAAAAAAAAAAAAAAAAAAAAAAGAAAAGAAAAGAAGAAAAAGGAAGTAGAAAAGTAGAAACAACTGGCCAGGCGTGGCTCATGCCTGTAATCCCAGAACTTTGGGAAGCCAAGGTGGGTAGATCACTAGAAGACCAGCCTACCCAACATGGTGAAAACCCACATCTCTACTAAAAACACAGAAAATTAGCCTGGCATGGTAGCAGGCACCTGTAATCCCAGCTACTTGGGAGGCTGAGGCAGGAGAATCGCTTGAACACAGGAGGCAGAGCTGCAGTGAGCCGAGATCGCACCATTGCACTCCAGCCTGGGCAACAAGAGTGAAAAGTGAAGGCTGGGCACGGTGGCTCACACCTGTAATCCCAGCACTTTGGGAGGCTGAGGTGGGTGGATCACCTGAGGTCAGGAGTCCAGCCTAGCCAACGTGGTGAAAACCCCTCTCTACTAAAAATACCCAAAATTAGCTGGGCGTAGTGGTGGGCACCTGTAATCCCAGCTACTCAGGAAGCTGAGACAGGAGAATCGCTTGAACCCGGGAGGTGGAGGTTGCAGTGAGCTGAGATCATGCCATTGCACTCCAGCCTGGGCAACAAGAGCGAAACTGTGTCTCAAAAAAAAAAAAAAGAAAAGAAAAGAAAAAGAAAAGTAGAAACAACTAAATCCCCTAAGTAGAGGTTGAGGTTGAGTTAAATAAATTATGGCACATCTTAATGGAATAATAAAACAGCTCTTCAAACGAACAAACAAACAAAAACAACCAAGGCTTTACTAGCTTCAGTAGTCAAGATAGTGAGTATTGGTGTAATAATAGATATATACACCAGTGAAACATAATGGAATCCAGATATAGGCTCACAGAAATATGGTCATTGATTTTTGACAAAGATGCCAAGGTAATTCAGTCAAGAAAGGATAATCTTTTCAGCAAATGGTACTGGAACAACTAGACATCCATATGCAAAAATAAAATAAAAATAGAATCTCTGTTCTGAGACTTAACAGAGTTAAATAAATAAATAAGTAGAATCTCTGCATGGAACTGCAGGTGAACAGAAAAAATATTTTTAATAAAATTAAAAGACTCTCAAACCTTGACTTGTACCACTAAGTCAGGATGGATCAACGATATAAATGTAAAACCTAAAATTCTAAAAACCTATGAGAAAAACAGGAGAAAATCTTTGTGACTTAGGTTTAGGCAAAGATTTCTTAGATACGACATAAAAAGCACTATCTATTTTTTTAAATGATACATTGGGCTTTATCACAACTAAACTCTCTGTTTTTCAAAAGACACAAGAAAATAAAAAGGTTTGGAGAAAATATATAAATACATGTATGATATGTATATATATATACATATATACCACTTGAACCCGGGAGGCGGAGGTTGCAGTGAGTGGAGATCATGCCACTGCACAGAGTGAGACTCCATCTCAAAAAAAAAAAAAAACATTTTTTTTTTTTTTTGAGACAGATTCTCACTCTGTCACCCAGGCTGGAGTGCAGTGGCACGATCTCGATCTCGGCTCACTGCAAGCTTTGCCTCTTGGGTTCACACCATTCTCCTGCCTCAGCCTCCTGAGTAGCTGGGACTACAGGCGCCCACCACCACACCCGGCTAATTTTTTTTTTTTTTTGTATTTTTAGTAGAGACGGGGTTTTACCATGTTAGCCAGGACGGTCTCGATCTCCTGACCTCATGATCCACCCGCCTCGGCCTCCCAAAGTGCTGGGATTACAGGCGTGAGCCACTGAGCCTGGCCAAAACCAGTTTTTTTAAATGGGCAAAAGATCTGAACAGATAGTTCATCAAATAATAAATATGCATGGCAAATAAACAGATGCAAAGATGCTCAACATCATTAGTCCTTAGGGAAATTCAAATTGAAATACAATGGAATAATATTGCACATCTACTAGAATGGCTAAAATAAAAAATATACAATGACAATATCAAGTGCCAATGAGAAATTCTTTGCTGGTAGAAATGAAAAATGATACGGCCACTTTGAAAAAAATTTGGCTGTTTCTCACAATTCACAATTGCAAAGATAACCAACTTAAGTGCTCATCAACCAACAAGTGGATAAAGAAAATGTGTTTTACATACACAGTAGAATACTACTCAGCCATAAAAAGGAATGAAATAATGTCTTTTGCAGCAACTTGGATGGAGCTAGTGGCCATTATTCTAAGTGAAGCAACTCAGGAATGAAAAACCAAATATATGTTCTCACTTATAAGTGGCAGCTAATCTATGAGGATGCAAAGGCATAAGAATGATGTAATGGACTTTGAGGACTTATCAGGGAAGTTCAGGAGGAAAATTAAGTATAAAAGACTGTATATTGGGTACACTGTACACTACTTGGGTGACGGGTGCATTACAGTTTCAGAAATCACCACTAAAGAACGTATCCATGTAACCAGAAACCACCTGGACCCTAAAAACTATTGAAATAAAAAATTTTTAATGCGGCTGTTTCTTATAAAGTGAACAATACATTTACTATACAACCCCAGCAATCCCACTATTAACTATATCTACTCGAGAAGAATGAAAACACAGTCTTGTGTGTGAATGTTTATAGAAGGCTATTCCTGCTCCAAGAACTGGAAACAACTTAAACATTGTAAGTAGAGAATGGACAAATTTTGGTATATGCATACAATGGAATACTATTCATCAATAAAAATAAATGAACTACTGATACATGCAACACAATATGGATGAGTCTCAAAACAAAAGGATTATGCTAAGTGAAAGGAGTTGGATACAAAAGGCTGCATACTGTACAGGTCCTTTTTTTTTTTTTTTTTTTTCAGACAGAGTCTTGCTGTGTCTCCCAGGCTGGTGTGCAGTGCAGTGGCAAGATCTCGACCCACTGCAACCCCCGCCTCCTGGATTCAAGCAATTCTCCTGCCTCAGCCTCTGGAGTAGCTGGGATTACAGGTGCTCACCACCATGCCCACCTAATTTTTGTATTTTTAGTAGAGACAGGGTTTCACCATATTAGCCAGGCTGGTCTTGAACTATTTTTTTTTTTTTTTGAGATGGAGTCTCACTTGTTGCCCAGGCTGGAGTGCAATGGTATGATCTCGCTCATTGCAACTTCTGCCTCCTGGGTTCAAGCAATTCTCCTGCCTCAGCCTCCCTAGTAGCTAGGATTACAGGCACGCACGACCAGGCCCGGCTAATTTTTGTATTTTTAGTAGAAACAGGATTTTGCCATGTTGGCCAGGCTGGTCTCCATCTCCCGACCTTTGGGATCTGCCCGCCTTGGCCTCCCAAAATGCTGGGATTACAGGCATGAGCCACCACGCCCAGCCTGGTCTCGAACTCTTGACATCAAATGGACCACCTGCCTTGGCCTCCCAAAATGCTGGGATTATAGGCATGAGCCACTGTACCTGGCCACAATTCTCTTTATATGATATTCTGAAGAAAGCAAAACTAGAGGGACAGAAATCAAAAAGGCATAAGGGAATGTTTTTGGGTGATGGAGGTATTTCATATATTTATTGTGGAATTTACACAACTATATACAGTTTCTTTTCTTTTTTCTTTCTTTCTTTTTTTTTTTTTTTTTGAGATGGAGTTTTGCTCTTGTTGCCCAGGCTGGAGTGCAATGGCGCAATCTCAGCTCCCCGCAACCTCCACCTCCCGGGTCCAGGTGATTCTCCTGCCTTAGCCTCCCTAGTAGCTGGGATTACAAGCATGTGCCACCACATCTGGCCAATTTTGTATTTTTAGTAGAGAGGGGTATCTCCATATTGGTCAGGCTGGTCTCGAACTCCTGACCTCAGGTAATCTGCCCGCCTTGGCCTCCAAAAGTGCTGGGATTACAGGCGTGAGCCACTGCACCTGGCCACAACTATATACATTTTTTGAAGCTCATAGAACTCTACACCTAGGCCAGGCAGAGTGGCTCACATCTGTAATCCTAGCACTTCAGGAGGCCAAGGCAGGAGGATTACTTGTGCTCAGGAGTTCGAGACCAGCCTGAGCAACAATGTGAGACTCCGTCTTAAAAAAAAATTAATAAAATATATATATATACACACACACATATATATATATACACATATATATACACACATATATACACATACATATATATATAAAACTCTACACTTAGGGTGAATTTTACTGTATGTAAATTATACTTCAGTAAACTTAACTTTGAAAAGAAAGAATAAGAGAAATTAGAAGACGATTGAGCAATACCTTCAAAATTCTGAAGGAAATGTTTTCCAACTGAAAACCCTATATATATATATCCAGCCAAACTATAAAGTGTAAGAATAGAATAAAGATTTTCAACAAATATAGTCTCAGAAAAATGTGCTTCCCTGAGCCTTTCTCATAAAACTACTTGTGGGACACGTTTCTCCTAAAACTAGGGAGGAAAAAAAAAGAAAAACAAAAACACACAAAAGGAAAACTATGGCATGCAGAAAACAATAAATCCAACACAAGAGAAGGAGAAAAGGCATATCCAGGATGGTGTTGAAGGAAAAATTTTGGGTGATAACTGTGAGACGGGAGTAGGAGGCAAACAACTGAAGCAGGTAAGAAAGCTCCAGGATAGCTGTGTTCAAGATGAAACTGATAACACACCGTATGCATTTCAATGTCTTGAAATATTTCAGACAATTGGTAGAGAGTTTGGGCTGAATTAATAATAAGTACATAGAAGCCTAAGCAAGTAAAAAACATGATAAAGTCTTAATTCCAGACCAAAAAAAAAAAAGGCTTTTAGTAAAGGCCAATTATAGCATACGTAATCCAATGAAGCACCTAGAAAATCCTCTGTGTTAAAATTTCTTAGTTAAGCAATTTAGACCCATTTCAGAAAAAATAAAGTATATCCGAACAAATTCCTAACAGAAAGAAAGTGAACTTCCCTTGTAAAACCAGCTTAATTTCTGAAATTAAAAGCTCAACACATTTCATGATATACTTGAATTTAATTGTTTTACTCTGTGTAAGAGAAATAACAGATACAAAGACTGTGAGAATTAAATTAGTAATTCCATATACTGATTATGTATGTGTCTTAATTTGTTTGAGCTGCTATAACAAAATGCCTTAGACTGGATAATGTATAAACAATAGGAATGTATAGCTCATAGTTCTAGAGGCTGTGAAATCAACATCAAGGCACAGACAGGCTTGGTGTCTGGTAAGGGCTCTCTGCTTCAAAGATGGTGCCTTCTTCTTGCTATCCTCACGTAACAGAAGGGAAAAGCAGCTCTCTGGGGCCATTTTAATAAGGCCATTAAATCTCATTCACAAGAGCAAAGTTCTCATGATCTAATCACCTCCCAAAGGCCCCACCTCTTAATGTCATTGAGGGTTAGTTTTCAACATCTGAATTTTGGCAGGACACAAACATTCACACCATAGCATTACATAAGGAATAACGTTCTTTACAGAAAAAGAAAAATAATTAGGTCTTTATCTTTTCTTTCTTACATTATTAATTACTGAAACCACCAAAGCTATACAATTGCTTAGTTCTTTGGAGTATTTTCTCTTGAAACATACAGTTAATGGGCCGGGTGCTGTGGCTAATGCCTATAATCCCAGCACTTTGGGAGGCTGAGGCGGGCAGATCACGAGGTCAAGAGATCAAGACCATCCTGGCCAAGATGGTGAAACTCTGTCTCTGCTAAAAATACAAAAAAATTAGCTGGGTGTGGTGGCTCTCACCTGTAGTCTCAGCTACTCGGGAGGCTGAGGTATGAGAATCACTTGAACCTGGAAGGCAGAAGTTGCAGTGAGCCAAGATCGTGCCACTGCACTCCAGCCTGGCGACAGAATGAGACTCTGTCTCAAAAAAAAGAAATATACATTTAATGTAATATTTGACAAAACTATACCATTGTAAGATTCCTTTAAAAAGTATAAACTATTTTCAAATGTTTGAAAAAATATATTCAAGTGGAGACCAATCTTGCTTAAATGTTTTCATGTTTATATTTTGCTTCTTGCAAAAGCATTTGAGGCTGTCAGAAAAGATATGGATGATCCTTAAATGCACATTGCTAAGGGAAATAAGCTAGTCTGGAAAGACTATATACTGTATGAGTCCAATTATATGACATTCTGAAAAAGGCAAACTATAGAGACAGTAAAAAGAGGTGAAGGGTTAAATAGGTGAAGCACAGGGAATTATTATTTTAGGGTGATGAAACTATTCTGTATGATACTGTAATAGTGGATATATGACATTATACAGTTGTCAAAACCTACAGAACTTTATAGCACAAAGTGAACCTTAAAGTATGCAAATCCTTAAAAAAAATCATTTTGGGCTGGGCGTGGTGGCTCATGCCTGTAATCTCAGCACTTTGGGTGACTGAAGTGGGCAAATTGCTTGAGCCCAGGAGTTCAAGACCAGCCTGGGCAAAATGGCAAAACCCTGTCTCTACAAAACATACAAAAAATGAGCCAGGCATGGTGGTATGCATCTGTAGTCCCAGCTACTTAGGAGGCTGAGCTGGGAGGATCAGATGAGCCCGAGAGATTGAGACTGTAGTGAGCCATGATCATGTCACTGCACTCTAGTCAGGGCTACAGAGTGAGACCCTGTCTCAAAAAACAAAACAAAACACCCCATAAAACATTTTGGAGGTTGTGGTTGTGGTGTAAGGCCTAAAATTAAGGCTCAATATTATGTGTTGTCTTGACATCTGGTAAAACTGGGAGGGCCTTGAATTGCCTAGTGGTAAGTTCTCCTTCCCACTCTGCCCCCATGTGTCAGCTCCCCCAGCTCTTTGTCAAATGGACGGGCAAAGTTTTGCTAATCCCTGAGTAGTGGGTTTCAGTTTCCTGCTAGCTCTTGGAATTACTCAAACAACCAATTACATCCTCCACAGGAACCAGGGGCACCCCATCCTCTTGATACCACAAAGCCTGCCTCCCACAGCTTGATTGTTCATTCTGCTCCTGAATGCAGAGTGTGGCCCTGAGTGGTAAGCGGTGTTCTTTTCCAGGCTGAGAGTATATGTAACTAATAGACTGCTGTTCACATCATCTGTTGTGTTGGGTGTTATGTGTTTGGTCATCCCCATTACCCTAGGGCAGGAATCCCTCCCTCACCAACAGGGAGAACAGCAAGTGATTAAAACAGAGACGGGGAAATCCCAGATGGAATGCAGATTGTGACAACATAACCTATCTGGTATGATACATGTATGAAACAACCTCACTGAAAAGAGTGGAGGATGGGCCAGGCACGGTGGCTCACACCTGTAATCCCAGCACTTTGGGAGGTTGAGGTGGGTGGATCACCTGAGGTCAGGAGTTCAAGACCAGCCTGACCAACATGGAGAAACCCCGTCTCTACTAAAAATACAAAATTAGCTGGATGTGGTGGTGCATGCCTATAATCCCAGCTACTCGGGAGGCTGAGGCAGGAGAATAGCTTGAACCCGGGAGGTGGAGGTTGCAGGGTGAGTGGAGATCGCGCCATTGCACTCCAGCCTGGGCAACAAGAGCAAAACTCTGTCTCAAAAATAAATAAATAAATAAAAGTGGAGGATGGCCAGGCATGCTGGCTCACGCCTGAAATCCCAGCACTTTGGGATGCTGACGTGGGTGGATCACTTGAGCCTAGGAGTTCGAGACCAGCCTTGGCAACACAGCAAAACCTCATCTCACCAAAAAATACAAAAAAATAGCCGGGTGTGGTTGTGTGTGCCTGCAGCCCCAGCTACTCTGGAGGCTGAGATGGGAGGGTGGCTTGAACCCAGGAGGTGGAGGTTGCAGTGAGCCAACACTGTGCCACTGCACTCCAGCTGGAGGGACATGGTGAGACCCTGTCTTTCCAAAAAAAAAAAAAAAAAAAAAAGAAAGAAAGAAAGAAAAAGAAAAGAGTGGAGGAAATAATGTGCTTATCTAGGGAAATGGTAGAGTCTAAGATTACCCTTGGAAATGAGTGGAGTCTGAAGACTAAAGGCAAAAGGCAAAAGGAATTGCACAAAAGCACTGGACTTAAGAAGATGGTAAAAAAAAAAATTGATATTGACAAGGATAAGGGTTAACAATTTGCATATTTCTATAAATGTACGCTTGAACAATTAAGTAAATGGATAGTAGATTATGGAAGCTAGCTTTCTTACTGTTGGAGTGGGAGTTTATAGATAAGCAAAGGTAGGAGGCTAGAACAATCCATGGGGTAGTGGATTAGAATTGATTGTATGGATCAGTATGAAGTCATGTTTAGCTTAACATAGATAAGGATGTGCTATGGTCTGAATGTTCGTGTCCCCCCAAACCTTATATGTTGAAACCTAATCACCAATGTGATAGTATTAGGAGGTGGGGCCCTGAGAGGTGATTAGGTTATAAGGTTAAAGCCTTCATGAGTGGGATCAGTGCCCTTATAGCCAGAGAGCTGCCTTACCTCTTCTACCATGTGAGGACAAAGCAAGAAAGCACAATCTGTGAACCAGGAAACAGGCCCTCACTAGACACCAAATCTGCCAGCACCTTTATCTTGGACTTCCAGCCTTTGGAACTGTGAGAAATAAATTTCTGTTGTTTCTAAGCTACCCAGTTTATATGGTTATGATTGAGTTATAGCAGCTCAATCATATTAAGACAGGATGGTTCCACATGTGGAAATATTTAGAAATATGTATATTTTTATTGGTTAATACACACACATCTATTTCTTTGCTCTGTCAGCAGATAGGATCTAGATGCAACAGCACTCCAGAAACAATGAGCAAACCTAGCACTGAATCTTGGTTTCTATTACCATTCTCCAATAAAAGTAATCGGGACTCCTTGGAGAAATGGCTGATTCTAAAACTAGGGCAGGGGATATACAAAATGGGTCTGGAGCATCTTGAAGTGGCAGAAAGTAAGAAAGTGCTAAACAAAGAAACAATACAAACTATGTTGATGGAGGTATATCAAAGGGATACAGGAGCCAACTGAAAGAGCACCCAAGGACTAAAGCTGGAATAACTTGAGCAATAAGATAAATTGACATTAGTTTATAATCCAGTGCATAAAATAAGCCCATGAGTCCACACTGCTATAAATAAATGATTGATTGAATACATAAATAAATTGAGAAGAAGAGACAAATCTTCCACGAAGAATTCCAAATAATTTTGGTAGACATCCCACTCTAGAAAACAGGGAGCATAAACCACCATTTCTTAAGTGTGGGCTGTGCTCACTGACTTCCTTCCAAATATTACATAATTGAAAGGGGGGAAAAACAGTAACTTTACATAGAAAAACCTGACAAATAAACCTTAGCTAGGCAACCAAGGTAAACGTCTACAGTGATAACTCATGTTGACAGTATGTACCCTTGATATGATATGGACCATTATCTCTGTGTTCTTCCTCCCCCAAACCCATAATACTAGTCTAGTCATGAGAAAAACACCGGAGGAATTCCAACAGAGGGATGCTCTACAAAACAATGGACCAATGCACCACAGAACTGTAAAGGTCATCAAAAACAAAGAATGTCTGAGATATTGTCAGAAGCTCCTAAGGAGATATGGCAACTCTCTTAGCTTGGGATGCTGTAATATTGTGATAAAATAAATACATATTTGGGGGGCAGAGCGTGGTGGCTCACGCCTGTAATCCCAGCACTTTGGGAGGCTGAGGAGGGCGGATCACCTGAGGTCAGGAGTTCGAGACCAGCCCGACCAACATGGAGAAACCCCGTCTCTACTAAAAATACAAAATTAGCCACGCGTGGTGGTACATGCCTGTAATCCCAGCTACTCAGGAGGCTGAGGCAGGAGAATTGCTTGAACCCGGGAGGCAGAGGTTGCGGTGAGCTGAGATTGCACCATTGCACTGCAGCCTGGGCGACAAGAGCGAAACTCTGTCTCAAAAAAAAAATATATATATATATACACATATATATGTATGTGTATATATATGTAAGTGTATGTATGTATGTGTGTGTATATATATGTATGTGTATATATAAATTTGGTCTCTGCTGCTGGTTCCTAAAGCACTCATAAACAGGGGCACCAGGAAAATCTTTTCTTCTAATATTTGGTCTTTGTCTTCATTTCCTGACACAGAGCTCCTAAATCTCTTGGAATTTCCTGGGTGATAGGAACATTTTTTGTTCTAATAAGGCAACTTTTGATGGGCTCATGGACAGCCTTCATGATGGAGGCTGGGTACCAAGGGAGCCAACTATGTAATTAGAGGATTGAAACTTTTCTGTCCTACCTCCCAACCTCTGGAGAGGGGAGAGGGGCTGAAGGTTGAGTTTATTACCAATGGCCAATGATGTAATCACTCATGCCTATTTAATGGATCCTCCATAAAAATCCAGAAGGACAGTGTTTGGAGAGCTTCTGGACTGCTGGATATGTGGAGGTTCCTGGGGGGTGGTGTGCCTTGAGAGGGCATGGAAGCTCCATGCCCCTTCCCAGATGCTTTGCCCTATGAATCTCTTCCATCCAGCTATTCATCTGTATCCTTTGTAATAATATCCTTTATAATAAACCAGTAAACATAAGTAAACTGTTTCTCTGGGTTCTGTGAGTGCTTTACAAATTAAAAGAACCTGAGGAGGGGGTTGTGGGAACCTCTGATTTATACCCAGTTGGACAGAAACATATACAAGTCACAACCTGGAGTTGTGGGGGTGTAGAGTCTTACGAGACTGAACCCTTAACCTATGGGATCTGGCATTACCTCTAAGTAGACAGAGATAGAAATAAGTCAGAACGGAATTATAGGACATGCAGTTGGTGTCTGCTGGAGAATCTGGTGTCAAAAGTGTTGTATTGAGTGGTGTTTGAAACTATAAAAAAGTGTTTTTTTTTTCCCCTATCTCATTCAGTTGCTGTAACAGAATACCATAGACTGGGTGGCTTTATAAACAACAGAAATTTCTCACAGTAATGGAAGCTGCAAGCTTGAGATCAGGGTGCCAGTATGGTTGGGTTCTGATGCGGGCCTCCTTTGGGTTTGCAGACTGCTGACTTTTTGTTGTAGCCTCATGTGGTGAAAGGAAAGAGCCAGACACTTCTCTGGAGTCGCTTTCATTTATGAGGGCTCTACCTTCATGACCTAATTACCCCCCAAAGACCCACCTCCTAATATAATCACACGGAGAATTAGAATTTCAATACATGAATTTTGGGAGGGACACAAACATTCAATCCATAACATCTAAGTATAAGACAAGGCTCGGAGCAGTGGCTCATGCCTGTAATCCCAGCACTTTGGGAGGCCAATGCAGGTGGATCACAAGGTCAGGAGTTCCAGACTAGCCTGGCCAACATGGTGAAACTCCGTCTCTACTAAAAATACAAAAATTAGCACTGCTATAGGTGGCACACACCTGTAGTCCCAGCTACTCGGGAGGCTGAGGCACAAGAATCACTTGAACCCAGGAGGCGGAAGTGGCAGTGACCCGAGATCCCGCCACTGCACTCCAACCTGGGCGACAGAGCGAGACTCCAATCTAAAAAATAAATAAATAAATACATACATAAATACATAAATAAAGTATCCTAGATGGAATCCCAGAACAAAAAAAGGAACTTAGGTAAAAACTAAGGAAGTTGGAATAAAGTGAAGACTTTAGTTACTCATAATATATCAATATTGATTGGTTCATAAATCATAACAAATGTACTACAGAATGTAAGGTGTTGATAATCGGGAAAACCGCGTGTAGGGTATATGATAACTCTATATTAGTTTCACAATTTTTCTGTAAATCTAAAGCTGTCCTGAAAAATAAAGTCTATTTTCAAAAAGCATTTGGGAAGGCCGGGCACTGTGGCTCATGCCTGTAATCCCAGTACTTTGGGTAGCCGAGGTGGGCAGATCCCCTGAGGTCAGGAGTTCGAGACCAGCCTGGCCAACAGGGTGAAGCCCCATCTCTACCAAATATACAAAACTTAGCCAGTCATGGTGGCACACATCTGTGGTCCCAGCTACTTGGGAGGCTGAGGTGGAAGAATCACTCGAGCCTGGGAGGCAGAGGTTGGAGTGAGCTGGAATCGTGCCACTGCATTCCAGCCTGGGTGACAGAGTGAGACTCCATCCCCCAAAAACAAAACAAAACAAACAAACCAAAAAGTATTTGGGAAGCTTAGAGAATAATATCCAGCAAAGTAAGTAATAAATAAACAAGAAAATAAGGATCTTAGAGGAAGGAAAGTAAGATAAATCAAGGGATGAGGTTAGAATACTAAAATGCATGCCTTTAAGTGACTACATCTTTGTTAGAGTTAGCTGTCAGTGTGAGTCAGCTGAATTGAAAAAGCTTTGCAGATTTGTTTCTTAGAACATCCCCCAGGGCCTGAGGCTAGAGGGCAGCAGCACAAGGTTGGAGGGAGCTGAGCTGGGCCAGCTGCACAGGAGGTAATCTATAAGTGATATTATACACACCACCACCACCCCCCCCAACCCGCCCCCCCGAGGCCTGAAAACATCACTAGAATTTCTATTTACCTGAGCTTCTTACCTGAGCTCTTCTCAGAGGGATGTGGTTAAACAGAACTACTTTGACAAACCACTTGGTCAGGGGCGGATAAAACTCCCCGACCCACAAACACACGTCTAAGAAGTCAGAGTCTGGTTACCACAAGGTCATTGTTTGCTGGGGCACTGATCCAGCCGTCCTCTTTCTCTGCCTTTCCACTCAAATAAATGTTGGACAGATTTTTTTTTTTTTCTTTTGAGACAGAGTCTCGCTGTGTAGCCCAGGCTGGAGTGCAATGGCACAATCTTGGCTCACTGCAACCTCTGCTTCAAGCGATTCTCCTGCCTCAGCCTCCGGAGTAGCTGGGACTACAGGCGCCTGCCACCATGCCTGCCTAATTTTTTGTATTTTTAGTAGAGATGGAGTTTCACCGTGTTAGCCAGGATGGTCTCGATCCCTGACCTTGTGATCCGCCCGCCTCGGTGGATGGATCCCAAAGTGCTGGGATTACAGGGGTGAGCCACCGCGCCCAGCTAATGTTGGATAGATTTTTAAATAATTTGTTTTGAAGGAGACTAAATTCCTGGTTTGAATGGAGAGTCAAATAATTAGCTTACTAAAGGCATCTACATGTTTATCAGCTCTTTGTACTACCAAAGTATAATTCAGTAAAAGCAATTCTAACAGTGACCAAAAAACAGGACAAATTACTCTCCCTTGCTATTGGTCTCAAATGATCCAAGGGTACAGTTTAGGCTATCAGCATATTCTTCAGGTGCCCATCCAAGGATATACTTTCTCTTAGCTGATAAGAATAGGGCACCAAAGAATTTAGTTACGTCTTCTGGCAAATGAATATACTTTGTACTGCTGATTATGTATAGATCCATACGTCTGATAATCAGCAAGTCAACTGAGGGGTGGACAGGGTTGATATCTTCTTATTAACACTAAGGAATCCAACCAGGACTAACCAACCACATCCACATGGAGATGGGCCGACAGAGTCCTTGTGAACGGTGCCAAGATTTTCCCTAGAAGACAGTTATGGGAAAACTGTGTGGCTCACGCCTGTAATCCCAGCACTTTGGGAGGCCAAGGCGGGTGCATCACGAGGTCAGGAGTTCGAGACCAGCCTGACCAACATAAGTGAAACCCCGTATGTACGAAAAATACAAAAATTAGCCAGGCATGGTGATGCGCACCTGTAGTCCCAGCTACTCGGGAGGCTGAGGCAGGAGAATCACTTGAAACCGGGAGACGGAGGTTGCAGTGAGCCAAGATCATGTCACTGCACTCCAGCCTGGGCGACAGAGCAAGACTCCGTCTCAAACAAAAAACCAAAAACAAAAAATAGGTCTGGGCCTGCTCTACAAGGGCAACTGAGCTTAAAATTCATCACTATGAAGGGGTTGCAAATATCTTAGCCTAAAATAATCTCAAGGCCCAGTGCGGTGGCTCACACCTGTATCCCAGCACTTTAAGAAGCTGAGGCAGAATTCCTTTAGCCCAGGAGTTGAAGACCAGCCTGGGGAACATAGTGAGACCCCCTCTCTACAAAAAATTTAAGAAATGAGCTGGGCATGGTGGCACATGCCTGTGGTCCCAGCTACTCAGGAGGCTGATATGAGAGGATCTCTTGAGTCCCGAGGCTGAGGCTGCAGTGAGCCATGATCACACCCACTGCACTGCAGCCTGGGCGACAAAGAAAAAGCTTGTCTCTTTCTAAACCAGGAGCTAGAAATCATCTATCATAGGTAAGGGGAGACAATTTTCTACAAGCTAATTTTAATCACTGTAACTTATTGGGGAGCTTCTAGTATAAATGGACTGCTGTTCTGTCTCTTCCACAGGTTTGTATTGCTTCAGGATCCTTTAATTATCCATGTTTTCTAAGTAAGTGCTTTGTCCTTGGATCCCTTTATAAAGTGGAGAGACCACATCCATATTCATTGCTCTACTTCACCTGCCATTTGTTCGGTGATGACAAACAATCTATAACACTGGGCTGACTTTTAAAATAAATTAATAAGTATTTTATTGATATATAATATTTCCACATATTTATGGGATACATGTGATGTTTTGTTGCATGCATAGAATATGTAACGATCAACTCAGGGTATTTAGGATATCTAGCATTTTGAGTATTTATTATTTCTATGTATTGTAAACATTTCAGATGATCTCTTTAAGCTATTTTGAAATATACAATACATTGTTAACCATTAGACTGACTTATCTTTGGAGTTATAGACCTGCATGACCAGTATCATCATGGATATCTTTACCTCTTTACCTGAAAGTCTCTTTGATGTTTTTTTGTTTTTTTTTTTTTTGAGATGGAGTCTCACTCTGTCACCCAGGCTGGAGTGCAGTGGCACAATCTTGGCTCACTGCAACCTCCACCTCCCGGGTTCAAGCGATTCTCCTACCTCAGCTTCCCGAGCAGCTGGGACTACAGGTGCGTGCCACCACGCCTGGCTAATTTTTTGTATTTTTTGTAGAGATGGGGTTTCACCGTGTTAGCCAGGATGGTCTTGATCTCCTGACCTTGTGATCCGCCCGCCTTGCCCTCCCAAAGTGCTGGGATTACAGGCGTGAGCCACCAAACCTGGCCTCTTTGATGTCTTAATGTTACAAATATCATAATTTCAGTTGAACATCCATTCCTCTAAAATCCTACCAGAATCCTGGGAGGTAATTAAGATTCCTTCCTGGACGGGCACGGTGGCTCACGCCTGTAATCCTAGCACTTTGGGAGGCCGTGGCAGGCGGATCACAAGGTCAGGAGTTCGAGACCATCCTGGCTAACACAGTGAAACCCCGTCTCTACTAAAAATACAAAAAATTAGCTGGGTGTGGTGGCAGGCGCTTGTAATCCCAGGTACTTGGGAGGCTGAGGCAGGAGAATCTCGTGTACCTGGGAGGTGGAGATTGCAGTGAGCAGAGATTGTGTCACTGGACTCCATCCTGGGCAACAGAGTGAGACTTCGTCTCAAAAAAAAAAAAAAGATTCCTTCCTTTCCCTCTCTATGCACATCACTCCATTCCTTCCTTTCTAATTCCACTTTATGAATAGATCTTGAGTTTTTCCTTTACGTATGTGGTGGCTGCCTCATTTCTTCATTAGGTGATTGCAAGTTTCCTAATTTACCACTTTGGTCTTGCTCTTCTCTAATCTATATCCTCCAAAATAAAGTCAGAGTTTTTAGAAATTTTTCTAAAAGTTAACTTTTTTGATTCTGTAACATATGCATAAGGCTCTAAATTGAAATTTACAAAGGGTAAACAGAGAAAAGTCTGCCCCTTGCCCCTGACTCTTAGTCACCTAATTTCTCTTCCCAAATATACCCACAGCTACCAATTTTGGAGAAAATAATTTATTTCTAAATTACATCTACTTCACATCTTTCCATGGCTTATCACTCTACAAGATAATGTCCAAACTGAGAAGCACATGAGGCATTTCAGGATTTCGTCTGTTTAACTTTAGTGGGTTTACCTCTCATTTCTTCTAACAAGTCCCTCTGTACATCAGATTCCAGCCCCTGTAACAATTAGCTTTTCCCTAAACAGCCTACTTCCCTCTGATTTTCTTTTTTTTTTTTTTTGAGATGGAGTCTCGCTCTGCCATCCAGGCTGAAGTGCAGTGGCGCGATCTCGGCCCACTGCAACCTCCGCCTCCCGGGTTCAAGTGATTCTCCTGCCTCAGCCCCCCTAGTAGCTGGTATTACAGGCGCCCAACACCATGCCCAGCTAATTTTTGTATTTTTAGTAGAGACGAGGTTTCACCATGTTGGCTAGGCTGGTCTCGAACTCCTGACATTTGGTGATCCGCCCACCTCGCCTCCCAAAGTGCTGGGATTACAGGCATGAGCTGCCGTGCCCGGCCCCCTCTGTGATTTTATATCTGCTCTTTTTCCTACCTGGAATGCCTTCCCCAAGTTCCCTCCATCCCCCATGCCACCCGTTTCTCTCTTTTCTTTACTTTTTTTTTTTTTTTTGAGATGGAGTCTCGCTCTCTCACCCAGGCTGGAGTGCGGTGGTGCAATCTCGGCTCACTGCAACATTTGCCTTCGAGGTGCAAGCGATTCTCTTGTCTCAGCCTCCCGAGTAGTGGGATTACAGGTACACACCGCCATGCCTGGCTAATTTTTTGTATTTTAGTAAAGACAGGGTTTTACCATGTTGCCCAGGCTGGTCTCGAACTCCTGAACTCAGGCAATCCGCCCACCTCGGCCTCCCAAAGTGTTAGGATTACAGGCGTGAGCCACTGCACCCGGCCTTCTTTACTTTTTTATTTTTATATTTTTGAGGCAGGGTCTCACTTTGTCACTCAGCCTGGAGTGCAGTGGCATGAACATGACACACGCAGCCTTGACCTCCTAGGCTCAGATGATTCTCCTGAGTAGCTGGGACTTCAGGCAAGCACCACCACGCCTGGCTGATTTTTTGTATTTTTTGTAGAGATGAGGTCTCACAATGTTGCCCAGGCTGGTCTCAAACTCCTGAGCTCAAGTGATCCTCCTGCCTCAGCCTCCCAAAGTGCTGGGATTACAGGCGTGAGCCACTGTGCCTGGGTGGCCTCCCTTTTTTTGTGTGTAGAAAACATCATCTCTTAATACTTCTCCATAAACAGATTAAAGTTAAAGCTTTGGCAGACCTCCACAGGTAAAGGTTATCCTGACCTCTCGTAACGGACTTTAGCACCATATATGTTTTTATTTTTATTCATTTTTTAAGAGATAGGGTCTTGCTCTGTCACCCAGGCTGGAGTACAGTGGCATAATCATAGCTCACTGCAGCCTCTACCTCCTGAGCTCAACTGATCCTCACACCTCAGCCTCCAAAGTATCTATGACTGTAGGTGTGCACCACCAGACTCAGCTAATTTTGAATCTTTTTTTTTGTAAAGACAGAATCTCACTACATTGCCTAGACTTGTGTTTTTATTATAGCACCCATAACATTGCTTTGTCTCCTATTAGAAGGCAGAACCATGTTCCTTTGTTTTTTAAGTCCCTAGGATCTAGCAAACTGCCCAGTACATAGTGTTTGTTTAACAAAACTAAAATATTAGTTACAATGTAGCTACAAGTAAGCTAAGGAAATATTAGGCTGCATTAATAGCGGTGTAGTACTCAGAAGTTTTAGTTCCAGCCACCATATTTAGAGATAGTCATTGGAGAAGTTTAATATCCACCTGGCAGTGTAGAGTCTAGTAATGCTGTAATGCTGTAATGACCTCCGAGGAGGCACCTGCTCCCTTACAATGTCTAAAGGGCTAGAGAGGAAGCCGCTAACTGCTAACCACACAGCTCCTCCATGAGGCTGGACATTCTCCACCACAATGTTGGTATGTCTTCATCAGTGCTGAGATGTACTGTAATTTATTTGTACTGATAAAAGCTACAGTGCTTAAGTTTGCAAACAATTTACTTTTTCCCTACTTTTTTTTTTTGAGATGGAGTTTCAATCTTGTTGCCCAGGCTGGAGTGCAATGGCACGATCTCAGCTCACTGCAACCTCTCCCTCCCGGGTTCAAATGATTCTCCTGCCTCAGCCTCCTGAAAAGCTGGGGTTACAGGCACATGCCACGACGCCCAGCTAATTTTGTATTTTTAGTAGAGGTGGGGATTCTCCTTGTTGGTCAGGCTGGTCTCGAACTCTTGATCTCAGGCGATCTGCCCGCCTTGGCCTCCCAAAGTGCTGGGATTACAAATGTGAGCCACTGTGCCTGGTCTGCTTTTCCCCCACTTAAACTAGAAAGGAGTCAATTTACTTCTATAGGCCAGGCTTGGTGGCTCATGCCTGCAGTCCTAGCACTTTGGGAGTCTGTGGTGGGACGATCACTTGAGGCCAGGGGTTCTAGACTGGCCTCTTTAATATAGGGAGATCCCCATCTCTACAACAAATGAAATAAAAATAGTCGGGCGTGGTGGTGCGCACCGTTAGTCCTAGCTACTCTCTCGAGGCTGAAGTAGGAGGAATGCTTGAGTCCAAGAGTTTGAGGTTACAGTGAGCTGTGATCTAACCACTGCACTCTAGCCTGGGCAACAGAATAAATGCCTGTTTAAAAAAAAAAAGTTACTTCTCTAATGTAACTCCTGCCCACTTACATTCCAATACATTTTACTGAGATGGGGTAGAGTTACAACAGATAGGTCAGGAAACTGGGAGTAAGCCAGGGTCTACCTTATCTTTGCTTCCCCCTGGTAGAATGGTGAGTATGTAAATATTATCTCTCCTGGATGGGAGGGGGATGGTGGAATATAGAGGACTGCTACTGTAGACCATGAGCTCTTTCAAGGTAGGGACTATGACTTTTCATTTTTTAGAAAAATGTAATTTTCTATAGCGTCTGGCAGTTAACAAAAGCTTGAAGAATGAAGGAAGTGAACATTTGGGGATAGATCAATAGGAGAATGAAAGGAAGACAGGGTGGAAGAAAATGTGACAAAAAATTTAAAAAGGTAATTAAGAGAAAAAGCAAAGGAATACAGGAGGCTTCTTAAGACAGTAGTCTTACAAACAGTGAATTGGATTCAGTTTTTAACTCAACATGAATGGAAAAGAAACAAAACCAAAATTAAAACACTGAGCAATTAAAGCTGCTTTAAACAGAGACTATGGGAAACTGGATAAGATGACATCTAAGTTTCTATCCAATTTTTTGATCTATAATTCTAGGTTTTATCTCCCCAACAATGCTTTTAAGTGTAAATGCCATTTAATAACTATTTATTAAATAGAATTATAATCTACAACAGCACAAAGCAGAAACAAACTGATGTTTCTACTAAAAAAAAAAGGTTATGTTACTTTCTTGAGTTTTCATAGTTTCATGAAGAGACTGGCAAATGGATTTGCAAAACTCAGCTTCAGTTTGTTCCCTTGCAACATGCTCAGTGAGTGGTACACAGCTGAGGTGCTTTGCTATCTTTTCCTTTTTTTTCCCCCTATGGGCACTCTCCCACCCTTGGGCATGGGAAGAGATGTTGTCAGATCTTTTTCTTTCAGGTTAGAAGAAATGGCAGAACTTTCCTGGGTTAAATTCTAGATATAATAAAAACTTAAAGTAACTTAAGGTGCTATTTGGGGAGGGGAGGGAGTTTAAGGTTCCCTGCCCCACACGGGAATCCAGAGAGCTATTTCTGTTTTACAGAGATCCAAAATCCAAAAATTCTGCTTTACAGAGATGCCTTGTGTAGAAACTCAAAAGGCAAACAGATAAAAGTGAAAAAGCCAGACACCAAAAGTTAAAACAGTAACCACTACACCACCTGCTCCCCAAATACATCAGTAATCAAAGATTTCTTAACTTTTTGCCCTTCAAACAATGTGCAGTCCTCAATACAGTAGGAACTTGATTAAGGCTAGCTGGAACTGTTCCCTGCTTATCTGGTGTAATTCTAAGCTCAAAGGCAGAAACTTTTGCTTCCCCTGCAATATCTTCCTTGGAACAAAACAGTGCCTAATGCATGTTACTTCGATTTCAGAAACAGAGAGGAGAAAATCAGGAGAGTTGGGTAATTGATTTTTGTGGGATTAAAAATGACATTTTTAGTTTTTTTCTTTTTTTATACTCTTTTCATGAAGGTACAATTTTTTTTTGAGCCATTGACACTGGCCCAATGCTATGACATTCCAAAATTGAGAGAATATAAACTTTTTAAAACAGAACACTTGATTTTGACTACTAATCAGAGGAGTGGAATTGAGTAACAAACTCAAACATTTTATGAAAAATAAGCAGACTTTATGCTATGGTATGGTTCCATTTATGTTTATATAATAGACTAAGTATTACTCATTACAAGTACAATGAATATTTGTTGATCCGGTTGATGTAACCGTAAGCCTTGTTCTCAGTCCAGTGAACGTATACATTTTACTGATAATCTAAAAGTATTAATTCCTATACACCAAAAGATCTGCGTATCATCCCCCTCTTGGAATACACATTCACTTGCACATATCCCCGGCCTGCTCCTCGCAACAGAGCTTGCTTTGGGGAGGAAATTTCAGGATCACCTCCAGAAGAAAACACCGACAGCGCTCCTAGAGCCATCGTGGTGCCCTCTAGCAACTTACGGGCTCCAAGCGAAAAAAGAGCTCGGGTTGGTTTGGCGGGGGCGGGGGGGGCGGGGAGCGGGAAACTCCACCACAGACGCAAGTGAAAACTCCTGCGGCTTCCAGATTCCATCCGAGAAGGAAAGATGAAAATCAAGGTTAGAAAGCAGTGGCAGGGCGGTGTCCCCTGCCTTGCTTTAATTCACGCGGCTCTCATAACAAGCCACAGATGTGCATCACTCAAGCGGGCTTCCCAGTCCTCATCTCCCCTCTGGAGTCACCCGGAGAAGGGTCTTCTCCGACCGCAGAGTGGTAGTTAGGGAAGATCGCAGCGGGCAGAAACTCCGCCAGAGGAGAAAGGAGCCTGGGGGTGACGGTCCGCCTAATCGTTCCAGGAAGCCCCTCCGCGTGCCGGTGGGCGGGCCCCCAGGCCGGAGGATGCGGGGCGAGGAGGCGGGTACTGGTGATTCTCCTGGCAGCCCCCGCCCGCCCCGCCAGGGGGAGCGTCTGCGCCCGACGTAGGCTGCGGGGCCTGGGCTGGCGGCGCAGGGCGGTGACTCGGCTCGGCGGCTGCCCTCCCGCGTCCCCACCCCCTCCCCGCCCGCCCCCGGCGCGGCCCTGCCCGCCCCCTCCGCCTCCTCCCGCAACGCCATGCGCAGACTCAGTTCCTGGAGAAAGATGGCGACAGCCGAGAAGCAGAAACACGACGGGCGGGTGAAGATCGGCCACTACATTCTGGGTGACACGCTGGGGGTCGGCACCTTCGGCAAAGTGAAGGGTGAGAACCCCGCGGGACTAGGCTCGGCCCCAGCTGGGGAGCCGCACGACTTCCGCTTTCCGCACCTCTTCATCCTCCCCCGCCCGCTGCGTCCCTTCTTTCCAGGGCTGGGCAGCCCCTGTCCCGGATCCTGCGGGAGCTCTCCCCAGCCGCCCCGGGGCTGCGGCGCGGCCAGCACAGGCCGGGTGGGGGTGGGGGTGGGGTGGGGGCCAGTCGCCATGGCGACGGCGCCGCGGCCTGAGGGGCTGGTAGGTGCGAGGGGCTGGGATGCGAAGGTGCAAACTTTCCCAGGTGGGGCAGGCGGGCGGCGCGGCGCGCTCTGGGTGCTGGGAGGGGGCGCCGGGCGCGATCCCCGGGGAGGCGGCATCTTGTACGCCCGGGTTGTGCTCCCTTGGCTCAGGGCCAGCCCATCGCTTCCTTGGCGGTCCTCGGCGTTGTCGGTATTTCCGTCCTCTGTAGGAGGCTGTCGATTTACCGGCCCCTGCTGTTTCCCGAGTGCGAAATGTGTTTCCGCAGAAGTAAGGTTTCTTTGTGGGTAGCCGACATCATTTTTTTTAAAGACCATGTCGTCGGAAAGGATCACTGGTTTCCTTCGGAGCAGTTAATGAGTATAAACTGGTTCAGTATTTGCGATGCATGGTTTACGTTCTGAATGAGACTGTGCCTTTAGTGTTTCCGAATTAACAGGAGTTTCTCCGTGCGAAACTTGGTTGTTAGTTCAGATGTTTCTCCAGATAGTATTTATTACTTTATTAGTACGGTTCGTTTCCACTTATTTTCAAAGGTTATTTGTATTCTAATAAACTCTTTAAGTGCACATCATTCGAACTTTTGTTTTAAGAAAGGTGTATTGGGTGCATTGTACAGCATTCGGGTGACGGGTACACTAAAAGCCCAGACTTCACCACTGTGCAGTTCATCTATGTAACCAAAAGCCACTTGTACCCCTAAAGCTATTGAAATTAAAAGAAAAGTGTGGACTCTTTCAAAACAATATTCTGGAAATAAACTTGCTCTACAGTCCACCAATTCTGGCAAAAAAACGTTTAATTGCAAGTTTTGTAAGGCATGATTTTTTTTTCTTTAACATATTTGACTTTGCTATAAGGGATTCAGAGAAAGGAAGTTTGGAACTGATAAAAATAATTCATGCGTTGGCTTTGGATAAATAATAGGCTGACTTGCATATACTAAGTTCTTGGTAAATATTTGACTTGAAAGAAAAAAAGTTTGCCAAAGTCTGTACGGTAACTCAGCTGAGCCTTACTCTTCCAGAGCTAAATAAACAGTTTCTGATTTTATTTAGGGTTAGAAGAGAAGAACGCTTCCTTCTCTTGCCATTTTCTGAGTCATAGAATTGGAAAATTGTTGTATATCCCACAGGGAAGCAACTGCCTGAACCTTCTTATGAAAATCGGCAAGGCGGACAATGTCAGGAGGAAGTAAGAAGCAAATGCCAGAATTGGGTAATAACAGCTATTAGGACAGGTCCATATAAGGCCAGTAAGATGTTTCTGTGCCCTGGAAGTTTTAACTTTATCTTTGGCTATGATATTTCTTGTTAGCAATTACAAACTGCTTTTTAGTTTACAAGTGTTTGTAAAAAAAAAAAAAAAATGTTCATTTTTGCCCCCATCCCTTCCCAGAGTTCTGCCTGGATTAGGGTGTTCATCATTCCCCTAATATAGACTTGAATGCTTGAATAAAGTCAGGTCTATTTTTTTTTTCTTTTTTCGTTTTTTCTTTCCCGAGATGGAGTCTTGCTCTGTTGCCCAGGCTGGAGTGCCGTGTGGTGTGATCTTGGCTCATTGCAACCTCCACTTCCCGGGTTCAAGCAGTTCTCCTGCCTCAGCCTCCTGAGTAGCTGGAATTACAGGCGCCCACCACCACACCCGGCTAATTTCATATTTTTAGTAGAGATGGGGTTTCACCATGTTGGCCCGGCTGGTCTCGAACTCCTGACCTCAGGTGATCTACCCACCACAGCCTCCCAAAGTGCTGGGATTACAGGCGTGAGCCACTGTGCCCGGCCAGGTCTGTTTTCGTATTTGCTAAGTGGTTTTTGGCATGGCAGGTAGTAAAGCAAGAAGAGATTTTTCATCTTCTGGATTTGATCTGTGATATGGCTGTGACACGAATGTCTCCAGTGACTTTGCTGTTTCTTAACCTTCACTTCCCCACCCACACGAACTTCTCTTAGAGTACCATATTCTGTTAAAGTCAGCAAACTCTCCAAATGTACAAAGGCCAATATTACTCCAAGGATCATAGGTTTCATAGATATGGTTAAATTTGTTCATAATCACATTTGTTGATGTTGATCAGAATCTTTAACCTGTTCATTTTTTAAGTTAACAGTTGGGATGCTTTTTGCCACAAGTAATAGAAAATCTAGCTTCGCCTAGTAAAGAACTTATCTGTGGTTCTCTTTCCACAGATAAGTCCTTCCAGCAGGGAAGGCCAGCATACCTCTTATGAGTCTCATTGGCTCATCCAGTCCCTCTGGCTAGGAATGCCATGTGCCAGTTGGTTTATGCTTGTATTCCTAAGCAGGCATTAGCAAGGGGGATGGCATTGCCCTTGGAGGAATATGACCCACCCTTTGATGTGTGTGTGCAGCAGAGGTGGGTGGGTGGGAGACATCTTTTTTTAAAAATTTGTTTTATTTTTTAAATTTTTCTTTAAGTTATTGGGGTACAGATGGTATTTGGTTGCATGAGTAAATTCTTTAGTGGTGATTTGTGAGATTTTGGTGCACCCATCACCTGAGCAGTATACATTGCATCATATTTGTAGTCTTTTATCCCTCGCCCCTCTCCCACTCTTCCCCCTCAAGTCCCCAGAGTCCACTGTATCATTCTTATGCCTTTGCGTCCTCATAGCTTAGCTCCCACATATCAGTGATTAGAACATACTATGTTGGTTTTCCATTCCTGAGTTACTTCACTTAGAATAATAGTCTCCACTCTCATCCAAGTCACTGCAAATGCTGTTAATTCATTCCTTTTTTATGGCTGCATAGTATTCCATTGTGTATATGTGTGTGTGTGTGTGTGTGTGTGTGTGTGTGTGTGTATATATATATATATATATGTATACACCACAGTTTCTTTATCCATACATTGAGTGATGGGCATTTGGATTGGTTCCACGATTTTGCAATTGTGAATTGTGCTGCTATAAACATGCATGTGCAAGTATCTTTTTTGAATAATGACTTCTTTTCAGAAGAGATTGCTGGATCAAATGGTAGTTCTACTTTTAGTTCTTTAAGGAATATCTACACTGTTTTCCATAGCAGCTGTGCTAGTTTACATTCCCACCAGCAGTGTAGAAGTGTTCCCTGTTCACCCTTTTCAACAAATTGTGCTGGGATAATTGGCCAGCCACATGTAGGAGAATGAAACTGGATTCTCATCTCTCAACCTTATACAAAAATCAACTCAAGATGGATTAAGGACTTAAACCTAAGACCCGAAACTATAAAAATTCTAGAAGATAACATTGGAAAAACCCTTCTAGACATTGGCTTAGGCAAGGATTTAATGACTAAGAACCCAAAAGCAAATGCAATAAAAACAAAGATAAATAGATGGGACCTAATTAAATTGAAGAGCTTTTGCACAGGAAAAGGAACAGTCAGCAGAGTAAACAGACAACCCACACAGTGGGAGAAAATCTTCCTAATCAATACATCTGAAAAAGGACTAATATCCAGAATCCACAATGAACTCAAACACGTAAGTAAGAAAAAACAAATAGTCCCATCAAAAAGTGGGCTAAGGATATGAATAGACAGTTCTCAAAAGAAGATATACAAATGGCCAGCAAACATGAAAAAATGCTCAGCATCACTAATGATCAGGGAAATGCAAATCAGAACCACAATGTGATACCACCTCACTCCTGCAAGAATGGCCATCATCAAAAAATCAAAAAGCAGTAGATAGATTTTAGTGTGCATGTGGTGAACAGGGAACACTTTTTTTTTTTTTTTTTTTTGGAGACAGTTTCACTCTTGTCACCCAGGCTGGAGTGCATTGGCGCAATCTCAGCTCATTGCAACCTCTGCCTCCCAGGTTCAAGTGATTCTTCTGCCTCAGCTTCCCTAGTAGCTGGGATTACAGACGTGTGCCACCACATCCTGCTAATTTTTGTATTTTTAGTAGAGATGGGGTTTCATCATGTTGGCCAGGCTGGTTTTGAACTCCTGACCTCAGGTGATCCCACCTGCCTCGGCCTCCCAAAGTGCTGGGATTACAGGCCTGAACCACCGTGCTGGGCCGGGAGACATCTTCTAAGTACTTGGATAGTGTGGGGGGACAGGGTAGACACCTACACATAAATGGATGTTGTTAGGAGAGAGAAAGGGGGACATGGATACTCAGTGAACAGGCAGAAATGGCCACTATTGTGGTGATGTTGGTAATTAACACCAACAGCCTTAATTATGCAAGAATTCTTGCAAATAATAGGGTTAGCCATATATTTAGACAATTTGGAGTAAAGAAAGCTTTAAAAATTAATTATACATATTGGTAAATTTAACATGAAGAGGGATCTAATAAAATATATGATATTGATATGCAGAAAAAGTGTAAGTATGATATTCCATGCTTATAGGAAATTTAATTTTGCGGGGAGAGTAGGCTGGAAGTTCGGAGTGATTGTTTCCTGTTACAGGCCAAAAAATTTGTTTGGTTACTTAGTGGTAGCATTTTGAGAGGAAAGTTTACAGAAAACTAGGGTTATCTTGTGATTATGCTTGAATTGTCTTTATTGTTTCCAAGGCATCTTTTTTTTTTTCCTTCTAGTTATCAAGATGTTAGTTTCCGTGCCCTTGTGGGCCTTCCCTCTGCCCAAAAAAAGCATGGATGAGCAAAGAGTCATATCATTAAAATGGCAGTCTTTGTTAGTTTTTCTAGAGAAGGTGGTCTCTTTGGTAGGCTGGGTGTATCTTTGGCAAATGAGTTATTTATACATATAAACTATTAAGTTGGCAAGTATTTCTTTTTTTTCTTTCTTTCTTTTTTTTTTTTTTTTTGAGATGGAGTTTCACTCTTGTCGCCCAGGCTGGAGTGCAATGGTGTGATCTCAGCTCACTGCAACTTCCACCTCCTGGGTTCAAGCGATTCTCCAGCCTCAGCCTCCCAAGTGGCTGGGATTATAGGCGCCCACCACTATGCCCAGCTATTTTTTTTTTTTTGTATTTTTAGTAGAGATGGGGTTTCTCCATGTTGGTCGGGCTGGTCTCGAACTCCTGACCTCAGGTGATCCACCCACCTCAGCCTCCCAAAGTGCTGGGATTACAGGCGTGAGCCACCATGCTTGGCCTAAGTTCGTAAGTATTTCTGTGTAAAACTGCAATTTCAGCTACATAGGTAACTGTACTCTTTGTGAATGAATCATAGTAGAAGTTATTTAAAAATTCCTTTAAGTAAAAAATATAAACATGAACTAGAGCTATATATATCAGTGTGAATGAATCTTAAAAATATAAGGTTAGATCTCGAAAGCAAGTTGTATAAGAATATGTATAGTCTGCTGTTATTTATATAAATTTTAGAAACCTACAGAACCACTCATACAATGCTGGTAGAGTATAAATTGGTATCCTACCTCTACATGAGAGAGTGACAGCATTTATTAAAATTAACCTAACAATTCAACTTCTAGGAATTATTTTATAGATGTACTCGTGTATGAAATAATGGGTTATTTGCTGCCATATTGTTGTAAATATTAATACAAAACTTTCGAAGTAACCTTTCTAATAGTAATAGTTATGGTTTATCCATATAGTGAAATACCTTGCAAACATTAAGGAAGAAAAAGGGAGGAACTTTGTATATTTTAGAGAACAATTTCCAAGGTGTATTTTTAAGAGGAAAAAGTAGAACAGTGGGTTCAATATGCCTACCACTTATGTATAAAAGGCAGGGGCAAATCTGTATCTTAAGTGTGACTGCTTTTATATGTAGAGTATGTCTCTTTAAAGATACACACAAGACTGGTTACGTTAGTTGCTCAGTATAGGGGACTAGGTACAGGAGGACATTGTGTTGCACCATAGACGCTTTTGTACTTTTGAATTGTGTGTATAGTGCAGGTATTGTGTTATCAAAATATATGCAATGACATTTGTAAAAATAAACATAAAAAATAATGTTACTATATTTTTTATGGATTCATACCCATGTAAAAATATTTAAACGTGGGAAACACAAACACCAAATTCAGGATAGTGGTTACTTCTGAGGACAGATGAAGGATAAGGGAATCTGGGAGGAGTCATGCAGGGCTTGAGTTGTATTTGTAATGTTTTATTGCTTAAGCTGATGGTGGCTCGTGAATATTTGGAATGCCCTTGGTGTGCTTGAAATGTTTGTTTGCTTTCTTAAATTACCATCTATAGCTTTTAAAGCCCACCCTTCCCCAGGATTAAGCTGTTTCCTTAACACGTTTTTATTCGTTCAATTTTAAAGTGGGAATGAAATGGTTAGGTGTCTAGAATATTTTTAGTAGATATTTCTAACTTTGCTGCTTCTCTGTCCTATTAAAATCCTCTGTTTCAAAGTATGATCTTTTTTGCCTTCAGGATTATATATCTAATTAGAAGAGCATTTGTTACAATGTTATGCAGTTAGACAAAGTTCCCTTTAGATAGCAATAGCATGGTTGTTAGCTAATATTTAGTTGACTAATCTGCTATTCTTGTGAGGGGGACATTGTGAATGCTGGTAACATTTGCTCTGAGTAATGTGCAAGTCTTCCGTGGCCAAAATATCTGTCTTCCATTTCATTTAAAAGCAAAACCTTAGCACTATTCTAAAAACTGACAGTCTGAAGAATAAAGTTTGAATTTTGAAAAAGGGGGGAATCCCTTAGTAGTACATATGCCTGACAAAGTCCATTTACTACATTCATTGATTGACTATGGAACAGCATTTAGTTTGGCTACAACTGAGTTTACTCACTGGGGAGAATATTTAGCCTGGTTTTGAGAAAACAGTTTAGTTTCTGATACCATGCCAAGCCCTTTGTCTCTCTCACTGCACAGTGATGGTGGGGAGAGTGGATAGGTCAAAAGACTTGGGAGTCAGAAGACCTGTCCCAACTTGATCACAATAGCTTTACTTCCACAACTTACAGAATCTCTTAGAGCCTCAGTTTCTTTATCTGTAAAAGACAATACCTCCATCATAGGTTTATGCTCAAATGTGATAATGTGAGTGTCTCCTAAGCTATTAGATGCCATGTTTTAAAAAGTATTATGGTACTGAAGGCCGGGTGTGGTGGCTCACGCCTGTAATCCCAGCACTTTTGGGAGGCTAAGGCGGGCAGATCACGAGCTCAAGATATTGAGACCATCCTGGCCAACATGGTGAAACCCCATCTCTACTAAAAATACAAAAATTAGCTGGGTGTGGTGGCATGCGCCTGTTGTCCCAGCTACTCGGGAGGCTGAGGCAGGAGAATTGCTTGAACCCCGGAGGCAGAGGTTGCAGTGAGCCGAGATTGTGGCACTGCACTCCAGCCTGGCGACAGAGCGAGGCTCCATCTCAACAACAACAACAACAAAAAAAAAGAAAAAAAAAAAAAAGAGAAAGAGTTGACTCCTGATAGACTATGAAGGCTGGGATACAAATTCAAAAAGTGGAAAACCACACGAGCTGGAACATTATAGGCTGGGAGCAAAAAGCCCTATCCTGCTAAATAACTCCCCACTGCTGTCACTGTGTGAGGGTATAAGGAGCAGTTGATACTCATAAGTTAACATTTGTTTGGTTCCCAGTCTTCATGTACAGTGTGTTCCATTTAAGAAGTCATGATCATGTGTAGTACAATTAGAAAACCTGTTTTCAAAAAATATTACTTTTGTTAACTTGTTAATTTTAATGCTGAATATCATAGTTTAGAAAATCCACCCTCCTTTTCTTGTCAGGGACTGAGTGTGTGGTCCTGCTCCTGTTATGTATGGAGGCAGAGGGAAAGGGCTTCGGCCTCCTCAGAATCATGTCTTTGGTACCAGCCGGTTCTGTTCTCAGTCACCTGGATACTGAACTTCCCTGAGCAGGGCAGAACTGAGATCCAGTGGGCTTCTCCCCAGGATGCTTACGCGTTTTCATTTGATTTCAGGTCTCCTCTTTCGCTTCCTATTGCAACCAATGAAGGCCATTCCTACCATAAGTAAATAAAAAAGAAAATCTGTCTTTAATAAATAACAATTGTATATATTTATGGGGCACAATGTGATGTTTTGATACATGTATACATTCTGCACTGATCAAATCAGGCCAAGTAGTATATCCATCTCGTCAAATATTTATCATATCTTTGTGGTGAGAACATTTAAAGTTCCCTTTTTTAACTCTTTTGAAAAATTAATATATTTACTGTAATCATGATGCTATGCAATACAACACCAGGATCCTGTTCCTCTTGACTGTAATTTTATGTAGCCATTGACCAATATCTTCCTTTTCCCCTCCAGCCCCACTTACCCCAGCTACTGGTAATCACCCTTCTACTCTCTACTTCTGTGAGTTTGACTTTTTTAGATTCCAAATATAAGTGAGTCTCAGACACCTCTGACATACTGATTTCAATTCCTTTGGATATATAGTCAGTAATGGGATTGCTGGATCATATAGTAATTCTATTTTTAGTTTTGTGAGGAACCTCTACACTGTTTTACAAAATGGCTGTATTTATAGTTTAACCAACAGTGTATAAGTGTTCCATTTCTCTGTGTCCTTGCTAACACTTATCTTTCACCTTTTTGATAATAGCCAGTCTAACAGGTGTGAGGTGATACCTTATTGTGGCTTTAATTTGCATTTCTCTTATGATTAGAGATGTTCAGCATTCTTTCATCTATCTGTTGGCCATTTGTTTGTCTTTTTTTTTATTTTTATTTTTGAGACAGTGTCTCACTCTGTTGCCCAGGCCGGAGTGCAGTGGCATGATCATGGCTCACTGCAGCCTTGACCTCCTGGGCTCAAGCGATCCTCCCACCTCTGCCTCCCAAGTAGCTGGGACTACAGGCATACACCACCACGCCTGGCTAATTTATGTATGTTTTATAGAGACAAGGTCTCACTGTGTTGCTTAGACTGGTCCTGTACTCCTGGGCTCAAGTGATCCATCTGCGTCGGCCTCCCAAAGTGCTGAGATTACAGGCATGAGCCACCATGCCTGGCCGGATATTAGCTATATATCTGATGCATGATTTGTAAATACGTTTTCTCAGTCTTTGGGTTGTCTCTTCACTCTATTTGTTTTTGCTTGTTTGTTTGTTTTTTTGAGATGCAGTCTCCCTCTGTCACCCAGGCTGGAGTGCAATGGCGTGATCTTGGCTCGCTGCAGCGTCCGCCTCCCGGGTTCAAGCGATTCTCCTGCCTCAGCCTCATGAGTAGCTGGGACTACAGGTGTGCACCACTAGGCTCAGCTAATTTTGTATTTTTAGTAGAGATGGGGCTTCACCATGTTGGTCAGGCTGGTCTCGAACTCCTGACCTTGTGATCCGCCTGCCTCGGCCTGCCAAAGTGTTGGGATTACGCGTCTGGCCTGTTTGTTTGTTTTTTGCTGTACAGAAGCTTTTTAGTTTGATGTCATCCCATTTGTTATTATTGCTTTTGTTGCCTGTGCATTAGGGGGTCATATACAAGAAATGATTGCCCAAACCTGTGTCATGGAGCTTCTTGCCTAAGTTTTCTTTTAGTAGATTTGTAATTTCAGATCCTAAATTTAATCCATTTTAAGTTGATACTTGTTAAGGGGTGAGTTAAGGGTCCGTTTCCATTCTTCTGTATGTGGCTATCCAGTTTTCCAAATGACATTATTGAAGAGACTGTCCTTTCCACATTGTGTAGTCTTGGCACCTTTGTCAAAAATCCATTGATTATAGATATATGCATTTATTCTGGGCTATCCATCCTATTCCATTGGTGGACATGTCTGTTTTTATGTCAGTGCCGTGCTGTTTTAATTACTATAGGTTTGTAATATATTTTCAAACATGGTAGTGTGATGCCTCCAGCTTTGTTCTCTTTGGGCCTAAAGTCTATTTTGTCTGAAATAAATATAGCTATCTCTGTTCTCTTTTTGTTTGCATTTGTATGGAATATCTTTTTCAGTCCCTTCATTTTCAGTCTATGAGTGTCTTTTATGGTGAAGTGAGTCTCTTTATAGGCAGCGTAGAGTTGGGTCTTGTTTTTTATCCATTTAGCCACTCTATGCCTGTTGTTTGGAGAATTTAATCTGTTAACATTCGAAGTAATTATTGATAGGTAAGGACTTAGTAGTGCCATTTTGTTAATTGTTTTCTAGTGTTTCTGTAGAACCTTTGTCCCTTTCTCTATTACTTTCCCCTTTTGTGGCTCGATTGCTTTCTGTAGTGGTCCACTTTGGATTTTTTCTTTTTATCTTTTGCAAAAGCAAAGGCTTTTTTGCTTTGTAGTTACCCTGTGGCTTACACAAAACATCTTATAACTGGTATATAAGCTGATAACAAGTTAACTTTGATCACATACACACATTCTACATTTTTACTCCCCCTCTTCCATGTTTTATGTTCATGTCACGATATACATTTAAAAAATAATTTGTATCTTTAACAAATTATTGTAGCTTTATTATTATTATTATTATTATTTTGAGATGGAGTTTCACTCTTGTTGCCAGGACTGGAGTGCAGTGGCATGATCTTGGCTCACCCCAACCTCCACCTCCCGGGTTCAAGCTATTCTCCTGCCTCAGCCCCCCAAGTAGCTGGGATTACAGGCATGCGCCACCACGCCCGGCTAATTTTGTATTTTTAGTAGAGACGGGGTTTCTCCATGTTGGTCAGGCTGGTCTCAAACTCCCAACCTCAGGTGATACGCCTGCTTCGGCCTCCCAAAGTGCTAGGATTACAGGTGTGAGCCACCATGCCTGGCTAGCTTTAACTATTTTTAATAGTTTTAACCTTTATACTAGATATATAATTGATTCACTTACCACCATTACAGTATTAGTGTGTTTTGGGGTTGACAGTATACTTACTTTTTCCAGTGAGTTTTATACTTTTCATGTTTTCCTGTCACTCATTAGTGTCTTCTTTCTTCAGCTTGAAAAAGTTTCTTTACCATTTCTTTTTCTGTTTCTTTTTGTTTGTTTGAGACAAAGTCTCACTTTGTTGCCTAGGCCAGAGTGCAGTGGTGAGATCTTGGCTCACTGCAACCTCTGCCTGCTCTGTTCAAGTGATCCTCCCACTCAGCCTCCCAAGTAGCTAGGATTACAGGCGTGCACCACCACTCGCAGCTATTTTTTTTTTTTTTTTTTTGTATTTTTAGTAGAGGCAGGGTTTCACCATGTTGGCCAGGCCAGTTTTGAACTCCTAACCTCAAGTGCTCTGCCTGCCTCGGCCTCCCAAGGTGCTGGGATTACAGGCGTGAGCCACCATGCCTGACCACTGTTTTTCATTCTTTATCCTTTTTTCTTCCTCAGATTGTATGATTTCCAGTGGCCTGTCTTCTAATTACTAATCTTTTCTTCTGCTTGATGTAGCCTGTGGTTGAACCCCTTTATTGAATTTTTCAGTTCAGTTATACTATTCCTCAGCTCTATGATTACTGTTTGGTACTTCTTTAGAAAATCCACTTTTCAACTGATAAACTAACTATATCCATTTCTAGGTTTGCCGTAACAATGCCACAGACTCAATGACTTACAGCAACAGAAAATTATTCTTTGCCAGTACTGGAGGTGAGAAATTTGAAATCAAAGGGCCATCAGGGCCATGTTTCTTCTGAAGGCTCTAGTGGAGAATCTGTTCCTTGCCTCTTCCAGCTGCTGCTGCTTTTTTTTTTTTTTTTTTTTTTTTTGAGATGGAGTCTCACTCTGTCACCCAGAATAGAGTGCAGTGGCGTGATCTCAGCTCACTGCAACCTCCGCCTCCTGGGTTCAAGTGATTCTCCTGCTTCAGTCTCTCAAGTAGCTGGGACTATAGGCGTGTTCCACCACGCCTGGCTAATTTTTCTATTTTTAGTGGAGATGGGGTTTCGCCATGTTGGCCAGGCTGGTCTCAAACTCCTGACCTCAGGTGATCTCCCCGCCTCGGCCTCCCAAAGTGCTGGGATTACAGGCCTGAGCCACCGTGCCCAGCCCTCTTCCACCTTCTTGTGGCTCCTGGTGTTCCTTGGTTTGTGATAGCATAACTCCAGTCTCTGCCTCTGTCTTCAAATGGCTGCGCTCTCTCTCTCTCTCTCTCTCTCTGTGTGTGTGTGTGTGTGTGTGTGTGTGTGTGTGTGTGTGCGCGCGTGCGCTCTCCTCTTCTTGTAAGGATACCAGGCATTAGATAATAGGGCTCACCCTAAATCCAGTAAGATTTCATCTTCAAATCCTTCACTAGTCACGTCTGAAAAGATCCTATTTCCAAATAAGATAACAATCAGAGATTCTGGGTTGACGTAGATTTTGTGGGGACGTTATTCACTTCACTACACTTGTTTTTATATTTTGTATACTTTTAGTTTTATGCTTTCTTTCTTAGTTTTTGAGTAACTTTTAAATTGGTTTGATAGAATGTGTTAGTAAAATGTCTGTGGGCTGGGCGTGGTTGGTTAATGCCTGTAATCCCAGCACTTTGGGAGGCGGAGGGGGGGGCGGATCACCTGAGGTCAGGAGTTCAAGACCAGCCTGACCAACATGGTGAAACCCCGTCTCTACTAAACATACAAAAATTAGCCGGGCGAGGTGGTAGGTGCCTGTAATCCCAGCTACTTGGGAGGCTGAGGTAGGAGAATCGCTTGAACCCAGGAGGCGGAGGTTGCAGTGAGCTGAGATCATGCCATTGCACTCCAGCCTGGGCAACAAGAGCGAAACTCCGTCTCAAAAATAAAAAATAAATAAAATAAAATAAAATGTCTGTGGAATCCTAAGACATTGAAATTGATATGAGGCAGGTTTTCAGTACACTGGATTCATGTTCTGATACAGGAAGGAGGTCATAGTAGCAGTGCCTGGCACATAGTAGGTGCTGGTACTCAAATATTTCTTGAATGAATGAATTTGTATGATTGAATGCATTTCTGGATAATTCTTATTACTACAAGGAATTCAGTCTATTCTTTTCAAAACTATATACATTAAGAATTTCTCTGATATGTTTAACTTCCATTTATGTTTTATTAAAAGGATGTGTATTTTTACATGTCTTCTGAGGATTATCTTTTTAAAAAAATCAAATTTCACTTACCATGTTCGGAAAAAGCATAACTTTAAGAGTCTGACCTGGGTTGAAGTTTTGGCTTTTCCACTCATTAGCTGTGTAACTTTGGGCAAGTTATTTCATCTTTCTGTGCCTCAATTTCCTGTAAAATGTTGCTAATAATGCCAGATCTTCCAGGTTGGTGAGAGTGTGTCAGTATGTTTGGGTACAAAGTGAGTATGCTGCAAATATTAACTAGTAAGTTGTATACTTTAATTATGTATTGTAAAGGAACTAGATTTATGTTGTAAAAAATTGTTTTTGTTAAAAAAAGAGCCCTTGTTTATTAAAACTCACATCAAATTAAGCTGCTTTTTTCCTCTGTGTTCTTCTGTGACCAAACAAGTGTTCCTGTAGTAGGTGAAATCACTGTCAAGGGTTGGTGTTATGTGTATATATGTCTGATAGTAATCTGTTGAACATTAACCAAAGTCAGGAAATGAGTTGAACTTTGGAAGGTAGAAATCTGAGGATTGGTGGTAGTGGTGGTGGGGTAGGAGTGGTGGAGCTGGTTGGAGGGATTGAAGTATATGGGAATGGGAGCTAGATACATTAAAATGACAGCTATTATTTATTTAGCACTTATGTACCTGGATAAAGGAATGCTATTGCATCTACATGGATAGGTATCACCAATCAGAGCTGAGATAAAACTGGCTATTCAGAGATTAAAACAAATAATTCAGGGCTGATTAGATACAGATGGGGGAACAGGTCTGGGAGCAGTGGAAAATAAATAACCCTAAATAATAAAGGCTACCATTTATTTATCAATCACTTCCTATGTGCCAGGCATTGTGGAAAGTGCTTTACAAACACTATTTCATGTATCTGTTATAGTCACCCTTATGGAGTATGTGGTATTCTTATTTTACAGATGAGTAAATAGAAGGTTGTAGTTTCTTTAACTTGCCCAAGTCAAACATCTAGTAAGTACCTTCAAACAGGAATAAAACCGAGGTCTGTGCGACTATAAAGTCTATGCTTTGTATACATACTGCTTTCACATGTGCAACTGGAATTAGGGGTTCAACCCTATTCAACTCTACTTCCAAAAAAGGTGAATCTGCTAATACTACTTCCAATTGTTTTTTTCCCCTTTGGAAATTTTTTTTTTTTGAGATGGAGTCTCGCTCTGTCACCCAGGCTGGAGTGCAGTGGCATGATCTCCGCTCACTGTAACCTCCGCCTCTCGGGTTCAAGCGATTCTCCTGCTTCAGCCTCCTAAGTAGCTGGGATTACAGGTGCGTGCCAACTCGCCTGGCTAATTTTTTTTGTATTTTTAGTAGAGATGGGGTTTCGCCATGTTGGCCAAACTGGTCTCGAACTCCTGACCTTGTGATCCACCCACCTCGTCCTCCAGAGTGCTGGGATTACAGGCTTGAGCCACCGCACTCGGCCTTGGAAATTTTTTTTCTAACTGATAAGAATACAAAGCAGCAAGTAAAATTCAAAAAGGATCACAGTGGAATAACTATTTTCATTTTAGCATATTAACATTTTTATATGAATTTTTTTGTGTAGCTAAAAAATGTAAAATGCATATATAATTTGTTTTTCATGTTTATAAGAAAATTTTCTATAGTTTTCCTATGAGAGTCTGTTAGGTTGGAATAACAATGTACTAAACTGTTCTCTGAAATTGGTCAGCCTTTTGTTCTTACATAATACACTGTAATGAACATATTTATGCACATTTCTTTCATCAACTTTTAAATCACATTCTTAGAAGGAAAACTACAGATTTAAAAAAAAAAGATCCTGATCATGTAATTTGTGTGTGTGTTTATGAATTTGAATGATCTCTTGGCATGGCTGTCAGGGCACCGCCTCTATTCCTGCCACTGTGATACGATCATACTTTTGTGATTTCTTCTATTACTTCAAAAGGGAAGAAGTTATACCACCATACTTTAAAACAATTAATTTATAATTTGATGAAATGCTCAAGTATTAGAAAAAAGTTTTATGGTATATCTTGATTGGTTATGGATTTTGTTCTGCTTATTATGCCTTCTTTTGGGTGGTTGGGGGGCTTCTGTTATTTACAGGTGGATTAATATTCTGCTCCGTATTACTCGTGAGTTAAATTATACTCAATTCCCTATTCCATAGTTACCACCTTCCCTCCTATTTTTGCTAATTTCCTCCTCATTTTTTGTTATGTGTTCTATAAAATTTCCCATCACATTATTATTGCTACTACCTACTGTTTTCTAAATGATTTTAATTGTATTGTAAAATTCTTCTTGCTCTGCTCTAATTTCATACCTCCTATATTTTCTTATCACTCTGAAAATAGTTAATAAATTTTGCTAATACAATCATGCATTTCATGGATGAGTTTAATGTCTATTCATTTTTTTGTTTTATTCTTTTGTATTATAAGACTTTTTGCTTTTTCTCACTTTACTGTTATTTTTGTCATCATTACAGGCTGGGAAGGTCCCATAGCCCAGGTTGGTTTTGGTCAATACTGTTTTCCCCAGCAGCATTAACTGGCATGTAGGAGATGCTCAGTACATAATGCCAAAATAATGAATTTGAGAGAATGCTTTGAATTCCTATTCCAGTTCCTTATTAAATGACAGGATATATGTCCAGAGTTTTGGATAAGCTCCAGTCATTTCTTAAAGTTAATTGGGGTTGAAGTTCAGTTGAGCAGGGTATCATAGGAGTTTGGTTGGTTTGTGATAGTTTGGGAGTTCAGGCCCAAATTGGATTCTGTCTTAGTATTCTTTCCAAGTCTGAGTCCACCAGTATTATCCAGTATTGTGGCTATTTCCCAGTCCTGTTTCAGCTGAGCAGCTGTCAAGAGAAAGTCTGTGCCAAGCCAGAGCTTGGAGATTCTTGGAGGATGTGTTTAGTACCATGCTTAGGTTTCAACATACTTGTTCTAAGAAAAAAGATACTTCCTGAAGCAAGCTTTAACAGTCAAGTTGGCTGCTCTTAATCACATCTAATTAGTACTGGAGATTGGAGAAGGCCTTATTAGAAATTAGAATGTGCTTCATTTCCACAGTTGATTTCAGCTGTGATTATAGGGTTGCCTTCCTTCTTTCTCTTATACATTTCATACTACACCCCCATCCTCCTAATATAGTTATATCATACTTTTAAAAAAGCCTATATATTTTTTTTCATAATTGTGGCTGTGTAAATACTATTTGCTAAGTCAGTATCTATGACTGTGTTTTATTTCTTACAGAACTTTAATTTTACTGGCATTCATGAATTATCTCATTTTTTTATTTGTTTAATTTTTTTACCTAAAGCTTAATTTCTCACATCTTCCAGTGCCTTTGTAAAATCCCTCAGAAATAACTATCTTGGATTCTCTGTCACATTCCTGTCTGGATTTGTTGCCTTCTAGGCCTTCTCCATATCTGTTACTGTGACTTTGCTTCACCATTTTGAGATTCTCTTAGTTTTTCTCCTATATTGGATCCCTTCTTTGCTGGATTCCATGCCATCTTTCTTGGGTTTCTTCCTGATTTTGATGGAATATATATTCTCCAGTAGGTTCCTGAGAAAGGGTGCACAAAGGTTAAATTTTTGGAGACTTAGCCTCATGACTGTCTAAATTCTACTGGTGCTGATCGTATCCCCAAAAGACCAAATCCCTAATGCCATAATCCCAAATGTTGAAATACTGAAAGATCAAAATCTCTAAAAATCAGAATCCCTAAATTCTAAAAATCTCACACATCTGAAATCCTGAAAATCAGAATCATGAAAGATTAAAATCCCAAATGTTGAAATGCTGAAAGCCAACACCTGGGGTAGAAATTAGTGCATATTCGGTTGTATGAAAGATAGTTGCATCATTTTACTTGCATCATATTAGGTGGAACCGATTGCCTTTTTATTGTATTTATTTGGAAATTAAGTATGGTTTAAGGAGATGGTTTATGGGTGCCAAATTGATGAGGGGTGGATTCATGGATTTAATTTTAGGTGTCAACTTGACTGGATTAAGGAATACCTAGAAACTTGTTAAAGCATTATTTTGGGTTTGTCTGTGAGGAGATTAGTATGTGAGTCTGAGTGGACTAGGTGGGGAAGATCTGCCCTCAATGGCGGTGGCCACCATTAAATCTGCTGGGGGCCCAGAGAGAACAAATTGTTGCCTTTCTGAGAGCTGGAACAGACTTTTCTTCTGCTGAATTGAACATCAGAACTCCAGGCTTGTTGGCATTTGGACTCTAGGACATACACCAGCAGCCCCCTGGGTCCTGGGCTTTCAGCCTCAGACTGAGACCTGGTTTGGCTTGGTTCTGAGGTCTTTGGACTGAGCCAAGCTACCAGCATGCCAGGGTCTCCAGCTTGAAAATGACCTGTCCTGGAACTTATCAGCCACTATAATCGCATGAGCCAATTCCCCTAATAAATCATCTCTCATATATCTATGTATATATATATCTTATTGGTTATGTCTCTCAAGAATGCTGTCTGTCGAGAATTATGTCTGTCGAGAATGCTGACTAATACGGATTTGGTATTGAGAAAGCCAAATATCATTCCTTCTTACTGTATTCCTTACAGCACAGTGGAAGAGACCTGTGAAATTGTTCCCTTGCAAAAAGGCTGTGATAAATTAAGTATACCAGGCTACTTAATGGTGAAAGAGAAAAGTTTAAAAGCTAATTATTATTGGTGTTGTGAAGACAGAAAATCACTTAATTGCAATGGCCAAGCAATAACCAGATTTCTAAATGGTCAGCATATACTTGCAAAATATTTAGACCACAACCGCTCTAGTCTAAACACAAGTGAATGTTTTGAAGATCATAGAAGTGAATATGCAGGTGAAAAATATAAGAAAGCTCCCCTGCCAAATTATTCAATCAGGTATGACTTCTGCGCTTTCACATATAGTGCCAATTTGCTATGCTATGTATTTTATCTTTGCATCATTTCCAATACTGCAGGTATAAATTCTGTAAAGGCTTTTAGAGAATTCTAACTCATTTTATGCACTTTTTTTTTTTGCATATTTGACTCCATGAAAGTGCATTATCACGTGACGTAATGTGTAAGCATTGTGCACGTACATAAAAATGTTGAAACTTGCTCAGTAAATGAAGAGATGTCCGTTTTGTTCATCTGTATTTGTGAAAGATAAAATTTCTCAATATCTTGGCTCTTTGGGTGACTCTATTGCAGTTTTTGTGCAAACGGTAGTGACCCATTGCAGTTTTTTAAGGATCTTGTCAGAAGATTCAGGTTGTCTGGTATTTCAGATGACCGCAGTTATGAATCTGGGTGCACCTGATTACCAACCATAGTGATATGTGTTTATCCATTTTGCTTTTTAATCTATTTCTTCATGAATACATTTTCTCTGTTCCTATTATACCCATGCAATGGTTGTTAGTATACCTGAGTATTTATGCTTGCAAAAATATGTTATTAGTGCCTATTTTATTGTGTAAAGGGGCCTATGAACTGTTCCGTTGTGTTTTTATGTTTCTCAAATAAATCTTTTAAAAATGGAAATAAGTGTCTTTTAGAGAACTTTTTACAAATTATTTTTCCAGAATTCTGTTTTTAGGATTTTGTTCTTTTGGGATTGTGATTTTTGGAATTTTAGATTTTAGGGATTTTGATCTTTTGGGATTTCAACATTTGGGATTATGGCATTTGGGATTGTGTCTTTTGGGATTATGTCCTAAACCCAAATTCTCTCACCACTGACTGTCTAGTGATAGCATTTAAAATGGAAAGATAAAATGACTTGATTTTTTTTTCCCTTTATTTTTAACTGCATTTAAAAAAGTAGAGGCTGGGCATGGTGGCTCAACACCTATAATCCTAGCACTTTGGGAAGTTGAGGCTGGTGGATTGCTTGAACTGAGGAGTTTGAGACCATCCTGGTCAATATGGTAAAACATCATTTCTACAGAAAAATACAAAAAAATTATCTGGGTGTGGTGGGGCCTGCCTGTAGTCCCAGCTACTTGGGAGGCTGAGATGGGAGGATCACCTGATCCACCTGAGCCTGGGGAGGTTAAGGCTGCAGTGAGCTCTGATTGTGACACGGCACTCCATCCTGGGTGATAGAGTGACACCCTGTCTCAAAAAAAAAAAATTAAAAAACAGGAAAAAAAATTTAAAACACAGAGAAACCAAAAAAACTAGAAACCACATGCACATGAACCAGAATTTCAAAGTATAAGAGGTTATGGATGGGGAAATGTATCTGTGACATGAGAGAGTCTTTTGGGATGATGGAACTGTTCTGTATCTGACTATATAATGCTGGTTACACCAATTTCTATATGTTTTAATATCCATATAAATGATACTAAAAGAAAAATTTCAGTCTGTATGTATGATAGGTTAAAAGGTGAAAAATTAAAAGAATTTAAAAATACGAAAAGGTATACAGCAAAAAAGTCTCCTTCCCCTCTTCCTTTAGTCTTCTAGCTTTCTTTTCTGGAAGAAACCACTGTTACCAATTTCTTATGTATTCTCCTATGTCATCACTCTTAAACATCTGAACATTTGGGATGAATCTGGCAAAAGAGAAAAGAACTTATAATTTGCTTAGCTATTTTCTGAGGATGCTAGATGACTACTCTTATAATATGTCTAAATATATTATTATTTTTATTTTGTTGAGACAGAGTCTCAATCATCACCCCAGACTGGAGTGCAGTGGTGCAATCTGGGCTCACTGCAACCTCTGCCTCCCAGGTTCAAGTGATTCTCCTGCTTCACCTCCCAAGTAGCTGGGATTACAGGCATGTGCCACCACTGCACCCAGCTAATTTTTGTATTTTTTTGTTTGTTTGTTTGAGACAGAGTTTTGCTCTTGTTGCCCAAGCTGGAGTGCAGTGGTGTGATCTCGGCTCACTGCAACCTCCGCCTCCTGGGTTCAAGCGATTCTCCTGCCTCAGCCTCCCGAGTAGCTGGGATTACAGCTGTGTACCAGCATGCCTCGCCAATTTTTTGTATTTTTAGTAGAAACGGGGTTTCACCATGTTAGCCGGGGTGGTCTCGAACTCCTGATCTCAGGTGATCTGCCCGCCTCGGCCTACCAAAGTGCTGGGATTACAGGCATGAGCCACCGCTCCCGGCCATTAATTTTTGTATTTTTTAGTAGAGATGGGGTTTTGCCATGTTGGCCAGACTGGTTTCGAACTCCTGACCTCAAGTGATCTAGTCGCCTCGGCCTCCCAAAGTGCTGGGATTACAGGCATAAGCCACTGCACCGGGCCAGAATATGTGTAAATATATTATTAATCATACTTAGTACTAATTTATTAAATTACTTCTTTTACAGTTGGCAAACATGAATTGACTGGGCATAAAGTAGCTGTGAAGATACTCAATCGACAGAAGATTCGGAGCCTTGATGTGGTAGGAAAAATCCGCAGAGAAATTCAGAACCTCAAGCTTTTCAGGCATCCTCATATAATTAAACTGTAAGCTCTGTTTATATTAAATATAGTCCAGTCATCTTTTCATCTTTTTTGTTAACCTACTTAATGTGACAAGTGAGAAAAATGACTGACACTTCTTTTTGTTTCCTAAGGGTTTTGAAAAGTTTCTTCCTAGGCTGTGTGTGGTGGCTCACACCCGTAATTCCAGCACTTTGGGAGGCTGAGGCAGGCGGATCACCTGAGGTCAGGAGTTCGAGACCAGCCTGGCCAACATGGTGAAACCCTGTCTCCAGTAAAAATACAAAAATTAGCTGGGCATGGTGGTGGGCGCCTGTAATACCAGCTACTCGGGAGGCTAAGGCAGGAGAATGGCTTGAACCTGGGAGGCGGAGGTTGCAGTGAGCTGAGATCATGCCATTGCACTCCAGCTTCGGCAACAAAAGCGAAATTCTGTCCCCCAAAAAAATAAAAGTTTCTTCCCATTCATGTATTTTTCTAACCCCATTGATGGTCATTTAAGCCTGTGTTCATGTTTTGCCCTTGTGCTTATCAGCTGTTATCTTCTCATTCTTTCCTGTCTCCTGGAAAGATGCCCTTCTGGTAATGTTTGGTGCCCCATTGCTGTAAAACCAACAGTGATCTGCTAGTAAAAACTCTTGACCTCCAAATGCCCGCATGATGTCAGTTAGCCTCACTAATGAGAATGCGGTAGTAGAAAGGGTTTTTCCCCATCCTGCTTATACCTGAACATATAGATAACAACATTTCAGGAATCCAATATTTCAAAAGGGCAGTAATCTTACTGTTGTTTTACAGTTGCCAGTTACAGAGTCTACAAATAACTATTTCCTGCTCAGCTTCTGCTTTGTTATACAGGCAATAACTTAAAGATGCTTAGGTTTTTCTCCTGAACTGGCTGACTCAAACTTGTTTCACTCTTACCTCTTCTCATTTGTTGAGTGCTAGGTTTTAAATACCATCCATACGCTGACCACCCCTAAATGTACATCTCTTGCTTTAAGATCTCTTCTTACACCAGACTTATTTGCTCACTGCTGACTTTACATTTCCATTTGGATGTTCGCAAGACATTTAAAACTCAACCCGGCCCAAAATGAACTCTTTATTACTCTCCCAAACCTGCTCTTCCCACAGTTTTCACCATCTTGGCTAACAGCCAATGACCCAGGGCTAAAACTTAGGAACCATTTTTAACTTCCCTGTTTCTTTCACTTTCTACCATGCATTTCATTTCTTCCTTCACAATCAAGCTAGGATTTGATTGCTTCTCAGTTCCTTTATTGCTGTCAACCTGGTCTCAGCCACCATCTGTCTCGTGAAATCCTGAAGTAACGTCCTGTGGCTGCCTTTACTGTTGACAGTTAATTCTTCACATTGCTGCCATAGTTTTACTTTTAATAGGCCAGATCACATGACTGCTTAAAACGTATGATAGCTTTTCATCTTCCTCGGAGTAAAAGCCAAAGCCTTATCATGGCTTGTAAAATTCTGTGTCTTCTGGCCTGCAGTTAACACCTTTGACTCTACATCCTATTTCTCTCTTAATATTCCTCGAACATGCCAAGCAGGCTTCTACTTGGGGACCTTTGCAGTTGCTATTCCCTCTCCCAGTTTCACTTTCCTCCTAGATAATTACATAATTTGTTCCCATTCTTCTTTTAGGCTCAGCTCAAATGTTACTTTATTAGAGGCTTTCCTTTAGCACTCTGTATACAAAGATTCCCCTTCATTTGCTTTATTTTTCTTCATAGCATGTTCCACCACCTGAGATATTGCTTATTTATTTAGTGTCTGTTTCCTGGTTCCTGGAACATGAACTCCATGAGAGCAGAGAATTTTTGTTTCCTGCAGTTTTCCTAGCTCCTAGCCTAGTACCTGGTATACTATAGGTGCTTAGTAAATATTTATTGAATGAATGAATATACGTGTTTTAATATTTGTAGACAATGTTTTCTCTCACCAGGTACCAGGTCATCAGTACACCATCTGATATTTTCATGGTGATGGAATATGTCTCAGGAGGAGAGCTATTTGATTATATCTGTAAGAATGGAAGGGTAAGCTGTTCTGCTTTAATTCTGTATGTATTTTGTAACTCCCCTTTATCCTTTACTAGCATCAAAATGTCAGCAACCAATTTTAAGAGGTCTATTTAATAACCAGTTCCCTTAGTCATATATTTGTTTAGAATCAAACTATGTAGAACTAGAAAGGATCTTAAAGATTATCTCCTTAGCCTGTTTATACAGATGTGGATACTGAGCCTCATGGTTTATATGATTGCTCACAGTAACGTGATTTGTTAATGACGGAATTGGCTTGAGCCCCCAGAACTCATAATCCTCAGACTTATGCTTCCAGGGTATACAGATACTTTGAATATGTATCTTAATGTAATTAATCGTTACAAAATATATTATTACTTAAAGATCTAGGCCTTGCTAGTCAATTCTAGCCACATTTAAATTGCATTCATTTTTTGGTTTCAGAAATCTGATGTACCTGGAGTAGTAAAAACAGGCTCCACGAAGGAGGTAGGAATTAGATATAAAGAATTTAGAGCTAGAAGGAACTTTGTAGGACATTTTGAACACTACCTTAAGTTACAGATACAAAAACTCAACACTGCCCTCTGCCCATACTTTTTCTCATACCCAGGTTATGTGGTATGCAAAAGCCCCTTTGTGGGAGAGCTGTAGCTAGCCCTGAAGAGAAAGCTTTTCTCTCAATCTTAAGTTATTTACATTACTCATTCATTTGTTCTATATGGCACGTCTATTTACTTTTATCAAAATCAAACTTATTAACCAAGTTAATTTTGATTTTACTATTTCTTAACATGATTCATTTCCATTTCAGGTACTCCCCTTTACTCCTGCTTCTCCTTACCAAAAAAAAAAAAAAGTTCTGCCTGGAGAAATGGGAAACAGGCACAATTGATATATATTTTTCTTATCTTTTCTGTTGTTGTTTATTTCTTGGTTTTACCTTGCGGGTATTTCTTCAGTTTTACCAGTTGAATATTAAAATTTCAGCACCTGTATTTTCTATTTCAAAAGTTTCTTATTTTCTGAAATTTTCATTTCTTTAGTCTGCTGTTATTTGCCTCACAGATATAATAACCCAGTCTGAGGATGGCATTTAAAAAAAAGTTTTCCTCTGTTCCGTCTTGTTCTGTACCTTCTGTGCTCTCTGCATTCATTTTATTCATTTTATTAATTTTTGTCTTTGATGCATGGCCCTTCTTCAGATATTTGGTGATTCTTGGCTGTCCACTAAATATTTAAGAATAGGGTATTAAATGCCAGGCTCATGTGGGTAGGACTTACTGATTGCTGGGTTTTCTCATAGCTTGAATAGGTAGGGACTTGTCTATTTTATTACTGTATACCAAATGCTAATAATAACAAATATGTTTTCTTAGATCAGATATTTGCTCCAGAAGAAACCTTCCCATTTCCTTAAAGGCCTTAGCTTAGCTGCCAGTGCTCCAGGAACTGAGTGGGGAAAAGAGATGCAAGTCTCACTAGTTAGTATGTTGACTTTGTCTTAGCCCCCATGTTTTCCTTAGGATGCCTTATCCCTGCCTTGGTGTCCTTGAGAGCAGAGCTGGTTCAGCCTTACTAGAGTAAATTATAGGTCTTATTCCCCAATATGGGTGAGTTTAAAAGCTTCTTACTTCAAGCACTTGTCCTGTTTTCAGCTCATCTCTCACTTCTACCTTGAGCAGTTCCCTGTGTTTCCAATTTCTAAGGCTTCCCAGACTTTGCGTGCAGATGTTTATTTTTTACTGGTTTCTACCCCTATAGGCTTAGGTTTCAGCTTTCTCTTGTAGGCTTAGTCTTTATTACTGTTTATCTGTTGTCGTCCTTGGTGACTCCTCTTGATTACTGCTGTCTCTTTTGTTCTTTTTGTCTTTATATGCCTGTTTTATTGCTGATGTCATTTTAGTGATGTTTCAAGAGTTGGAGACAAAAGATTTAATCTGTTATGTTTAATTGGAAATGTATTTTGACTTTTCTAACCTTCCTTTATAGACACCCCTTTCTCCATCCTTTGTAATTGTACTTGTTACTAATACAGTATAATTTTCATTTTTGTAGCCTGTCTAGTTATTTTACTTTTTATATTTTGTTTAATCAAGTTTTTTCCTATTTTTTCATATTTGAACAGATACTCTTTTTTTCCCCATGAACCTACAAATCTAGAAATAAAAGTATTAGAATGCTAAAGGATTAGTATTTTTCTAGAGGAACGGTATCTTATAATAGTTTCTTCTTTCAAAATAAATTACTGATTTGTATTTTCTCCCATATTATCCATGCCCTTTAAGGTGTAAGTCTGGTTTTAGAATGCTAATTTGTGACCTGTGTTAGAGAATTGCATATTGGAGTCCTTCGCCTAGAGGATTAATAGCTTATTTATTAAATATGACTTCTTGGGAGCAGGCATGTCCAAGTAATGGCTGTCACTTATGTTGAAAAAAGTGGTAAGAATATATGGATACATAGAGAAGTTTAAAAAAAATACTTCGGGCCGCATGCAGTGGCACATGTCTGTAATCTCAGCACTTTGGGATGCTGAAGCGGTAGATTGCCTGAGCTCAGGAGTTCGAGACCAGCCTGGGCAACATGGCAAAGTCCTGTCTCTATCAGAAATACAAAAATTAGTGGGCGTGGTGGCATGTGCCTGTGGTCCCAACTACTTAGGAGGCTGGGGTGGGAGGATTGCGGGAGCCCAGGGAAGCCGAGGCTGCAGTGAGCCATGATGGCACCACTGCACTCCAGCCTGGATGACAGAACGAGACTGGGTCTCAAAATATAGATAAATTTAAAACCCCGCTCCCCAAAAAAAACAAAAATGAAAAGGTAGTTGCTATGTAAGATTTTTTTTTAGCAAGCATATTAAAGATAAAATGCTATGATATTTTATTAAATGAATTAAGGTGTTTCTTGTTAAAATGTCTTCTATTTTAGGACATATAGCAACATAGTTGCTTGCTGGTTTATGAATAGTGCTTTACTATTACTTCCTCATGGTCTAAAATAGTATCCCTCACCCCACTATCACTCACTGCACCTATATTTTGCTTTATTTTTCTTCAAAACAGTATCACTCCTTCAGACTATATTTATTAGTCTATTTTCATCAACTAGATTAGCCTTTGTTTTATTCATTGCTGTGTAATGAGTGTCTAAAGCAATGTATAGCACGTTGAAGGTATTCAGTAAATATTTGTTAAAAGAATGAAAGATTAAACATTTGCCACTTATAAAAGGAGATATGCCACATTTCAAGTAGATATTGAAATTATTTGAAATAACTCATGAGATATAGAAGAAGGCAAGCTGTTACAATGTAGTCATATGCAAATGATAATATTAGAAACTTGAGTTACTGATTTGGGTTCCAAGACCATCTTAGCATTTCTGTTTTGTGCTGCAGGTATCTCCTCCTCATGTCAAAAGTATCTCATAAGTGAAGTTCATTTGGAAGATTTTCATGTATTTTGACAATTTAAAATACTTTGAAAGACACACCTTTAAAAAGCCTCTCTACTTTTCTTAGCTGGATGAAAAAGAAAGTCGGCGTCTGTTCCAACAGATCCTTTCTGGTGTGGATTATTGTCACAGGCATATGGTGGTCCATAGAGATTTGAAACCTGAAAATGTCCTGCTTGATGCACACATGAATGCAAAGATAGCTGATTTTGGTAAGGATAATTTTATAGTTTCTTAACGTTCATTTCCAATGTTCTTATAGTTTCAATGAACCTACCTAGAATTCTTCAGATAACTGTAAAAGATTACATAAAGTAATAGACTGAGTATATCAAAGTATTCTGTTTTGTCTATGAACATACAAAAAGAAGAAAAGCTAAGAAATCATCTTTTCTTAGCTTTAAATGTCTTTATTACTATTATTTTATAGAGGCAGGGTTTCGCTTTGTCGCCCAGGCTGGAGGGCAGCGACGTGATCATAGCTCACTGCATTCCCAAACTACTGGCCCAGGTGACCCTCCTGCCTCAGCCTCCTGAGTAGCTGGGACTGCAGGCGTGCACTACCATGCCAGGCTAAGTTTTGTCTTTTTGTAGAGACGAGTTCTCACTATGTTGTCTAGGCTGCTCTTGAACTCCTGGCCTCAAGTGATCTTCCTACCACAGCTTCCCAAAGTATTGGGATTACAGGTGTGCACCACTGCATCTGGCTCTTTAAATATCTTTAAAATTAAATTTTAAACAACTTAAGTTGGTAGTATTAGAGAGACTATTTGAAAAGAGTATTATTTGTGAAAGAGAAGGTAGCAGCTTTATTTCCAATATGTTCAAAAGAATCAAGTATGGAGAAGAAGGAAAGTGAGTGGGATGGAATTATTTAAAACCTTAAAAACCAGAAGTGAACTATGTGAATTTAATTATTTAAAATTATTTAAAACAATTTTTTAATTAAAAAAATTTATTTAAAAATTTAAAAATGTTTTAAATGATAGTAAATTATAATTTGTTTAAAGAACATTTTGATTGTTAAAAATGAATTTATTTTGGCTGGGCGTGGTGGCTTATGCCTGTAATCCCAGCATTTTGGGAGGCCGAGGCGGGCGGATCACCTGAGGTCAGGAGTTCGAGACCAGCCTGGCCAACATGGTGAAAACCCATCTCTACTAAAAATACAAAATTAGCCGGGCACGGTGGTGCATGCCTATAGTCCCCACTACCCTGGAGGCTGAGGCAGGAGAATTGCTGGAACCCAGGAGGTGGAGGTTGTAGTGAGTTGACATCGCCTGTCCGGCCTGGGCGACAGAGTGAGACACGGTCTCAAAAAAAAAAAAAAAAAAAAGAATTTATTTTTTCTGTATTTCCTATATAAATTGCCATTGACCTTACTAAACCTAAGAGAAAAAGGAATCTCTTCAATTCTTTTCTTTAGGTTGGTTTTAGTTCAAATCAGATAACTTTTTTTTTGTTTGTTTTTTGTTTTGAGACAGAGTTTCACTCTGTCACCTAGGCTGGAGTGCAGTGGTACGATCTCGGCTCACTGCAACCTCTGCCTTCCAGGCTCAAGTAATTCTCCCACCTTGGCCTCCCAAGTAGCTGGGACCACAGATGCGGGCCACCACGCGCAGCTATGTTTTTTTTAATTTTTGGTAGAGATGGGGAATCACTATGTTGGCCAGGCCGGACTCGAACTCCTGAGCTGAAGTGATCCGCCTGTCTTGGCCTCGCAAAGTGTTGGGATTACAGGCGTGAGCCACCATGTCTGGCCCAGAGAACATTCTTATAAAAATTTTCCTCAGTTTTGACTACATCTATGTATCTATATCTATAACTATATCTATTTAAATGTTCAGAGATTAACTGGAAAATGCCAACCAAACCTGAGCTGGTTGTTTTGGGGTTTTTTTTTTTTTTTAAATAGTAATTGGCTAAATTATTTGAATTTCTTATTCCTCAGTTGATTATTTTTATAGGGTGCATTTTTGAGGGAGCAACAGTTTCTTTTTGGAGTAAAACTGTGAGGGAACTTTGAAATTCAAAATTACTGTTTTTTTTTTTTTTTTTTTTTAAAGAATCAGAACAGGCTTAATAGGAACTTTGAATTTTAATCCTTCTATTCATCTGTTATAGATTATTTTCCCTAGTGATTTCTGTATTAATAAAACTTAAACATGGCAAGTTTTTTCTAATAAGCAAAATAACCAACAGCTTAATATATTTGTATTAAACTCTAACAGTGCACTAACTTTAAATGTTGAAATAGATTACACATTTTAGGGCATAATGGCAGAATATTTGGCTACAATAGACGATAGGATTTTGTTGAAGCAAATGACAAAATGATGATTTATCATTTTAATGCAAACTCAATTTTATTGTTTAATGGGATTTTAATTTTTGTCTTTGGGAAATCTTTTGAGTAGCTGATTTTGTGCACTTTCAGGTCTTTCAAACATGATGTCAGATGGTGAATTTTTAAGAACAAGTTGTGGCTCACCCAACTATGCTGCACCAGAAGTAATTTCAGGAAGGTAGTATTTGATACCCTGCCTCCCTCAATACATTTGAAATTGTCTTTTTCTCCTAGATTTTGTTAGTCTATAGTGTCATATTTAATTCTAATGAAAGGAAAGAAAGATAAGGCTTATTCTTAACCACATTTATACGTGAATGAGGGTTAAGGACTACAAGTCAACATTATATTAAAGTTGTTAGAAGAGAGTACATTAATTTTTTTCCCAGGTGGAAGAAATGGAAAGTTTAAAACTAGGGTGTTTAAAAAGTAGGTAAGACACTGGAAACTTGAATAATACAGAAATATCTAGTAGTTAGAAAAGGATTACTATTTACTTAGAGGAAAAATTAAACATGTAATGTGTAGCTTTAATTTTTTACATAGATGGCATTTTGTAGTACCTTTATGTTTCATGATAAAATGTCTTGGGGAACTGGGCTGAAGTAATCTTTAGACTTCATTTATGTTGAATCTTTGTTCTTTAAACCTTTTAGAGACTGCAATATTATAAGAATTTTAACCTCTCAATTTACTAACTACCAGCATTGAGAACATGAAGATATTTGTACAGTGTCGCTTTTTGAATAGTTTGGAAAACAGGAGAATTTAATATTTTTAAGAATAACTCTTTGCTTCACTATACTACTGAAATTGAAAACAGAAGCTGAAGTTTGCTAGTTTTTATAATGAACTTTTAATAACTTTTCACCCAAACCATGCTTATTTGTGTGAATGTTTTGCATCTTGATTAACTCAATGCAGAAATACTGTAGTATTTTCTATTTTTATAAGCTTGTTGGCCTAGACTGCTCAAAGAAATGAGATTTGTGTAAAAATATGGCTGTGAGTAAGGCAGGAGTACCTAATTTTAGATTTGTCAAGTTTCATCTTTTTTTAAATATTAATGTCAAAAATTATTAAAAAATTTTTTTAAAAAATTGTGTTGTCTATCTTAATTCTTTTAGGAATAAAACAATTCAGGACATGGAGACTGTGGAAAGTTGTTATTTAAATAAATAAAAAGAAATGTTGTAACTGCATATATGCAATGGGCTATTACTGAAATTTAATTTTTCTAGTTTGGATAAAGTCTTTCTTCAAGCTCTTGGTGTATGAGAACTTTTACTTTCAAAATAATATTTATTAATCAGTTCAGCAGTACATAAATTTAAAGAAATCCTTTTCCTGAATCTAGGCTTTGAATGGGTGATCTAACTAGTCTGCAGCTAGTTAAGGCACTTGACTACAATGCACTGCAAACGGGATTTAAAAACTCTGTGAACCAATTTGCCTGGCTTTCTTTCACAGCCTCAGGATCCTTTCACCTTGGTGTAAGGGGTCTTGTGTTATTGGGATTGTGGGCTCAGAGTCCATTACTAAAGAACATTCTCAGTTGATGAAATATCACTTAATCTCTCCTCTGTAACAAAAACCAATGGTTTTAAATTGAATAGTGATATGTTTGTTCAAGATTTGGCCCTATTGTCAGATCCCATCAGGGCCATAGTAAATAGTAGAACAGAATTTTAGCCATGGTGTGTAACTTACAAAACTTCTTGACTTTTGTTTTCAAAGATAATACTGATGGAATTAACTTTATGTGTAACATGTAGTAGTGGCTACAAAAACCATATTCTGCTTAATAATTCTTTATGAAATATCCATATTTGAAGTTTTTGATGAACCGAATCTTAGGTTAAAATGATTCTTTAATCCAATTGTTATTTCCTGTTACAGATTGTATGCAGGCCCAGAGGTAGATATATGGAGCAGTGGGGTTATTCTCTATGCTTTATTATGTGGAACCCTTCCATTTGATGATGACCATGTGCCAACTCTTTTTAAGAAGATATGTGATGGGATCTTCTATACCCCTCAATATTTAAATCCTTCTGTGATTAGCCTTTTGAAACATATGCTGCAGGTGGATCCCATGAAGAGGGCCACAATCAAAGATATCAGGTAATAAAGCAGTTTGGAAGTTATCAGATCTGATAGTATCCATGATAAAAGTTATGTGAAAAAAAAAAGTTGCAGAACAGAATATACAGTGTAATCCTGTTTTTATGTGAAAAAAATAGAGTGTATGGACACATTTATTTTATTTTGTTATTAGAAATACATAGTAAACTGGTTACCTTAGGGAAGTAAGATTAGTAAGAGGGAGGGCTTTCACTTTTTACTTACACATCTTTGTTTTGAAATTTTTACAGTGAACATCATATTACCTTTTAAATTAACAAAAAAGCTAATGAAAGACTGGTGCTGTGGCTCACACCTGTAATTCCAGCACTTTGGGAGGCTAAGGAAAGAGGATCATGTGAGCTCAGGAGTTTGAGACCAGCCTGGGTAACATAGCGAGGCCCCATATATATGTATATCTTTTATTTTTATTTATTTTTTTTGAGACAAGGTTTTGCTCTGTCACCCAGCCTGGAGTGCAGTGGTGTGATCATAGCTCACTGTAGCCAGTAACTCATGGGTCAAGTGATCCTCCCACTTTAGCCTCCCTAGTAGTTGAGACTACAGGCATCCACCATCATACCTGGCTGTTTTTTGTTATTATTGTTTTGCTTTTTGTTTTTGTTTGTAGTGACAGGGTCTTGCTATTTTTGCCCAGGCTGGTCTTGAACTCCTGGCCTCAAGTGATCCTTGTGCCTTTCCCTCCCAGTGTTGGGATTACAGGTGTGAGCCAGTATACCTGGTGTTAGGATTAATACTTTTCAGTAGTAAATTTGTGGGTGGCTATTTTATTTCTTATCTCATGAATTATTGTATTTTTTTTCTTTTTTTAATCCCAAGGAATGAGATTTAATTGACATGTTTTTCCTGGTAGTATACATTGAATTACATGCAAAATTCCTGTTTTGTAGGTAAAAGTCAGTATAACCAGTTTCATCTGGTTCAACCTAATAGTTTAAATTAGACAAAAATGATGATGACAAATTTTCTTCTCAAATTTGAGTGAGCCATTTCTGATGAAGACTTAAACAATTTTATTGCAAGCCTTGTTTCTTTTTTTTCTCCCCCTGTGGAAATTTTGGTCTCTTTTGGTCTTCTAATGGCTAGACTGCACATTTATCTGAGAAGGAAGAAAGAAATCAGATATGGATCTATGAATAGTAAATACGAAAGCATTAGTATAATGAAGAAGAAGGAAAGATTATATGTGGAACTTGAAGCTTGATTACTTTCCACTTACTACACATGTTTTAGACTAGCTAAAAAAGAGACCATGAATGGCACGGCATGATTTTATCACCAATGGGAAAGGACAAATCATTCTCTAAAATTTATATTTTAAGATATCTAGGTAAGAAATGTTTTTGCTTGTATTTTACCTATTTTCTTCCAATTAAAATATAATACATGACAATTGAAAAAACTTAGAAAAACACCAACAATAGAGAAGAGAATAAAAAGTTATCTTTAATCCCATGACCCAGAAGATAACCATTGTTCTTTTCTTGTTTTTTTTTTCCTCTCTGGATTTTATTTAGTTTTAGCAAAGTGACATAGTTCAGGTCAAACATATTCTTAAATATACGAAGTTAGGGAATTAGAATAGGAAATCATTCAGGGCATGGCCTTTCCAGTCACACAGAACTGGGTCATAATCCTGGTTCTGTCACTTACTGTCTTTGTGACCTTGAGCATGTTCCTTGATGTTTTTTTTTAACCTCAATTCCTTCATTTAAAACAAAGAGATATTATCTTCATATAATTGTTTCGATGATGAGGGGAGATAGTGTATATGAAGTGTTTAGCATAAAACTTAGCACATAGTAAGTACTCAATAGTTGTCTACTGTTTTTCTTGTTGTTATATTATTTTGACTTAACATTATATCAAAAGAGTATTATAATGAAGCTACCTAATATATTCTCTAAGCGGGAAATAAGCTGTTCTTTTCATTGTTTGTCGCTGTCATTTGTCCCATAACTTTTTTCCCCCCATTGCTGTATCAATACATTCTCCCTCTTAAAACTGGAGGGAAATTGGAGCATTTCCCTCAACATACACAACGAAGTGCGAGCTAGAAGAGGAAAATTTCAGTGCAGAAAGTGACAATAATACAGTATGAATATAAATATAAATTAAGTCATATTCTAAATTCCCTAAACGGTTACTTTCAGTCTCAGCTCTATTCAAAGTCCTCCTGATCCTGCCATTTTTCTCTCAGGGAACATGAATGGTTTAAACAGGACCTTCCAAAATATCTCTTTCCTGAGGATCCATCATATAGTTCAACCATGATTGATGATGAAGCCTTAAAAGAAGTATGTGAAAAGTTTGAGTGCTCAGAAGAGGAAGTTCTCAGCTGTCTTTATAACAGAAATCACCAGGATCCTTTGGCAGTTGCCTACCATCTCATAATAGATAACAGGAGAATAATGAATGAAGCCAAAGATTTCTATTTGGCGACAAGCCCACCTGATTCTTTTCTTGATGATCATCACCTGACTCGGCCCCATCCTGAAAGAGTACCATTCTTGGTTGCTGAAACACCAAGGGCACGCCATACCCTTGATGAATTAAATCCACAGAAATCCAAACACCAAGGTGTAAGGAGAGCAAAATGGCATTTAGGAATTAGAAGTCAAAGTCGACCAAATGATATTATGGCAGAAGTATGTAGAGCAATCAAACAATTGGATTATGAATGGAAGGTAAGAAAGAAATAACATTTTGATTATTAGCATATTTGGCAAACCCATAGTCTATAAAATGTTTTATAGAAGAATTACTTTTGACTTGGTTTTTGTTATACCATGTGCTAGGTTGTAAACCCATATTATTTGCGTGTACGAAGGAAGAATCCTGTGACAAGCACTTACTCCAAAATGAGTCTACAGTTATACCAAGTGGATAGTAGAACTTATCTACTGGATTTCCGTAGTATTGATGGTATGTACATCACACAAAACAACATAGATTAGACCTTGTTACTAACTTGGTATTTTACGCCTTGATTCTTTTGAGGCTTCTTGACTTGTTCCTAGTAATTCAACTGCAAAGGAATAAAAAATGTGATTTCTTGTGCCTTTGCAATATTAACATTTATGAATCTTATTATTCTTGTAATCTTATAGCATATTGTCCTTTTAAGATTATCATCTTGCAAAATCCTTAAAGCCAGGTGTAGTCTGATCCTAAGGTGATAGTTTTCTGCTGCATTTGTTTTTTTGGTGTAGTTCATTTTGATAAGAGACAGTGTTTTATTTAGAAATAAATATTGACTCTTCTGTAAGCTTTTATTTATTATTAAATAAGTTTTCAGTGAAGAATGAAGTTATGGCAATTCTTCATTGGCCAATTCAATTGCATTAAGCTACGCTGTTGAGTGTAGGTGTGGTGGCTTATGCCTGTAAACAGCCCAGCACTTTGGGAGGCTGAGGTGGGAGGATCGCTTGAGCCCAGGAATTTGAGACCAGCCTTAGCAACATACTGAGACTCTGTCTTTACAAAATATTAAAAAATATATATATAGTATCACCTTTGCTTATGGAAGGTTGCATAGAATTATTAGATGAGGTTCACCTTTGAATTTTTTCTTCTTTATAAACTCAAAGATAGTACACACATAGTAGCAGAAAGACACAGGTTTGAGCCATGATATGTTGGCCAAACCAGTTTGTCTGGTTATCTTTAGGTCCATATAGTATGTATCTGCTAACATATACTAATGCAGTCTGAAATACGGAATGAGTTTTATTTTTCTTGTATTTGGATCAAATTTGCAACCTTAGATTTACTAGTACTGGGGTATACCAATTGAATGCCCATTTTGTTTTTGTATTGTGTTCCCAACCTTAGTTTTTCTTCGATTTTTATTCATTGGAATTGTTGCTCTTTTATGAAATACTAAATGAAATATGAAGGGAAAGTGGAAAGTAAAAAGCACTGAGCTGAGACTTAGGAGAGTTGGGTTCTAGACTTACCTTTTTATTCATTTGTTACCTTGGGCAAGTCACTTCTCTGGGTTTGTTTTCTTATCAATAAAGTGAGGGGCTGGATGAGATGGTTTCCAGTATACCTTGCAAATTTTAAGTGCATCGATTCTATGATTTTAATATAGAGGGATTACTTTTTATTGCTATAGAATAATATTTATTAATCCCTAGATTGTTGGTTTACTGGGCTCTTAACCTTGAATTGCAACTGATGAGTAGCTATACTGTACCCAACTTTGATTAGCTATCTTGAGAATACATACTGTATGTAAAAAAGGTGAATAGTTTAATACAGGCTCATTGACTGTTTTAGAAGGTATTTAGAATAAGCGTGCTCTTGATAGCTGGCCAGCAGCCCCACTTAAAGAAGCAAATTCAATACTGTTACAAAAATTTTTGGGAGAAGGTCATAGACTATAATAAATTGAAATTCTTTTTACCCAGATGAAATTACAGAAGCCAAATCAGGGACTGCTACTCCACAGAGATCGGGATCAGTTAGCAACTATCGATCTTGCCAAAGGAGTGATTCAGATGCTGAGGCTCAAGGAAAATCCTCAGAAGTTTCTCTTACCTCATCTGTGACCTCACTTGACTCTTCTCCTGTTGACCTAACTCCAAGACCTGGAAGTCACACAATAGAATTTTTTGAGATGTGTGCAAATCTAATTAAAATTCTTGCACAATAAACAGGAAACTTTGCTTATTTCTTTTGCAGCAATAAGCATGCATAATAAGTCACAGCCAAATGCTTCCATTTGTAATCAAGTTATACATAATTATAACCGAGGGCTGGCGTTTTGGAATGCAATTTGCACAGGGATTGGAACATGATTTATAGTTAAAAGCCTAATATGCAGAAATGAATTAAGATCATTTTGTTGTTCATTGTGCAGTATGTATATAGCATAATATACACAGTGAATTATAGGTCTCTCAGGCTTACTTGATTTTTGGCTATTTTATATTTAGTGTACACAGGGCTTTGAAATATTAATTTACATAAAGGCCTTCATACATTATTATGTGTTATATATTTGCTTCATAAATTTATTCAATAAATATTTGCCTAGAATTCCCAAGACCTTTATAGGTGATTTTGTTTTCTGGGCTCCTTAACTTCTTAAATAGCTAGTATCTTCCAGCAGTAGTAACAGTCTGGATAACTTCTTCCATATCCCTCCCTCTTTGTTTTTTTGAGACAGTGTCACTTTGTCACCCAGGCTGGAGTGCAATGGTGTGGTCTCGGCTCACTGCAACCTCCGCCTCCCGGGTTCAAGTGATTCTCCCGCCTCAGCTTCCTGAGTAGCTGGAACTACAGGCGCGTGCCACCACACCCGGCTAATTTTTCGTATTTTTAGTATAGACAGGGTTTCACTATGTTGCCCAGGCTGGTCTCGAACTCCTGACCGCGTGATCCACCACCTCAGCTTCCCAAAGTGGTGGGATTACAGGCGTGAGCCACCGCACCCGGCCTCCATATCCCCCTTTTAAAATTCTGTAGTGTATGGTAAGTCATATCAGATATCAGACCTAATTTAAATTTCATTTTAGCTTTACAAGTCCAAAAAACACAGAATTTATATATTCAGATACTCTAGCACTAATTTTAATCTTAAAATATTCCCACGATATTCTGTACACAAAATGTTCTTTTTGTTACAAGAGCTGAGTTGCATATACTGTAGATAAATTATGTTATTTTTGCCAATTTCACAAATTCCTCTGGCCCATCATGTCAGTCATTATTGAGTATATGCAAACATTGCTACTTATTTGATTATGTATCTTTTAAATTGATTCAGTGCATAGAAAACTATCTCTTACCAACTTTAAGTGCTCTGATATGACTTCCCCCCCAAATTTTATTATGAACATTTTTAAAAACAGAAAAATTGAAAAACTGTTTGGTAAGCACATGTATATCTACCATTTAGATTCAGCAGTTGTTAATGTTTTGTCATTTGTTTTCTCTATACCTATATATGTATAGATACAGCTAGTTATGCATATATATGCATATATGTGTTTGTGTGTGTATGTATATATGCTTTTTTCCCCCTGAACCATTTGGATGTTACAGACATACTTATCACCGTGAAAATACTTCAAGTATCTCCTACAGATAATGACATTCTCCTAAAAATCCGTAATACCATTGTAAAAGTAATAATTCCCCAATATCATCTAATCAAGCCATATTTAAATTTCTGAAGTTAACTCCAAATTTCTTTATAGCTGATTATTTCAAACTAGGATCCAATTAAAGTTTACATATGACACTTGGTTATAACTCTTTAGTTGGATATAACATTATTATTATTTTGATAAAATATGGAACAAATCAATTCTATTAATAAGTGGTCACATTTGTTTTGGGCTTAAATTACTTTTTAAAGATACTGGATTTTCCTAAGATTTCTGATTTACATTGATATTTTCTTTTTGTCATTCTTAATTGAATCACACAATAGATGTAAATGAAGATTTAGTCACCTCAGATAAAATTGGTATTGTGTATGATAATATTGTATCATTTATATTTGCCTTATGTTAACTTTAAGAAATTGTTTTTTTGTATTAATCATTTTCCCATTGCAACAGAGCTATATTTTTTCTATTTTAAGAATCATATTTTAGGATTATTTTTGGCAAATACAGTGAGCACTTATGTAACCAGATGATAATGAACTCAAATGTCATGATAGCTTGCATAAATGGTGACTCTAGTAGATTTGACTCAAGCACTTCTAGAATCATGCACTGAATTCAAAAGAAAAATCTTGCTGCTTTTTGTCCAGGGCTTGTTCTATTCAACTTCTAATTTGAAAGCTGTACAAAGTAATCGAAGTTCCATTTAAATATGAGTTCAAAACTGTATTTACTTTTTATGTGGCCCTCTCTTTAGGGGATTCTAATTTTACTTAGGGTCTCTAAATGCAGCGTAATGTTCCTGATGTTAACAGAAGACTGTATTTTTAAAGTTACACATTTGTATATAGAATTAAGTAATGGCGCTACATAAGCTGTTGTGGGGAGCGGGGAAGAAAAGGAGGAACCAATTAAATAGGACCTTCTAAAAATTGTTAATTTTGTAAACTGCTTCTCTTATAAGTTATTGTGATTCATTTTAGTTACTGTGTTTTATTTTGAAAATATTTAAATATTGCACTTCTATAAATAGAATGATAAATGCACAGACAATTGCAGTAAATTCTTTTTTAAGCTAGGATATTTGAAATGACAACCTTTGGTTAAGTGTGTCAAGGTTGCAACAGAATTTTCACAATTTTTTTGTTGTTTGCAAATTGTTACTAATATTGAAGAGGTAAGGGAGGCAATGCAAATGATTTTTAATCTTTTTTTATTATCTTTTCAGCAGTTTATATTTTTTGTGACTTTATGCAACCATATTTTTACTTTGTCTTGACAACTGAAAGATGTATAAGGTTTTTTGCCAGAAATGTACTGTATACATAGTTTTAAATATAACAGATTTTACTGATATGTAAAAATTTTTCCATTAAAATAAATGATTTCTCACTGAGAGGAACTTTTCTACCAGGTTGGGGCATATGGGAGCTTAATATATCATATCTAATTTAAAATAATTTCACTGAAATAAACTCCATTGCTTTTACCTAATTTTTTTCTTGAGATGCTTTTGTAGTTTTTCAGAGTTTTAGATGATTTTATACAAAATCCTCTGCCTAGCACTGCTCTTTTTGATGTTGTAGTGACACCATTCACATTGAATTAATGCTTGGTAGCCTGGGGCTAGATGTGGAACTCCATGCATCTGTGTTCTGACTGGCACCTTTGGAATGAAAGAAAAGTGTGTGCTGTCCAAATTTTTTCCCCTTAATTCTTTCCCTCATCTTCTCACCCATAGTAGAAATTTTATTTCCATTGTGAGTTCTGACAAGAATGAAATTCCACATAGAACATAACTGTAAATTGTTGGTAGGTAGAAGTTAATATTTGTGGTTCATGTGTATTTTGACCAGAGTATATTTAAGTATATAATTTCAACTTCCTTGATTTAGAAATATGATATAATAAAGAAAAACTCCATTTATCATCTGTTACGATGTACTTATGTTTTTTAACCTCTGGGAAAACTCAGTGGAAAAAAAAAAAGCTAAGTATCTGTGCACCTTTCTTTCTAACAATGTACCGGCCAGGTGCGGTGGCTCACACCTGTAATCCTAGCCCTCTGGGAGGCTGAGGTGGGTGGATCACCTGAGGTCAGGAGTTCAAGACCAGCCTGCCAACATGGTGAAACCCCGTCTCTACTAAAAACACAAAAATTAGCCAGGCGTGGTGGCAGGCACCTGTAGTCCCACCTACTTGGGATGCTGAGGCACGAGAATCGCTTGAGCCTGGGAGGTGGAGGTTGCAATGAGCTGAGAACATGCCACTGAACTACCAGTCTGGGCGACAGAGCGAGACTCTGTCTCAAAAAAAACCCCACCAAAACAACAACAAAAAAAGTACCTAGAAATATAAAATATAGTGCCTGACCACATTTAAATTGTCAAACATTGTGATTTTTATCTCGACTACATGAGTCTTGATTTCATCTAAAAACCAACCACTTGAATAAAACATGATAGATACAATAAAAGCCAAAGCAACTACCATTTATCAGTTGCTAACACTTGATTTGGTTAGAATCCTACTACTGTTAGAATTCAATTAATATTAAATATTGTATCCATATGACATGATTAGGCAGGGGCTTGTGCTAGATTGTTGACACTCTGTTATCTTTAAAACAACAAAAAACTGCTAAAGAGTGTTATGAATAGTATATAAGGTTTTTTTAGGGAATGTATAAATTGCTGTAGGTATTTACCTTGGCTGTACAAGAATTGTCCAAGAAATTCTTGTTTGAAAAATCAGAATTTTTGAACTCTTATTTATTGTAAATAAACTTTTGTTTACTGTAAATGCCAATAAATTATGATAAATTTAAAGGATTTTGGAAAATGATCATGTTGTCTTAAAAAGACAGCATAAGACATATATTAAATATATTAGGTGAATCAAGATCATAGACCAGTCAGAGTTAGTAGAGAAGTGGTGGGTGAAGTATAAAAACTTAGTGGGAGCTACCCTTAAACACAGTAGAGGAGATCAGGGTTAGGTTACTTGAGAGATTTAGCAAAGACCCCTAGGTAGGGGGCACAGCTTCAAGTACCATTTACTCACTCGGCAAACTCTATTCCTTCTTATTGGCTACTATGAACTAATGACACTATGAATGTGACCATAAGATAAATCTTCCTCTGCATGTCTTGTTAGGGAGGTACATGTTTTCTTATTTAAGACTTTCATAGACATATATACAGAAAAGTGCACAAATAAGTATTTGGCTTAATGAATTTTCAGTGTTTCAGGTACACAGGAAACATGACCATGTAAACCTCTAGGCAGATGAAGAAACATTGCCACCACCTTAGTGTCTTTCATAATTAATATCGGAAGTGATAAACGGTCACTTCTGCCCTCTTCTGTAGGTAACACAGACCAACCCTGGTACAGTGTAGGAAGGCAGTGCCTAAGGATGTGAATGCCAGGAGTGAATGCCATCTTGGAGGTTGGCTACCGCAGTCATGCATTGATCGTTTTCAAATACTACTGGTTCATTTATGCAGCCTGCACAAATATTGATGTATTTAAGCAAACAATGTAAATAAAAGTCACAACTGATAATCACTTATATCAGAAAATTCTGGAGATACTGGGAAGCTGCCAAGATCATTATGGTGAATACCATTTTTCCAAAATCATATTTTTTTTGCCTAAAATCTTGAATTTTATCATTGGCAACAAACTCCATTTTTTTTCTTTCCTCCCTCGCTCCCTATTTCTCTCTCTTTTTTCCTTTCCTTTCCCCTTCCCCTTTCCCTTTCCTTGTTTTTCTTGAAGTTACAGATTCCCTTTGTTCATTTTCAAGAAAGGTTTGTCAAATACCCAAGTCCGAATAACCAGTTTGTCACTCATCTTAGTAAAATTTGTGTTCCAGGAAAAAAAAGTATTTACTTCAGTTTATAATGCCATCTCACAATAGCTCTTCTTTGATACATCATACTTCAATATGCAGCAGAAGTACTTTGTGAGGACTTCCAAGTTTTTTACAAAGAATATTAAGTGTTGGAGTGGTTATAATAAAGTAACTTTTACAACTTCATCAGGGATATTCGCTGGTGACAGCGTTCATTTTTCCTTTTTTTTTTTTTTTTTTTGAGACCGTGCCTTGCTCTGTCATCCAGGCTGGAATGCAGTGGCATGACCTCGGCTCACTGCAGCCTCGACCTCCCAGGTCAAGGGATCCTCCCAACCCAGCCTCCCAAGTAGTTGGGATTCAGGTGCGCGCCGCCAGGCCTGGCTAATTTTTGTATTTTTGGTAGAGATGGGGTTTCGCCGTGTTGGCCAGGCTGGTCTCGAACTCCTGACCTCCCAAAGTGCTAAGATTACAGGCGTGAACCACCGCACCCGGCCCATTTTTCTTACTGTGAGCGTGTGGTGGTGAAGAGCTCCAGTACGGTTTGGTGTCATTACTGTAATTCCTGTGGAGGGGCCAGCACCTTGACCTACCATTGCTTTTCCACCATCAGTGCAAACGTCAGCATTGTGCAAAGGGCAAATCACGTCTTCATATTAGTATGAAAATAATTTTGGCTTTGAAAGGGTGTCAGTGACCCTCAGGACAGTCGTTGGTCGACATCAGTGGTTCTCAACGGGGCAGGGTGGGAGGGATGGTTTTTCTTCCAGGGGAAATTTCACTGGGGAAACCATTGGCTGTCACAATTGACTGGTGGTGACATCCCGTGGACAGAGACCAGAGATGCTGCTAAGCACCCTACAATGCACAGAACACCCCGTCCCCCAACAAAGCATTATCCAGTTTGAAATGTTAATGGTGCTGAGGCTGAGAAAGTATGACTTCCAAAAATGAGTCTTGGGCAGGAGAGTTGGATAAATTAACAATCTTGATTACCTTTATTACATGTGCTCGTTTATTTTCAAGACATGATGCACAGCTACGTTCAGGCCGTAATTCTGCCTTCTGGGTCCAACTCACTTGTAACTTTCACGTGAAGCCTGCAGTTCAGCCTCGAGCCTCCCTGACTAGCCTCCCCGCCTGGCCGCCTCGAGCCCTTTCTAAGGGAATTTTGCCTCTCTGTTCTCTGCGTCTGGCCGACCTCATCAGCTAGGCTATAAACCCCTTCGGGGAAGGAGCATATCCTAATCCTTTGAATCCCGTAAAATAGTTTTCCCCTCACCTTGTTCCCCACTGACGGGACGCGAGGCTGCGCGGTACCGCGGGGGCGGCTCCTCTCGGTGCGCTCTTCAGCCCGCGCAGCCTCATTTTCCCGCGCTCGTGCGCTGCGGTCACTCAGGGCTGCTGCTAGAGGGCGCGCCCAGCCGCGTGGCCCTGACTACTACAAATCCCAGAAGGTCATGCAGTGGGGGCGGCCGCGGTGACTTCTGGGATTTGTGGTCCCGGAGAAGAGATTGGCGGAGGGGAAAGACTGAGTCGTCTTTCCTTTGCCCGCTTCTGTGGACTGTTCGAACGCCCAGGGGTGGGCCAGACCCGTTTCTTAGGAAACCAGGAATCCAGGGAAGGCAGGTAGGAATTTGGGCGTGATAATTTCTGCTTCCAGTGGGAAAGAATGTAAACACGGGGCCTTGGGAGCCGTTATCGGGTAACTGGGGCTGCCCGGTCGGCGGTGGAAGCTGAGGAAGAGGAGGAAAAAGAGGCGAGTGGGTGTTGTGATTAGGGGAGAATAGGAATAGGAGTTGAAACCCGACGGGATCCGGCAGAGCCTGGTCGCTAGGGTTGGTCTCCAGGGACAAGCGAATCTGAGGGTCGGGCCCGCCGTGGCACCTTCGCGGAGCTGCGCGGCCGCAACCTTCCCTGAGCGGTGGGACGGGCGGGACGAGCCGGTCGCCCCCCGCTGGAGAGGTGTCTGCGGCCCGGGGCGGTCCGTGAACGCGCAGGTGACGTCCGGGGCAGCCTTTCTGAGTGTTTTTATTATTGTTGACCGATGAAGGGAAAGTCACTAATACTGGTTTTTCTCTTGCGGTGGCGTTTTTGGGTAAATCTTCTCTTGGATTCCTCACCTCTGAATACCTCCTTTTACCCAGAAGGATGCTGTTGTGATTTCCTGATCTTGTTCATGTAGTGGTTTTTCCCTTTGGGTGCTGCATCCTCAGACACACTCAAGACAAGCCCTCTCTGGCGGCTGGGTAAATGTCAAGCCGTCGACAGTTGTTGAGCGCCTACTATAGGGATCTTTGTAACAGTACAGGAATTTAGAATACAGCGTCGTTGTTTAGAATCGTTATGCCATTCCTGAAATATAATCCTGTATAAAAGGTTGAATTTGTCTGGTTTCATGAGTTTAACATGAAACCGGTGTGGATTGTGGTTTACTCTCATGGTTTCTTACTCTGGTAAAAAAATGTTAAGTCTAGGATGTTGGCGCCTCGTGCTTCTAACTAGACTCAGGAAAGCCTCCTTCGTAAGAAGTTTTAATTTCATGTTCAGATAGTCATAGAGGAACAATAAACTCGTACGGCTTAAGATATCTGAAACAACTGGGAATGTTAAATTTTCTAATGCAGAAAGTGCTTTGCATGCTCTAGGATTCACATACCTTTTTAAGCCTGGCTAAGTTTTCTTCAAAGCTTAAGTCCTCCAGAAAGCCTCAAGTGTCTCTTCTCTGATGTCATGGCATCCTTTGTTTACTCTCTTGTAGCACATATCTTGTATGAAATTGACTGTACTCTGTGGTTTCCAGACACTTTTGAAGAAAATATAAAACTTTGCTAATGGCCTTGATAACAGATTCATGCTTTTACACCGTAGTGGGCCCTCGATACTACTGTTTGGTATCTCTATTTTTCCTTTGTTGCTTTTCCTTATCTCTACAGTGACTATTTTAGTCTTTTCCCTTTTTCTCAAGAACTCAGATCTGTTATTTTCCTTTTACTTTGAGCAGATGACTAGCTGCTGTTTGCTGGAGAAATGGGAAGCTTGGGGCATGAAATTCCTCATTTTCCTTTCCCTCCATCCCTGAACTTGCCTGTATGTTTCACTCAATATTAACTCCTTTTTTTGTCTGAGAGGACTGTATTTTTGTCTCCCTCTTTCAGGTTAAACTTGTCGATTGCTAGTGGCATCAGGCCTCCCACACCCTCATAACCTCAGTCTGTCCTGACCTCTGCAGCCCCTGATCTCTAGAAGGTCTCAAGGGATCTGTGGAGGAGAATGGCTCAGACACCTGAGGCAATAGTGGCGTGGTTTTTTCTCATATGGTTGAGAACCACCACCTTGGGCCATAACTTATACTTGTCCCCAGCATTTATAACAGTGGTTTGGGTTGGAAGATGGGGAGGGTAATCGGAATCTGAATGACTTATTAATTTTAAAAGATGTGTGGGTCTGTTTCTCACTTTTTCCTTTCCTTCCCACCCTATCACAGCCCCTCATGTAATCTACAGATCTGAGCAATGGTTTTTTTAACTTTTCTTTTGATCAATGATTTTTATTGTAATTTCCCTCCAGTAAACACACGAGGTGTCCTTTAGTATGAATAGGGTTCCCACAGTGCCTGGTGCCTCACCTTATGAATAAAGAAAGTTTCATTTGGAATCTTGAAACTGGAAAACGTGGTCATCATTCTTGTTACCATTAGGGATAATCATAAATACAAGACTTCTTTTTATCTTGTCTTACACTGATATCTTGTGAGTCTTTCCTAATGATCTGTATTTTCTCAGGTTGTCCTCACTGTGTGCCTTTTAACTTCTGTTCCATAGTATCCACACTTCTGTTTTCAGCCATCTTCCCCTACAATACTTATAGTTATCTTCAAACATGGGAAACTCATTCTTCTATATTATGATCGGCCTGGGGAGAGAGTTTGCATTGTCGTTATTCCCCAGCACAGTTTATAATCCATTAGTCCTCCAGGTTTTAAAAAAAATCTCAGTTCCTGTGGAAAGTTTGTGGTTCACCTATATTATCAGCCTGTATATTTCTTTCTTTCTTTCTTTCTTTTTTTTTTTTTTTTGAGATGGAGTTTTGCTCGTGTCGCTCAGGCTGGAGTGCAATGGTGCAATCTCGGCTCACTGCAACTTCTACCTACTAAGTTCAAGCGATTCTCCTGCCTTAGCCTCCCAAGTAGCTGGGATTACAGGCATGTGCCACCATGCCCAGGTACTTTTTGTGTTTTTGTAGAGACAGGGTTTCACCATGTTGGCCAGGCTTGTCTTGAACTCCTGACCTCAGGTGATCCGCCTGCCTCTGCCTCCCAAAGTGCTGGGATTACAGGTGTGAGCCACCGCGCCCAGCTTGTATATTTCTTGATTGCTGTGATTTATTGGCACTCTCTCATATTCATTAAGAACTCAGACATACGACTCACAATTTTCTTACCCCTCCAAATTCTGCCATTACCGTAGGTCTTTCCATGTGAATGACCTCATAGCCACCCTCACTTTTTTTCTCACCTTCCTTCTAGTGATTACAGGGATCATTTTATTGTGCTTCACTTTATCACACTTCATAGATACTGTGTTTTTGCACATTGCAAGTGCACAGTAACTCTGTGTCCAGCAAGTCTTTTCGTGCTATTTGTCCAATAGCATGTGTGCACTTAGTGTCTCTGTGCTACATTTTGGTAATTCTTGAAATATTTCAGACTTTTTAATTATTACTATATCTGTTATGGTGATCTGTAATCGATGATCTTTGGTGTTAACAATTGTAATCGTTTTGGGGTGCCATGAACCATGCCCATATGAGATGGTGAACTTAATCAATAAATGTGTGTTTTGAATGCTGTACCACCAACTGGCTATTCCCATCTCTCTTCTCCTTGGGACTCCCTATTTCTTGAGACACAGCAATATTGAAATTAGGCCAGTTAATCCTACAATGCCCTCTAAGTGTCCAAGTGAAAGGGAGAGTTACACATCTCTCATTTTAAATCAAAAGCTAGAAATGATTTTAGGAAGACCTGTCGAAAGCCAATACAGGCTGAAAGCTAGGCCTCTTGCACCAAACAGCCAAGTGGTGAATGCAAAGGAAAAGTTCTTCAATGAAATTGAAAGTGCTACTTCAGTAAACACACAAATGATAAGAAAGCAAAAACAGCTTTATTGCTAATATGGAGAAGCTTTGAATGGTCTAGATAGATCAAACCAGCCACAATATTCCCTTAAGCAGGGGCCTAATTTAGAGCAAGTTTCTAACTCTCTTCAATTCTGTGAATGCTGAGAGAGGTGAAGAAGCTGCCAAAGTAAAGTTTGAAACTACTAGAGGTTCGTTTGTGAGGTTTAAGAAGCCATTTTCATAACATGAAAGTGCAAAGTAAAGCAGCAAATGCTGATGTTATCCAGAAAAGATCTAGCTAAGATAATTGATGAAGTTGGCTACACTAAATGAGATTTTCTTTTTTTTTTTTTTTTTCTTTTGAGACGGAGTTTCACTCTGTTGCCCAGGCTGGAGTGCAATGGCATGATCTTGGCTCACTGCAACCTCTGCCTCCTGGGTTCAAGCGATTCTCCTGCCTCAGCCTCCCGAGCAGCTGGGACTACAGGCGTGCGCCACCACGTCCAGCTAATTTTTGTATTTTTAGTAGAGACAGGGCTTCACCATGTTGGCCAGGATGGTCTCTATCTCTTGACCTTGTGATCCTTCCGCCTTGGCCCCCCAAAGTGCTGAGATTACAGGTGTGAGCCACTGTGCGTGGCCATAAGATTTTCAATGTGGATGATACAGGTTTCTATTGGAAGAAGATACTCTCCAGGACTTTCATAGCTGCAGAGAAGTCAATGCTTGGCTTTAAAGCATCAGAAGACAGGCTCACTCCTTTGTGAGGGCTAGTGTAGCTGGGAACTTTAAATTGAAGTCAATGTCTATTTACCGTTCTCAAAATCCTATTGCCTTTGAGAATTATGCTAAATGTACTTTGCCTGTGTTCTATAAATGGAACAACAAAGCCTGGATGATGGCACATCTGTTTACAGCATGGTTTACTGAATATTTTAAGCCCACTATTGAGACCTGCTCATGAAGAAAAGATTCCTTTCAAAATATTACTGCTCATTGACAGTGCACCCTGTCATCCAAGAGTTCTGATGGAGATGTACAAGATTAATGTTGTTTTCATGCCTGTTAACACAGCATCTTTTCCTCAGCCCATGGATCAAGGAGCAATTTTCACTTTCAAGTCTTACTATTGAAGAAATACATTTTGTAAGGCTGTAGCTGCCATAGATAGTGATTCTTCTGATTCATTTGGACAAAGTCAATTGAAAACTTTCTGGAAAGGATTCTAATTCTAGATAACCATTAAGAATATTTGTGATTCATGGGAGGTGGTCAAAATATCAACATTAACAGGAATTTGGAAGAAGTTGATTACAACCTTCATGGATAACTTTGAGGGGTTCAAGACTTCAGTGGAGGAAATAACTGCAGATGTGGTGGAAATAGTAAGATAACTCAAATTAGAAGTGGAGCCTGAAGATGTGACTGAATTCCTGCAATCTCATGATAAAATTTGAAAGGATGAGGAGTTGCTTCTTAGGGATGAAGAAAGAAAGTGGTTTCTTGAGATGGAATCTACTCCTGGTGAAGATGCTGTTAACATGGTTGAAATGACAACAAAGGATTTAGAGTACATTATATAAACTTAGTTGATAAAGCAGTGGCAGAGTTTGACAGTATCGACTCTAATTTTGAAAGAAGTTCTGCTGTGGGTAAAATGCTACCAAATAGGACTGCATGCTACAGAAAAATTTTTTGTGAAAGGGAGAATCAGTCGATGCAGCAAACTTCATTGTTGTCGTCTTTTTTTTGGAGACAAAGTCTTATCCTGTCACCCAGGGTGCCAGGGTGGAGTTCAGTGGCATGGTCATGGCTCACTGCAGCCTTAACCTCCTGGACTCAGGTGATCCTCCTGCCTCAGTCTCCTGAGTAGGTGGGACTACAGATGTGTACCACCACGCCTGGATAGTTTTTAAAAATTTTTTGTAGAGATGAGATTTTGCTGGTTTCAAACTCCTGGGCTCAAGCCCTCTACCTGCCTTAGCCTCACAAAGCACTAGGATTACAGGCGTGAGCCAACATGCCTGACCGCTGTTGTCTTATTTTAAAAAATTGTCACAGCCACCAGCCTTCAGTAACCACCACCCTGATCAGTCAACAGCCATCAACATTGAGGAAAAACTCTCAATCAGTAAAAAGATTAGGACTTGCTGAAGGTTCAGATGATCATTGGCATTTCTTAGCAATAAAATATTTTTAAATTAAGGCATGTACCTTTTTTTTTTTTTTTTTTTTGAGATGGAGTTTCGCTCTGTTGCTCAGGCTGGAATGCAGTGGTGCAATCTCGGCTCACTGCAACCTCCGCCTCCCGAGTTCAAGCGATTCTCCTGCCTCAGCCTCCTGAGTAGCTGGGATTACAGGCACATGCCACCATGCCCAGATAATTTTTGTATTTTTAGTAGAGACGGGGTTTCACCATGTTGGTCAGGCTGGTCTCAAACTCCTGACCTCGTGATCTGCCCACCTCAGCCTCCCAGAGTGCTGGGATTACAGGCGTGAGCCACTGCACCTAGCAAGGCATGTACATTTTTAAAGATATGATGCTATAACACTTAATAGACTATAGTATAGTGTAAACGTAACTTTTATATGCATAGGGAGACCAAAGCATTTATGTGACCCACTTTTTAGTATTATTCACTTTATTGCAGTGGTCTGGAACTGACCGTGCAACAACTCTGAGATAGGCCTGTACTTATACATCACTTCAGCCATGTGCATCAGTAATGAAGACCTTGAAACCTGCTCGAACTTATGCAGTATTTCATTTCTCTCCCTTCCATACTCCCACAATGCCCATTCTTTGGTAGTTTCATAAAGCCCTCTGATTCGTTGCTTTTCTTTTCTTTATGTTTTTTGGTTCATCGCTTTTTTTCTCTGTTTCTCTAGTTGATCATTTGATCAAAATCTCCTTGTGGTTATAGACTCCTTTAAGAATGGAATGAAAGCTTAAACACTATTCTCCAAAATGTACACAGATATAAAGAATTTTGTACAATTTATGTACAGTTCCCAGTGTTTCTCAGTGTCTTGAAGACCATCTATACAACTAGTAAATTTTTGGATCCCTCAGTTAATCTCTTCTCTAAATAAATATTTGTTGAATTATTTCAGGATTTCTGTTAACTTTGTTTTATCATTTATCCTCTCTTTATTTCTTACATTTGTATATCATTGCAGATTTACTGAAAAGTTCAGCATTTGTTATTTATTTATTTTTTGAGATGGAGTTTTGCTCTGTTGCCCAGGCTCACTGCAACCTCCGCCTCCCGGGTTCAAGCAATTCTCCTGCCTCAGCCTCCTGAGTAGCTGGGATTACAGGCATGTACCACCACGCCTGGCTAATTTTTGTATTTTTAGTAGAGACGGGGTTTGGCCAGGCTGGTCTTAAACTCCTGACCTCAAATGATCCACTGGCCTTTGCCTCCCAAAGTGCTGGGATTACAGACGTGAGCCACCGTGCCCGGCCAGCATCTGTTATTTTAAAATTTACCCAATAATTTTGTGAGTTAAGTCATTTACCAAGTTTGAATCTTTTAAAACCTTTTTATTATGGAAAATTTTAACACATATGAAAGGAAAAAGTACAATGAACACTGTGTACTCATCATTCAACTTCATTAGTTATCAATTAAAAGCAATCTAATTTCATGTATATTTTCTCTTGCATTGCACTCCCAACCTCCACTGATTACTTTAAAACAATTCCTAGATGTCTTATAATTTTATATGAAATATTTCAGTTTATATTTCTAAAAGCTAGGGGTTCCTTTTGTAAGCATAATTACAATACCATTATCACACCAAAGAAAAAATAGCCATAATTTGCCAGGTGCGGTGGCTCACGCCTGTAATCCCAGCAATTTGGGAGGCTGAGGTGGGTGGATCACCTGAGGTCAGGAGTTCAAGACCAGCCTCACCAACATAGTGAAACTCCGTCTCTACTAAAAATACAAAATTAGAAGGGCATGGTGACGCATGCCTGTAATCCCAGCTGCTCGGGAGGCTGAGGCAGGAGAATTGCTTGAACCTGGGAGGCAGAGGTTGCAATGAGCCGAGGTTGTGCCATTGCACTCCAGCTGGGGAAACGAGCAAAACTCCATCTCAAAAAAACAAAACAAAACAGTGATTTCTTAATATCATCAAATATCATATCGGTGTTCCCATTCCTCCTATTTCATAAATGTTTCCTTCTGGCTGGGTGCGGTGGCTCACGCCTGTAATCTCAGAACTTTGGGAGGCCGAGGTGGGCGGATCTCCTAAGGTCAGGAGTTTGAGACCAGCCTGGCTAACATGATGAAATCCCGTTTCTACTAAAAATACAAAAAATTACCCGGGCGTGGTGGCGCCTGCCTATAATCCCAGCTACTCGGGAGGCTGAGGCAGGAGAATTGCTTGAACCTGGGAGGCGGAGGTTGCAGTGAGCCGAGATCGGGCCATTGCACTACAGCTTGGGCAACAGGAGCGAAACTTTGTCTCAAAAAAAAAAAAGTTTTCTTCTCATTGGCTTCTTTGAATCAGGAGTGAAACAAGATCCACATGTTATGTTGGTTAGTATGTCTCTTAAGTCTCTCTTAATTTAGGGGTTACCTCTGTTCTTTCTCTTCTTTCTTTCCTGGCAGTTTATTTCTTGAAGAAACCAGCTTTATTTTCCTTTAGTTTCTGTTTTTTGCTATCTGCATCTCTGATGTGTTATTGAGCATGCTTCACTTTATCCTGTATTTCTTATAGGTAGAGGCCTGATCTGACTCAGGGTTAATTTTTGTAGGAGTACTTACTTCATGAGTGACATGCTACTTCCATCAGGAGGTGTGTGATGTCCAGTTGTCTTTCTTAGTGATGTTAGCGGCCATTGATGATTATTGCCTACAGCCACTAATTAGGGTTGAAAAATGGTGATAGTCTAATCCTGTTATTTCCTCTTTACCTATGGGTTGGAATACTTCCATAAAAGACCAAGTTTTGGGCCGGGCGTGGTGGCTCATGCTTGTAATCCCAGCACTTTGGGAGACCGAGATGGGCAGATCACCTGAGGTCGGGAGTTTGAGACCAGCCTGACCAACATGGAGAAACTCCATCTCTAGTAAAAATACAAAAATTAGCAGGCGTGGGTGGTGCATGAGTGTAATCCCAGCTATTCGGGAGGCTGAGGCAGGAGAATCACTTAAACCCGGGAGGCGGAGGTTACGGTGAGCCGAGGTCGTGCCATCGTACTCCAGCCTAGGCAACGAGAGTGAGACTCCATCTCAAAAAAAAAAAAAAAAAAAAGACCAAGTTAGAATTTTAAAGCTGTTTCTTTGTAATTTTCCAGAATGGCTTCCTTTGGGTGGAAGAGGAAAATTGGTGAGAAGGTCTCAAAGGTCACTTCCCAGCAGTTTGAAGCTGAAGCTGCTGATGAGAAGGATGTAGTTGACAACGATGAAGGGAACTGGCTTCATGCCATTAAACGTAGGAAAGAAATTCTTCTTGAAGGCTGTGCTGAGAAAAGTAAACAGCTGAAGGATGAAGGAGCCAGTCTGGCTGAAAATAAAAGGTATGTATTTAAAGTTTTTTTTTTATGGAGAACAGCTTACATTTTCTAGCTCACTGTCAGTAATGGGATGAAGAGTTATGAATTTGATAAATTCATGTTTAAAAATCTATTCTAGGTGCTAAATTAATCAAAGAAATAAGGTGTTTCAAAGTCACCTGAAAAATGAAAGTTTGTAAAATAGTTTTCAGGATGCAATGAAAGTTTGTAAAATAGTTTTCAGGATGCTAATTATGTCCCTGCTTTGCCATCATTTTTGTTGTGCCTAAAGAAGAGTAAATGCTAAGTAAAATGTAATTCAAGTGATTGGTCAGTAAAAGGTGGTCTTATCACTGGAAACTTTCTGCTTATAACATTATGTATCAGGTAAATTAGGCATTTCCTGAATAGCTTTGAGGGCACATACATAAAAAAAATAGGTATTTAGTTATTCTTTGCCATTTACTTCTTATATACTTAAGTAAATATGACTTGCTGTACAGGAATTTGATAATAGCTTCATTTATTTTTAGCCCTTCCTTAGCTAAGTTGTTCCTATATGCACCCATTTCTTTTTTCTTTTTTCCTTTCCTCTTTTTCTTACTTTTTTATTCCTTTTCTCCTTTTTCTGCTTTTTAAGAAGGACCAAAAATCATTTTTCATTAGTCAGTGGGGAAAAGACAAATTTTTTAGTAGATTCTGTTGAGAAAACTGGATTACTACATAGAGGAAAATAAAACTGTGTCTGTATCTAATACCATGCACAAAGATGGACCCTGGAGGGATTAAAAATTTGTGAAAGGTAAAACTATGTAATTAATAGAAGAAAATATAGAATGGTATCTCTATAATCTATGGTGGAAAAGGCCTTTTTTATTTTGAAAAAATTTCAAATCTGTATTAAAGAATAGTACAACTGGCTGGGTGCAGTGGCTTATACTAGTAATCCCAGCACTTTGGGAGGCCAAGGTGGGAGGATTGCTTGAGCCCAGGAGTTCGAGGATGCGGTGAGCTATGATCTTGCCACTGCCCTCCACCCTGGGCAACAGAGCGAGACCCTGTCAAATAAACAAACAAATAAATAAATCGTATATCTAGTATGATTCCAGTTCCAGTTTTAAAAAATTCTGGCTGTGTGTGGTGGCTTATGTCTGTAATTTCTGTGCTTTGAGAGGCCGAGGAAGGAAGATTGCCTGAGCCCAGTGGTTGAGGCTACGGTGAGGTGTGACTCTGCTGTTGGGCTCCAGCTTGGGTGACAGAGTGAGACGCTGTCTCCAAAACAAAACAAAAGAATAGGACAATCTCGTATTTCCTCTATCTAGGCTCAACAATTCTTAATATTTGCTTTATCCCTGTCTTTCTACACATGCATACACACACACACACACACACACACACACACAGGCATACATAATTGCATATTTACAGGGTGTTTTTGCTGATCTATTTGAAAGTAAGTTTCAGACATTATGACACCTACTCCTAATTCCTCATGTTTTTTCTAAGAATAAGGATATTATCTTACCTAACATATCTTTTATCAAACCTACAAAAATTAACAATTTTATATCTAATATTAGTTCATGTTTAGGTTTTTCCTGTTTTCCCCCAAATGTCTTTTACAGTACATGTTTTTAAAACCAGGATCTAAGGAGTTCACAGATTATATTTGGTTATTATGTCTCTTTAGTGTCTTTTGGCATCCTTGGGTTTTCTACTTTTATCCCCCATGACATTGACTATTGGAAGAGTCCAGACCAATTTTCTATTTGATTGCTTCCTTGTGTGTATCATTTAATTTATTCCTCTCTCTCATGTGTTTCTTGTAAACTGAAAGTTAGGTGTAGAGATTAGATTTAGAGTCTAAATATTTTTGGCAAGTATATGTCATAGGTAACATTTGTGCTTTATACTGCATCATATTGGGAGATAAATAATATTATATTGCCCTCTCTGTTAGTGCAGCCATTAGAAAGACATTGTGCCTATGTCTGTCTCTTTGCTGTGTTTGGTATCTGTTGAGAGCCATATTTTTATAAAAATCTTAAAGCATTGTCCTCTGTGAAGAAAATATATTAGAGAAATTACACTTGACAGTATAAGAATTGTTGATTTGAATAAATACATGATTTTTAGAAGACATATGTATGACCAGCAGGAATAGTAGCCTAATAGGCCTTTGTTTGGGACAGAATACACTTCAGATCATCCAGAAATCTAAAATCAGGCCTGTGTGCCTTTGACTGGTATCTTCCATGTGATGTTGAAGAGTTTGAGAATTTAAAAGAAAATGAAGTAATACTAAGCAAGAAGCACTTTTTTCTTTGTTCCTTAAAAAAAAAAAAACAAAAAAAACTGGTAAGAGTGGTGATAAGATTTCTTGTTAATAATTTTTGTAAACATGAATCAAAGTTGAGGAACCAATATATTAGCTTTTAGGTCTGTTTTTAGTTTTGATTCTGGTGTAATCTTTTATTATAACTTAATATAAAACATAAAATGGTACTTAAGCTATGAAATACTAGCATCTCAAATTGAAAATAAAGGGTGGAAAATAAATAGCAATCAAGATCAATTAACTTATCTTAAGTAGCTAATGTTAGGTTGTGAATTCTCATTTGTGGTATTTTAGGCATAAAGATTTTTATCTTACAGAACTCTGTAAGATTGACTAGTCTGTCTTAGAAGAAAACAAAATGTAAATTCTCATTTATGAATACTTTGAGTACATCCATAAAAAATCTTTAAGAACTCCTGTAAATGCCTGTTAAAAGTTCATTAACTTTTAACCACACTAATGTGTGGAAGGAAAAGCTGTTCTGTTATTGCCATCGGATTCCCTCTGAATTTCCTGTGACAGAGAAGAGATATCAGCATTGTAGACAAACACAATAACTCTTGTTTTCTGCCTGTATGTCAAAACATTGAGTCATTTCACTAAAACCAGTGGGATTGGATGCTTTATTTTGGATGGAGAATACTATAACATGATTACGTTTTTTGCTCTTTAGCATTTATTTTTGAGTAATGTATATACTGCTTTAGAAAATAACTAAAAAGATATATATTTTTTTGAGGTGGAGTCTTGCTCTGTTGCCCAGACTGGAGTGCAGTGGCACGATCTTGGCTCGCTGCAACCTCCTTCTCCTAGGTTTAAGCAATCCTCCCTGCCTCAGCCTCCCGGGTAGCTGGGATTACAAGTATGTGCCACCACGCCCAGCTAATTTTTGTATTCTTAGTAGAGATGGGATTTTGCCATGTTGGCCAGGCTGGTCTTGAACCCCTGACCTCAAGTGATCTGCCTGCCTTGGCCTCCCAAAGTGCTGAGATTACAGGTGTGAGCCACCATGCCCAGCAAAAAAATATTTAAGAGGCTACTAAACTTGATTGAAAGTAATATAAGGAAGAATAATTAAATTAGATTAAAAAAATACTGAGTCCCTGCCTACCAAATCAACTTCATCTTAAACTGTGCTTATTTTCACTACATTTTAGCCAGATGGGCCTTCTTCATTTTTTTGAACATAGTTATTATACAACTTTGTGTTATGACTCTGTATGAAAACCTTTTTTCTCTGGTTTTCTGATGCCTGTCTTCCTGTCCTTTGGATTTCTGCTCATTTGTCATTTTCTCAGCACTCTGCTCTCTGATTACCCAGTCTGAAGTAACATCCCTGTACTCACCCTTTTTCTATCACATCAGTGCATTTTGTTTTTTAGCATTTCTCCCTTTTTGAAGTTACTGTATACACTTATTTAGTGTGTTTAGAGTATTTTGTTTATATGTTGTTTTTCTTTTGTAAGAATGTAAGCTCCAGGACAGTAAGGAATTTATCTAACTTGTATAGTGTCTTCAGCTCTTAGAATAATTTGTGGCACTTACTAGGCCCTTGGTAAATATTTATAAAGCTGTGATGTTTTTGGCTGTATTATGGCTAAAAAGGTTTTTATAAGCTAGCTACCATTTACTGCATGATATCTATAGAATATACGTTTAAAAACTCCAAATTAGAATATAGTATTCTGAGAATATATTTTATTTCATACCCAAACCACAAAGGACCTTTGGGAATAAAATTTTCTCACCCTCCTCCCGAATGAAAATATGGCACTTGATAATAATTGCTCTATTCTGGGTCTTATTCTTTTTCTCTCTTTTTTTAATCTCACAAGGATGGCAGGATTCTTTTTCTCATAACCCTTACTCTTCCCATTCCCCTGTTGTTTTGTGTACAGAAGGCTTTGTTTATACAACAGGAAAATAACAACAGATTTTACAATACAGTGATTATGGTCTGGGCATTAGTGCCAGATGGCCTTGTTTCTTATCCTAGTTCTGCTGTTGACCAGCTTTGCAATATTAGGCAAGTTATTCAGCTTCTCTGTGTTTAAGTTTCCTTTTCTGCAAAAAATATCTACCTCATAATGCTGTTGTGATGATGACATGAATTTACATATGTAATGTACTTAATATATTGCCTGTCATGTAGTAAATACTCAATAAATATTAGTTATTATTATTATTACTATTATAGTAGTCCTAATTATTCTGTGTCCTTGATTGGCTGTATATTTCTTCACTTGCAGTTGCCTCATGGGGTTCTTATAAGGCTGAAATCCAATAACGGATACAAAAATACTTTAAAAAGTAGGCAGGGATTTCTACTGACAGCCATGAGAGAGTTTCTAGAACTAGACCTGGATGGCCCCAAACAACCAGAAAATTGGACAAAAGATATAAAAAAAAAAACTGTTTTCAACCATTGGACAGTAGTCAGCATAGGACTCTTATCTTTGAGAGAAGGGGCAAAAACAAGATGATCCCTATAAGCTTCCTTAATTTCTTTTTTTTCTTTTTTTTGAGACAGAGTCTCGCTCTGTTGGCCCAGGCTGGAGTGCATTGGCACGATCTCGGCTCACTGTAACCTCTGTCTCCCAGGCTCAAGCGGTTCTCCTGCCTCAGCCTCCTGAGTAGCTGGGATTACAGGTGTGTGCCACCACGCCTGGCTAATTTTTGTAATTTTAGTAGAGATGGGGTTTTACCATATTGGCCAGGCTGGTCTTGAACTCCTGACCTCAGGTAATCTGTCATTCTTGGCCACCCAGCGTGCTGGAATTACAGGTGTGAGCCACTGTGCATGGCCGAGCTCCCTTAATTTCTACCTGAAGGTAGTCTCCAGGGAATGGGCACATGGAAGAGGAAACCAGATAGACCACAGTGGTCTTGCTGTGTGAGGAGATGGAGATTGGACTTTGGAGAGGCTGACACAGCTAGAAGTTGCAGAGTAGAGTACCAGAGAAGAGGAAGCTACTCAGAGAAAAAGCTCCAGAAGTCTATGAGGTCCCTTTGAGTCTTTGTTGAACATTAGGCCATGCAACTATCGGGGAATTTCTGTAAATCCAGGGAAAATGACTGAGAAGTTGTAAGCTGAACCATTCGTAGCATTCATACAGAGCAGAGAGCTATTCAAGCTTCAGCCATTCAGAATGGAGTGTCTTTGATGGTCACCAGAAATATTTACTGGAGTCACAGGGGGTTATTTCTTAGTAGAATGACTACACTATCCCTAGAGGGAAGGCTACTCCAGACCTTCCCTAGAAAACCTTTAAAGATAGTTTTTGAAGGGTTCAAACTGATACTTTCAAACTTTACTGCCTGCCAGGATAGAGCCTAACATTTTTAGTCAACAGTGTAACATTTAAAATATTCAGCATCTAATCAAAAATTACTGGACATGCCAAAGAGTTGGAAACTGTGACCCATAAATAGGAGACAAATCAGTCAATAGAAACATTCAGAAATAACATAGATGATGGAAGTAGTGGACAAAGAGGTTAAAATGGTAATACAACTATATTCAGATAATTAAAGGGAAACAAACATAATGAGGAGTGAAATGGAAGATATATTAAAAAAAGGAACATCTAGAAATGAAAAATACGATATCTGAAATAAAAAATATACTGAACAGTTATGCTAGTCTGAGTCCTTCTAGAAGCATATGCTAAGACCGGCTTAAACATGCAAAGATTTCATTAGGGGAATCACTGTATGAGAGGACATGGGGTGGGAACTGAGTAAATCTGGGAGAGCTATGCTTGTCTAACCCCCAGTGAAGGGGAGAGGGAGGGAAGGTTGGATGGAAATGTCTTAGGCTGTCATATTATCTAAAGAAAGTTGGACAATACTTTGGATAGTCGTCAAGTCAGAGTTGTCCCTCATTGGAGTCCCATGCCCCTCAGGAATGAGCTGGTCTTCTTATTTCTGCTACTTCCAGTTAATGTGGAGAAAAGCCATGAGATATTTATCCTTGCTGCATATGTGGCCATGGATTTCAGAGTGTAGCAGCTGAGGTCAGCTGGAGGTCTATGCAAGATAATGGAATGACATCATTTAGTTTTGAAGGAAAGTAAGACTGCCAACTTAGAATTCTTTGTACTACAAAAATATCTTTCAGAAATGAAGGCAAAATAACTTTATTGGACAAACAAAAGCTGAGATAACACATTACCAGTAGGCCTGGACTTCAAGAAATATTAAAAGAAATTCTTTACATAGAAGGAAAATCATACCAGATAGAAATTTGTGTCTAAGTAAAGAATGAAAGGGTTCTGGAAGTGGTAAACATGGGTAAGTATGAAGACTGATTTAAACAAAAAATTTAAATTCTTTAAAAAGATAATTGACATTAAATAACAACAGCAACATTTTGCAAAGTTATATAGAAGTAAATATATAACAATTGTAATAGATAGCATGAAGGGATAAATGGAATTATATTGCTATTAGGCTGTTATGTTGTATTCAAACCTAGACCCTAGAGAAACCATTAAAAAATAATAAAAGGCTTATAAGCCAATAATGGATGTAAAATAGAACAATTAGAAGCTGAATACTTTATTTTTTTTAAAAAGCACCATTTGTAGTATTATTCCCAAATCTAAAATTGTTAGGAAAAAAAATTCAGCAAAACATGTATAAAAACTATATGAAAACTACAAAATGTTGCTGAAATGTTAAAAGACCTAAATAAATCAATAAATATACACTACACTTGTATTAGTTTGTCCTTACACTGCTATAAACAACTACCTGAGACTGGATAATTCATGAAAAAAACAGGTTTAATTGGCTCACGGTTCTGCGGGCTGCATAGGAAGCATAATGTTGGCATCTGCTCAGCTTCTGGGGAGGCCTCAGGAAAGCTATAATCATAGCAGAAGGCAAAGGTAGGAGCCAGCACTTCACATGGCTGGAGCAGGAGGAAGAGAGAGTGTGGGGAGTGGGAGTGCTACACACTTTTATGCAACCAGATCTTGCAAGAACTCACTATCACGAGAACAGTACCAAGAGGGAAACCTGCCCCCATGATCCAATCACCTCCCACCAGACCCCACCTTTAACACTGGGGATTACAATTTGACATGAGATTTGGGTGGGGATACAGATCCAAACCATATCAATGCTCATAGATTGGAAGGTAGTATTTTGTTAATACATCAGTTCTCCAGAAATTGATCTGTAAACTCAGTGCAATTCCAATCAAAATCCCAGCAAGCTTGCGTTTGAGATAATTGACAAGCTTATTCTAAAGTTTATGTGGAAATGCAAAGAATCTAGACTAGCCAAAAGAATTTTATGAAATAAAATGTACTTAGGGAACTTATATTACTTAAGTCCTTAACTGTGTTTTTGAATGTTATACCTTCATAGTACTAGTGTAAAGATAGACATACATGGATCAATGAAAATAATATATGATACAGAAATGACTCACATGTATGTGGTCAGTTGATACAAATGAAAACTTCTAGTTTTTAAAAGGCTTTATTGAGAACATGAAAAGTCAGGCCACAGGCTGGGAGAAAATATTTCCAGTCCATATATCTGACATAGGACTTGTTTCCAGAGTATAGAAGAACTCTTACAACTCAGAAGGAAGAAGACAAGCTATTCATGTAAAGAATGGGTAAAAAGTTGGAGCAGATGCTTCACAAAAGAAAATATATGAATGGCCAAGAAGCATACAAAAAGCTGCTCAAGACTATTAGTCATCAAGAAATTTCAAATTAAAACCACAATGAGATACTATTACCTAGTTACTAGAATGCTAACATTGAAAAGATTGACATTATCAAGTGTTGGCAAAGATATGGAGCAAGTTAAACTTTTATACATTGCTCATGAAAATGTAAAATAGCTTTACCTCTTTGGCAAACTGTCTGGTTGTTTCACTTATTTTATTTTATTTTATTTTTGAGATGGAGTCTTGCTCTGTTGCCCAGGCTGGACTGTAGTGGCATGATCTCAGCTCACTGCAACCTCCACCTCCCGGGTTCAAGCAATTCTCCTGCCTCAGCACTCCCGACTAGCTGGGATTACAGGCACGCACCACTCTATGCCTGGCTAATTTTTGAATTTTTAGTAGAGACAGGGTTTCACCGTCTTGGCCAGCCTGATCTCAAACTCCTGACCTCAGGTTATCTGCCTGCCTTGGCCTCCTAAAGTGCTGGGATTACAGGCGTGAGCCACTGTGCCCGGCCTGTTTCACATAAAGTTAAATATATACTTTATTGTACAATCTCACAGTTTTATTCCTAGATACTAACTCAGAAGAAATGAAAACATTATATCCACACAAAGACTGTTCCAACAATGTCTCTAGCAGCTTTATTAATAGTGTCCATGAACTGGGACAACCTAAATGTTCGTCAGCAGGTGAATGAATGAATAAATTGTGGTATATCCATACAATAGTATTCTATTGAGCAGTAAAAAGAAATGATTGACATCTCAGAAACATGCTAAGGGAAAGAAGTCAGGAAGAGTACACACAGTCTGATTCCAATTTTATAAATCTGTCTAAAGACTAATCCATAGTGACAGAAAAAATCAATAGTTGTCTGGGGTCAGCAGTTGGGGTAGGTTTCCCGAGAAAGGGGCACAGAGAACTTTTTGGATTGACAAAAATGTTCTTTATTGTGATGGTTGTGGTTGTATTTACATGAGTGTATACATTTCTCAAAACTCATCAAAAAGTATGCTTCAAGTGGGTACGTTTTTTGATATATAAATTACACACCAGTAAATTTGATTAAAAAAACAAAGTTTTGAGTGCTTGTCAAATGTAAAATAATTCTATATTTGTTTCATATATCTTTATATGTGTTCATGATGTCTTTGTGTTCTGAGTTTGCTGTTATATTGCAAGTTAATTGACAGAGATAATTTAGATTTCAGTAAAGTTTTGAATCTGGATATTATGTATTTTCGGGTCTTGGTTATTTTATCACTCTGTCAGCCTTCTTTAGTAACTCTTGTGCATCACCTGTAGGATAGTAGCAGAAGTTCCCAGTCTTTTTTTTTTTTTTGAGGTGGAGCCTCGCTCTGTTGCCCAGGCGGCTGGAGTGCAGTAGCACGATCTTGTCTCATTGCAATCTCCACCTTCCAGGTTCAAGTGATTCTTGTCCCTCAGCCTCCTGAGGAGCTGGGACTACAGGTGTGCGCCACCATGCCTGGCTGATTTTTTGTATTTTTAGTAGAGATGGGGTTTTGCCATGTTGCCCAGGCTGGCCTCGAACTCCTGGGCTCAGGTGATCTTCCTGCCTTGGCCTCCCAAAGTGCTGGGATTACAGGCCTGAGCCACCATGCTCAACCTTGAGTGGTTTTTAAATTCAGAAGTCTTACCTTAGAGTATTCATGATTCTTTTTAACAAAAATCTGGTTTACTCTTCTACCCAACCCCCAAGAAATTTTGGTGCTTAATAGAGTTGGTATAGTGAGTATAGTGGTTAAGAGTGTAGATTTTGAAGTCAGATTACCTTCATTCAAATCCCAACTTTATCATTTCTATCTGCATAAACTTTGGGTAGTTATTTTTTGTCAATTTCTACCTCATAGGTCAAATGGTGATACATATCTTATAGAATTTTGGAGGATTAAAGAGCAAAGTCCATGTAAAAGCATGCTACCTAGCACCTAATAAGCACCAAGTGAATGTACTTTAGATATAATATTTTAGGATTTTATATGTTCTTGGTATATTTCCTGTAGTAGTAATATATATTTTTGTAAATTATTTTGTTCAAATGGCTTTTTCTAGAATTATTACAAACTAGGTTATACCTTCTCAAGAGTCACGGTGTTAGTCCCAACTTTGACATGTTGGCTTTTAAAGTTTCAGCCACTAGATGGTGATATTTGACTGTCTAGCTAACTGGTCTGATTTTTCTGTTAGAATCAGTTGTATGTGTATGAAGCAGGAATATAAATTAGAATTTACCATGCATTTTGTTCTTGTCTAGAAAAGTATACCTACTAATGTAAATTTGAGGGTGATCTTGCTGTGCGACCCACTTTCTGCTGATTACTCACATCAGTATATTTAATGACAGTGGTTTTGCCTCATGCTCTGTGGAAAAACATAGATACAGTCAGTGTAGAATGACTTTATTTTCTCACCAGCACATCTTCCAACCTTACTGTATTTGTGCCTATATGATCTGTCATCATTCCATTGTAATGAAGTGCCCTGCTCTTATCAAAGGCCCACCACTCCACTTGTACTCTAGACCCCATCCCCTTGTGCCTTCTCAGGAACGTTGTTCTGAAATTGTCCTCTCATTTTTATATAATCTGTTTCTTCTTTTCTCTCGGCTCCTTCTTGCTGGCATGCAAACATACCCTGATAACATCCATTTAAAAAGCTTCTCTCCAAATGCTCTGCCATTTCTCTGCTCCCGCTGCACTACAAACTCCATTTCTTGATGAACCATCCAGTCATATTTCTGTCCCCATGAATCCACTGAAACTGCTTTTGTAAAGGTTATCAGTGACCTCCATGTTGTCAAATCCAGTCATCACTTCTCTGTTCTCATTTATTGTGCTTCTCATCATTCAGCACAGGTGACCACGCTCTTCCTAAATACACTGCTCTCTCATCTTCCACACCACCATGCTATCATGCTTGTCCTTGTCTCCATGTCCTCTCCTTTTTAATCTTTGCTTGCTCCTTTCCTTTTGCTCTCCAGATCAACAATCATCTGTGTTTGTGGAGCTGTTGCCAGCTTAACATAGACCTTGTATTTATTCTTCTTTCTTCATGCCTTACTTCTGTTTTTCCCTCACTCTTGATTGCGTGGGATCCTATCCACTCAATAAAGATTTAGCCAGTAAGCTTTGGCCTCAGGCTCTGTTTTCCAGGTAACCCAAATTATCCTGGATTTCTTTCTTTTTTTCACTCATACCAAGTCCAAGTTGAGCCAACTGTACATTTTAAGTGTGTTGTAAATCTTTTTTCCTCTTTCTGTTTTCACTTCTATCCTTATCTAGGGTTATCTCATACCTAAATTACTTTGGTTATCTCATATCTAGCCTCCCTGTGTACATTTTTGTACCCTTACTGTCTATTCTTCTGGGTCTCATTGATCTTTTAAAAATGTAAATCAGTAATTCATGTCTCACTGTTGTATAAAAACTCTGTGGATTCTTCATCACACATACAATTAAATCCACATGCATAACTATGGCTTATTGTATTCTCTGTGATCCTGGCTTCGGCCCACCTCCCTGACCTCTGACTTCCTTTCCTCTGGTTTTATTTCCTTTCCACAAAACATGGTTTGGTTCTGCCCCAGGTTCTTCCCTTTGCCTGGAATGGACCTTCTCCAGATTTTCAGTTGTCTGACCACGTTTTGTCACTCAGGTCTCTGCTTGAATGTGTTCCTAGGAAGACCTTTCTTGACCGCCCATTCCGAGTAGCCACTTGGTCACTCCCTATCACATTCCTCCATTTGTCTTTTATCACGGCACTTATATTTTAACTTAGTTTATTGTCTTTCTTTCCCTGTCCCCTTCTAACATGCATACACTTTAGAAAGTAAGATCTAGAAGAATAGTAGGGACCTTTTATATCTTGTTGGGTGCTGCATCCTTAGTACTTATTACTAGAATTCTACCTGTCCCAGGGTGGGTGCCCAGTAAATATTTATAAAGTGAATAAGCTGTTAACTATATAGCTCATTAAATTTAAAGCCACAGTAAATTAGAAGTCTAATTGGGAGTAAAGTAGCTAAACACGTTGACATTTCTATTTGGTAAATGAGTGTGCTATCTAACTTATTTAGCTTGATCGCCAGCTGTTCTTTACCTCAGTGTAGGGCATTATCTCATCCTGCCCTGTTGTAGTCCATGGAACTATTCCCTTTGCTTCCTTCCTTGTGCTACTTCAGTTGCATACTGTTAAGATTGTCCTTAAACTGGCGGAATCAGACTTTGGTCATTTATTAACCACAGTGACTTTAAACCAAGTTTTTATCTTTTAATGCTTCCTATCCAACAGCTGCAGTAGGGCTGTGTCTGTTCAGTCTGTTCCAAACTGAAGTTGAATTAAGAGATATGCTGCAGAAGTTATGAGAGACTATTGATTTGTTCAGTGCCAAGTTTCCTGTGATCTAAAAATGGAGGAACTAAGTGGTGCCACCCTTTGTTTGCAGGCCAACAGAAGTAAACCAAAGAGAAATGAGAAGGGGGAAGAATTGAATAAGTTGATTATAGTGAAGTAAATACCCACCATTTCTTGCTTTGTTTAGCATGGAAAACAGCTCACTTGTTCCTTTAAACCTTTATAGGCCTCGTTGGCAACAAAGCACATTTCATTGAGTGATGCCTCTGCTTGCAGCAATGGTTATGCTTTCAAAATAAAAGACAGTGCAGTTGAGAAGAGAGGACATTTTTCTTTTTTCTCAAATCTGTGAGCCTGTGTTTACACGTGTGTGTGTGTATGTGTGTTTGTATGTATATGCACACATGCATACCTGCCTAATAAAAAGAAAAAACTAGTGATGGTCATTGTCACCTTGAACCTCTTAGTTTATTTCATACTTGGGACAACTTAAGCTTAGGAACATAAACAGTTTTGTGGGGTTGGGTATGGGATAAGCCATCCTGTTCTCAGCAGTAGTGCTAGTGGTATTTTCAGCAAGACAGCTCTTTATTGTGCAGGCTTGCTCTTTGCCTTGAAGAATGTTAACATCCCTGACCCTCTGCCACTAGTGCCTCCAAGTCACAGTGATGACCACAAATGCCTTCTATGGGGCGATAACTTCCTCTGGTTGAGTTGGGCAGAAAATAGGACTGGAAGTAAAAAGTAAATTTGACAAATATGATAAGCTTTTAACAGTGGTTGGGCCAAGTAGATCTAGGGTTGGCAAACTTTATTTATAAAAACAGCCTGTTTTTATAAATAAAGTTTTACTGGGACACAGCAATGCCCATTTTTTGAATGCATTGTTTATGGCTTATTTTGGGATACATTAGTAGAGTTGAATAGTTGTGATAGACTGTATGGTTCACAAAACCTAAAATGTTTACTATATGGACCTTTACTATGTCACCCCTTGCTCTAGAGACAAAAGACCTTCAGCCCCTTCCTCAAAAGCTGTCAAAGACTTCTGAAACCTCAAACATCCAAGTTCTTATGGTCCCTCTGATAAACCTAGAATTCTCATATTTTTGGTTTTTTCTACCTATATTCACATTCCCCTAGTCTTGGGATTTCTTATAATTTCTATATATGAAATAATGAACGGAACAAAGTAAGAATTTACATTTTTACCACTTTTGTCTTAGGATAGAATTTGTTTTTATTACCATTTTTTTTTTCCTGTTGTGTTAAGAGCATGCTACATCTGTCCCCTCTTTTCTTGCTTTATATGCTGCTCTCTGCTGCCTTCAGGACTTGGAGAAGGTAGGACAAATGAGGTAGATAGAATCTGTTATATTAGGCTGGGCACGGTGGCTCATGCCTGTAATCCCAGCACTTTGGGAGGCCGAGGCGGGCAGATCAGTTGAGGTCAAGAGTTCAAGACCAGCCTGGCCAACATGGTGAAACCCCATCTCTACGAAAAAACAAAAATTAGCCAGGTGTGGTGGCATGTGCCTGTAGTCCCAGCCACTCGGGGGGCTGAGGCAGGAGAATCGCTTGAACCTGGGAGGTGGAGGTTGCAGTGAGCTGAGATCATGCCACTGTACTCCATGTACTCCAGCCTGGGTGACAGAGCAAGACTGTCTAAAAAAAAAATCTGTTATATTAGTACCTTCTACATTCCCAGAAATGTTCTGGGTACTGTAGAGCATATAAACAAATCTACCCTTTCGTTACTGAACTCATTAGAGAAGAGAAGACAAAAATACAAGGAGGAATCAGAGCAGAACTAAATGGGAGGCATACTTGATATAGTTACAGAAAGTATTGGTCTTGTATTTTTAAGAGCTAGCTTTAAATCCTGTCTTTTGCAGGACTTTGACAGTCCTTTAGCTGCTCTCAACCATTGGTTCCTCATCAATAAAGTGAGAACAAGTAATGCCAAACTTGAGGCTAGGCATGGTGGCTCACCCCTGTAATCTCAGCACTTGTGGAGGCCAAGGCAGGAGGATTGCTTGAGGCCAGAAGTTTGAGACCAGCCTGGGCAACATAGTGAGACCCTGTCTCTACAAAAATACAAAAATAAAAAAATTAGCTGGCCATAGTGGCATATGCCTGTAGTCCTAGCTACTCAGTAGGCTGAGGTGGGAGGCCCTTGAGCCCAAGAGTTCAAGGCTGCAATGAGCTGTGATCATGCCAGTGCAACGGAGCAAGACTATGTCTCTCAAAATAATTTTTAAAAAAGCAAATAATACCAAATTTATATTCACTTACTTTGAGTAGTAAGTGAATTAACTTTTTGGGAAAATAATTGTATGTTAAATAATTGTATTGAAAGTGCTTTGTAAAACATAAAATGCTTTGGAAATATAAGTGTTGCTATGTGGTCTGAAGTGGTACTCATAGTGGGCTAGAGCCACTGGAGGAGGTCTTCATGAAGAACAGAGCATTTTAACTTGGTCTTAGAGGAGGAGCCTTTGAATAGATGAAGAGGAGTAGGAAGGCAATCTTAGATATGTGATATGGTTTGGCTCTGTGTCCCCACCCAAATCTCACCTTGAATTGTAATAATCCCCGTGTCAAGGATGGGACCAGGTGGAGATAATTGAATTATGGGGGCAGTTTCTGCCATGCTGGTCTCATGACACTGAGTTCTCACGAGATCTTATGGGTTTATAAGGGGCTTCCCTGTTTGCTCAGTGCTCATTTCTCTCTCCTGCCTCCATGTGAAGAAGGATGTGTTTGCTTCCCCTTCTGCCATCCTTGTAAGTTTCCTGAGGCCTCCCCAGCCCTGCGGTACTGAGTCAATTAAACCTCTTTCCTTTATAAATTTCCTAGTCTTGGGCAGTTCTTTATTGCAGCGTGAGAATGAACTAATACAGATGTGTGTGTGTATGTGTAGCAGGGGATCCATACTAACAAAGGCATGATATGTGGGTAGGGACTATAAAAACCCTGCTGGGTGGAGCACAGGTATGTGTAGGGAGTGGTAGAAAAAAGATTGGACAAACAGTCCAACCTTTTCCTTCTAATGCTGGAGGAAAGACATTTGCTACTATTAAGTCTTGCAGAATTTATTACTGCTACCTTTGTTAGAAAATTGTGAGTGGAAGGATCGTTATGAAGGAATACATCAATAAATTAATTTCCAAAGTTTTTCCTGTCGCATCTACAGTAACATTTGGAAATATTGTTTAGAGAGGCTTGAAGTCACCCACAATATGCCTAAAGAAGTGCAAGCACTTTCTTTTTAGGTGATATAGTTACTGCTTTTAGAGGTTATATCATTAAAGCTTAGTAGATGATGGCACCACGGTACTAAATTTATTTAATGTATATACTTTTATTATTATTATAAATAATCAGAAATGGGTGTTAAATTATACCAAGTATTGTTTAGTGGCATGTACTTTTTTCTCCCTTATCTGTTACATATGAACCCATTTCTAAGTTTTTCTGAGGATACACTACATGATCATGTGGATTTTGTACTTTAATAAGTTGCTGGACTTAATTTGCTAATCCTTTATTTTGGATTTTTACATATATTTCATGGACTAGAAAGTAGTCCAAAAAACTGTTGAATTGAAAGTACATGACTGCTCCTCCTGAAAGTAGTCTAAGAGTAGAATGGTGTTTGCCCGGGGGTGGAGGAGGGGGCAATGAGGAGTTATTGTTTAATGGGTATGGAGTTTCAGTTTGGGAAGATGAAAAAGTTCTGGAGATGAATGGTGGTGGTGGTTGCAAACAAAGGTGAATGAACTATATGTACTTAATGCTACTTAATGCCTCTGAACTGTACACTTAAATGGTTAAGATGTTAAATTTTATATTTTACTACAATAAAAATTTTTTTTGAAAGTCTAAAAAAAGGCATATTGAAAATATGGCATTGATATAACTTTAACAACCACAGATATCGGGAGGCAATTCAGAAGTGGGATGAAGCACTACAGTTAACTCCAAATGATGCTACCCTATACGAGATGAAATCACAGGTAATAATTATGAAGAATTTCACTTTCCTTATGAAATTGTGCTATGTTTGTTTGGTGAGTGAGCAATGATGAGGCAAAATAGCATTTTCTCCCATTTTCTTTTTCAAATACAATTTCTTTGGGAAAAAATATTTCACCATTATTTATGGTTCTGTCTTATGCATAAAACTGGAAATTCATTTGCCTTCACAATGAAGTTAACTGTTATTTTAGCCTAACTATTGTAAGATAGGAATTGATGGCTATCTTTTAAAGTCACTGGTGGGCAGGTGCCATGGCTCATGTCTGTAATCCCAGCAATTTGGGAGGCCAAGGTGGGTGGATCACTTGAGGTCAGAAGTTCGAGACCACCCTGGCCAACATGGTGAAACCTTGCCTCTACTAAAAATACAAATATTAGCTGGGCGTGGTGGCACACGCCTGTAGTCCCAGCTACTTGAGAGGCTGAGGCAGGAGGATCACTTGAACGTGGAAGGCGGAGGTTGCAGTGAGCTGAGATAGTGCCACTGCACTCCAGCCTGGGTGACACAGCGAGACTCCATCTCAAAAAAATAAATAAGTAAATAAAAAATAAATAAAAAGTCGCTGTTGAGCTCTTAGATGAAAAACATATGCTTTCCTTGTGATTAAATATAGTAGACATAGCAAAATAGTTCAGTTTTCTTAAAAATGAGGATGGATTGGGTTCTAGATGAGATATTTCTAAAAATGGCTTAGTACTTAGCAAAAGGTCAGCATAGATGCAATTTTATTAATAGCTTAAAAATAACATTTGTACTTTAAAAACATGTTTCTAATATTTTGTAGGAAAGTCTGTAAAGAAAACCTTTGAGCACTTGAATAGGTTATCCAAGTGATTTTAAAAGTCTCACACAGAGCATTAAACATATTTTTGGCAGGGAATTGTTGCAATTCAGCCTTAATCTGCACACCTAACAAATATTTTTCAAATCATGATCTCAAATATAGGACACACATTTGTCACCTTTGACTTTAGTTTAACCAGGAAAAACCCAAATAAATTATGTCATCTGAATCAAGTGATATGAGGACCTTCATTTGTATTCCTTTTTCAATCTTAAATATGTATATATGAATGACAGGTTTGTGGCAAGCTTTATGAAGACTTGTTTAATTTGGAACCTGATAATAATGTTTGTATCACAAATCTTTTAAAGTGTTAATGGTCCTAAAGATTATAGATAAAATCCAGCCCCTTCCCACAGACCACAGTGGAGGGTACTAGAACTCTCTGGTAACCCTAACTCTCCCTAACCCTAACCCTAACTTTCTAGTATGTATGGTTTGAAATGCCCAGTAGTGAGAAGGCCTAGGGAATGTTTTAAATACTTTTTATAACATAAAGATGTTCATTAGGGATGGGATGGCTGGTTGAACAAATTAATTCACCTAGTTTAATGGCAATACCTGGGGTTCCCTGAAAACCACATTGTAAATAGAATAAATGGAAGTGGAATTGGGAGTTCAAAATACCTCTGAGCCACCATAGTTAGGATATGACCACTTGGTTTTGACCAGATGGACATAAGATTCAATAACTGGAAAGGGAATGGTTTACATTTTCATAGTTACATAAGGGGTGAAAAGAGAACTATAATTTCTTACCCTGAATGGCAGAGTAAGGGGTAAAAATCACTGAAATGCTATTTTTACTGGACTAAAAATATATCTTAAAAAATGAAAAGGGTTTTTTATGTAGTTGCTAGTTTATGAATATTACTGACAGATTTTTTGGTCTTTTTTTGCCTATAGGTGCTAATGTCTCTTCATGAAATGTTCCCAGCAGTACATGCAGCAGAAATGGCCGTCCAGCGAAATCCACATTCATGGGAGTCTTGGCAGACTTTGGGACGTGCTCAACTTGGTTTAGGAGAGATAATCCTGGTGAGGAAGTCAGATTATTATAATGCAGAAATTTTAAGTATATTTTGACTTTTTTTTTTTTTTGAGATGGAGTCTTGATGTCACCCAGGGTACAGTGCAGTGGTGCAATCTCAGCTCACGGCAACCTCCGCCTCCTGGGTTCAAGCGATTCTCCTGTCTCAGCCTCCTGTGTAGCTGGGACTATAGGCATGCACCACCATGCCTGGCTAATGTTTTTGTATTTTTAGTAGAGACGGGGTGTCACCATGTTAGTCAGGCTGGTCTTGAACTCTTGACCTCAAATGATCCTCCAGCCTCGGCCTCCCAAAGTGCTGGGATTACAGGCGTGAGCCAACATGCCCAGTCTATTTTGACATATTTTTGATTAACTGAACCCAAAAGTGAATAGCCGTTTATCAAATCTATACAAAAAACAATTAGCAAATTACTTCTTAAAGGTATTAATCCATAAACAGTTCAGAGGTATTACTGAACATCTTTTTTATTATAGACACTAATTATATCATGATCAGAATATTTTTCAGTTACTTGACATCATGGATATTAAAAAAAAATTAACATAAAACATTGGCATTTGGTAAACCTTATTTAAATAGACAATAGGCAACTTTTTGGCTTAGTTCTTTGGATCATTACATTTACCACATTATAAAGTGGTATTAGTATCACTGTGGAGACAAAACCGCTAATAGATTATATAGGGGAAGGAAGACAATAGAATATGGGAGAGTAATGGTGATGAACATTTAGACTGAAAAGTTGTTAGGCTTATTGAGGGGATAAAGAGGAAGAGTAGAAATGTGTGCAAATGAAATACTCATTGTGTAATGTTTACCGTAAACTGGTACCTAATGCATCTCTCAATTTGTCTGGACTATACCTTGTTAGTAGCAGAGGCTATCTAGGTAAGAATTAGCTGTGACAGCTGTCCTGTTGTTTTTCTTTTGGCAGGGCTATATACACCTGATAGCTAACGAAATTTAACTTCTTAACAAGTGTTTGCAAATCTAATATACAGTGCCAAATTTCCTCCTTGTTATTAAGTAAATTAAGATTTTAAAAATGGTTTTATTTTTTACAGTTCAAAACAAAACAAATTTTAAAAGTTTCTTGCAAGACTAAAATTACTGATAAATTCAAAATTTAAACTTACTAACAGTGGTTTTAGTAAATTGTGGATGACTTAGATTTTTTTCTGGCATTCTTATAAATGTATCATTATTTCTACTTACCAAAAAAGGTGTTTGTCAAATTCTCAGAAATAGTAAGGAATTTCTATGAGAAAATAATTGATTTGATTAAAGTAAGTTAATGGTAATCTAAATGAGATTCACAGTGATAGAAACCATTTTAACCAAGTACTGTTTTTTTCTTGCCATTTAGCATTGTCAACTTCTCTCTTTTTACATGAAGACTTAAATCATACCAGAGTTGGAAAAAAGAGTTCAAAGAATTTAGTTTTCTAACAGATTAACAGAGGAAGAAAACCCTATCATATAATACTTTTTCCTTGCCTCCCTTATTAAAAATTTATACATCACTATCTCTTTTGCTAATAGTGTCTATGGTAATGGAACAAATCTCTAGGACATAATATTTAGTAAAGATTGTCCTTTATAAGGAAAGAAAATACACTGCAGGTGAGACGGAGAGACTTTGAATCATCCAATAAAAATAATTTAATATTTAAATTTTTTTGACTAAGAGTACCAGTTCGACTTTTTTTTTTCTGTTGATATGGCTCTATTCATTAATACTGTGAAATTCTTAGAAGAATTGTATTTTTTTTTTTGCCATTTAAATGTAATTTTTAGGAATCTTCTCTGTTTTTATGTAGATTTAAGCTGTTCTCTTAAAAGACTAGAATGGTAAAAAAAGATGAATCAAAATGTCATAATGAAGGGACACTATGTAAAATATATTGAAAGCAAGCTAGAATTTCTAACATCTAACAATTCTTACTATATATACATATGGACTAAAACCATAGGAAATTATGTATGTAAATAGCACAGGCAGTAAATTAAAAGTCAGTAGTTGGGTATATCTCCATGAATGATTATTTAAACTTTGTAAGAGTTGGATGTGAACATTGGAAAATGTTTATAGGAGATACATATATATATATATATAAAAAATATGTATGTATATGGTATACATTTTATATATATAGTGTGTGTATATATATATATATATAAAAGACTTTATGAGAATGAGATTTTAAGAAGTGGAAGGATGAGAGAATAAGAAAGCTGAAGCCGGGCGCGGTGGCTCAAGTCTGTAATCCCAGCACTTTGGGAGGCCGAGGCGGGCGGATCACAAGGTCAGGAGATTGAGACCATTCTGGCTAACACGGTGAAACCCCGTCTCTACTAAAAATACAAAAAATTAGCTGGACGTGGTGGCGGGCGCCTGTAGTCCCAGCTGCTCGGGAGGCTGAGGCAGGAGAATGGCGTGAACCTGGGAGGCGGAGCTTGCAGTGAGCTGAGATCGCGCCACTGCACTCCAGCCTGGGTGACAGAGCCAGACCTGTCTCAAAAAAAAAAAAAAAAAAAGCTGAAGAGAAAGGTTCTGGGAGTTAAAAATTCTGTATGAGGGAATGGGGATGGTGAGAAAGGAATACATAAGGGATTTATCCTGAAGAAGAAGGTAGAGAGAGGGAAGGAGATTGGGAAAGGTAATGAATACCAGGAGGTAACAGTATCAGGAAGGATTCTTCTGTTGGCTTTCCAGAGTTCTCAGCCTTTAGTGCTGGAACTAGCTTTGTGGCTTCCCTTGTTCGGGCTCTGTGTAATTCATTGCCAGCTTTTGCTTTTCTTCATGCCAATGTGTAATAAATACTAATTTTGTTTACTAATGTTTTCTCTGTTTTCCAAGTCTCATTTTAGCCATTGGTTTTAATATTTTGCATGAGCAAATCTTTAATTAGAAATTTCAGTTGCATCGTTTGATTCTTTTTATTGTTTCACTTTTGTAATGGTAGTAATGGGATGGACAAGTGATAATTTCCAGACAAAAGGAAGATGATTGAGAGTTTTTAAAATTTCACTTGAGGGGCTGGGCATCCTGGCTTACGAGTATAATCTCAGCACTTTGGGAGGCTGAGGCAGAAGGATTGCTTGAGGCCAGGAGTTTGGACCAACCTGGGTAGCATAGCAAGATCCTATATTTACAAAAAAAAAAAAAAAAAAATTTGTCTGGGCATGGTGGCTCATGCCTGTAATCCCAGCATGTTGGGAGGCTGAGGTGGGTTGATCACCTGAGGTCAGGAGTTTTGAGACCAGCCTGGCCAACATGGTGAAACCTCGTCTCTACTAAAAATACAAAAATTAGCCAGGCATGGTGGTGTGTGCCTGTAGTTCCAGCTACTCAGGAGGCAGGAGAATATCTTGAACCTGGCAGGTGGAGGTTGCATGAGCTGAGATCGCACCACTGCACTCCAGCATGAGTGACAGAGTGAGACTCCATCTCAAAAAAAAAAAAAAAATTCACTTGTAAATTTTTAGTTTAGTTAATTACTGTAGACATTGTTTGAGTCAAGCTGCATTATCTTTTTTATAATTGAATAGTACAAATTCTTGAATTATAGTCTTTATAAATGTTGTATGTTGACACTTAAGAATTGAGGAGTTTTTTTCTTGAAAAATAGTTTGTTTATGAGCTTTATTATTGTTCTGCTTTTTGTTTTTTGTTTTTTTGAGATGGAGTCTCGCTCTGTTCCCCAGGCTGGAGTGCAGTGGTGTGATCTCGGCTCACTTCAACCTCCACCTCCCGGGTTCAAGCCATTCTCGTTCCTCAGCCTCCCAAGTAGCTGGGACTATAGGCGTGCACCACCGTGTCTGGCTAATTTTTGTAATTTTAGAGAGACAGGGTTTCACCATGTTGGCCAGGCTGGTCTTGAACTCCTGACCTCATGATCCACCTGCCTCAGCCTCCCAATGTTCCGGGATTAAAGGCGTGAGCCACTGCGCCTTGCCTCACAATTTTACTTTTTGAGTCTATGAATTTGCCTGTTTTAGAGATATCGTATAAGTGGAATTATGCAGAATTTGCTTTCTGTGACTGGCTTCTTTCACTTAGCATAATGTCCTCAAAGTCCCATCCATGTTGTGTATTGTAGAATTTGCTTCTTTTCTGAAGCTGAAAAATATTTCACTTTATGTGTATACCATTTGCTTTATTCATTCTTCCTTTGATGGACATTTAGGTTGTTTCTACATATTGGCTATTGTGAATAGTGCTGCAATGAACCTGGGAGTGCTAATATCTCTTTGAGATCTTGATTCTTTTGGATAAATATCCAGAAATGAGATAGCTTTATTACATGGTAGTTCTAATTTTAATTTTTTGAAGAAACTCCATAATGGCTACACCATTTTGCGTTTTTACTAACAATGTACAAGGGTTCCAGTTTCTCCATAACCTCACTGACACATCTTGCCTTTTTGTTTGTTTGGTTTTTTTTGAGAGGGAATCTTGCTCTGTTGCCCAGGCTGGAGTGCAGTGGTGTGATCTCGGCTCACTGTAACCTCTGCCTCCCGGGTTCAAGTGATTCTCCTGCCTCAGCCTCCCGAGTAGCTGGGATTACAGGTGCCCATCACCACGCCTGGCTAATTTTTGTATTTTTAGTAGAGACAGGGTTTTGCCATGTTGGCCAGGCTGCTCTTGAAATCCTGGTCTCAGGTGATCCGCCCACCATGGCCTCCCACAGTGCTGGGATTATAGGTGTGAGTCACCGCACCTGGCCACCTTTTTTGTGTGTGTGATAATACCCATTTTAACAGATGTGAGGTGATATTTCTTTTTTTTTTTTAATTTGAGTTAGCTTTTATTTAATTGTTAAACCTATGCTTTGAGGTTTTTAATTGAATTTTTAAAAAAATTTTTTTAGTATTTATTGATCATTCTTGGGTGTTTCTCAGAGAGGGGGATTTGGCAGGGTCATAGGACAATAGTGGAGGGAAGGTCAGCAGATAAACATGTGAACAAAGGTCTCTGGTTTTCCTAGGCAGAGGACCCTGCGGCCTTCCGCAGTGTTTGTGTCCCTGGGTACTTGAGATTAGGGAGTGGTGATGACTCTTAACGAGCATGCTGCCTTCAAGCATCTGTTTAACAAAGCACATCTTGCACCGCCCTTAATCCATTTAACCCTGAGTGGACACAGCACATGTTTCAGAGAGCACGGGGTTGGGGGTAAGGTTATAGATTAACAGCATCCCAAGGCAGAAGAATTTTTCTTAGTACAGAACAAAATGGAGTCTCCCATGTCTACTTCTTTCTACCCAGACACAGTTAACAATCCGATCTCTCCTTTTCCCCACATTTCCCTCTTTTCTATTCGACAAAACCGTCATCATCATCATGGCCCGCTCTCAATGAGCTGTTGGGTACACCTCCCAGACGGGGTGGCGGCCGGGCAGAGGGGCTCCTCACTTCCCAGACGGGGCGGCTGGGCAGAGGCGTCCCCCACCTCCCGGACGGGGAGGCTGGCCGGGCGGGGGCTGCCCCCCCACCTCCCGGACGGGGTGCTGGCCTGGCGGAGATGCTCCTCACTTCCCAGACGGGGCAGCTGCCGGGCGGAGGGGCTCCTCACTTCTCAGACGGGGTGGCCGGTCAGAGACGCTCCTCAGTTCCCAGACGGGGTCGCGGCCGGGCAGAGGCGCTCCTCAGTTCCCAGACGGGGTCGCGGCCGGGCAGAGGCGCTCCTCACATCCCAGACGGGGCGGTGGGGCAGAGGCGCTCCCCACATCCCAGACGATGGGCGGCTGGGCAGAGAGGCTCCTCACTTCCTAGAGTGGATGACGGCCGGGAAGAGGCGCTCCTCACTTCCCAGACTGGGCGGCCGGGCAGAGGGTATCCTCACATCCCAGACGATGGGCAGCCAGGCAGAGATGCTCCTCACTTCCTAGACGGGGTGGCGGCCAGGCAGAGGCTGCAATCTCGGCACTTTGGGAGGCCAAGGCAGGTGGCTGGGAGGTGGAGGTTGCAGCGAGCCGAGATCACGCCACTGCACTCCAGCCTGGGCAACACTGAGCACTGAGTGAGCAAGGTGAGACAGAGTCTCCCTCTGTCACCCAGGCTGGAGTGATATGGTGCAATCTCGGCTCACTGCAACCTCCCCCTCCCGGGTTTAAGCAGTTCTCCTGCCTCACCTCCCGAGTAGCTGGGACTCGTGAGGTGATGTTTCATGGTGGTTTTGATTTGCATTTCCCTGATTAGTGATATTGAGCATCTTTTCATATACCTGTTAGCCATTTAGAGAAATGTCTATTCAAGTGTTTAGCCCATTTTAAGATCAGGTTACTAGGTTTTTTGGCTATTGAGTTATTTCTTATATATTTGAAAGTTAAACCCTTAGATATGATTTGCGAATGTTTTCTCCCATTCCATAGGTTTCCTTTTACTCTGGTGGTTGTTTCCTTTGTTGTGCAGAAGCCTTTTAATTTGATGTAATCTCACTTGCCTATTTTTGATTTTGTTGCCTATGTTTTTGGTGTTATATTCAGGAAATCATTTTTAAGACCAATGTCATGAAGGTTTTCCCTGTTTTTTTGTTTTGTTTTGTTTTGTTTTTTTTGTAGGAGTCTTATAGCTTCAGGTCTTACATTTAAGTCTTTAATGCACTTGGAGTTGACTTTTGTTTATGGTGTAAGATGAGGATCCATTTTCATTCTTTTGCACGTGGATATCCGGTTTTCCCAGCATAATTTATTGAAGAAACTAGACTTTTCTCATTATGTATACTTGATGCCCTTGTTGAAGATCAGCTGACTATGTTGGGTGTGGATTTATTTGTAGGCTGTCTATTCTGTTCCATTGGTCTATATATCTGACTTTATGCCAGAATTGTATTGTTTTGTTTGCTGTCACTTTGTAATATATTTTGAAATTCATGAGTGTGATGCCCCTAGTTTTATTCTTACTTCTAAAATTGATTCTGTCCATTTACTTTGTGCCCAGCTCAGGGAAGGGGTGATAGCAACTTCCAGCCCAAATATCCCTCTCTGTTCTTCCTAGCCCCCAGGCAGCTGGATTTTGCCAAATTCCATCAGTACTCCACTACAGGTAAGACAGAAGCCAGTCCTTTTGGTAGTCCCCATAAAAACTGGGGCATTGGACACAGTGTGGACCAATTCTTTTCCTCCCTAGGCAAAATCTGGGAGCTGGGAATTTTCTTCGCTCACTCTATGCCAAGCTGGGGGAACAGATAGGGTGACTACTCTTCCAAACCTCCATTATCTCTGGTCTCCTGTAGGTGGTTAGATTATGTAGGACTTGTTTTAACAGTGGTCCAAAAAACAGGCAAGACAGAAACCAGTACTTTTTGTAGCCACCGTAGAAGTTGGGGCATTGGACACTCAGACCAACTCATTCTTTCCCTTGAGGGTAGCTTGGAGCTGCAGGGTTCTTCCCAATCCTATGGAGCTGTGATGGGAGTAGGATTCTGGTGAGAGGGTGTTCTTAATCTCCCTTCTGGCTTTGATGAGTGTGGATTCTTATTCATCCAGGGTGCAGGAGCCTTTCAGTTAGTTTCTGGATTTCTCACAAAGGAATTTTGTTTGAATTGTTGCTGAATTGGTGTATTTGTTGGATGATGGCTTCCCACTCTGCCATCTTGCTGATGGTACTCCTCTGCCATTTTGTTTTGTGAAGTTCTTTGAAGAGGAGTGCCCTTGGGAGATTTTAAACTATCTTAAATTTAAAAATGTAATTGCAGCTCTTTGGATTTACTTTAAATACATATGTATATTTAAGTTTAGTAAATATGAAAGCATTAGTAATCAAGACAGTCTAGTACTTAGATAGGCATAATGTAGACATATAGATCAGTGGGACAGAACTGAAAGTACAGAAATAAACCTGCATTTTTACAGTTAATTGGACAAGGGTGTCAAGACAATTTAATGGGGGAAGGAATAGTCTTCAGCAAATGGTGCGGAGGCAGTTGGATATCCACATGCAAATGAATGACTTTGGACTCTTACTTCACATTTTATGTAAAAATTAACTCAAAACCAAACAAAGACCTAAACATAAGAACTAAAAGTATTATAAAACTCTTAGGAGAGAACATAGGTGTAAATCTTTGTAACCTTGGACTCAGCAATATATTAATATTTTTTAGATATGACATTGGAAGCACAAACAACAAAAGAAAAAAGTAGATAAAAATTGGACTTCAGATTAAACACTTTTGTGCTTCAAAAGTTACTGTCAAGAAAGTGAAAAGGCAATTCACAGAATGGAAGAAAATATTTGTAAATCATATATCTGATAAAGGTCTAGTATGTAGACTCTGTAAAAAACTCTTACAACTCAATAACAAAAAGACAAATAATGTAATTTAAAAATAGGCAAAGGATTTGAAAAGATATTTTTCCAAAGAAGATACACACACAGCTAATGAGCACATGAAAGATGCTCAACATTGTTACTTGTCAAGGAAATGAAAATCAAAACCACATTGAGGTACTACTTCACATTCACTATCATAAAAAAGATGGACAATATGAAGTGTTGGTGAGGGTGTGGAGAAATTGGAGTCCTCGTCCATTGCTGGTGGGAATGTAAAATGTTATAGCCATTTTGGAAAACAGTCTGGCAGCTCCTCAAAAAAATGAAACATATAGTTACCATATGACAGAACAGTTCCACTCTTTATACCCAAGAGAAATGAAGACATATGTCCACACAAAAACATTTACATAAACGTTCATAGCAGCAGCATTTAAAATGGCCAAGAAGTGGAAACAACTCAAATGCCATCAACTGACAAATAGGTAAACAAAATGTGGTATATCCATACAATGAAATATTATTCAGCATTAAAAAGAAATGATGCCTGTTACAACACGGATGAACTTTAAAAACAATATGTTAAGTGAAAGAAACCAGACATAAAAGGCTGTATGATTTCATTTATATGAAATATACAGAATAGACAGATATATAGCAATAGCAAGTAAATTAATGCTTGCCTAGAGCTGGGGTTTTGGGGAGAAATGAGGAGTAACTGCCAGTAGGTATGGAATTTTCTTTGGGGGTGATAAAAATGTTCTAGAATTGATTATGGGTAACGGCTGTGTAACTGTGAATATTGAATTGCATGTTTTAAATGGGTGAGCTTTATTGCTGTTTTAAAATTTTAGTAAATATGAATAAAATAACTTTTAATGTTTCCTAAGGCATTAGCTTTATGCCATGAAGAGGTATTTATTTTTTAACACTTCTATGTAGGTGGATTTTTATTAGAATATTAAGAACACATAAAGCACAATTCCCATGGTACCTTAATTTTTAATTTTTATTTATTTATTTTTTTTTGAGACAGTCTCGCTCTGTCGCTCAGGCTGGAGTGCAGTGGTACCATCTTGGCTCACTGCAACCTCTGCTTCCTGGGTTCAAGTGAGTCTCCTGCCTCAGCCTCCAAATTAGCTGGGATTACAGGCATACACCACCACACCCAGCTAATTTTTTTTTTTTTTCGAGACGGAATCTTGCTCTGTTGCCCAGGCTGAAGTGCGGTAGCGCAATCTCGGCTCACTGCAACCTCTGCCTCCTGGGTTCAAGCGATTCTCCTGCCTTAGCCCCCCGAGTAGCCACCACGTGGAGGGTGCCACCATGCCCAGCTAATTTTTGTATTTTTAGTAGAGACAGGGTTTCACCATTTTGGCCAGGCTGGTCTTGAACTCCTGACCTCGTGATCTGCCCACCTCCGCCTGCCAGAGTGCTGGGATTACAGGCATGAGCCACCACGCCTGGCCAAATACGGCTTTATATACCTATCTCTGTGTATTTTTTTTTTTTTTTTTGAGACAGAGTCTTGCTCTCTCATCCAGGCTGGAGTGCAGTGGCACCATCTTGGCTCACTGTAACCTCTGCCTCCGGGGTTCAAGCAATTTTCCTTCCTCAGCCTCCTAAGTAGCTGGGATTACAGGCACCACCACCACGTCCAACTAATTTTTTTTGTATCTTTAGTAGAGACGGGGTTTTGTCATTGAACTCCTGGTCTCGAGTGATCCATGCTTTCGCCTTGGCCTCCCAAAGAGTTGGATTTACAGGCGTGAGCCGTGATGTATCTGTCTTCTTTATGACTTCTCTAAAGGGCCTATTAGACTGTAAATCTGTAGATTATGTGCAATCTTTTTTTTTTTTTTTTTTTTTGAGACGGAGTTTCGCTCTTGTTGCCCAGGCTGGAGCATAATTGTGCGATCTTGGCTCACTGCAACCTCCGCCTTCCGAGTTCAAGCGATTCTCCTGCCTCAGCCTCACGAGTAGCTGGGATTACAGGCATGCACCACCACACCTGGCTAATTTTTTGTATTTTTAGTAGAGACGGGTTTTCACCATGGCCAGGCTGGTCTTGAACTTCTGACCTCAGGTGATCCGCCTGCCTTGACCTCCCAGAGTGCTGGGATTACAGGCGTGAGCCATGGTGCCTGGCCGATTAAGTGCAATCTTAAAACTAATCTGTTTGCATGAGAATCTTCTATCCAGAGACTAAGTATACTCAGAGAAAACAACATATAATAGATTTAGACCAATGGTTCTCACCTGGAGGGCAGTTTTACCCCCAGAGAACATTTGCCATGTCTAGAGACATTTTTGTTTATCACAACTAGGAAAGGAAGCTGTATTGGATTTAGTGAGTGTAGGTCAGGGATGTTGCTGAATATTCTACATTATAGAGGACAGCCCTTCCAAAATAAAGAATTACTCAGCCAAATATGTCAGTAGTGCTGAGGTTGACCTTTATCCAGACTGTAGTGGAGTTCTTGTGACTAAGCAGTATAATATAATGAATAAGAGAATGGACTCTGAAGCCAGACTGCCTGAATTTGCATCCCAGCTCTGCCAATTCCCAGCTGATACCTTTGGTTTCTACTCTTTTTGTGCTTCTCTAAAATAGTACTGAAAACAATAACCATACCTACTTCATATGATTATTGTGAGGATAGATGAGTTAATACATGTAAATCTTTTTTTTTTTTTTTTTTTTGAGATGGAGTTTTGCTCTTTTTGCCCAGGCTGGAGTGCAATGGCGTGATCTCAACTCACTGCAACCTCTGTCTCCCGGGTTCAAGCGATTCTCCTGCCTCACCCTCCTGGGTAGCTGGGATTACAGGCACCCGCCATCATGCCTGGCTAATTTTTGTATTTTTAGTAGAGACAGGGTTTCACTGTGTTGGCCAGGCTGGTCTTGAACTCCTGACCTCAGGTGATCCGCCCACCTTGGCCTCCCAAAGTGCTGGGATTACAGGTATGAGCCACCGTGCCCGGCCCAATACATGTAAATCTTTAGTGCCTAGAATGTAATAAACAGTCAATAAATGTTAACATTGTTAGGATCTAAACTGTTAACTTCAAAGATATCCACTCCTGGTACCTTTGTGATTGTGGGTTAGCCCAGGAAATCCCCAAATGTACATACTTACTGGTCTACTGAAGCTGAGAATATATTTGCTTTATCTTTAGCCCTATTATGAGTACTCCCATTCTAATGGCTTTTAGTCCATAAGCATATTGTCAGTCACTTTCTTTCACACTTCTATAATTTTTTTCCCCAGTGTTTAGGGCAACACCGTAGCTTCCATCTTTTGTGTTCTAGTACATTAAGATAATGCATTAGGATGTGTATGTGTACAGTATATATGTACACAAACACACAGGATTGTATTAAACATACTAATTTTTAAAAACAAAACAAAAAACTCTGACCTTATTTTCTAGGCAATTCGAAGTTTTCAAGTAGCCCTTCACATCTATCCAATGAACCCTGAAATATGGAAAGAAGACCTCTCTTGGGCAAGAACGCTCCAGGAGCAGCAGAAGGTAGCACAGAGGATTAAAAAAAGTGAAGCACCAGCTGAAGTAACACACTTTTCACCAAAGTCAATTCCAGACTATGACTTTGAAAGTGATGAGATTGTTGCTGTTTGTGCAGCTATTGCTGAGAAAGAGAAGACAGTTTCAGCAAATAAAACAATGGTTATTGTGTCTGCTTCTGGGGCCGTAGAGACTGTAACTGAAAAGGAGGATGGTGCTACACCACCAGATGGCTCTGTTTTTATCAAAGCCCGATGAAGCAGTATGCATAGGATTATTTGAATCTGTCTTTTTGATTGCCTCTTGAAGTTTTGACTTAGAGACATTTACTCTGGAGATAGATAGGAGAACTCCTGGTTGTAAAATATGTTTTTCAGATGAGGCATATAAAAACTAAAATGGCAGGATTATTGTATAGTGTTTGGAATATGCTTTGATAAGTTATGATTTATATTTCTCAAGGTTAAAATTCTGAGTAAAATGGTCTTTGATTAATAAACTTAGTTTAATCTGAATATGTAAATGAATACATTTTAAAGACAAAACTTGAAAAGTGTATTCTTGAATAGTGGAATAGTGAATAATTTGATCAATGTTACTGAAATGCTGTCTCAACTTTCGTTTTATGATAAAGGAAGTGTGTGATTTCCCTCCCTCTGAGAAATATACTGCGCTTAATCTTTGCTGTCTTTTTCTTGCTTCATTAGTCTGTCAGAAAGCTTGAATATTTTTGACATTCATTTTGATTCAAAGTTGTCGTTTGGTTATATGTGGAATCTTTGAAAGTTTGGCTGAAAATGCTCGCAAATGTGTACATTCTGAACATTTTCTGAAGTTTCTCTTAATTCTGATTTGTGTTTCTGTTTTGACTTTGAAGTTGTAACAATTATAGTTGTCTCCTTCAGTATTTGGTAAAAGTGTAAAGTATTGATAAATATGAGAATGATGGTTTTATTTTTTAATTGTTACAGTAAGTAATCCTTACCACAAATGAGTCATTTTTAAAATATGCATTTTTAAATGAATGGCTTTTACAGATAGGTTAATGACAATTGTACTGCTATATTATCCCAGTCAAAACCAATACTTTCTTTTCTTTATTTTACAAAGCTTTAAAAACCCTGGAAACAACTTACTTCTTGCTTGATGACTGGGAATTACTTTTCTAGATAACTTTTTTTGAAACTACTCAGTGAAATGAAAAATAATTACAATTTTAAATAGCTAATTATATCTTTCTAAAAATAAAAAAGTAGGGCTGTTAATAGAGTGCCAATTAATAAATAACTTAAGCACAAAATACATAGAAATTGGAATGTGATTTATAGTACAATCTCATGAGTATGAAAAGGCTATATTAAAAAAATATTTTATTGAAAGTCCACAGTCATATTCACAAACCAATACTGTCATTGCTAATCTGAACTATTATTTTTATACTATATATTGTAGTATAATAATATAGAACTGTTGGGTTCTGTTACTTCTGACACTCAGGAAGATACTATTGGTGTATTAATTTTATCTTTGTTAGAGATGAAAGTAGCCCACTTTATGTTAAAGATCTTACTACTGTTGGAGCTTATAAGTAATGATCTACATTTTTTATGAAGATGGTTTTTAAAACTTTCGTTTTATTGGAATGCATATCTCTTTTCAGGGTTGGAGAAATTAGCACTTGCCTTGAAAAGAATATTCTTTCCTTAAGTTATATCATCAGAAAATTAGCTCTGGTTAGAGAGGTTAGTTTCAGAGTGCTCCAAAAATATGTTAATTATTTTATTTTGTTTAATAAAGAACATTCTCAAAACGTAAATAGGTATCTACAGAAGTGAGTACTCAACATTTGGTATATTGTTTTGAGTAATGGATGTTTGTTTATTGTGTAATTTGTGAATAAATAGTTTTTTTCTGCATTTTGAAGATTTTCCTATTATTTTGTATTGTTAGCTTTTGAAAAATTAGATTGATCTACTTAGTGTCTTTCTTATATGAACTTAATATATTTAAAGTACCTTGCATGGTGCCTCACACATGAAGTAATGCCAGCTATTTCAGTAAGTGCTAGCTATTTCTATGAAGAACTTGAGTTAGTTTGGAGATATTTAACCTCAATTTCCTCTGATTTTAAAAAAGGAGAACTTTTTTTGTAATCCTTTCCTTATCTGAAAGTAAGAAGTCTCTGATTCCAGTATTATAGGAGAGATAGTGGGATTTTTCTTGACAGGGTCTATAGCTCAAGTCCCAAAGAGGCAAGACTCAGGATGGAATGCATATGGCCACTAGGCCCTGTTATAAGAACCTAGTGTTTCCTCTGTACTGGCATGGTAGGCCAAGTTAGTCTCTATCTTACCCAGGTATAAGACATAAAATAGTTTAGACATAAGATAGAGGAGAAAAAGAAACAGTAAGTTATGGAGAAGGAAGGCAGCTCATTTCTGCAGACCCCTCAAAATGCTTATTTTAGCTCATACTCTTCTATGCGTGAAGAGAAAAATGCACCCATTATTTTACAAGGATGTGAATACTGATATACAAACATTGACTAAGCTTGTTAATTTTAATAACAAATCTTTATGAATCTGAAGAGAATTGATGTTCATGATAGTGATATAGATGTTTAATATACTTTCTGAAATAACACTGTTTACTGTTCAAGTTATATTGACTATAATTTACATTATTCTTGTTTGAGAATTGTATGGCATAGACACTCATTAGTCAGAGTGTCTAGACATCCAGACCATGCCTGATAACACAAGAATCATATATCATTCTCTAGAAAACAGGCTGTTTGGTTATAGAGTATTTATCTTAAATATATTAACAGACACTACATAAACATTGAAAAGCCATGCAAGTTATAGATCACAGGAGCCAGATCTACTGCAACTGGGGCCTACATACAAAAGTTTATGGCAGTGGTTTCAGTATATGACAATCTTTTGAACTGATGCCGTATGGTAAAACTATAAAGATTTTTTGAAAGCTCTGTCTCAGCTAGAATTTTTAAGATTATAACTGAACAGTATAGCCCTTTTAGTTGTTTGAAAATTACATAATGATTCAAAAGCTTGTTTCACTGCCTTTCCCAGCACTAAGAAAATTAACAATCATTTCTTTTAATTTCCTTGAATCAGAAGCCCTTCTAAAGTGACTCTGGACCAGCCATTCTGAGCTATGATTTCATGATACATGTATTAATATCTAAATGAGTTGTGAGTTGACATAAGAACCATAGTTCCATAATAATAATCTTCAAATCAATGGGTATCTTAAATGTGTTTTTTTCTTCCTTAGAGATTATTATTAAACTGATGTATTTGATAATAAAGAATTTTAGGACTGAGAAAGTTGTTTTTCTTACCAATAATAAGATATTGAAATGTATAAATTATAAAACAGAAATAAAATGAAATAAAGGAGGTTATCCCTAAAGTCATTTACCTTAGTCACTTGCAATTAAATATGGTTACTTTGGAAGAAGAAGTGTGGCCCTAAAGCTACTGTAACATGAATCATGCCCTAATATGCACTATATATGAACTACTTTGGTCAGAAGGCAGCGGCGGGTAAGGATGGCTTCCTCTCACAGTGCTTCTTAGGCTATCCATTTACCAAGGAATTCTAATCTCTTTCTCTCACTTCACCAGGAAAGGAGGGAGTTTAAGATATAGAACTGGGCATGCTAGCCTCTTTTTTCCCTTTTGTGGATTTGTCATAACTGCAGAGAGCCTATGTTGTGGTCTCTTGCCAGCCACATTGTGAACCTTGCAGTGAAAGTTCTTTGCCTCTGCAAAGGGAGATTTGTGCTTGTGCAGAACTGCCCATGCCTTAGTAAGCAGGTCTGTCTAATTCTGAGTTCAATATCTGGTGGCTATTGTTGGCATAAACTTAAAGTACATCCTCTAACCTAGCCTTTTTCAGCAGTAAACTTAAAATGTTGAATCTCCATCTGTCTGTGTCTCAAGTGGTTCAGAGGTCAGGAGAGGAGAGGGACATTATTTTATGACTCCCTCAAACTTTAACAAAGACTAGTGCAGATTATATTTCGAAGTAAGCATGAGATATATTAAAAACCACATGTGGGAATTCTTTCCTAATTTTAGAGGTTTTTTTTAAATAATGGAAATTCTATTGAAATTGAGTAGTGTTAATTACAAGGCAACAGGTAAACATTTGTTCAGGATATTTAAAAGGTCTGCTGAGTTGGAATTGTGACAGACCACATTGCTGACTCTAGATAGAATTGGAAGGGAAGAATGTGAAATGAATTAGGATATCCTCTGTTCACCTCTATTAACTTTCTTAAATGAGTATAACTTAGAAATAATAAAATGCAAGTATTTTAACGTTATAGTTGGGAGAGTTTTGACAAATGTAAACACCCACTTCACCACCACTACCATCCTGATATAGTGTGTGTCCATCACCCAAAAAGTTCTCTAAAGCCCTTTTGCAGTTGGTTCCCCTCCACCCGAACAGCCATCCCTAGTCAACTACTTATCTGCTTTCTGTGGCTATACGTTAGATTTGACTTCAGAATTCTAGAGTTTGAAATAAATAGGCCATATAATATGCACTCTTTTTGTGTCTGACTTTTTTTTTTGCCTAGCATAATGCTTTTGAAACCCATCCATGTTGAGATTCATCCATGTTATCGTGTGTATCAATAATAAGTTCCTTTTTATTGCTGAATAGTATTCTAGTATATAGATATACCACAATTTGTTTAGCTGTTCACCTATTGATGGACATTTAGGTTGTTTCAAGTTTTGATCTATTATGAATAAAGCTGCTATATATATAAATCACAATTCTGTGTGTGGACATATGTGTTGATTTCTCTTATGTAAATACCTAGGGATGGAATTGCTGAGTCTTATGACCAGTTTATGCACAACTTTAAAGGAAACTGCCAAACTTTTCCAAATTATCTGTACCATTTGGGATTTCTGCTAGCAATGTATTAAATTAATTTCAGTTTCTCCATATCCTTGTCAATGATTGATATTGTCAGTCTTTTAAATTTTAGCCACTTTAGTGGATATGTAGTAGTATTTCATTGTGGTTTTAATATGCATTTCTCTAATAATGTTGAGCATCTTTTCATAGGCTTATCTGACATTTCTCTTTTTTGGAAAGTAACTGTTCAAATATTTTGCCCATTTTTGATTTAAGTCGTCTTCTTATTGAGTTGTAAGAGTTTTCCTTTCTACTGGATAGAAGTCCTTCATGAGCTGTAAGTATTGTGTATATTATCTTCCCATCTGCAGCTTGCTTGTTTTCTTTATATATATATATATACATATTTTTATTATACATTAAGTTCTAGGGTACATGTGCACAATGTGCAGGTTTGTTACATATGTATACATGTACCATGTTGCTGTGCTGCACCCATTAACTCATCATTTACATTAGGTATATCTCCTAATGCTATCTCTCCCCTCTCCCCCCACCACACAACAGGCCCCAGTGTGTGATGTTCCCTGCCCTGTGTCCAAGTGTTCTCATTGCCCAATTCCCACCTATGAGGGAGAACATGTGATGTTTGGTTTTCTGTCCTTGCGATAGTTTGCTGAGAATGATGGTTTCCAGCTTCATCCATGTCCCTACAAAGGACACGAACTCATCCTTTTTATGGCTGCATAGTATTCCATGGTGTATATGTGCCGCGTTTTCTTAATCCAGTCTATCATTGTTGGATATTTGGGTTGGTTGCAAGTCTTTGCTATTGTGAATAGTGCCACAATAAACATATATGTGCATGTGTCTTTATAGCAGCATGATTTATATTCCTTTGGGTGTATACCCAGTAATGGGATGGCTGGGTCAAATGGTATTTCTAGTTCTAGATCCCCGAGGAATTGCCACACTGTCTTCCACAATGGTTGAACTAGTTTACAGTCCCACCAACAGTGTAAAAGTGTTCCTATTTCTCCACATCCTCTCCAGCACTTGTTGTCTCCTGACTTTTTAATGATTGCCATTCTAACTGATGTTAGATGGTATCTCACTGTGGTTTTGATTTGCATTTCTCTGATGGCCAGTGATGATGAGCATTTTTTCATGTGTCTGTTGGCTGCATAAATGTCTTCTTTTGAGAAGTGTCTGTTCATATCCTTTGCCCACTTGTTGATGGGGTTGTTTGTTTTTTTCTTGTAAATTTGTTTGAGTTCTTTGTAGATTCTAGACGTTGGCCCTTTGTCAGATGAGTAGATTGCAAAAATGTTCTCCCATTCTGTAGGTTGCCTGTTCACTCTGATGGTAGTTTTCTTTTGCTGTGCAGAAGCTCTTTAGTTTAATTAGATCCCATTTGTCAATTTTGTCTTTTGTCGCCATTACTTTTAGACATGAAGTCCTTGCCCATGCCTATGTCCTGAACAGTAGTGCCTAGGTTTTCTTCTAGGGTTTTTATGGTTTTAGGTCTAACATTTAAGTCTTTAATCCATCTTGAATTAATTTTTGTATAAGGTGTAAGGAAGGGATCCAGTTTCAGCTTTCTACATATGGCTAGCCAGTTTTCCCAGCACCATTGGTCTGTATCTCTGTTTTGGTACCAGTACCATGCTGTTTTGGTTACTGTAGCCTTGTAGTATAGTTTGAAGTCAGGTAGCGTGATGCCTCCAGCTTTGTTCTTTTGGCTTAGGATTGACTTGGCAATGTGGGCTCTTTTTTGGTTCCATATGAACTTTAAAGTAGTTTTTTCCAATTCTGTGAAGAAAGTCATTGGTAGCTTGATGGGGATGGCATTGGATCTATAAATTACCTTGGGCAGTATGGCCATTTTCACGATATTGATTCTTCCTATCCATGAGCATGGAATGTTCTTCCATTTATTTGTATCCTCTTTTATTTTGCTGAGCAGTGGTTTGTAGTTCTCCTTGAAGAGGTCCTTCACATCCCTTGTAAGTTAGATTCCTAAGTATTTTATTCTCTTTGAAGCAGTTGTGAATGGGAGTTCACTCATGATTTGGCTCTGTGTTTGTCTGTTATTGGTGTATAAGAATGCTTGTGATTTTTGTACATTGATTTTGTATCCTGAGACTTTGCTGAAGTTGCTTATCAGCTAAAGGAGATTTTGGTCTGAGACGATGGGGTTTTCTAGATATACAATTATGTCATCTGCAAACAGGGACAATTTGACTTCCTCTTTTCCTAATTGAATACCCTTTATTTCTTTCTCCTGCCTGATTGCCCTGGCCAGAACTTCCAACACTATGTTGAATAGGAGTGGGGAGAGAGGGCATCCCTGTCTTGTGCCAGTTTTCAAAGGGAATGCTTCCAGTTTTTGCCCATTCAGTATGATATTGGCTGTGGGTTTGTCATAGATATCTCTTATTATTTTGAGATACATCCCATCAATACCTAATTTATTGAGAGTTTTTAGCATGAAGTGCTGTTGAATTTTGTCTAAGGCCTTTTCTGCATCTATTGAGATAATCATGTGGTTTTTGTCTTTGGTTCTGTTTATATGCTGGATTACATTTATTGATTTGCATATGTTGAACCAGCCTTGCATCCCAGGGATGAAGCCCACTTGATCATGGTGGATAAGCTTTTTGATGTGCTGCTGGATTCAGTTTGCCAATATTTTATTGAGGATTTTTGCATCGATGTTCATCAGGGATATTGGTCTAAAATTCTCTTTTTTGGTTGTGTCTCTGCCAGGCTTTGGTATCAGGATGATGCTGGCCTCATAAAATGAGTTAGGGAGGATTCCCTCTTTTTCTATTGATTGGAATAGTTTCAGAAGTAATGGGACCGGCTCCTCCTTGTACCTCTGGTAGAATTCGGCTGTGAATCCATCTGGTCCTGGACTTTTTTTGGTTGGTAAGCTATTAATTATTGCCTCAATTTCAGAGCCTGTTATTGGTCTATTCAGAGATTCAACTTCTTCCTGGTTTAGTCTTGGGAGGGTGTATGTGTCGAGGAATTTATCCATTTCTTCTAGATTTTCTAGTTTATTTGCACAGAGGTGTTTATAGTATTCTCTGATGGCAGTTTGTATTTCTGTGGGATCAGTGGTGATCTCCCCTTTATCATTTTTTATTGTGTCTATTTGTTTCTTCTCTCTTTTCTTCTTTATTAGTCTTGCTAGCGGTCTATCAATTTTGTTGATCTTTTCAAAAAGCCAGCTCCTGGATTCATTGATTTTTTGAAGGTTTTTTTTGTGTCTCTATCTCCTTTAGTTCTGCTCTGATCTTGGTTATTTCTTGCCTTCTGTAGCTTTTGAATGTGTTTGCTCTTTATTCTCTAGTTCTTTTAATCGTGATGTTAGGATGTTAATTTTAGATCTTTCCTGCTTTCTCTTTTGGGCATTTAGTGCTATAAATTTCCCTCTACACACTGCTTTAAATGTGTCCCAGAGATTCTGGTGTGTTGTGTCTTTGTTTTTGTTGGTTTCAAAGAACATCTTTTTTTCTGCCTTCATTTCGTTATGTACTCAGTAGTCATTCAGGAGCAGGTTGTTTGGTTTCCATGTAGTTGAGCGGTTTTGAGTGAGTTTCTTAATCCTGAGTTCTAGTTTGATTGCACTGTGGTCTGAGAGACAGTTTGTTGTAATTTCTGTTCTTTTACATTTGCTGAGGAGTGTTTTACTTCCAACTATGTGGTCAGTTTTGGAATAGGTGTGGTGTGGTGCTGAGAATAATGTATATTCTGTTGATTTGGGGTGGAGAGTTCTGTAGAGGTCTATTAGGTCCACTTGGTGCAGAGCTGAGTTCAATTCCTGGATATCCTTGTTAACTTTCTGTCTTGTGGATCTGTCTAATGTTGACAGTGGGGTGTTAAAGTCTCCCATTATTATTGTGTGGGAGTCTAAGTCTCTTTGTAGGTCTGTAAGGACTTGCTTTATGAATCTGGGTGCTCCTGTATTGGGTACATATATATTTAGGATAGTTAGCTCATTTTGTTGAATTGCTCTCTTTACCATTATGTAATGGCCTTCTTTGTCTCTTTTGATCTTTGTTCATTTAAAGTCTGCTTTATCAGAGACTAGGATTGCAACCCCTGCCTTTTTTTGTTTTCCATTTGCTTGGTAGATCTTCCTCCATCCCTTTATTTTGAGCCTGTGTGTGTCTCTGCACGTGAAATGGGTTTCCTGAATACAGCACACTGATGGATCTTGACTCTTTATCCAATTTGCCAGTCCGGTGTCTTTTAATTGGAGCATTTATCCCATTTACATTTAAGGTTAATATTGTTATGTGTGAATTTGATCCTGTCATTATGATGTGAGCTGTTTATTTTGCTCGTTAGTTGATGCTGTTTCTTCCTAGCCTTGATGGTCTTTACAATTTGGCATGTTTTTGCAGTGGCTGGTACTGGTTGTTCCTTTCCGTGTTTAGTGCTTCCTTCAGGAGCTCTTGTACGGCAGGCCTGGTTGTGACAAAACCTCTCAGCATTTGTTTGTCTGGAAAGGATTTTATTTCTCCTTCACTTATGAAGCTTAGTTTGGCTGGATATTAAATTCTGGGTTGAAAATTCTTTTCTTTAAGAATGTTGACTATTGGCCCCCACTCTCTTCTGGCTTGTAGAGTTTCTGCCGAGAAATCAGCTGTTAGTCTGACGGGCTTTCCTTTGTGGGTAACCTGACCTTTCTCTCTGGCTGCTTGTTTGTTTTCATAATGATACCTTTTAAAGAGCAGAAGTTTTTAATTTTGATGATGTCTAATTTACAATTTTTTTTTCCTTTTTGGTTGTGCTTTTTGTGTGCTATGAAACCTGTCCTTACTCCCAAATCACAAAGATTTTCTGCTTTGTGCTAGAAGTTTTATAGGCTTAACTTTTATGATTAGGCCTATGATCCATTTCATGTTAATTTTGTTGTTGTTATTCATATTTTCACCTGGTCCCCTAACTTTTTGTTTTAAGCTTAAGTTATTTTACTTTTTAACTTTTATTTTAGGTTTGGGGTACATGTAAAGGTTTGTTACAAAGATAAACATGTGTCATGAGGGTTTGTTGTATATATTATTATATCATTCAGGTATTAAGCTTGGTACCCAATAGTTATCTTTTGTGCTCTTCTCCCCTCTGCCACCCTCCCCACTCAAGTAGACCCCATTGTCTGCTGTTTCCTTCATTGTGTTCATAAGTTCTTATTATTTAGCTCCCATTTATAAGTGAGAACATGTAGTATTTGGTTTTCTGTTCCTGTGTTAGTTTGCTATGGATGATAGCCTCCAGCTCCATCCATGTTCCCATGAAAGACATGATCTCATTCTCTTTCGTGGATGCTTAATACTCCATGATGTATATGTACCATATTTTCTTTAGCCAGTCTGTCATTGATGTGCCTTTAGGTTGATTCCAAGTCTTTGCTATTGTAAACAGTGTGCAATGAATGTTTGCATGCATGTGTTTTTATGGTAGAATGCTTTATATTCCTCTGGGTAAAGGGACCCAGTAAAGGGATTGCTGGATTGGATGGTAGTTCTGCTTTTAGTTCTTTGAGGAATCACCATACTGCTTTCCACAATGGTTGAACTAATTTACACTCCCACCAACAGTGTATAGGGTTCCCCTTTCTACACAACCTTGCCAGCTAGCATCTGTTATTTTTTGACTTTCTTATAATAGCCATTCTGACTAGTGTGAGATGGTATCTCATGGTTTTGATTTGCATTTCTCTAATGATCAGTGATATTGAGCTTTTTTTATATGCTTTTTGGTTGCATGTATGTCTTCTTTTGAAAAGTGTCTGTTCATGTCCTTTGCCCGTGTTTTAATGGGGTTGTTTGTTTTTCTCTTGTAAATTTGTTTAAGTTCCTTATAGATGCTGGATATTAGACCTTCGTCAGATGCATAGTTTGCAAATGTTTTCTCCCATTCTTTAGGTTGTCTATTTACTCTGTTGGTAGTTTCTTTTGCTGTGCAGAAGCTCTTAAGTTTAATTAGATCCCATTGGTCAATTTTTGCTTTTGTTGGAATTGCTTTTGGTGTCTTTGTCATGATATCTTTGCCCATTCCTAGGTCCAGGACGGTATTGCCTAGATTGTCTTCCAGGGTATTTATAGTTTTGAGTTTTACATGTAACTCTTTAATACTTCTTGAGTTGATTTTTGTATATGGTGTAAGGACGGGGTCCAACTTCAATCTTCTGCATATGGCTAGCTGGTTATCCCAGTACCATTTATAGAATATGAAGTCTTTTCCCCATTGCTTCTTTTTATCAGCTTTGTCAAAGATCAGGTGCTCATAGATGTGTGGCCTTATTTCTGGGCTGTCTACTTTGTTCCATTGTTCTATGTGCCTGTTTTTGTACCAGCACCATGTTGTTTTGGTCACCATAGCCTCACAGTATGGTTTGAAGTCGAGTAATGTGATTCCTCCAGCTTTGTTCTTTTTGCTTAGGATTGCCTTGGCTATTTGAGCTCTTTTTTGGTTCCATATAAATTAAAAAAAATTTTTTTCTAGTTATGTGAAGAATGTCATTGGTAGTTTGATAGGAATAGCATTGAATCTGTAAATTGCTTTGGGTAGTATAGCCATTTTAATGATATTGATTCTTCCTATCCATGAGCATGAGATGTTTTTCTATTTGCTTGTGCCTTCTCTGGTTTCTTTGAGCAGTGTTTTGTAATTCTCATTGTAGAGACCATTCACATCCCTGGTTAGCTGTATTCCTGGATATTCTATTTTTGCAGCAATTGTGAATGGGATTGCTTTTCTGATTTGGCTCTCAGTTTGGCTGTTGTTGGTGTATAGGAATACTAGTGATTTTTGTATAATGATTTTGTATCCTGCAACTTTGCTGAAGTTGTTTATCAGTTGAAGGAGTGTTTGGTCTGAGACTATGGGGTTTTCTAGGTATAGAATCTGCAAACAGAGATAGTTTGATTTCCTCTCTTCCTATTTGGATGCCCTTTATTTCTTTTTATTGCCTGATTGCTCTGGCCTGGACTTCCAATACTATGTTGAATAAAAGTGGTGAGAGAGGGCATCCTTGTCTTGAGCCAGTTTTCGAGGGGAATGCTTCCAGCTTTTGCCCATTCGGTCTAATGTTGTCTGTGGGTTTGTCATAGATGGCTCTTACTATTTTGAGCTTTGTTCCTTCAATACCTAGTTTATTGAGAGTTTCTAACATGAAGGGATGTTGAATTTTATCAAAAGTCTTTCTACATTTATTGAGATAATCATGTGGTTTTTGTCTTTAGTTCTGTATGTGATGAATCACGTTTATTGATTTTCATATGTTGAACCAACCTTGCATTCTGAGGGTGAAGCCTACTTGATCATAGTGGATTAGCTTTTTGATTTGCTGCTGGATTTGGTTTGCAGGTATTTTGTTGAGAATATTTGCATTAATGTTCATCAAGGATATTGATTGGCCTGAAGTTTTCTTTTTTTGTAGTGTCTCTGCCAGGTTTTAGTATTAAGCTGATGATGGCCTCATAGAATGAGTTGGGGAGAAGTCCTTCCTCCTAAATTTTTTTTTTTTTTTTTTTTTTTTTTTTGTGACGGCGTCTTGCTCTGTTGCCCGGGCTGGAGTGCAAAGGTGTGATCTCAGCTCACTGCAACCTCCGCCTCCCGGGTTCAAGCAATTCTCCTGCCTCAGCCCCCTGAGTAGCTGAGACTACAGGCACCCGCCACCATGCCCAGCTAATTTTTATACTTTTAATAGAGATGGGGTTTCACCATGTTGGCCAGGATGGTCTTGATCTCTTGACCTTGTGATCTGCCCACCTCGGCCTCCCAAAGTGCTAGGATTACAGGCGTGAGCCACCGCGCCTGGCCTCTTCCTCCTAAATTTTTTAGAATAGTTCCTGTAGGGATGGTACCAGCTCTTCTTTGTACATCTGGTAGAATTCGGCTATGACTCCATCAGGTCCTGGGCTTTTTTTGATTGGCAGGCTATTTATTACTGATTCAATTTCAGAGCTTGTTATTGGTCTGTTCAGGGAATTGATTTCTTCTTGGCTCAGTCTTGGGAAGGTGTATGTGTCCAGGAATTTATCCATCTCTTCCAAATTTTCTAGTTTGTGTGCATAGTGGTGTTCATAGTAGTTTCTGATGGTTGTTTTTATTTCTGTCAGCTCAGTAGTAACATTCTGTTCATCGTTTCTAATTGTGTTTATTTGGATCTTCTCTCTTAATTAGTGTAGATTGGCCTGTTTTATTAATTTTTTTTTTGCAAAAACCAACCCCTGGATTTGTTGATCTTTTGAATGTTTTTGAATTCTTGATTTTCAGCTCTGATTTTTGTTATTTCTTATCTTCTGCTAGCTTTGCAGTTGATTTGTTCTGCTTCTCTGTTTCTTTCAGTTGTGAAGTTAGGTTGTTAATTTGAGATCTTTGTAACTTTTTGATTTGGACATTTAGTGCTATGAATTTCCCTTAACACTGCCTTAGCTGTGTTCCAGAGATTCTGGTATGTTGTATCTTTGTTCTCATTATTTTCAAAGAGCTTCTTGATTTCTGCCTTAATTTTATTGTTTACTCAAAAGTCATTCAGGACCATGTTGTTTAATTTCCATGTAATTTTATGGTTTTGAGCGATTTTCATTGTGTTGACTTCTATTTTTATTGCCCTGCACTCCAAGAGTGTGTTTGGTATGACTTTGGTTCTTTTAGATATGTTGAGGATTGTTTTTATGTCCAATTATGTGGTCGATTTTAGAGTATGTGCCATGTGGCGATGAGAAGAATGTATATTCTGTTGTTTTTGGGTGGAGACTTCTGTAAAGGTCTATCAGATCCATTTGGTCCAGTGCTGAATTTAGGTCTGGAATATCTTTGTTAATTTTCTGCCTTGATGATCTGTCTAATACTATCAGTGGTGTGTTGAAGTCTCTCACTATTATTGTCTGGGAATCTATGTCTCTTTGTAGGTCTCTAAGAACTTGCTTTATGAATCTGGGTGCCCCTGTCTTGGGTGCATATATATTTAGGACAGTTAGGTCTTCTTGTTGAATTGAACCCTTTGCCATTAAGGTAATGCTCTTCTTTGTCTTTTTTGGTTTGAAATCTGTTTTGTCTGAAATTAGGATTGCAACCCTTGCTTTTTTCTGTTTTCCATTTGCTTGGTAGCTTTTCTTCCATCCCTTATTTTGAGCCTGTGAGTGTCGTTATGTGTGAGATGGGTCTCTTGAAGACAGCATACCATTGGGTCTTGCTTTTTTATCCAGCTTGCCACTGTGCCTTTTAAGTTGGACATTTGGCCCGTTTACATTCAAGGTTAGTATTGACATGTGTGGATTTGATCCTGTCATTGTGCTGTTAGCTGGTTATTATATTGGCTTGTTTGTGTGGTTGCTTTATAGTGACACTGGTCTCTGTGTTTGTGTTTTTGTACCAGCTGCTAGCGGTCTTTCCTTTCTATATTTAGTGTTCCTTTTCAAGATCTCTTGTAGGCAGATCTGGTGGAAATGAAGTCCCTCAACATTTGCTTATCTGAAAAGGATCTTATTTCTCCTTCACTTGGGAAGCTTGGTTTGGCTGAATATGAAATTCTTGGTTGAAGATTTTTTTCTTTAAGATGTTGAACATAGGCCCCCAATCTCTTCTGACTTGTAGGCTTTCAGTTGACAGGTCTGCTGTTAGCCTGATGGGGATCCCTTTGTAGGTGACCTGCACTGTCTCTCTGTCTGCCTTTAACATTCTTTCTTTCATTTCAACCTTGGAAAATCTGATGATTATGTGTCTTGGGGATGATCTTCTTGTGCAGAATTTTATAGGAATTCTCTGTATTTCCTGAATTTGACTGTTGGCCTCCCTAGCAAGATTGAGAAAGTTGGTAGATGATATCCTGAAATATATTTTCTAATTTGTTTGCTTTCTCCCCCTTTCTGTCAGGAATGCCAGTGATTCATAGATTTGGCCCCTTTGCATAATCCCCTACTTCTCAGAGGTTTTGTTCATTCTTTTGTATTCTTTTTTCTTTATTTTTGTCTGATTGTCTTATTTCAGAGAACCAGTCTTCAAGTTCTGAGATTCTTTCCTCAGTTTGGTTTATTCTGCTGTTAATACTTGTGATTACATTGTGAAATTCTTGTATTGTGTTATTCAGCTCTGTCAGACCTGTTAGGTTCTTTTTGATACCAGCTATTTTGTCCTTCAGCTCCTGTATCACTTTATTGTGATTCTTATTTTCCTTGGATTTGGTTTTGCCATCTTACTGAATCTTGATGATCTTTGTTCCTATCCATATTCTGAATTCTATTTCTATCATTCCAGCCAGTTCAGCCTGGTTAAGAACTCTTGTTGGAGAACTGGTGCAGTCATTTGGAGGACACCCTGACCATTGGAGTTACTGGAGTTCTTGCATTGGTTCTTTCTCATCTCTGCATGTGGATGTTTCTTTAACTGCAGTGTAGATTGAGTACAGTCAATAAGCTTCTTTTCTGGATGTTTTCGCTGGGCTGAGGCTTTATGTAGGGTCTTTATTTGAAATTGACTTCTTGTCTCTGGTTTCAGAGTCAGGGTGTGTTAGTGAGGTATTTTTGGTGTTGAAGTTTTGGGTTGTGATCCAGCAGGTGACACTTAGGCTTATTGGTCAGTTGGTAGACTCTTGCTCAGTTGTGTGGCTCCCCTATGGTTCCTCATAGTTGCAGCCATGTTCCCTTTCAGTGCTCTGAAGGTGTGGGTTCCTCTACCCCTTGAGTGCTGGCTGTAATTCACAACTTGGCACTCCTGAGCTGCCTACTGCAGCTCTGGGGCAATCTCAGTGTTTATGTTCCTTCCCCATCATAGAGTCAGCAGAGGAAGATATCTTATTAGTGGTTGTGGCCAAGGGTCATTTGCTTGACTCCTGAGGGCTCCACCCCAGAGAAATGCAGGTCAGGAATCACTCAGTGCAGTCAGCCCAAGCCAGGGATTCCCTGTCTGGTGACGAGCCATGGGGAGTGTGTGCAACCCATGGGAGATGGACTGGCCTCCTCTTCTTGGGTCGACTGCACCTTGTTGGAGTTGTGGATAAGGAACTTAGGGTCTTTGCTCCTTCGTTAGTCCAAGGGTGGCAAGGGCAGTTTCACTGCAGTGGCAGTGGCAGAGAGGCTTTCAGCTGCCGCTGGAGGCTCTGTCCAGGGAGTTGCTGAGTTAGTAATGGCTTGATAGCTCTGGGTTGGGGGTGGCTGGAGGCCCAGGCTTTGTGGACCTGCTTTTTAGTTTTCAATGACTCAGTCTTACCCATGTTTTAAGTTTATCCCTAAATATTTCACATTTTTGATGCAATTATAAGGAGTCTTTTAAAATTTTCATCTTCCAATTTTGATAACTATTACATAGAAATACAATTGATTTGTATATATTGACCTTGTAGCCTTGATGAATTCATTTATTAGCTACATTAGCTATTTTATAGATTCCTTGGAATGTTCTACATACATAACATGTCTTTATGAATAAAGAGAGTTTTCTTTCTTCCTTTCCAAACTGTATGTCTTTTATATCTTTCTCTTGCCTTATTGCACTTGCTAGAACTTTCAGTACACACAAACTGTGAGAATAAACATTCTTTATATACAGCTTTTTAGTCTTTCACCATGAAGTGTGAAGATTGATGTAGATTTTTATACTTTTTTTTTTATTAAATTGAGAAAGTTCCCTTACTAGTCTGAACACCTGTTTATTATGAATGGGTGTTGAATTTTGTTAATTGTAGTTCCTGCGTCTATGAGATAATATTTCTCTTTTATTCTGTTTGTATGGTAAGTTACATTTATTTTTCAGATACTAAATCAACTGCATTTCTGGGATAAACCCTACTTACTCATGATGATTATCCATTTTAGATATTGCTTGATTCCATTTGTTAACATTTTATGAAGGATTTTTGTGTCTGTGTTCATGAGGGATATTGGCCTATAGTTTCCTTTTCTTGTAATATCTTTGTCTGGTTTTCAAGTCATGATATGTTGACCTCATAAAAAATGTTGAGAAGTATTTTCACTTACTCTTTTCAATATAGTTTCTATAGATTTGGTGTCATGTCTTTCTATAATGTTTAAAAGAACTCACAAATAAAATCACTTAGGCCTACAGTTTTTTTGCGGGGTAAAGTTTTTAATTACTAATTCAGTTTTAAAAACAGCTATTGTGTAAATATTATGAATTATATCACATTTGATAGTGTGGTTTGATTAAATCAGGATCCAAAAAAGTCCATTCATTGAATCTATTGCTATGTCTTTTCATCCTTTATAATCTGTGACTTCCCATTCCTCTTTTTTTTTTCCAACTTATCTTTAAAGGAACTGGCTCATTTGTCCTTTAGAATTTTCCACATTTTATATTTTGCCTATGGCATTGTACCTGATGTCATTACTGTTTTTTCTGTTCCTATATTTCCTCTTAATTGGACTTAGATCTAGAGGCTTGATCAGATTCATTCAATTTTTCGGCAAGAATACATCATGGGTGGCCATGGGTACATTACTAGAAGTTAAATATTTCTTACTATTTATTTCTCTTTGTAATGTCAGCAGCCATTGACTATGATTGTCTAGATCCATTATTTCATTAGTGGCTACAAACTGGTGATAATTCTGTTACTCTTTCGGTACGAGAAAACTTTAAAGAAAAACTTTCCCTCATCAACTATTTTCTTATGCTGGAAAAACTACAGAGTAAAGGCCGTTTATATAATAAAGGCTTTGTTCTTTGTCTTCTTAGCACTTTTCAAAATAATTAGTTGGCTCCCTAGACTCCTCCAAAGGTGACCAATGAGGTGTTTTGTTTTGTTGTATCATAAAGTAATGCACTGAGATATAATTGATGTGTTACAATCTTGGCAGTTACTGTTTTCATTGATGGCATATACATCCTGAACTTTAGTTCACTTTTCAAAGTGGTTGTATCAATTTTGTACTCCCAAGAACAGTATATTTTTTGAAGCATACTTGGTATTTTCATACTTTACATATTTTGCAAATATGTTTGGAGTATAAGGGTATATTATTGTGGTTTCACTGCTATTTCTTCATTTTTAAAAATTTAGGACATTAAGTACTGGTATACTGATGAGTATAACTTAGGTCTCTTGTATTTCCCCAATATATTTACTACTTCTTTCTTCATTCTCAGTATAATTATAATTTAGGTTTCAATCTATGTTTATGATGATGATGATGATGATGATGATTAAATTTTAGAGACAGGGTCTTGGTTTGTTGCCTAGGCTGGAGTCCAGTGGCACCATCTTAGCTCACTGTAACCTCAAATTCATGGCTCAGGAGATCTGCCTGCCTCAGTCTCCCAAGTAGCTAGGACTACAAGCACGTGCCACCATGCCTGGCTAATTTTTCATTTTTTTTTTTTTTTTTTGTAGAGACAGGGTTTCTCACTGTGTTGCCCAGACAGGTCTTGAACTCTGCAAGTGAGACCATGTGGTATTTGGTTTTCTGTTTCTGAGTTAGTTCCCTTAGGACAATGGTCTCTAGTTCCATTTGTGCTACTGCAGAGGACATGATTTCATTCTTTTTTATGGCTGCACAAAAGGAGTTTGTGCAAGCAATCCTGTCTCAGCCTCCCAAAGCTTTAGGATTACAGGTGTGAGCCGCTGTACCTGACTGTATATTCATTATTTGATATGAGTATAATTATTACACATAATTTATTTCACCTTGTATATTATGTTTATTTTGCCTTTCTTCCACCTCTCTTTGTTTTTCATGGAGTCAATAATTGCCTTTTTTTAATTCATTAGTTTCCTATGTATATATATTACTAATTTTTCTAATAGAACTATAACACTCCCTTTGATTTTGCCAAACATCAAATAATCTATTACTTTTCCTTCTTTTTCTTTTTTCTTTGTTTTGTTTTGTTTTGAGATGGAATTTCGCTCGTTGCCCAGACGAGAGTGCAATGGCATGATCTCGGCTCACTGCAACCTCCGCCTCCGGGGTTCAAGCAATTCTCTTGCCTCAGCGTCCCAAGTAGCTGGGATTACAGGCATGCGCCACCACGCCTGGCTAATTTTGTATTTTTAGTAGAGACAGGGTTTCTCCATGTTGGTTAGGCTGGTTTTGAACTCCTGACCTCAGGTGATCCGCCTGCCTCGGCCTTCCAAAGTGCTGGGATTACAGGCGTGAGCCACTGTGCCTGGCCTTTCTTTCTTTCTTTTCTTTTCTTTCTTTCTTTCTTTCTTTCTTTCTTTCTTTCTTTCTTTCTTTCTTTCTTTCTTTCTTTCTTTCTTTCTCTTTCTTTCTTTCCTTCCTTCCTTTTCTTTCTTTCTTTCCTTCCTTCCTTCCTTTCTTTCCTTCTTTGTTTTCTTTCTTTCTCTCTTTCTTTCTTTCTCTCCCTTTCTCTTTCTCTCTTTCTCTCTCTCTCTTTTTTTCTCTCTTTCTCTCTTTCCTTCCTTCTTACCATGGGGACATCACAGAGACTTCCCTCCTGCCTCAGTATGGTTTCACTGTGCTCTTGCCCTATTGCAGAGCTGTTGCCTTGAGTTCTTGTTCATTGTTCTTGGAATTCTTTTTGCTCCTCCTTTGTATTAAATCCTGTTTCACCCCTTCTCAAGAAAGAGAAATACTTACCTAATTGTTCAGATTTTAGTGTGTAGAGTTGCTGTGGTTAACAGTTCTTAGGAAAAGTGACTGGTGTTCTCTTCTGTCCTTCTCTTCCATGGTGGGAAATGGGGTTGATGGCCTGGCAAGGTAAAGGGAATGGATAAATGATTGAATGGTAGAGATATTGATAGAAGGACCAAAGACCCAGCTATCTTTCTCTCTTCCTTTCTGCCAAGGTACTTCCAGTTTGGGGCTAAAACACCAGCTGTAGCCCAGAGAAACCCCACAGTAAGCAATGGGACCAAATGCTCTCTCTTGTTGTAAGCATCTTGTTTTTTTGGGTTCCATTTCTCATGTGTCTGGATGACAATCTTGAGATCATAATTGCAGCATCTTAGATTCGGGCTTGGATGTAACGGGAGAAGGGCATGAGGTGGGGGGCAGTATTGGAAGAAAGCAAACATGGTTTGTTCTGAGACTAGTACAAGTAGTTTAGGAAAACTGAATGTTTGTGTAATGGAAATTTTTCTGCATTAACATTTGAGGCCATATGGATAGCTAACAGTAAATATTACTGTGCCTTGATTTTTCCATGTCCGTTTTGTATTCATGCCCCTAGGAGAAAACTTGTGGAGAGGACTAGCTATGATTTGGGAAAGAACTCTTGAATTCTGTGGTCCCTTGGTCAAAGTACCATTTTATTTTTTATTTCATCATTTTATTTTAGATTCGGGGAGTACGTGTGTTTGTTATATGAGTATATTGCATACTGGTGGGGATTGGGTTTCTAGTGTACCCAGTACCCAAATAGTGAACATAGTACGCAGTAGGTTATTTTTCAACCCTTGCTCTCCCCCACCTCCCCACTTTTGGAGTCCCCAGCATCAATTAGTTCCATCTTTATGACCATGTGTACCCATTGTATAGCTCTCATTTATAAGTGAGAACATGCAGTATTTGGTTTTCTGTTTCTGAGTTAGTTCACTTAGGACAGTGGTCTTTACCTTCATTCTATTGGTTCAAAGGATATGGACATGAATTCATTCTTTTTTATGACCGCACAAAGTACCATTTTTTTCTTTTTTCCGACGGAGTCTCCCTCTGTCACCCAGGCTGGAGTTCAGTGGCTGATCTTGGCTCACTGCAACCTCCGCCTCCTGGGTTCAAGTGATTCTCCTGCCTCAGCCTCCTGAGTAGCTGGGCACACGGCACCATGCCTGGTTAATGTTTGTATTTATTTTTTGTTTTTATTTGAGACAGTCTCGCTGTGTCGCCCAGGCTAGAGTTCAGTCGCACGATCTCGGCTCACTGCAACCCCCGCCTCCCGGGTTTAAATGATTCTTCTGCCTCAGCCTCCCAAGTAGCTGGACTACAGGCGCCCGCCACCATGCCTGTCTAATTTTTATATTTTTAGTGGAGATGAGGTTTCATTATGTTGGCCAGGCTGGTCTTAAACTCCTGACCTCATGATCTGCCCTCCTCAGCCTCCCAAAGTGCTGGGATTACAGGCGTAAGCCACCGTGCCTGGCCAATTTTTGTATTTTTAATAGAGACAGAGTTTCACCATGTTGGCCATCCTGGTCTCGAACTCTTGACCTCAAGTGATCCACTGCCTTGGCCTCCCAAAGTGTTGAGATTACAGGTGTGAGCCACTGTACCTGGCCTAAAGTACCATTTTAATAGTCCTGCAAATCTATCTTTTCTAACACACTTGATCTAATCGGTTAGATTGTCTCAAAGATTACAATATGGTGTTAAAATTACCTTCTTGTCTGTTATATCCTTTTGAGATGGTAGGATTTAATAGTAGCCAATTAGACAATCAGAACTTTCCTGTGTAGAAAATTTGAAGTTCTCTAAATGGTCTGGAACAAGTGTCCTATAGCAAGAAACAAAAAATAATCTTTGCATTGCATAGCTGTTAAGTTTTACAAATAAATATGGAATAGATGACTGAGCAATGCTGGAATTCATTTTTCTTGGTTGCTAATTTAAGAGTAAATCAGGCTCAACAATGAAAAGGACACTTGCCCCCAAAATTCATTTGTTGAAGCCCTAACCCTCATTGTGACTATAGGCCTTTAAGGGAGTAATTAAGGTTAAATGAAGTCATAAGGGTGGGGCCCTAATCCAGTATGACTAGTGTCCTTATAAGGAGAGAGAGACATCGGGGATGTGCTCACCTGGAGAAAAGGCTATCTGAGGACACAGAAAGAAGGGAGCCATCTGCAAGTCAAGGAGAGGGGGCTCAAGAGAAACCAACCCTGCTGACACCTTGGTCTTGGACTTCCAGCCTCCACAACTGTGAGAAAATAAATGTCTGTTGTTTAAGCCACCCATCTGTGGTATTTTATGGCAGCCTTAGCTGACTAATGCAGATATATAACTCACTCAAAAAATGAACAAAATTTGCATTTAAAAATGTAAAAATGGCCAGGCATGGTGGCTCATGCCTGCAATCCTAGCATTTTGGGAGCCTGAGGTGGGCAGGCTGCTTGAAGCCAGGAGTTTGAGACCAACCATGGCCAACATGGCATGGCATGTCTCTCCTAAAAATACAAAATTTAGCTGGGCATGGTGGTACACGCCTGTAATCTCAGCTAGTCAAGAGGCTGAGGCATGAGAATTGCTTGAACCTGGGAGGTGGAGGTTGCAGTGAGCTGAGATTGTGCCAATGCACTCCAGTCTGGGTGACAGAGCAAGACTCTGTCTCAAAAATAAAAAATAAAAAATAAATAAATAAAAATAAAAATGGCAGTTAAAAAATTGCAAAATTTAAAATATGCTAATTTTAGTAATAATTATTTGAGTCCTTTATATGTCACAAGCTAAGCATAATACTGTCTCCTCCATCACCCATACAAACTGGAGGCTTTGAGTAAAGTGTCATTCTCTACTAAGTGTATACAAGACTTTGTACTTTTCTTGCAATATTTCTTTAAAATTATTTCACAATAAATTTTTAAAAAATATATAAAAGGATATAGATGATGACCTGAAACGACAAAAAAGCCCCCACAAGTTTTCCCAAACTGAGGATATGCAACTCAGATTGAATGTATATATTTATTATAATCTCCAAAATAATTTCACTTGGTACAACTGCTTCTTAAAACCATATCAATATCAGGCTCAGAATTTAATTACAACCAAGCAATTCACAAAAACACTGAGCAACAAAACATGCTTAATATTTCTTTGAGAAAGACCCTTCAAATATGTGTACAGCATCACTGGGAGTTACACAAAACTGTTACAAGGTGACCATTAAGTGCCCCAATTCTGCACTTCTGACATACATGAATGGCTAATGTAACCACGTTTGGGAATCTTTTTACATCTCAAAATAAAGCTTTCTGATGCAACTTGCCATCCTTTTAAATTTTAAAGGATATTCTTGGTAATTCCTTAGGAAAGTAAAACTACACACACTTTCAGAGAAACAATAAGCTGCTTAGATTTTTAAAATTTTTTATATTATACACTTCCAATTATGGGTTATTTATTAAAGACTTCAAAAAATTTGTTATGTTTTTAAAAGTACCAATTAGTGAGGGAAAAAGTTGAAAATATTCACCAGCATGTTAGGTTCTCCTGAAATCACAGTTTTCTGGATAAATAAATGTAATATCACTAAACAATTTTCACTATGTATTTTATACATAGCCTGGAAAGAACAGTATTTTGGACTGTAATTTGCACATCTTAAATAGTATTTTTTTCTTTATCCCTTTGATAATACTAAACTCTTTCTCTTAAAAATTTATATCTATTTTATAGATATCAATCTTACTATGAATTTTCAACTTTGACTCGAACTTGTTTATGAAAAATATCTAACATCTGCAACTTCAGCTGGTTATACTGGAAGGAGAGGGGTTGCGATAATTTTATTATACCTTGTATTAACAATAAACCTTCTCACAGAGAAGAAAATACTTTAAATACCTTAAATCATATGTACAACAATAAAAATTCACATTTCATGCTTTAGTGAGACACTTAAATCATCCATAAGGCAGTCCTCATAGTTTATTGGAATAGAGCCTTTCTAATATCTGGGCCTCTGCTGTGTGCCAAATACGACGAAGCTCTGGATGTTATGACAGCAGCCAAACTTCTGCCATCCTCCTATCTAGTAGAAAAACGGAGGGTAGGTCTTCGCAGCCATCAAGTTGTGACCACAATCCTCTGTCATAGTGGGGTAGCATCCGACGTGCTGCAGGCCTCAGGACCCACGTGAGTCAACTTGATTGTTTGAAAAGTGCTCAAAAGCCAGGATGTTCTCTAATGTGAGTTGTAGGATGATGATAGCCCTTCTGAGCACAGCTAAATGTGACATGTATGTGTCTATTGCACAGGATTTTATAAGGGTCCAGAAACAGTACTGTATTTCTTTCCTTGCCTATTATATACATTTTTCTGATAAGTTCAGTGTTTCACTGGGAAATGTGACTTGCAGGGAGCTCCCCTTAGGGGCAGGCCCAGCCCTGCCGCTCCCACCAGCCTCATCCACCAGTAAGACACTCTCTGAGTCCTGACCCTGTGAAGAGTCTGAGGTCTCTGATATTCGCAAAGTCCTCAGTGAGGTGGTGTCTTCCTGGGCCAGGCCCATGCCAGGCACACCTGGAAGCAAATTCCTGCCTCCAAGGCCATTTTCACTGAGGTCTGGCAGTGAGAGGTCTGGCAGGAGGGTCTGAGATGTACTGCTGATCTCCTTCAGCTCCCGGGAGATGAAGGAGCGAGAGTGGCCTGACATGGCAGAAGATGTCCTTTGACTGTCTGAGCAGTGCTGTCCGGAGCGCTCCCTGCGGGACCCGCCAATGCGGCAGAAGAGGCATTTGATCTTCTCTATTGCTTTACTGAGCACTGTCTTTCTCAGGAGGATATATATCCAGGGGTCTAGGATGGGGTTCACAGAAGCAATTCGGATGGCCTGCAAATCTGGATTTTTACTGACTTCTCGCTCCAAACTTGGCTGATATAACTGGTTGACGAATACTCGCACCTGCATAAGTGAGATCGCACATTTAGATTTCATCATTAATCAATTGGGAAAACATATAAATGCTATGTCTACCTTATCAATATTAGGAAGCTGCCTTCATTTCTGGTAGTAAGTTCCAGGAAAAGAGGAAGCTACATAATAAGCCTCAGAAAAACCAGTCATGGGCTGGGCATGGTGGCTCACGCCTGTAATTCCAGCACTTTGGGAGGCCGAGGTGGGTGGATCACTTGAGGTCAGGAGTCCGAGACCAACTTGTCCAACATGGCGAAACCCCATCTCTCCTGGCCAACATGGTGAAACCCCATCTCTACTAAAAATACAAAAATTAGCTGGGTGTGGTGGCATGCGCCTGTAGTCCCAGCTACTCGGGAGGCTGAGGCAGGAGAATCATTTGAACCCGGCAGGCGGAGGTTGCAGTGAGCTGAGATCGCGCCACTGCACTCCAGCCTGGTGACAGAGCCAGACACTGTCTCAAAAAAACAAAAATTAGCCAGGTGTGGCGACACACGCCTATAATCCCAGCTACTCAGGAGGGTGAGGCAGGAGAATGGCTTGAATGCGGCGGGTGGAGGTTGCAGTGAGCTGAGATGATGCCACTGCACTCCAGCCAGGGCAACAGAGCAAGAATCTGTTTAAAAATAAAAAATAAAAAAATAAAAACAAGTCACTGCAAAAATGCAATTACATGTTCTGAGTTAGTATAGCTTTAATATTTTTGTAACTATCTTATGATTATCTTCCCTAGAGCAAAGACAGTATACAAAAATGCAATGTGAGTGCAGGTCACATATGTATAAAGTGTTCTTGAGAAGCACTTTATTAACTTCATTTCTGTGAGTGCTTTTAAGTTTTTGTAATTCTAATGAAGTAACTTTTTCCCCCCAAAAGCTACTGATTTCTCTTATTCCAGCTGTCATTTTACATAATTTAAAGGAAACTCATTTTATAAGTCAATTAACCATCTAATCACCAGAACAAGGCCAAGATTCTTTTATTCTAGTCTAGAAAGAATATGCTGAGAAGTTTTACACCAACAGCAGGATCTCCTGTCACCCAGAATGACCAGAGAATAGTTTTTATTTTCTCTATGACTCTGTTCCCCAGTTATAGTAATCACAATGGATGAATGAGAATTTGCTAAATTTAGAAGGAAGGACATCACATTTCAAATAGAGGTAGCTCCATGTGCAAAGTCATGGAAGAATGAAATGATATGTCAACATCTGGGAACTTCAAATGATTCAGCGAATGGAGCATGAATTTGCGTAAACTTACATGATCATTTTAATCCTTAGGGGAAAATGCATTTGTTAAATGTACATGTATATATATTTTTGAGACAGGGTCTCACTCTGTCGCCCAGGCTGGAGTGCAGTGGTGTAATCATTGCTCACTGCAGCCTTGACCTCCTAGGCTCCAGCAATCCTCCTGCTGTAGCCTCCTGAGTAGCTGGGACTACAGGTGTGTGCCATCATGCCTGGCTAACTGTTATTATTTTTGTAGAGATGAGGTCTTTCTATGTTGCCCAGGCTGGTCTCTAACTCTTGAGCTCAAGTGATCTGCCCGCTGCAGTCTCCCAAAGTGCTAAAATTACAGGAGTGAGCCACCATGTTCAGCCTCAAATTTACTCTTAAAGTATTATGATTTTTTTTGCCTAGATATTACTTCTAATTCCACTGGGAACATTTATATAAAAATCTCATCTGTAATTAATATAGAAATAGTAGTAGTGGTAATTCACATAGAAATAGAAATAGAAACAGTAGTATAGAAATAAAAATAATTGCCATATATCTTTAGTAATTATTTAGTAATTATTTCTTGCCTTTAGTAATTATTTTAGGTTAGGGAGAAGAGGTTGAGTCTCACAGTCAAGGAAGATACATAAAAACCACAAAAAGGAGAAAGAACTAACAAAAGCATAGCTGGAGCCATTTAACTAGGGGCAAATATCTCTAACAAGACTTGAGGACGTTGCTGCCTTACTATATACAGCGTAACAATGAATGACTCATGGTGTATGAATCACCTGGAACAGGGACAGTTTAGTTGAGGCTGATGTCAGTTCACAACGGAAAAGGCGATTCATTGACCATTTGCATGTGTTCCTTTGGCACTTACTAGATGTAACAATATTTGGGTCAGGATATTATAGAAAGATTTTCAACAATTTGGGTAAAAGAAGGAAGAATATTTTTTTCTTCCTTTAAAGATTCTTTGAATCTTTAAAATATTCGAAGAAATACATTTCATTAATCTGCAAAATTAAGCTTATATTAAACTTACTCCTGGATGATACTGGATCAGTAAGGTAGAACTGCATTTCTTTTTCTTCCTTAACTGGAATTTAGATCTTAATTAGCTATAGGTCTCTGATCCTCTCTCAAAAGATTTTTGTTCATTTCCTTTGTTATTGTTTTGTTGTTATTCACTTGTTTTGTTTTGAGAACTTACACTCATTGCAAAATCTGACCTAAACTTATTTTGGCAGCAAAACTGAACTGAACAGACTGTGAAGCCATTTAGTTCAATTTATTCCACTTAGAGTGAATATTCCTATGTTCTGGTCCAGGAGTACTGTTCCAGTTCTGATGGGGATATTACATATTTTGCAATATATTATTGATTACTTTTCTAAAAGCCAAGAAATTGTGAATTCTGAAACTCATCTGCCCGTAAATATTTTGGATATGGGATTATGGGCCTGTAAATCTCAGAGAATAAAATAGTGAAATGCCTCTAACCAAGATGAAATTAATATCTTCATATATGGAAGACAGCTAAATCAAGAATGAACTAGAATGAACAGCAGTGTGTAATATCGCCTCTTGAAATACTTTCAGAAACTCCGCTGGGATAAATGATAGTATCAAGGCAAAGCATACTTGATTAAAAAAAAAATCTTTACAGAAAGTAAAATAAAGCATCTTGGTTTCTTCCTTCCATAAGCTTTGAGGTCTTCAGCTATGCCTGGAAACTCAGCAGTTCCCTCAACTCTACAGGCCTTTTCTCAGATGAGGTATTTGTTACTGAGACCCAGAGGTTTTGAGGAACTTAGGATGTCCCCCGTCCTGTTGGTGGCAGAGTCTGGTCTGGACCTCCATGTTGCCTTTTCTGTTCTACCAGTCTGGCTTTCTGTTTAATCATTATTTCCTGACAATGGAATTGTTGGTAAAAAGCATGAGGTCTATATTTTATTCACATCACATACTATGTTCCTAAGGGTAGAAGAAATGATGGAGTTAAATCTGTTAGTATCAAGTCCTGTGTGTGGTTTCTGGAAAAGACCTACGGCCGGGTTTATGCGAACTTGAGCCTTCAAGCCTCCAGGTGGCAGTGTTGCTCCACTTGAGAGTTTCTGATACTCAATACCTCCCTAACAAGCCCTGTGTAAAGCCATCTCCGAGACTCGCAGAACAGAATTTTGGTTAAGTCTGAACCTGACGTTTCTGAGATTTTTGACACTGAAAATGTTTTATTGCTGGTTGCTTCTCCTACCACAACCTCAAAGGAAACATGGCTACTACTGAAAGGAAGAAAATTTTTGAATAGTTAAAATGGAATTTATAGCCATTCAAAGAAGTACATTAGGAGTTAGCATTTTAAAATTTCTGTGGCCTTTTAGAAAGGTTGGAATGTTGTAAAACAATTAATAATAGGTTTTCATAATCAAAGGTGATGAGAGGCAAGTAAAGAATCATTTCTGTGCCTCATCTCATCCACAGCAGCAATGGATTTTGACTAGTATAGGACGGAATGAAAGGAGGCTATATTAAAAGTATGCTCTATTTTAAAGTTTTCCATGGGGGAGGAAAAGTTTACAATTAGTACAAGCCACTGAACCTGGTCATTCAATGTCTTTTCAATAAAGGGGAGTTCACAGGGTAGTAAAAGTATGAGTTTAAAAAGCAAAAGTCCAAATTCAGGTAAAAACATTCTCAAAAGTTGGTCAGATTGAAAAGAATCAATATGAGTTTTACTTTGCAGCGTATCTCAATTGAGACTTACTTCAAGTAGGGAAAGAAAAAAGACAAAACAAACAAAAACTCCACGCATCTTGCAATGTTTGAAAACATATAGCAACCTCTGCTTCACTTTAAATAGGCTACTTGATTTGCTGTTTCCAAGAGGACAGGGACAACAACCCCAGTTGAGATGGGGACATCCGGAGTAGTGCTTCAATGTCTCGTGAGGGGGTGAAAGCACTTTTAGGAATTCTTGTCCAACAGGCCCTATATTTTACATAATTAAACAAGTTCAGGCAGTTTTCAGTGTTGGAAGAGTGTGTTGCTGATAAAACTGAACCTCCGAGTCAGGAGGGAATACGGCCGGGCACGGTGGCTCATGCCTGTAATCCCAGCACTTTGGGAGGCTGAGGCAGGCGGATCACCTGAGGTCAGGAGTTTGAGACCAGCCTGACTAACATGGAGAAACCCTGTCTCTACCAAAAATACAAAATTAGCCGGGCGTGGTGGCGCATGCCTATAATCCCAGCTACTTGGAAGGCTGAGGCAGGAGAATCACTTGAACCCGGGAGGCGGAGTTTGCGGTGAGCTGAGATTGCGCCATTGCACTCCAGCCTGGGCGACAAGAGTGAAACTCTGTCTCAAAACAAAAACACAAACAAAAACAAAAAAACTCACTGAATACAAACAACGTATCTCCTTTCTTCCAATTTTAAGTCTTTTTCTTAGTAGCTCCTGCTGTGTACATGTGGTTTGTTGTTAATATTGGCATATTACAGTATTCTAAATTATTTTATTTTCTTTTAGAAAGGGTCTCACTCTGTCACCCAGGCTGGAGTGCTGTGATACAAACATGGCTCATTGCAGCCTCAACCTCCTGGGCTCAAGCAATCCTCCAGCCTCAACCTTCCAAGTTGCTGGGACCACAGGCACATGTTACCACACCCACCTAATTTTTTTAAAATTATGTTATTCACACTTTTTTTTTTAGGATGATTAGAGATTAGGGCTCAGGAGCAGTGGAACATAACTTTGAGGAAATGCAATAAGTTCAGAAGAAGATGTGGTGGCAAGAAAGCTGTAAGGAGGCTATATGCTGTAGAGATAAATGCCCAAGCTTTGGAAGCAAACAAGCCTCTGTTCAAATCCTGGCTCTGCTCCTTATAACGTATGTACAAATTATTAAAGTGCTTAGTACAGTACCTATCGTATAACAGATATGTTGGCTCTCATTACTTTTTTTTTAACCCATATGTGGAAGCTTGCCCAGTGTGGAAGGTATCAATAATTTGAAAACTGTAGCTTAGAGGTAGCTTTGGGATATAGTTAATAATATGGTATCAAAAACATGTACTTCCTACTTAATAATTTGTTTGCAGGGAATGTTGAAGAAAGAATGTTGAACTCTTGATTAGACAGATTTAGTAATGGACTGTCAAAACAGTAACGCTTTCCAATAAGTGACAAGATCTGTAGCTGGATTTGAATGTGTGCTACTTGTTCTGTTCCAAGCACATAAAAGGAATTTTCTGTATGTGCTCAGTTATCCCACTGCCTTGTTAAGAGTCCAAAATTGACACAGCTGTTACTAGAAGTTCTTATCACTTTCTTTTTTTCAAGTAAAGAATAGTGGAAATAATTATTGACTGGGTGGTGTGTAGGAGAGCTTGGTTCTTGTTCCTTCTAGGCCACTAGCTGGCCATTTGTAGAAGGCAAGTTAAATCTCTACAGGCTTTATAGGTCAACCTCTACACTGAAAGTTTCTGGTTTTTTTTTTTTATTTGTTTGTTTTTAAAGCTCTCACATTGAATATTCTGATAGGAGACTACAAGAATCACGTCAGGGCTAAGAAAAAAATCTTGTTAGGAGATATTCAATACAAACAAATTGACAGGTCAAGAAAGCATAGTGAAATGAGCATTAGACGAGGACTCACCTATAGCTACCCTGTAAGTTGCAGAATGATATAAATTCTTCATTTGCAGCTTGGGAAACTGAGGTGTAGAGAGAGTGAAAATACTGGTCAGCCCTACTTTCTCCTTAGAGCTTTTCAAGATTCGAATGAAATGCCAGATGTGGAAATAACTTACTTTTATGTTACTCAATAGTCTTCAGGTTACTACTACTGGGTCTGCAATTGCATGTTATGACTTAAAACTTCCTTCTAGGCATCGCAATTTTTTAAACTTAGCCAAACTTATTTGAACAAATCCAGTCTTTTAGATTCTGTCACAGTCATACCCAAATTTGTGGCATTTCTCTTGTATGTATAGATGTGCTTCACACTCATCTGACATCCCATCAGTTGTTTTATGACTCCACTTCCAGTTTGCCTACAGTAAACAAAAGCATATCTATTTACAAAGTTTTTATGTGTCCTTATAAACTTTTGCTGATCAAATGCTGGTGAAAGCTTTATAGAGACAACTAGTTTATAGTAAGGAACCAAATAAACAGTCACAGGAAGTATTTTCCTAAGGACCTAAGTTTTACCTCACCAAGGCAGAAGATTAATCAAATTAGCTGTTCTGCCCCTAGCTGAGATGAGTATTTGTTACTTCAGAGTTAAAAAATAAAAGAAACAAGTAAGCAATAAATACAGTCTTGGGTTGCTTGTGTATGGGGGAAAATGACCTTCGAAACCCTATAGTAACTGTTTAGCCCTAAGGCAAAATATTTGATTATAATAATCATCTTAATATTCATTAGTAACTGCAAAATTAGGCACTAGTAATTCACCAAGCTACAGCATTTAAAACCAGGACCTTAGGAGGCTGTCTTGCTTGCATATTTCTAAAGAATTCAATCCTTTTCGTTTATCTTAAATGTAGACTCTCACTTCTTGTTCTCACAAAATTTTAGAAGTTCTCACTTCCAAAATTCTCCTATATTTAAAAAAACTATGAGACTGGTTATAAATAGAAGAATGGACAAAATGACAAGAACCACCTACCCACTAAATCTTGTCATGTGATGTTCCTTGTAGATCATACTTACACCTTCTCTGATCATTAATTATGAGCCAGTTCAAAGAATGCTGCAGGTTCAGCACAGTTCCTTACATCCACAACTAATTTCCCAACCTTTCTCAAATTTCCACTCCAATCTTAACTCTATTTATGAAATATGTATATTTTGGATAGCAAATTAAAATGTATTTTTTATACTAAACTCAATACCAACCCCCCTCTAAGAGCTGTAGCTCTTTCTTCCCTGGTGTCCAGGAGGCAAAACCTTGGCTGCTTTTCAGTGGCTGCTTGTTTTCCTTAGGTATTATATCAAGCTTTCTGAAATTCCAAGTAAACTATATTTGCCATGTTAGCCTTTCCAAAGCATTTAAAATGATTCCAACGCTTTGATTTTCCTTAAATGGGATTAGCAACCACTTGATTTGATAAAATTAGATGCTTCATTAGTTTCTTTGGAACTGAAGATAAGCTCAACTGCTTTCAATGTCAGAGAGTTCTGAGCTTTAATCTTAATTTACAACATGAATATGAAAACATGAAAAAAGAAAGTTGTAAAAGGAAGCCAAGGAAGACTGTATTTGCGGAAGGGTTTTTGATTATTTCAGTAATTGCTAAATTGTGTGGGGGGGTGGGTGGGTAGCATAATGAACCCATCATTTATCACTAATTTATAATTAAACTGATTCTGAAATTAGACTTTAGTAGCCAAAACTAAAGGCAACAAACTGATGCCACTGCTATTTTAGGATTCCTTATTTCTCACAAAGCTATATAAATACTTGACTAATGGGATTACTTCTTAATTGAGCTAGTTTCAATTTTCAGGTCAAGATTACTTAAAATTTACTACACGTTACTAACATTATACAGGTGGACAGTATTTCTTGTTAGTTAAAATGTGGTTAATCTGCAAACCACAAATACAGCTCCTATAATTTCTTGCCTCTAGGTCCTCAAATAATTTCAAGGCTTTGTGTAAGGGCCCTGAATCTTAGGTCCAGGTCTACCACTTCAGCCTATGAGGTGAATTAAGCCTTGTATGTCTCTCTAGATGTTGGAAGAAAATAATTCATCCGTGGCTGTGCAGAAATCCATAGCTTTACATGCTTACTTCCAACCAAAACACATTTATAAAGTATGTGCATGTTGCTAACCTTCTAGCTCTAATTCCTCTGTCCCTTTAAGTGGATGTTCTGAAAATAACAACCATTCACTTTGTCATTTACTGTTCTGTAAAACACAAGGCAGAGACCCAGGAACAGGGGCCCCATCAGGAGCAGTGTTGTTTTTTCCAAAATCTCACTTTATTCTAGGTTGCCATTACAGACAGTAAAATATATTTATGTGGCTCAAGTGTGACTTAACTCTGTAAATTATATTGGGTCCTGGAATGGCTTAAAGGCTCTTATGGCCTATTATATTTACTTCTGTTTATACAAATTGGTAAGAACCTACTGTATTCTGGCTCTGAGCCCCCTCTAAGTTCCTTCCATTTACAGTCACTTTTATCAAAGATATATTTTTACACCAAAGATCCCTGGACAGTATCAATAAGGAAAAGGAAAGAATAATAACCCATTACATTTTTATATTCTCTTGTTCCCAACAAGCATAAGAAAAAGCAGTTATCTCTTTTTGAGTTGGTAGTTTAGAATTTCCAGGAATGCAGTGTTTTGGAAGATGGAAGAACTCATAACTAGTTGCTTTCAAGAGAAACTCTAGATAAAGTATTGCATTATTCTGCCCATCTGCTTCTGGTGCATTCCATTTTAGCCACAGGCAAAGTAGAAAACTAGGTAGGGTTTGAACCTTTCTGTTTATCATATTTTAAAAGTTAATCCAAAGGCAATTCTTAAAAGATGAACTAAAAATGAAGTGTACCAAAACTCCAACCCACGCTTTACAAACGCCAAAATGAGAAATGTTCTACGAGGGAGACGTGATGTAATAACACATGAGCTGGGTCTGGCCTCAGACGGCCTAAGGTCCATTACAAGCTGTAGAGCTTTGGCTTGAAGAAACAAAGACAGCCATCTCTAAACCTCGGTTTCTCTAAAATGGTACTGTACCTCGCACAGTTGTCGAGAATTCAAATCTCACACCCTATGTATATCAGCCTGTCCATAATTAGTCACCCTGAGAAACTTTGCTTTCCTGGTCTAGACAGAATGAAAGAAACTGAGTCTGGACCCTGCCCTGTATATGAATTAGAATTTGTGTGCTTTAAGCTGCCCTCCCAGGGCACACCATGGTAAAGAGCAGGGAGCCTAGCTTGACTGTGTAGGTTCGGCTGGATTATTTTAAGCATATCATTCACTCCCTCAGTGAAGTGAGGGAGTTAGACTAAAACACCTCTTGATATCTCTTCTAGCTTTAAAATTCTACGCAATCCACGGGGGAAGAAATTCAAGAAACCTTGCATACATCAAAACACCAAAAACCCCACTTTCCTTAAAAATGGTTTACAACGAACAGATCACCATCCCTGACGTTTCAGGTTTTGCAGTTCACAGTACGGAGGAGTGGGCTAAGTCACACTACAGCAGGCTCCCCTCCACCTCTAACAGAGGTGCGGGGGGTTTTCTTGGAAGACTCGGCCAGTGTCAGGCAGCAAGGGGTAAGGGCTGTCTCGGTGGAGAAAGAAACCCAGGCTTCCGGGAACATAAACTGGGGGATGTAGGGGCAAAGCACCTGCTAAATCTCGTTAGGGTTGGGACTTCAAAGAGGGTTGGGCCTGCTCTGAGAAACAGTGTGGGAATCCCAGCCCCGACCTAAAGGAGACACGTTCACTGCCAAGGACTCAGAGGGAAAGCAGGGAGCGGGGAATGGAGGCGGGAGGTGGATGCGAGTAAAAGGCCGAGTAGGGCCCCAGCCCCGGTCACTCACCACAAGCGGGATGGAGCAGATGAGCACCACCAGGGAGGTGGCAATGAGTAAGATGACCATCTGGATCTCGGCGCCCGCGATGCGGCGGAAGCTCCGGCGGCGCCGAAAGTCGCTGAGGCGCGGCAAGGCTGGGGAGGCAGCGGGGTGGCCCCGGGAGGCAACCGAGGTCACGGCGGCCGCGGCCGCGTGGTGCTGCTCGGTGCCCAGCGAGGTGCGGCGCATGAACTGGCGGTGCATGCGGAGCAGCGCGCCGCACACAAGCACGTTGCAGAGGACGGTGGCGAGAATGAGGAAGGAGCTGAAGCCCGCGTACATGTAGGAGTAGGCGGCGTGCGCCGTCACGTTGGTGGTCCAGTCGATGAAGCACCAGGTGTCTGGGTACTGCAGCCGCGAGCTACCGAGACCCATGTTGGGCAGCGCGCAAAAAAGCACGTTGGACGCATAGACTGCAAAGAGCGTGAGGCCCGCCAATCGCTTGTCCACGTAGTGGCTGTAGAAATAGGCATGGTTGATGGCCAGGTAGCGCTCGACACTCATGGCGCAGATGATGCTGAGGCCGGACAGGCTGAAGAAGAGCAGAATGAAGGTGCTGTACTCGCACAGCGGCTGGCCCCCGGGCCACTGGCCCTTCATGTACGTGGCGATGGTCACCGGGCTCACCAACAAAGTGCCCAACAGGTCGGTGACAGCCAGCCCACATACCAGCGTGTAGAAGGTCGTCTCCTTCTGTTCCTTGCGCGACTTGCACAGCACCACGATGGCCACCAGGTTGCCCACCACCCCGAAGATGAACATCACCGCCGGGATGGTCACTGGGCTGTTCAGCCGGTCGGGGCTCAAGGAGGCGGACGCATTGACCCCGGGAGTGGACATGATAGTGGCTGGCGGTGCGCAGCCTTGGAGTGCAAGGCTGGGTCTGGGGATGGTAGAAGAGAGACAAAGCTGCCGTGAGCGGAAATTACCACTTGTAAGGTGTTAGACCCGCGCCCGAGAAACGATACACTGATAAGACAAGGGGAGTAACTCGATCCTACTTTCTGGATTGTACCCACTTACCAACTGCGGCCACCAAAATCTCCAGGCTCGCGATACGTCCTGCCAACAGCACACTCTTGCTGACATTAATATTTATAAACTGATTTTCCCATTCCTCTTCCTCCCCCCAATCCAACTCACTACATTGCCAAGATGAATAAGACCCATCTCAAGGGAAAAGGAGCTCGCTAGTGCTATTCTTGATAGATTCTGAATCAATAAAATGCTCACTGAAAACAAGTTACAAAAGCAATTTGGAGAGCGCGCTCTTCCCTTCTTGGCTCTCTTCGGCGAGGGCCGCATCCCTGCGTTCTCTACCCGTTGACCCCAACGTCAGCCCAACGCCATCTCACCTGTAGCGGCAGCAGCGGTGGCAGCCTCACGAGCCCCCAGGGTCAGCCCTCAGATGTCCTGGACCCGCCTCCAACCTGCTTTCACCTTGTCCTGCTCAGTCTGGAAATTGCCAAATCTTCGGCTTCTCAAAGCCGGTCTCAGTGGCTGTCGATTTTTGGACACTGAGGTCAGAGTTGCCAGCTTTCAAAAACTTGGGAAACAAGACGGGCAGCGGGATGGGTCAGTGAAGAATGGTGCTGGATTTCTTACTCGCTATTTTTTTTCCTTCAAAGACGAGTCCCAGCTTTGCAGTGCCCGCCGGTCTCGTCTGCGGGAGGACAGCGTTCAGGTGTGAGGCTTTGCGCGCAGGTGGCGCGGAGCCTTGGTCCCCAGCTCTGGCCGCCCTCCACCCCAGCCACGGGCAGCACGGGCGGCTACTGGAGTTTGCGGCTGCCGCTGAGGCCGCTCCTGGCTACCTGGGGGCGGCTCGGGGTCCACTCTGCCCGAGGCTCTGGCCTGGGGCTGTTCATCTTCCTCTCGGGCTGCCGGGCTTGGAGCTCCGCTCTCGCTTTTCCACCCTCTGTACAAACTTTTCTCCTCCTCCAAGTTTCCCTGGCGGAGGCGGAGGCAAACCGCGCGCTGCCCGGGCGCCCATTGGCCGGATTGGAAGGGGGCGGAGCGCGTCCTCCCTGGGCGCAGCTGGGAAGACTGGCGGGGGGCGGTGTCTGGGCTGGGGCGGGGCTGGGCTGCGTGGGGCGGGGCGGCTCCCGTGGTTTTCACGCCCTCGGAGGTGCGGAGTGGGAGCTCGGAGGAGACCTTGGGAAGCCTCGGTGCTTTCCCCGGCGACCGCTTAGCCGCTCCTGAACTCGGCTTCCAGTGGGGCCACCACTGAAACCGGCGACCGTTTCCGCCTCGCTGCCTGCCGCTCGGAGTGTACTATTTCTTGAACCTCCTGTCCGCGGGCCGCAACATCTAGATCGTGGAAGAGAGGGCAGTTGTTTTAGGATTCTACCTAGGGTTGGCCGAGAAAGGAGGAGAAATACGGTGTCTGTTTGCGCTAGCGCGTGCGCCCCGGGGTTAGACTTGGGTGCGCCCAGCGGACGTGGTAGGTGGGTGGGTGGGTGGGTACCAGATTGGGCGGGGAAATAACGAAGAATCCATCCTCTCACCATAAAAGGAGTTGGAGTCAGTTGGCAGTGCCCAGACTGCGGGCTGCGCTTTGTCGGGCACCCCAGGCAAAAAAGAAAAAAAAAAAAAAAGAAAGAAAGAAAGAGGAGGAGACAGTGATTGCAGCCTCTCCCGGCGCAGGTGGCAGAGCCTTGCGGCTCTGGAGAGAGGTGGAGCCTTGGTGAGGTTAGGAGGACTGCCTAACTGCGATCTTTTTCTCCATTCTTCCTCCTGGGAACTTCTCCGCCCTGAAAGGGTAGCGTGAGCTTCATGCCTTCGGCCGGCCGTGTTATACTCGTTAGACCCAATTCACCATGAATCCTTTGAAAGACTAGTGGAGAGTGAGAAGGGGGTTTCAAAGTCACTGGAGTAAAGGAATTCTCCAAGCACCACCTCATGATTAATTCTTGGAAAAGCCTGTTTGCGCGGCCCTTAGAATCATTTTGACTTCTTGTCTAATGGTGAAGTTTTTCTCTGTAATCCTTTTACTCTGTTTTCTAAAACCAGAACTAAAAACCTAAAAAATTGTAAAACTTCATGGTGTAATTAAAACCCCTTCACCATTTTTTTAAAGTAAGATTGTGTGGCCTTATTGCACAATTTAAATTCCTGGAAAAACCTCTTCCCATCTGCAGTGTACAAGCATTCTAACATATTATGTCTCCTCACAGGGTAAGTAAATAACTGGATTCTTTTATGTGATAAGCAGGTACCCATTTCTTAAATGTTATTTCGTGAACGAACAAACCTCCTAACTGGTTCTTCAGTTAGTCTCAGCAACACATGGGTAATAAGAGAAACTAAAAGGGCTTTCCGATTTCAAGTAATTACAGGTCATAAAATATCCAGAATCATATTTACTTGCAAAAGGCACTATATGGATATACTAATATAGAATTATTCTGTTTATACTATTTACTTAATAATATGAGAAAGAAAAATACATATTAGCCAATATTAAGATTGATGGTGATTGGTCATTTTCTTAAAATCTTCTTTTAATCAGTACTCTAACCACTTCTGTTGTCGATGCTTCCTTTGAACTGTAACCTCTAGGATTGTGTCAGCACAGAAAACAAATCAACATTAGAAAAAAGGAAACTGCACACTCTGCGCCATTCCTCACTAACCACATTGCTTTGCTATCACTCGTGTCAGTTGCTTGTCAGTAAATATATGGAGGGGAGGTTGGGAAGTCCCTTATATTCACTTTCTGCTAATACAAATATTTTTTTTCAATTTTCTTTCCATATGAAGCTTGTAAAAGAGAAAACAATTGGTTGCTATTTATTAATTTAAGAATGATGAAGAATATATTAAATATAAAAACTGAGACACACTGCTGAGATAATTAGTAACTGTTACAGGTATTAGCATGTCATTGACAAACCAGACTTTTTATCAATTGAGCTATTTTTCTTACTAGTCCTTTGAATTTTCTTTCTACAGTAGCTTTAGGAAGAAGGAAAATAAATAACCTAATGCTCAATACTAAAAAATTGTAATGAGGTTTATCTGTAGTCTCTTTTGTTGTATGATTCTTAAAACTTAAATTTAGCTTTCAAAAGTAGAAGTTGAAAGTTTAGGTAGCAAATTATTTTATTTTCTTAGTTTGAAAAACTGGGACAGTGGAGTTCAGTTTCTCTTACACTCTGCCAGGAATTTGCATTGCAAAAGGAAAGGAAAAATTGCCATAATTATGTGGGCAATTCTTGTCATTTTTTTTCAATGAAAAGATTTTTATTCTAAGCACTTTTAAAATTCTCCCTCGCAGTTTCTGCCACAATCCCTACTTCTCTATGCTGGAAGACCCCAGTTCAGTTATTTAAAACTGTCATTAAATAACTCTCTGAAGGTTTGAACTACTCCAAGAACTGTTTGATCAGTTTGATTGCTCTGTTATAGCTAATTATTTGACGAGTTTTTTGAGTAAACATATTAAGGTGGGAACCCCTTTATAAACAAAGGCCGCTTGGGAGCTAGTAACCACTTTTAGTTTTCCTTGGATCAAAGGAAATATGGGACAGACAGGACCTGGGCTCAGCCAGCAGGAGTAGGGTGAGAAAGGGGATCATTTCCAGGAGGAAGGCAGCAGGATGAGTCAGATCTGGCCTGGACCCCTTCCTGAGCCGCAGCTGGCAGGATCTTAGAGCATTCCTGAAGCACTAATATTCATGTAGCAAAGCCTGTGCAAATTGTGTTTGCTTTTCTCTTTCATGACAGGCCATGCAGAGACTCAAAACAGAGTGTGAAAGGCATCTATCAGGTACAAATAACAAAGTACCCTTGGACACATTTGCCCTCCACAGGCTCTTCCAGTTGGTTCAGTGGATTACAAACATGGCATTCACCTGACCCTAAGATGACTGCCTTCCCTTTTTAGTGGTACATTTCAAATGTGTGCCCTCTTAATTATTTTCATTTTCTAAGCATGAAGTTTATGCTGAGCCCAATGCCTGGAGCTGACACATGTCAGTGCTGTGATTAACTCCCCAACATCTTCATGTGGCGATAAATTACTGCTGTGGAGGCTGGCCCCTACTGAGTGATTGCTTCAGGCTGCTCTGACAGCCTGCTCTGACAATTACACTCCTCAAAGTAATAGCTTTCTGCTCTTTTATTCTGCTCGCTCCCTTTTCTTCCCTCCAGTTTCACCACACCCCCATGTGGATTGGACCAATGGGCAAAGAAAGGAGATTATTTACGGGCAGTGGCCTTTTTTTTTTTTTTTTTTTGAGACAGATTCTCGCTCTGTCGCCCAGGCTGGAGTGCAGTGGTGCAACTTGGCTCACTGCAACCTCCGCCTCCTGGATTCAAGCAATTCTCTTGTCTCAGCCTCCCTAGTAGCTGAGATTACAGGCATGTGCCACCATGCCTGGCTAATTTTGTATTTTTAGTAGAGATGGGGTTTCACCATATTGGCCAGGCTGGTCTCGAACTCCTGACCTTGTGATCCACCCCCTTCGGCTTCCCAAAGTGCTGGGATTACAGGCGTGAGTCACCGCTCCCAGAGTGGCCCATTTTTGAAGATACAAGTGGAGAAATAAAGCCTTACTAGTTAAGGAGTCTCCCCTACAGGAGGAAGGACCTTCTGATTATATTTTGGTTTCTTCTCATACCCAAATTGCTGTATGTTTTAGCAATGTGGAGGATGCACAGAAACTACCTGGCTTAATCAATAGCAGCAGCATCACCTGTAGCTCATATTAGTTTATCACTTTCCATAGCAGTTTCACACTTGGCGTTCACATGCGCTTTTATTAGCAACCCTCTGAGGAGGTTAGGTAGGTGTGACAGAGTCTGCTGTGTTTCACCAAATCTTGTTTCCATTTCCTCTGGAACACATAGCTGCGTATTATTTCCCAAACTGACTTCTTGTGGTTAGGTGCAGCTCATGTGACTGAATTCTGGCCAATGGAATAGAGGTAGAATTGATATATGCCACTTCCAGGCTGGGTCCCTATAAAACCCAGTCCTTTGTGCTATTGTTCGTCCTCTGCCAACATAATACAGGCCCCGGGTATATGGCAGAGCCACTAGATAGAAGGTGACTTGGCCTCTGAGTGCCTGTATGGACCTCATTCCAATCCCAGCAGCCCTCACTGGACAATGAAGTGAATGAGAAATAATGCACTGAGATTTGAGGGGTCCCTTGTTTCAGCAGTTAGCCTATGCTGACTAATTTAGTACGGTTAATGTAATCTTCCTTCAGTGAGTGAGAATGTGGGCACAGAGATTCTATATGGCTTGCTCAGAGTCACAAGAATTAGTAAGAATAGCTGAAATTTATCCAATCCAATGCTCAGCCTATGTGAGACATCATGCTAACTGCAACATGCATACGCTGTCGAATTCTCACAGCAAACCTGTGAGGAAGGTACTAGGCAGTCAGATGCCCATTTCACAGATGAGCAAATCAAAGTTTGGTTAATGAATGCTGGGAGTGTTTTTTTTTGTTTTTTTTTTTGTGGCGGGGTCCCAATCTGTCACCCAGACTGGAGTGCGGTGGGGCGATCTTGGCTCACTGCAACCTCCACCTCCTGGGCTCCAGTGAATCTCAGCCTCCCAAGTAAGCCGGGACTACAGGCAGGTGCCACTATGCCTGGCTAATTTTTGTATTTTTTTGTGGAGATGGAGTTACCCCGTGTTGCTCAGGCTGGTCTCGAACTCCTGGGCTCAGGCGATCCACAAGCCTCCACCTCACAAAGCGATGGGATTACAGGCATTAGCCACCACACCCAGCCCAGGTGTTGTCAGTTTTGAAAGGCTGCCCAGCAGCTGAACTCCTTTTCTATTAGTAAGAATCCTCCATTGCATAATATTATTTGGAGGCAAGACCTAGCCTGCCATGAGAGAAACTAAATGGGCTGGATTTTCTCCTTCCATCCTCTGCCACGGCTTGAGCATATGACCTTTGCTTGACTTATCAGATACCACTGTTTAGAAATTTAATCTTGAAGGAGTGGCACAAAGACGTAAGAGCAATTTCAGAAGTCATTCACAGCAGCAGTATGTCTGGGGTTTGTGGTGTCAAGGGTCCTGCAGTGATAATGGCTGTTGGTTGAGGCATGCTAACTACTACTTGGTTAGGATAGTGTGACCTTGGCTGAATTTCCTGCTGGCAGCCTTCCTGTTGACTCTTTGTGTAATTGGTTGTCTTTCCAATAAATTACTTTCCTGCTTATATTAACCATGCTCAGTTTCTGTTGCTTGCAAATAATAAGCCTACCTAGGACAGAGAAATTGAGTAAACTCTCTAAGATCACAGTTCTGATAAATGGCAGAGCAAAGATTTTAATCTAGGTCTCTTTGATCCCCAAACCTGTACCCCTAACTTCTATGTATCTTAACCCAAACTAGACCTTGAACCACATAACTCTTAGTCCTCTTTTTTCTCCCTCAACATCATTGCCTTTGGGCCAAAGATAATCTGGGTTCAAGGCCATAGTAAGTAGGTTGCCTAAGGCTTAGTAAAAGGGAGTTTTCATTAAATGGGTCCTTTTAAAGGTTAAGTAACGTAATACAAATAAGATGTCTAGTACGTATTAAAACATTAAAAATATTAGCCTATTATTGGTTATGTTTTCAAAATTCACTTCTTATGATTGTATAATTAGTTTTTGGCCATAACGTGTTTAGAGGGCATTGTGATAAATTGAATATATATAACTTTGATGGAACTTATTTTTGCCTGGGCCTAACTAACCCCAGATATCCAAAGACTGGTTGTGTACATAACCACAAAGAAGGAATTAAGATAATTAGTTAGATAACTTAGACAACCCCTCCCTTCCTTTTGATGAGAAGGAAAGAATTACTTTCAGTGAGATGATTTCTGTTGCCTGCTTATACTGCATAAATTCAGTAAGATGATTGCTTAGGGGCACATTTAGTATTGACTGTGTAATTACAGTGTAGCTATTACAGAGGAAAATTAGTGAATTTTACCCCAGACACAGAATTCATCTGGTTTTCTCCTATAATATGTTGCTAATTTTTTATTTTGAGATGTCTGTAAGAAAAACAGAGGCACATTTATTTGGAGAGATGAATGCGAATTTGCCTGGAAACGAGGAATGAATATGGTGGCATTAAGGGGGTGGGGTGGGAGGGAGAGTTGAGAGGGGGACTTTTTCAGTTAAAGTGGAAAGAAAAAGAACAAGTGTCTTTGTAAGCAAAGATGTATTCAGGAAGGAAGCTGCTCTTTGACAAAGGACTCAGGTTGCCCTGTCAGAGACTATAGCTATGGAGTCCATTTCCCTGGCATCAGCTCATCTTGGGCACATCTGGGACCCTGTCCTGAAAAGACTGCTAGTGCTCTAGCACAGTCCTTGGCACAGCAAGAGTGGCATGAGCATTCAAGAAATTAACCCCTTGATCTTTGTGTTCCATACAAGTTCCATTTTGCAGCTAGTCTCACAACAATCTCTTTGCTTATAATACCTATATACATGTAGATACACACCTAACCTGAAGAGGCATGGGCACATGTCACTGCCCTCACCCCACCAATAAACATGTTCCTCATGCATTTTCAGACATAGTTCTCTCCAGTTGACCTAGAACACAGAGAAGCATGATGTTTTCATTCTCTAGTGAGCAGGGGGCATTTGCCTGGTATACTCATTGTGCTTGAACTGGCCAACCACAGAAATTTCTGCCTTTCATCTTTCCATTCATTCATCCATTCAACAAGTGTTTATGGAGAGTCAACTGCGTATAACTCTGTGCTAGCCTCTGAGTTTGCTCATTGAATAAAATAAACAGTCCCTGCCCTCATATAGCTTACTGTGCAATAGGGGAAAGCTTTCAGTCCAGAAAGGGAAACGGACATCAAATGTACAAATAAACACACACAAATATACATTTAAACACTCTGATCAATACCATGAAAGAAAAGAACAGGACAGGTTTCCTTTAGATTTGAGATTAGGAATGGACATTCTGAGGAAGTGGCACATTCTGAAGAAGGGTATTGTTTGTTTCTCTTCAAAATACCTCTCTTGTTAACAAGAACAGGTTCTTTTCCACCCCAAGAACAGGAAGCAGTAAGCACTTTCTGGCTCCAGGCCTCATATCTACTCTGTCTGATGCCTCAGAGAAGACGGTTGAGATCCTTCAGGCCAAGAACTGGAGCACAGAACGTTTCTGGGAATTCAGAGAGTGCATCCTGAGGAAACTAGGAACTGAATATGTCTGAGTGAGGAGCTTTGAAATATGGGAAACTGTTCAAGTTTGAAAAGAGGAACTTATGACTCAAGAGAATCTGTCACTTAACCATGTTGCACAGTGAACTCCTGCAACAAAAGTCCAAATCTCATAACTGGTGGGGAGGAGAGATAAAGTAGGGTTGTTTTCTGACGATAATACTAACTTCAACATCTGTTGAAACTCAAGCCAAGAATTAGTTTTAGGCCTGGTGTGCTCCTTGCCTTCCAGGTTAAGGGTTCGGATCACAGAGGAAACTCAAGAGTTAAAACTCTGCTGCAGTTTAAGAAGATCTGAAGGTATGAAAGTCTGAGGAAAGTCAGCTCCTTCAAAATAAATGAATTAGATGGGCTATTTTTGTTGTTGTTGTTGTTGTTGTTTTGTTTTTTGAGACAGAATCTCACTCTGTCACCCAGGCTGGAGTGCAGTGGTGGAATCTTGGCTCACTGCAACCTTCATCTCCCGGGTTCAAGCAATTCTCCTGCCTCAGGCTCCCAAGTAGCTAGGATTACAGGCGCACACCACCATGCCCGGCTAATTTTTGTGTTTTTAGTAGAGACAAGGTTTCACCATGTTGGCCGGGATAGTCTCAATTTCCTGACCTCGTGATCCACCCACCTCAGCCCCCCAAAGTGCTGGGATTACAGGCACAAGCCACCCCGCCCAGCCAACTTATGCTTTTTTTTCTTTTTAAAAGCTACAGTGATGTAACAAGAAAGGAGATTTGATTTTTCATATGAATAGCATTTTTGTTACTATAAGTTTTTCTGATGCCAAATTATTTTGACTATGTTTTTCTAGAAAATTATTGATTGTATGTTAAAAGAGCCATAAAATTTGCCTAAAGCAGATCTGTAGAAAGATTAACTTGTTTAATCTAACCAAAGAGAAGTGCCTATTGAAGACGTCTAATTTGAGGGCTGAGAAATCAAATGTAGACTTTTTTCTCTCAATCCTGAATTAATGTAAAAGTGTCAGTTTTTAAGAACTCATAAATTTGTGAAATTTTGGTGGCTGAAAGAACAGCATACACTTCTCAAAATTATCTTGCTATCTTAATGATATGTCTTAGTCTCTGATCATATCCCATCACTGCTGCAGGGATTTGAAAAAATACGAAGGCGGTACATTGCCTAAAATGTGATTTACTCTGAAACGAATTGAACTGTGTTCAACTTAAATTTCGATAGCAGTCAGTTCTTCCATGAGTATTTTACTTATGTATCTTAAACATTTTCCCTTGGCATTTTTTTCAGGGTGAGGTTACTCTCTTTGGAATTTGACAAAACATGTTTTTGCATTTGACTTTTTTCCTGTTTTTATGAGATGAGATTTGTACAAAAGGGTTAGAGGATCAAGTCTACCTTTTACAAATTTGAACAAGCACATTCACTTTTGGAGAGAAATACCTGAGATTTCTGTAGCTTTATGAAAACCATATTTATCAGAAAGTGTTCAGTTCTGTCCAGGTAATTCCTAGATTTCTGTGTAATGGTTGCAGGGTGAGGGGGTGCTTGTTTGCTTTTAGAGGCTTGGGGGAATAATTTCCTTTGCAGAGCCAGTGTCAACGAGCTACCGTGTTAATTGTGGTGACATTTTAAGCTTGGGGCGGATGCTAACATCTCATTTTCCTTTCCATCCATAATAATGATAAAAGCTTTCCTAGAATTCATTTCAAGGGTCACTCTTGGGAGCTTCCTTTTTTTTAATTAAATTTTTTTTTTTATTATTTGTAGAGACGAGGTCTCACTATGTTGCCAAGGCTGATCTTAAACTTGTAGACTCAAACTATCTTCCCACTTTGCCCTCCCAAAATGTTGGGACTACAGGCATAAGCTACTGCACCTGACATGGGGAACTTCCTTTTCATACAGCCCTTTCCTTAAGAAAGTGCTCTATGACAGTGGTGGCCCCACCACTCTGCCTTAGAATAGCAGTCATGTATTGAGCCCTGAATCAGCAAACCCGGGAATGTAGACAACCAGGACTCTAGACACCTGTCCAAAATGGTTTGCAGAGCTAAGCCAAGCAGAGCTTTACTCCTTCTTTCCCTTCTCCTATTTCTTTTTTCTCTCTTTCCATTCTTTCCTTCATTTCTCACTGTTTACCAACTTCAGTAGCTAACATGATTAAGCACTCACCACGTACCAGGCAATGTGAAAAGGCTTTTAGTGAATTTCTCTGCCTGTTTTACAAATGAGGATACTGAGATGGAGAGAAGTTAAGTAATTTTTCTAAGGTCACAAACTCGTAAGTGCTATGGCAGAGTGTGTATGTTACTGACCACTGAGTTATACTGTCCCATTCCTAAACTCCTCGCCCCATTCCTTAAAACACAAAAGAACAAAAGCCACCCCATTTCAATAAAGGAATAAAGGTAAAACTTCCCTGAATAATAATGGTATATTCAGTCTAGCCACCTACCGCCCATCCCCGTGCCCTCAGGAAGCGGGTACCAGAAACAGGAAGCAGAAAATGTTTCACAGTATTTCTGATTTAATCTTATAGCTACTTATTTTAATTTTCTATTTCATGTGGGGTTAACTTACCATTGCAGCTACTGCCAAGGGGATTGGTAATAATTTCTATGACGTTTAAATGTTTAAATATTTCCTTGTGAAGCCTTGGCTTATTCTGTTCACAAACACATGTGGAAATCAACTTTCCTGCTTAGGTTGAGCCTGTACATAGTGATGAAGTGAACAGTTGTGTCAATATCATGAAAAAACACGGAACAAGTGCAAACTATCTGCCAAGGATTGTACTAAGCCCTTAATATTTATCTTAGTTAAGCCTATGGTAAACCTCCACGCATGATTGTTCCGTTTTGCAGAGGAATGAACTGGGCTTTTGAAAGAAGGAAGGAGGACAAAAGAGTGGTTGCCTAACTACCCAGCTACAGGGAGGTGGTCTAGTGTGATGAGTGGAAGATCAGGCAAAGTAACTTCCTGAAGGTCCCCTTTCCTTATGCTGTCAGTTTTTATTGGTGTAATCTAACTTCCCAGTTCTGTCAACAGATGTCACTGCCAGGATCACCTCTAATAGCCCAAATCTCTGCTCTCTTTTTATCACTAAACAGCTCACACATGCTTATTCATGGTTTCAGCACTAACAGGCAGTAGTATATATACTATGAGACTCTTTTAGGCTCCATAAGAACACGAGCTTTATCATCTATTGCTCTATCAGGATGTAAAGTCAGTAAGAAAATCTGCATTCATTCGGTGCATTTTTTTTTTTTTTTTTTTTTTGTGGGAGATGGGGTGGAAATGGCTATGGGAGAGAAAGTTTTAACTCAGGGATGACAAATGGGGATAGGGAGCAATACATCATCTGCCCCTCTCCTTCTTCCTAAACACATTGTAGGTATTGCTGATCAACAACCCCACTGCTTCCTCTGAGGGCCCCACTACCCATCTACTGATGCATAAGAAGTGAAACGTCTTTTCCATCTTTAGCATAGATGTGTACAGAATTCATTCTAAGAGACCCTAATAAATGGTGGTTTTGCAAATGTGTGATGGTTGTATGTATGAGAACTTCTTTGCCTATGCAACTAAGGATGAGCCCTGAAGATCTTTAGTCAAAGTTTGCTTTGGAAGGCAAACTTGGTGCCAAGAGAATATGAAAGTGGCATAGATGCAAGTTATTATTATCATTAAATATGTAACTATGAAAATAACCTCACCTAGGATACAAGATCCTGCAAGGCATATTCACCTATAAAAGATGCCTTTTTAATAAGCATGTCTAGAATCTATCTAACAGTGTAATCAATGCCTTTACACAAAGTGCCCACATTTGTCATTTGGAAGCAGCAGGACACAAACTGAAGAGGGCAGGAACTATGTGCATTTGGGTCAAACTGTGACATTGAAGTCTGAAGGTTTTCAGCTATTAGAAACTAACTAAATCTTCTAAATACTGCAATAAAATTTTGGAAGCCAAATGGAGAGTAAATTATTTTTAAAAAAGATGAATTGCAATTATTAAAACCTAACTATTCAGTAGACACTCTATGATGTTTAAATATACACAGAAATGAGTATTTGAAAAATGGAATCATTTAAAACTTATGGCATAGAAGTTTGCTATATAATAGAGCTCTTTGGGAAATATTCTGCTGAAGGATCAGACATTTATTAATTATTTCTATTTTTTCTTTTGTTTTTGATGCACATGTATTTTAATAGTTCTCATGTATTAAGTAGAATACACATTTTAAATTACATTTATACAAGTTAACTCTTGTTTACCTCCCATACTAAAAGGCTATGCTGTTTATTTCCTCATTATAAATGCAGTGCAGTGCATCTCTCCAGAGAGGAGAGAAAACTCTATTTTTTTAAACTTTTAGGTTGAAGGGTACATGCATAGGTTTATTATATAGGTAAACTCATGTCACGGGGCTTGTTTTACAGATTATTTCGGCACCTAGGTACTAAGCCTAGTACCTAATAGTTATTTTTTCTGTTCCTCTGACTATTTCAGAGAATCAAGCTTACTCAGGTTATTCTGTTGCAGTGCATTAGTGTCAAATGTGGATATTTGTAAGAGCTGAACAACTCCCCAAATATCTAACTGACCCCATGGACTGGTGAGGAATCTCAGAAGAACACAACTTTTTAATTAATAGATATTTGTGAATTAGAGAATAAAAAGCATTTCTAAGAATAAAAATCTGCTCTAAAATTTGATGGTTTTTATAAGGTGTAGAAAAGAATATATTGAAACTTTGGTTGCTGGAAAAAAAAGTATTTAAGAGTAGCATACTTGAGATGGTCTGTAAATTGGTGTATCCGCATGATAAAACACTTTGTCCTTAACACATCACTATTCTTCCTCCCTTATTAGTGTACTACTGTACTTAGTTTCACTAACATGAATACTGAATCAAGAGTATTACAGCATTTCTTTGCCTTGAATCTTAGTTCTTAATTTTAACTAAAAGTGCACTAGACAGAAATATTCATATATTTTGGCTTGAAAGCATTAGTTTGTTAACTATGTTTTTCCTGTGATAACACAAATATACTTAAAGATAGAAATGCAATAAATATCCTTTTCAGTTTTTCATATCAAAACATTGAAGAAAGAGAAGAGAGAAAGGGAGAAAGAAAAGGGAAAGGAGGAAGGGAAGGGAGAAAGGAAAGGAAGAGAGAGGGAGAAAGAGAGAAAAAGAGAGAAAGAAAGAGGAAACTAATGGGTTGTAAACGGGTGAGTAATACATTTTCTCCCAGTCACACCCACAGATTAAATGTGATATTATGGGCATGTCACTCTTGAAGTTCCACCTAGAAGTTTAGAAGTCCCGAAGACAACAAAAACAAACATGAATGGAAAGCCTTACTAGTGTAGGCTATCTGGATGACTTATTAAAATTTACTTGTATTATTTTAGAATTCCCAAGTTTAATGCGGATGTTTCATTCTGAACAAGGTGTGTCAATTTTCTCCAAGAGGCTGACACTTTAAAAATGACAAGAGGAAATATTATGCTTTTCTACTCATTTTTTTCTACCATAAAATATTCTGAATATGCTAATAGGGATATAGTGTAAATTATTATACACAGTATCTACCTATATCATTTATGGGGTCAAAAAGAAAAACAAAACCTCTGAAAATTAATACAGCTTAGAACGTGTTATCCATTCTAATACTGTCTAGAAAAAAAGGTTTCATGGTCAAATAAATCTTATAAGTGCTATACCTGTTAGAAGAATCTCATTGCACAATGTTGTGAAACACCCTGTGTTTCACACTAGGGAACATTTTTTTCATGCCCTACCTCTGATTTTTTAAATAATCAGAGAAATATTCTGGGTTCTGGTGGCTCACGCCTGTACACCTGTAATCCCAACACTTTGGGAGGCCAAGGTGGGAGGATCTCTTGAAGTCAGGAGTTTGAGATTAGCTTGGGCCACAAAGCAAGACCCTATCTCTACAAAAAGTAAAAGAAAAATTAGCCCGGTATGGTGGCATGCGCCTGTAGTCTCAGCTACTTGGGAGGCTGAGGCAGGAGGATCACTTGAGCCCAGCAGTTTGAGGCTGCAGTGAGCTATGATTGCAACACTGTGCTCCAGACTAGGCGACAGAGCAAGACCTTGTTTCTAAACAAACAGACAAACAAACAAAAAACGTAGCATTCCCCAGATTTATTTGATCAAGCACTCTTTCATCAATAACACCCATTAACATGAAACAGATTAGAATTCCTTGGAACACCTGGAGAGAATCTTCTCAAATACATCAAAGGATGGTTTACTTTTCTGAGGAGTGGTTCAAATGCAAACACTGAAACTTCAATAGATACATATTTGTCTTAATGTGTTAGAAAAATACACATTTCATGTATCATTTTATTAATATTGTTGCTTAGGATGAAGCTAACTTTATGTAAAGAAGTATATAGATTTAAAAAATATATAAAGTGAGTAATAGTAGAGATATATGAATATGACAGAATTATAAGCTGGAAGGTGAATGTCTGAAGGTTGGAAAACGCTGACTTAGTCTATAAATATAAATTCAATACAGTGTGCTTAAATGGGTGCAGTCATTTGGATACATATATTCAGACTGGTCTTCAGGAAACTTGGGGAAGAGGAGTGCTTAGTTAGCTCTCTGGTTCTGCCTTAAAATAATTTTGTGAGCTAGGAAGGGAAGCCTGTTCTAGACCTCAGTTTCCTTGTCTGTAAATAAGGAGAGTTGGATTGGAGCATATATTGAATTCAGCTCAACAACTTTGATGTAAGTGGAAGGCTACAGTGGTGATATGATCTGCTCATCCACCGCAGGCTGTCACATTGATGACAGCTGCGGCAGAACCCTTCATTTCATGGCCTACCATTCATTATTTGGGGTTCCTGATTAATCCTTTCTCTTTTGCAACACCTTTTCTCAAAGTAGCTGAACCAGATTGCTGAATTTTAGCTATCTTTGTTTGACCGGAGCACCATGCACAGTTCCATCTTCAGAGAATTCCCTAAGTGACAACTGGCCGAAAGATGAGACTATCTGGAGGGCAAGGCTTCCTTTGCACACCCCATCCCCAAAGTTTTTTGTTGTTGTTTTGGAGAATTCACATCCATGTAATATAATTTTGAGTGTTGCAATTTGGTCTTGCTTTAAATTTTTAAAAATATAACTCTTAAAATCATTTTCCCTAGTGTGTGTTTTTTGTTTGTTTGTTTGAGTGGTTCTTGATTGTATTATGAAGGGGATCCTGTGATCTACTGCAGTTTCTTTTCTTTTTTGAGACATAGTCTCGTTCTGTTGCCCAGGCTGGAGTGCAGTGGAGCAGTCTCGGCTCACTGCAACCTCCGCCTCCAAGGTTCAAGTGATTCTCAGCCTCCCAAGTAGCTGGGATTACAGGCATGTGCCACCGTGCCTGGCTAATTTTTAATTTTTTTTAGTAGAGACGAGGTTTTGCCATGTTGCTCAGGCTGGTCTCAAACCCCTGGCCTCAAGTGACCTGCCTGCCTTGGCCTCCCAAAGTGCTGGGATTATAGGCATGAGCCACCTCGCCTGGCTACCTATTACATTTTCTAACTGCTTATTGTTGGGGTAATATAATGTAATGGTTATGTGCAAAGACTGCCAGACTCTGTCACTTGCTAGCTGTGTGGCCCTACACAAGTAATTTAGCCTCTCTGTTTCTTAGGAGTTTTTATTTTTTTTATTATTATTTTTTTATTTTTATTTTTTTATTTATTTATTTTTTTATTATACTTTAAGTCTTAGGAGTTTTTAAATTTAAAAGTCAGGATAATAATACCAGCTTACCTCAGGAGTTAATACATGAAAAGCACCTTATTCAGTGCCTGGTACATAGCCCTCAAAAACTGTTAGCTGTCATCTCTTTTGGCATCTAGGACAGTTCTTGGTCAGATTACTAAACTCTTGTTAGTGTTGGTATATTGTCAGTTGATTGTGTTGAATGTTCTAGGTACTCAATTATAAAAAAAGAATATCAGTTTAAGTGGGTCCTTTCTTTTGTTTTTTTTTTTTTTTTTTTTTTTTGAGACGGAGTCTCGCTGTGTCGCCCAGGCTGGAGTGCAGTGGTGCAATCTCGGCTCACTGCAAGCTCCGCCTCCCGGGTTCACGCCATTCTCCTGCCTCAGCCTCCCGAGTAGCTGGGACTACAGGCGCCCGCCACTGCGCCCGGCTAATTTTTTGTATTTTTAGTAGAGATGGGGTTTCACCGTGGTCTCGATCTCCTGACCTCGTGATCCGCCCACCTCGGCCTCCCAAAGTGCTGGGATTACAGGCGTGAGCCACCGCGCCCGGCCCTTTCTTTTGTTTTTATGAGAGGAATTCTCGACTGGGATCCTCAGCACAACGTTAAGTCATAGTTGAAATGAGTGTCTTTGTAAGACTATTCCAACCTCCTTTTACAAGATCTGTGTGCTATAATTTATAACTAATTTAGTGCCCTAGTTTTTTTTTATTATTATTATACTTTAAGTTTTAGGGTACATGTGCACAATGTGCCGGTTAGTTACATATGTATACATGTGCCATGCTGGTGTGCTGCACCCATTAACTCGTCATTTAGCACTAGGTATATCTCCTAATGCTATCCTTCCCCCCTCCCCCCACCCCACAACAGTCCCCAGAGTGTGATGTTCCCCTTCCTGTGTCCATGTGTTCTCATTGTTCAATTCCCATCTATGAGTGAGAACATGCGGTGTTTGGTTTTTTGTCCATGCGATAGTTTACTGAGAATGATGATTTCCAATTTCATCCATGTCCCTACAAAGGACATGAACTCATCATTTTTTATGGCTGCATAGTATTCCATGGTGTATATGTGCCACATTTGCTTAATCCAGTCTATCGTTGTTGGACATTTGGGTTGGTTCCAAGTCTTTGCTATTGTGAATAGTGCCACAATAAACATATGTGCACATGTGTCTTTATAGCAGCATGATTTATAGTCCTTTGGGTATATACCCAGTAATGGGATGGCTGGGTCAAATGGTATTTCTAGTTCTAGATCCCTGAGGAATCGCCACACTGACTTCCACAATGGTTGAACTAGTTTACAGTCCCACCAACAGTGTAAAAGTGTTCCTATTTCTCCACATCCTCTCCAGCACCCGTTGTTTCCTGACTTTTTAATGATTGCCATTCTAAGTGGTGTGAGATGGTATCTCATTGTGGTTTTGATTTGCATTTCTCTGATGGCCAGTGATGATGAGCATTTTTTCATGTGTCTGTTGGCTGCATAAATGTCTTCTTTTGAGAAATGTCTGTTCATATCCTTTGCCCACTTGTTGATGGGGTTGTTTGTTTTTTTCTTGTAAATTTGTTTGAGTTCATTGTAGATTCTGGATATTAGCCCTTTGTCAGATGAGTAGGTTGTGAAAATTTTCTCCCATTTTGTAGGTTGCCTGTACACTCTGATGGTAGTTTCTTTTGCTGTGCAGAAGCTCTTTAGTTTAATTAGATCCCATTTGTCAATTTTGGCTTTTGTGGCCATTGCTTTTGGTGTTTTAGACATGAAGTCCAAGCTGATAAGCAACTTCAGCAAAGTCTCAGGATACAAAATCAATGTACAAAAATCACAAGCATTCTTATACACCAATAACAGACAAACAGAGAGCCAAATCATGAGTGAACTCCCATTCACAATTGCTTCAAAGAGAATAAAATACTTAGGAATCCAACTTACAAGGGATGTGAAGGACCTCTTCAAGGAGAACTACAAACCACTGCTCAATGAAATAGAAGAGGATACAAACAAATGGAAGAACATTCCATGCTTATGGGTAGGAAGAATCAATATCATGAAAATGGCCATACTGCCCAAGGTAATTTACAGATTCAATGCCATCCCCATCAAGCTACCAATGACTTTCTTCACAGAATTGGAAAAAACTACTTTAAAGTTCATGCGGAACCAAAAAAGAGCCTGCATTGCCAAGTCAATCCTAAGCCAAAAGAACAAAGCTGGAGGCATCACGCTACCTGACTTCAAACTATACTACAAGGCTACAGTAACCAAAACAGCATGGTACTGGTACCAAAACAGAGATACAGATCAATGGAACAGAACAGAGCCCTCAGAAATAACGCCGCATATCTACAACTATCTGATCTTTGACAAACCTGAGAAAAACAAGCAATGGGGAAAGGATTCCCTATTTAATAAATGGTGCTGGGAAAACTGGCTAGCCATATGTAGAAAGCTGAAACTGGATCCCTTCCTTACACCTTATACAAAAATTAATTCAAGATGGATTAAAGACTTAAATGTTAGACCTAAAACCATAAAAACCCTAGAAGAAAACCTAGGCACTACTGTTCAGGACATAGGCATAGTGCCCTAGTTTTTATTTTTATTTTTATTTTACTTTCCTTTAAGTTCCGGGATACATGTGCAGAATGTGCAGGTTTGTTACATAGGTATACATGTGCCAATGTGGTTTGCTGCACCTATCAACCCATCATCTAGGTTTTAAGCCCCGCATGCATTTGGTATTTGTCCTAATGCTCTCCTTCCCCTTGCCACCCCCCACCCCCAACAGGCCCTGGTGTGTGATGTTCCCTTCCTTGTGTCCATGTGTTCTCATTGTTCAACTCCCACTTATGAGTGAGAACATGTGGTATTTGGTTTTCTGTTCCTGTGTTAGTTTGCTGAGAATGATGGCCTCCAGCTCCATCCATGTCCCTGCAAAAGACATGAACTCATCCTTTTTTATGGGGGAATAGTATTCCATGGTGTATTTGTGCCACATTTTCTTTACCCAGTCTATCCATTGATGGTGCCCCAGTTTTTTACTCACAATTATGATATGACCATTTTTCATTCCAATTTTACTGTATATGCTGCTGCAGTGAGCATGACATGAGCATTTTTCATGTTGACAAACTTTTAGTAAACATTAATTGTTCTGAATTTTACCAAAACTTATATATTATAAAATATATATTCACACATGTTAGTATATAAAATATATATATAGTTTAAATAATCATAATAATAGGAATACCTGTGTATGCACTGCTCAGCTTAAATAGAATATTACTACATATGTGGGAGTGCATTTGTGCTCTTCCCCAGATGCATAGAGAATTTTTGTATCAATCATTTCTTTGCTTTGCTTTTTAGCTTTACCATCAATGTATACAAATTATGATATAGATATACCACAACCCACTTAATAATTACCCTATTGTGATTATTTAGGTGGGTTTATGTTTTTTGATGTTGGGAATAGGACTTTCCCATAGTGAAGATTATTTCTTTGAGATAGATTCTGAGAACAAAATTACTAGGTCAACAGTTATGACTGTTTTCAGAGCTTTGGACAGCTATTGATTGTCAAACTGCTTTCCAAAAGGCTTATATCAGTTTATATTTTCCAAAAACAGTGCATCTGAGAATGTCCATTTCAGTTCAGCAGTCATCAACACTGAGGGTTATTAACTTGAAAGGCAAGAAGTGTCATGCTAAAATATTTTAGTATAACTGCTAATAAGTTTGAATTTTTAAAAGACCAATTATATTTTTTGAAGGATCCTATGCATTCAGAAATGTTCACCTATCACAAGTTTTTAGATTAAGAAATTTTCACAGATAGAACACAGCTTCATAGCTAACATTTAGATCAAGAAACAGAACATTACCCATACACCAAAACTGTCCTTGTGCTTCATTTCAAAGACCATTTTAAAAAAACTGTATGGCTAAAACCTCTGGAGGAAGAAAATTGACTTTGCTTTGACCAATGTAGTTTTAACAGTCAGCAGTAAGTTTTCTGATTATGAAGGTTTGAAGATTTGGAAAGGTTCATATGTATTTAAGATGGTTACTCTCCTCGCAAAGTAGGATAGTGAATTTATAATTCTGGCCCCCAATCTCCCTTTCTTTTAAAATAGTTTGATGTCTGAGGCCAGGCAGAGTGGCTCACACCTGTAATCCAAGCACTTTGGGTGGCTGCCTAAGACCAGCCTAAGCAACGAAGATAAACCTTATTTTTACAAAGAATAAAAAACCTAGCTGGGTGCAGTGATGCACGCCTGTAGTCCCAGCTACTCAGGAGCCTGGGGCCAGAATTGCTTGAGCCCAGGAGGTCACAATTGTAGTGAGCCATGATTACACTCCAGCCTGGATGACAGAGTACACAGCGAGTGAGACTCTGTCTCAAAAAAAAGAGAAGGAAAAGTTTGATGTTATTTGTCCTATCAAACCACAACTTTGCATTTACTCAGAGTTCTTATGCAAGCCATAATAGTGTATCTCTAGTGCAGGTTCTTAAATTCTAGTGAATAAAAATAGGGATTACTTCTTTGCTTATTTAAAACACAGGTTCAGGGGTCCCAAGTAAGACTTATTGAGTCAGCATTTGCAGTGTCAGAAGCACCTCAGGTGATGCAGATGCCTGCTAATGGTCTCTAGACCGCACCTTGAGGAATGTTGCTGTAGAGGATAAATGCTTCTTGAAGAAAAACATTCTGAGAACCTTGGTAATCGAAGCAGTTACCTAAGAAAATTCTTCTATATGGCATGACCTCAATTTTAAAAATAATGCTGTTGGCTGGGCTCATGCCTATAATCCCAGCACTTTGGGAGGCTGAGGCAAGCGGATCATGAGGTCAAGAGATCGACACCATCCTGGCCAACGTGGTGAAGCCCCGTCTCTACTACTGGGCGTGGTGGCGTACACCTGTAGTCCCATCTACTCAGGAAGCTGAGGCAAGAGAATCGCTTGAACCCGGGAGGCGTAGGTTGCAGTGAGCTGAGATTGCGCTACTATACTCCAGCCTGGCGACAGAGTAAGACTCCATCTCAAAAAAAAAAAAAAAAAAATGCTGTCAAAGAAATGTATGTTTAGTTCTTTATTCCATTCTAGGGTTTCCTACTATAAACATAGACATGTGGTATTTAACATAGGGCTGGTACAGTTTGTGTAATCAGAACAGGAAATATTTAGCTTAAAACATACCCCTTGATTGCAGCATGTTTGAAACTGACCTGGTGCAATGGGTCTAGCTTTTCAAAGGATAACTCTTAGCTCATATAAGTGGGTCACTTTATAAAAGGCTTATAATTCAAATTTTTGTCAAAAGTTCAAAACTTACCTTTCTATTTTGTTTCTCTATACATTAACAATAGAGTTCATATGTTGGAGAGTCATTTTAGAAAAAGCAGAATGATTATTAAGTAGTCAAATATTAGATAATAACCCACAGAAAAATTTTTAGGGAGTCTGGCTTTTGCTTTGAATGATCTTAATTAGAGGTTTTGTTTGTTCTGTTTGGGCTGGATAGATTAAAAGTTGATTGATTCTGCCCCATCAATATTGCTTGCATCCATCCACCTCTCTCCATCTCTACCTCTCACAGCCATTCCACCTTCTTCTTGCTCCTGGTCTACAGCCAGAGGCTCCCTTCTCTACTCTTGCCCCCTTCCAGTCAGTTCACCATATGACATTCAGAATGGTCATTTTAATAAAATAAGTTGAACCTCATTATTCTTCTGTTTAAAAGTTTCAGAGGCTTCCCTCAGCTAAAATATAGTCATTATTACCCACCAAGTTCCTGCATTGATCTACTTCTGGCCTCCTTTCCAACCTCAACTCAACCAGCTCCCTCTTGTCCATCACACTCAAGTCACTGCCCCTGCCGTCCCTTAGTTCTTTGACTCGTTCAAGTCCTTCCCTAACTCCTGGGCTTTGTGCAAGCTGTTCCCTTTGCCGGGAAGTCTCTTCCCACAATTTGCACCTGGCTAAATCCTGTCTCTCATTTAGAGCTATGATTAAATGCCACATCCTTAGAGAGATCCTTCAAATCTAACTTATGTCTCTCCTGTTTTTCTCCTCATGGGCATATGCTTCTCTCTCAGCACTTATCTCAGTCTATAAATGTGGATCCATGTGCTTATTGGTTTAATCTCTGCCTTTCCCACCAGTCTGGTTGAGTGAAGAGATTATGGCTGTGTGGTTCATCACTATATCCCCAGTGTCTAGCATAGCACATGGTACTGACTGAATAAAAGAAATATTTGTAATTACCCAGTGTATAAGTTATCCATTGCTGTATAATGAATTAATGCAATGTATTAGTCCGTTCTCACAGTGCTATAAATAACTACCGGAAACTGGATAATTTATAAAGAAGAGAGGTTTAATTGGCTCACAGTTCCACAGGCTGCACAGGAAGCATGACTGGGAAGGCCTCAGGAAACTTTCAATCCTGGTGGAAAGGGAAGCAGGCACATCTTACATGACCAGAGCAGGAGGAAGAGAGAGAAGGGTGAGGTGCTACACACTTTTAAACAACCAGATCTTATGAGAACTCACTCCCTATCAGGAGAACAGCAAGGGGGAAATCCGCCCTCTTGATTCAATCACCTCCTACCAGGCTCCTCCTGGGGGATTACACTGGGGATTACAATTCCACATGAGATTTGAGTGGGGACACAAATCCGAACCATATCATGCACAAACTTAGACATTTACTTGAAACAACCAACAGTTTTTATCTTGTAGTTTCAGTGAGACAAGACTTTGAAGTGGCTTGTCTGGGTGGTTCTGGTTCAGGGTTTCTTATTAAGTGACAGTAAAGATGTCAGCCAGGGCTGCCATCATTTTACCATTGAGTGGGGTTGATGTATCTGTTTCCAAGAGGGCTCACTCACAAGCCTGTTTGCTGGAGGCCTCAGTTCCATACCACTTGGACTCCTCCACAGGGCTTCTTACATCATGGCAGCTGGTATCTCCCAGAACGCCTGACCAAATGAGACAGAGAGAGTAAGGAGGAGTCCACAATACTCTTTATGTCCCACTTTCAGATATCACACCTTGTCAATTTAACAACATCCTATTTGTTAAAAACAAATCATTAAATAATGCCACACTTAAAGGGAGAGGGAATTGGCTCCATCTTTTGAAAGGAGGACTATCAAAGAATTTGTGGACATGTTTGAAAACCACCACAGTTCTTCCTCTGACCACAAATTATTTATATTACCTTGACATGAAAAATACCATAAACTCTTCCTACTGCTCCCCCTCCCCCAAGCTCACATCCATTTACATTATCAGCTCAAAATCCAGAATGTTGGCTTCAAAATCAGGTCCAAGTGTGGATGAGGCTCTTTGGCTGTAGTGCCTTAAGTATAGCTTTACTACACCATTCCTGTCAATCTAAAGACATATGAAGTGAAGAAACAGGTTATCTACTCCTCCATAGGCAACCTACAATGGTGGGTAAGCCTGGCGTGACCATGGTAGACAATCTTATTTAAAAAGACTTTTAAAAGGAAAAATGGAAGATAGAGAGAAGCAATCAGTCCATAGTAATTCTTTTCTTATTATTTCACTAGCTTTAGTGGTACAAGTGGTTTTCGGTTACATGGATAAATGTATAGTAGTAAAGTCTAGGATTTTAGTGCATCCATCATCTGGGTAGAGTACATTGTACCTAATAGGTAGTGTTTCATCCTGCATCCCCCTCCCATCATCCTCCTTTCCGAATCTCCAATGTCCATTATACAAGCCTGCATGTCTTTGTGTACCCATAGCTTAGTTTCTACTTATAAGTGAGAACACGCAATATTTGATTTTTGATTCTTGAGTTAATTTGCTTAGAATAATGACCTCCGGTTCCACCCAAGTTGCTGCAAGACATTATTTTTTTCTTTATTATGACTCAGTAGTATTCCATGGTGTATCTATACCACATTTTCTTTATCCACTCATCAGTTTATGGACACTTAGCTTGATTCCGTATCTTTGCTTTGTGAATTGTGCTGCAATAAACATCCACATACAGGTGCCTTTTTGATATAGTGACTTCTTTTCTCTTGAGTAGATATCCAGTCATGGGATTACTGGATTGAATGGAAGATCTATTTTGAGTTCCTTGAGAAATCTCCATACTGTTTTCCATAGAGCTTGTATTAATTTATATTCCCAGGAGCAGACTGTAAGCATTAATTTTTTTTACCACGTCCACACCAACATCTATTATTTTTGACTTTTTAATAATGGCCATTCTGGCTAGGGTAAGATGTTATCTCATTGTGGTTTTAGTTTGCATTTCCTTGATGATTAGTAATGTTGAGCATTTTCTTGTATGTTTTTTGGCCATTTCTGTATCTTTAGAGATAATATCTTTTTTTTAACTTGACTTATAATTTTATTCTTGAAAAATTATCACTATCAAAAAGGTCATTTGTATCAGTACAGAAAATTTTCCTAATTGTATGTTTCATTTTTATACAAGTGGGAGTATGTGACCCACATTTTCAGTACTCTCCTTTGTAATTTAATTAGCAATATATCTTAAGTACTTCATCCTACAATAATAGTGTAGAGACCTTTAGAGTCTATATTGGCAATCAATAATTTAATTAGTCCTCTTTTAAAAGACATTTGTGTTAATTATGTGTGTGTATCTTTTGAGAAATGACTATTCATATCCTTTGTCCACTTTTTAATGGGATTTGTTTTTCTTGCTGATTTGTTTGAGTTCCTTGTAGATTCTGGTTATTAATCCTTTGTCAGATGCATTACTTGCAAATATTTTCTCCAATTCTACAGGTTGTCCATTTACTCTGCAGATTATTTCTTTTGCTATGCAGAAGCTTTTTCATTTAATTAGGTCTCACTGATTATTTTTGTTTTTGTTGCATTTGCTTTTGGGATCTTAGTCATAAATTCTTTAGCTAGGCCAATGTCCAGAAGAGTTTTTCCTAGGTTTTCTTCTAGAATTTTTATGGTTTCAGGTCTTAGATATAAGTCTTTAATACATCTTGAGTTAATTTTCATATTTGGTGAGATATAGAGATCCAGTTTCATTCTTCTACATGTGGCTTGCCAGTTTTCCCAGCACCATTTACTGAATAGGGTGTCCTTTCCCCCATTTGTGTTTCTGTATGCTTTGTCAAAATCAGTTCATTGTAAACATTTGGCTTTATTTCTGGGTTCTCTATTCTGTTCCATTGGTCTATGTGCTTACTTTTATACCAGTACCATGCTATTTTGGTTACTATAGTCTTGTATTACAATTTGAAGTCAGATAATGTGATGTCTCCAGATTTGTTCCTTTTGGTTAGTATTGCTTTAGCTGTGTGGGCTGTTTTTTGGTTCCATATGAATTTTAGGATTGTTGTTTCTAGTTCTGTGAAAAATGATGATGGTATTTTGATGGGAATTGCATTGAATCTGTAGATTGCTTTGGGCAGTATGGTCATTTTCACGACATTGATTCATGCAATCTATGAACATGGGATGTATTTCCGTTTGTTTGTAACAGCTATGATTTCTTTCGGTATTGTTTTGTAGTTCTCCTTGTAGAGATCTTTCACCTCTTTGGTTAAGTATATTCTAGCTATTTCATTTATTTATTTATTTATTTATTTATTTATTCATTTATTTATCAGCCATGGTAAAATAAATTGAGTTCTTGATTTGATTCTCAGCTTGGTCATTTTTGTTGTATAGCAGTGCTACTGATTTGTGTACATTGATTTTGTAACCTGAGACTTTACTGAATTAATTCATCAGATATAGGGGTCTTTTGAGGCAGTCTTTAGGTTTTTCTAGGTATGAGATCATATCGTCAGCAAACAGTGATAGTTTGACTTCCTGTTTTCCAATTTGGTTGCCCTTTCTTTCTTTCTTTTGTCTGATTCCTCTGGCTAAGACTTACAGTAAGTACTATGTTGAATGGGCATACTTGTCTTGTTCCAGTTCTCAAGGGGAATGCTTTCAACTTTTCCCCGTTCAGCATGATGTTGGCCGTGGTGTTGTCATATATGGCTTTTTTTTTTTGAGATATATCCTTCTATGCTTAGCTTGTTGAGAGTTTTTATCATAAAGGAATGCTGGTTTTTTAAAAATTTATTCCTTTCAACATGTATGAAACCAAGCATCCCTGGCTGCTACAGCAGATAGCAGACAGGTATAGTTAAGAAAAAAACTTTATTTTAAGCAGGGGGAATGACAACGCAGCACTTAACAGCTATATTCTAGTCTGAATCCTGCGTGGGATGCTGGATTTTATCAGATGCTTTTTCTGTGTCTATTGAGATGATCATATGATTTTTATTTTAATTCTCTTGATGTGATGAAACATATTTATTGACTTGCATATGTTGAAACATCCCTGCATCCCTGGGATGAAACTCACTTGATCACGATGAATTTTTTTTTTTTATGTGCTGTTAGATTCAGTTTGCTAGTATTTTGTTGAGAATTTTTGCATCTATATTTATCATGGATATTGGCCAGTAGTTTTCTTTTTTTATGTGCTTTCCTGGCTCTGGCATCAGGGTAATACTGGCTTCATAGAATGAGTTAGGGAGCATTCCCTCCTTCTCAATCTTTTGGAATAGTGTCAGTAGAACTGGTACCAATTCTTTGAATGTTTGGTAAAATTTGTCTGCGAATCCATCTGCCCCTGGGCTTTTCTTTGTTGGCGGTTATTAAAATTACTCATTCAATTTCACTGCTTGTCATTGCTCTGTTCAGGATTTATATTTCTCTCTGATTCAAGCTAGGGGAGTTGTATATTTTCAGGAATTTATCCATTTCCTCTAGATTTTCTCGTTCGTGTTCATAGAGGTGTTCATACTAGTCTTGAATGATCTTTTGTCTTTCTGTAGTGTCACTTGTATTGTTTCCATTTTCATTTGTAATTAAGCTTATTTGAATCTTCTCTCATCTTTTCTTGGTGAATCTAGGTAGTGGTCTATCAATTTTGTTTATCTTTTCAAACAACCAGCCTTTTGTTTCATTAATCTTTCTCATTTTTTGGTTTCAATTTCATTTAGTTCTGCTCTGATCTTTCTTATTTCTTTTCTTCTGCTTAACCTTCCTCCGGAAAGTTAATGTGATCTTTTGGGGGTGCTATAGAACCCTGTTATTTCATATTGCCAGGATTATTTTTCTGGTTCTTTTTCATTTGGGTAGGGACTATTTCTTCTAATTATTTTTGTACTTATTTTTTATTTGACAGGCTTATTAAAATATTTTTTCCCCTTGAGGATGTGACTTTAATGTTTATAGTTTATTGTCACCTAGCTTCAGCTCTAGGTGCATTCAGTGGTGAAGACTGTTTAAATTCCTTGGTTACAGAGAATCTTCTTGTAACAGCTTTCTCAGATGCTGGTTGTAGTAGTGATGTTGTGGGTATGTAAGCGGGTTCACTGTTTCCTGTGGGGCTGGAATGGCAGAGGTCTCATGAAGCTTATCTTGTTCCCCAGTGGTGTCTACTTTGTTTTTTTTGTTTTTTTGTTTTTTGGTTTTTTTTTTTGAGACAGGGTCTTGCTGTCACCCAGGCTGGAATGCAGTGACACGATCATGGCTTATTGGAGCCTTGACTTCCCAGGCTCAAGTGATCCTCCCACCTCAGCTTTTTGAGTAGCTACTATAGGCATACACCGCCATGCCTGGCTAATTTTTGTATTTTTTATAGAGATGGGGTTTCACCATGTTTCCCAGGTTGGTTTCTTTTGTCCCATGGGGTGTTCTGTTAATGTGGTGCACTCTGCCTAGGAGTAGCAGCCCCTGAGGGCCAGACTACTGTGAATCCTCCTGCTCCTCTGGGTCTAGCCACCCAGTGGGGCTGCCACACTCCAGGCTGGTGCTGGGGAATGTGCTGTGACCTGTCCTCTAGTCTCCCAGTAGCAGGTACCAGTACCAGCTCTGATGGGGGGTGGGAGGAGAGTGACAAAGACTCTGAAGTTTCCTTGGTTATAAATAGCCTTACTATGTTAGCTTTCTCAAATGTCAGCTGTAGTAGTGATGTTCTGGGCACATGGACAGACTCAACACCTCCTGGTTAGCCAGGGTGATGTAGGTAATGGTGATAGCCGAGGTTGTGCAAAAGTTTTCTCTTTCCTAGAGTTGTGGTGTTGTTCCTGCAGACATTGAAATGTCTGTGCTGGTTGGCCTTCAGCCAGGAGGTGGCACTTGCAAAAGCGCCAGCTGTGGTGGTAGTGGCGGAATTTGTGCTTGCCTTATGTTACTCAGGGGAGATACTCTAAAGCCTCAAGTGCCTCTGGTGCCTTTGGGGCCGTGGAACTCCAAAAACTTTCTGTCCTTTGTGTTAAGCTACCACAATGGGTCGAGGCACAAAAATAGGTGTGGGCTGGGTCAGGCAAGTTTGAGCTCTGGCTTTCCAAGTGAGGGCACAGACAGCAGCCACAGTGGGGATTGGAGGGCAGTTCTCTGGCTGCTGGTGTAATGTTCCAGGGAGGAGTGCAGCTGCCTCCGCTGTACAAAAGAGTCTGTGTGGGGAGTGGGAAGTAGCACTAAGCGCTAAGCAGTAAGCTCCACCCAACTAATTGGCAAGGTGAGTCTCATACCTGCAGTGTTCCACTAGCAGTAGCTAGCTAGATTTATGGCAGGCTGTACTCAGAACTCAAAACTGCCACAGAAACCTCAACTTTCAGGCCATGCCCTTCTGGGTCCGCCCATGAAGTAGGGGCACCCAGCTCTGGCACCTATGGTTATAGCACACTTCCCACTCACCCCTCAGTTCTGGCCAGTGGGGTTTGTCTTCACTCAAGATTATATCACAAATTTCAATTAGGAGCTTCTTTCAACCTGTGGCCACAGCCTGAGTTAGCTGGCAGGCTTCTGTGAGGTCCCCTGTTAGGCAGGATTAGGAATTGGTCTGTGGCAATTCTGAACTCAAACTGGACACAGGTTGACAGTTCTTTTTATTTTTTTCCTCATTTTTTTTCCTTTTTTCTTTCTTCTTTTTTTTTTTTTTAACATTTACTGGTTTATTATAAAGGACGTTACAAAGGATACAGATGAAGAGATGTGTAGGGCAAGGTATAGGGGAAGGGGTGTGGAGCTTCCATGCTGTGATGGTTAATACTGAGTGTCAACTTGATTGGATTGAAGGATACAAAGTATTGTTCCTGGGTTTGTCTGTGAGGGTGTTGCCAAAGGAGATTAACATTTGAGTCAGTGGGCTGGCAGAGGTAGACCCACCCTTAATCTTGTAGGCACCATCTAATCAGCTGCCAGGGAATATGAAGCAGGCAGAAAAATGTGAAAAGGCGAGATTGGCCTAGCCTCCCAGCCTACATCTTTCTCCCGTCCTGGATGCTTCCTGCCCTAGAACATCAGAGTCTAAGTTCTTCAGTTTTGAGTATCGAATTGGCTCTCCTTGCTCCTCAAGCTTGCAGACAGCCTATTGTGGGACCTTGTGATCATGTAAGTTAATATTTAATAAACTCCCCTTTATATATATATTTTATATATATATATATATATATATATTTTATATATATATATATATATATACACACACTATTAGTTCTGTCCCTCTAGAGAGCCCTGACTAATACACATGCCCTCCTTGGGATGCCACCCTCTAGGAATCTCCATGTGTTCAGCTACGTGGAAGCTCCCTGAACCCAGTCCTTCCTCTTGGGTTTTTAGGAAGTTTCATAACCTCAGCATTCCTTCCTCCGGGGTATAGAGCAGGACCCTCTCTGGAGAGGGTCTTAAGACCCACAGTGAGAAAGGGGAGGGTGTGGAAGTGTAGAGTCCTGCACTTCAGTCAGGTGAAAAGAGGGCAGGAGGAGGTCAGAGAGACTCTGTTTCATGAGGCCTGCCTCTGAGGCCTGACACTCCCAACATTATAACAAAAGACGGTAACAAGGGCTCTGAGAGTTATTAGCCGGGAACGATGGATGAAAACATATATATATGTTTCAGAGGCAGGCCTCATGAAACAGAATCTCTCTGACCTCCTCCTGAAAACATATATTTTCATATGTACATATGTTTCATATGTATATGTTTTCATCCATAAACGTGTATGTGTGTGTGTGTATAAAATAACATCACAGGTCACCCCCTGGTTTTTGACCATAGATTCTTTACATCAAAAAAATACACACAGCCATTAATAATTAGTCCAGCCCATCATATTGTATGAATGTCTCCCAGTATGAGGCCATTCAGGTTTGTAGGCTTCCTTTCAATCTTGTCAGGCTCCAAAAGGAGGAGGGATCATTGCAAACATACAGCTTCAGCCTTTCAGGCATGTGGAATAATTGAGCTAGGAGACAGTGTCATCTTTTGTTCTGGGACTCTTTAGAGTTATTAATGTAATATTGAATTTCCCTTAATTTATAACCCATTTATTCATTTCTTTACCCTTAACTATTATTCATTCTTTTCTTCATTTGCCATTTATTTTTGTCCAAATCTTTTCACCTTTGGAAGGGATGTTAGGTTCGGCCACTGTGGTGGTTGAGGTTGCTGGTAGCAATACTAGTCTAGCAAGTGCCTCCCCTTCAGTCCATTCCATTCACACAGAATAGTGTTACATAGGTTTCAAACTAATGAACCATTTTTATCACCAGACAATAGAGCTGTATCTATTCTTAACCCCAGTTTTGCCAGATGAGGTGAAGGTGCAATCTGCCTCCATCAGAGCTTCAGGAATTCTAAGTTTAAAAACACAGTGACAGTTTGTTTCTTAGAAATCCTCTCTGCTTCCAGTACTTAGAGTTGCAGTCTTGGCCCTGAGATCACTGCATCAAATAAGGGAGAAAAAAATTTATCTGAGGTAAGTTGGGGAAGAAAGAAAAAAATCATAGTTACTATACCAGTTTATTTTTCCCTTAGCAAGAATTGCATAGCCATACCAACATCCTCCCTACCCGCTCTTTCCCAGATCAACCAGAAAAACAGAGAAAGATCTAGTAGGGACACTTCTTTAGTACCACTCATGTTAAGTGTGAGCACACACTTGTGAAGTGTGTAAGCCAGCCCTTCATGCTTTCATCTCCCTCTGTTTTAGACAAACAATGTTTCAGTGGCCTATTCTATTTCTCTATCAAACTATTAACCTAAGGAGGATTCTCTCTGCTTGTTGTTGGACATTATGGGTGGCACAGTGTGTTCCCTGGCCTGGGTAAAGGAAGTGGCTATCCAAATCCTTGCAGTGTCTTCTGTTCTGTGTGTGTGTGTTTTAATGGCACAGTGAGCATTTTCATCTTTCACTGGGCAAGCAAAGCCTACTGCAGAGTCAGCATCTATTCATGTCAAAACCAATTTGTAGCTGCTGCAGGGCTACCAGCATCAGTCTCACTTGCCAGCTATGTTCAGGGCTTTCCCACTAGGGAATCTGAAGTTGGAAATTCTTGATTAGGAATCAAGCCTCGAGAATAATTCTCCATGGTTCTTGGCTCCACCTTCTACCCTTATTTTCAGCCTCTGAGCCATTACTGCATTTTCATGAAAGGTGGAGTGTATTTGCAGCTGAGTAGTGTGTTGCAGCTTACTTCATGCTTTTTGAAGTTTTTGGGTAGAAAGGCCTCTTATTTTGTTACTCTCTTTCACTTCAGGCTGATGGAGTCTCTGACAATATGATATATTTAAAAATATAACTATTTACAAGGCACAGAAATTATATGAAGGAAGAGATTCATTTTGCTATGGGAATGTTCCAAGAGAGATGATACCTAAGCAGCATTTTCAAGAACGAATAGAAATGCACTAGGAAAACTACCCAGAGAAGAGCAATCTAGATATAGGAAGAGCATATGCAGAAGTAAAATGGACTCAAACTGTGGCATTCATACAGAGAAATACACATAGTTTGGTATTAACAGAACTAATGGCATGCCAGGACTTTTGGATTTTATCCTGTAATCCAATATTTCTCAAGATGTGGCCTACCCACCTCCTATATTCAAATCATTTGGGTACTTATTAAAACTGCAGTTTCTTGGACCCTACTATAGACTTACTGAATTAAACTCTCTGGAGGAGGGACTCAGGGGTCCCTGAGTTTTAAGGTTAGCTGCCCTATGCCATGCATGTTAGAAGGTTTTCAGTAGTAGCTAGGTACCACAGCAAGATTTATATTTCAGATCAATTACTTTGGGATCTGTGTGGAGGATTGCAAAATGATCAGGAAGAAAGATCAGTATGCAGGCTTTGCAGTAGTCTAAGTAGAGAAATTAAAGGCCTATGGAGATGCAAAATAAATTAAAGAGTTTTAAAGATAATGAAGTTAAACAAAATAGTATGATACAATGGGGGTTTTATATATTAGTATATCATATAAATATATAAAATTTAAAATGCACAAGTGTGTAAAGTTTTGTGGGTACACACTGGAGTCAGAAAAATAATACCACTAGTCAGGGAAATGAGAGGTGGGGCAGACTGGGAGTGATATTTGAACTGAGACTTGAAGCATGAATAGAATTTCACAGAACAAAGAAAGGAATTTACATGTAGCGAACAACATGCACAAGGCAAAGTGAGAAGCTGATGTGCTTTGGAATAATAGGAAGTTGAGTTGGACTTGAGTATAGTTGTTTAAGTGTAAATGATGAAACTTAAAGCAGAAAAGTTAAGGCCTCACTAGAAAGTGGTTAGCTGCTCCTCAAGCTATTTCCTCCTCTTCCTCAGCACACACATTTCCCAGCCTCCCTTGCAGTTAGATGAGACCATGTGATTGAGTTCTCACAACTGCAATGTGTGCAGAAGTAATCTACACCATTCTCAATCTGGCCCATAAAAATCTCCTATAAACTAAACTCCATCTCACTGAAACTATGTATGTCAACCTTAGAGCCACTTGTTGAGGACAGCAAAGCCACAAGTTGAACAGACCTGAGTTCCTGAATCAACTGTTGGACCATAGGTGCCTGCTGATGAGGCCCACCTATTCTGGATTTAATATAAGTGAGAAATATACCCCGATTGGGTTTGAGCCATGGCATATGCATGCCATGCAAAGGAATTTAGGCATTATCTTACAGGCAAACAGGAGTCAAAGTCAACAGAGATTTCAAATAAAGAGTGACATGATCTGGTTTATTTTTAGGAGAAAATTATTTTCAGTATATATTAAAGAGAAGTCTCAATGATAATGTGAGAGTCTTCCACAAACATCCAAAAGCTGTCTTGTGAATGGGGGGATTAGCTCCACCAGGGCCAGAGTACAGACCAAACACCGCATGTGTAAGTGAAAGTTACAAGCGAAATGAGTTCAGCTCAATCAAGAAGGAAGAAGTTTCTAGAAGTCAGAGCTGTTTCTAAAGAGATTTCTTCTGTGAGCTTCTTCTCCCTGAAGAGATATCCCAAGGGAAGGTGGAAGACTTCATGTTCAAGTTTTTGGTGGAGGACTAAAATAGGATACCTTTAAAATGTCTTACAACTTTGAGATTCCATGACCCAAAGTGATTATTTTAGTCAGAATTAACATGGAGGTATATATGTATATGTGGCAAGTCAGCCTTTCTGTACCTTGGGTTCCCCATCAGTAAAATGGAGACAGTATTATTAATAGAACCTAACTCACAGGGTTGTGGTGGGGATTAAGTGAATTAATATGTGTAAAGCACTCAATAATGCCTGTACATAGTTAGTGAGCACTCAATAAATATCAGCTGTAATTACTACATTCTTTTTTTTTTTTTGAGATGGAGTCTTGGTCTATCGCCCAGGCTGGAGTGTAGTGGCACAATCTTGGCTCACTGCAACCTCCGCCTCCAGGTTCAAGTGATTCTCTTGCCTCCACCTCGTGAGTAGCTGGATTACAGGCACGTGTCACCACGCCTGGCTAATTTTTGTATTTTTAGTAGAGGCAGGGTTTCACCATGTTGGTCAGGCTGGTCTCGAACTCCTGACCTCATGACCCACCCACTTCGGCCTCTCAAAGTGTTGGAATTACAGGCATGAGCCACCGCACCTGACCTGTTATTACTATATTCTTTACGGATGTGTCTCTCCTAATCCATATAAATCTCTTCTTTATATATAAAATTACACATATTTTCATATTATCTAAGCACTGACTTGGAATTCCCTTGTTTCATTTCGTGTAAATAGCCATAGCCACCCTTTCCACCTGCATAAGTTTGAACTTGCAAACAAAATTTATTAGCTACAAAATTTGCTTTAATGCCTCATCTATTCACTAATACTACTTTTTATTTCCTTAGTGCCATTTCCAGAAAGTCTTTAAATAGGCTTCGATAGCACGAGTCTAAGAATGCACATAGAGGTTTCACACACACATACACATATACACACATGCACATGCAATTGTCATGAAAAATAATCTATCTATCTATCTATCTATCTATCTATATATATATATTTAGAAAGACACAGAACTTAAGTTCCTTAATGTCTTTGCATCTTTGTTCTGAGGGTTGTTCTAATTTCTTTTAGTTCCTGCTAGTATGGCCTATATTATTAGCATGTCTGTATAAAATATCACAGATTCTTAAAGAAGCCAAATAGGTTATAACACAGTAGTCTTTTGATTCCTAGGAATATAGCTTTTGGCCAAAAAAAGGTGATTAACATGGTATCTGTTACTTCCTATATATTTTCTGTGATCTGGCTGGCTATCTTGGCTTACAGAAGACTGAATTTGACCTCACATTGTTGAGAATCAGGGATAAGGTTTATTAGCTTTACCTTAATTAAACCAGTGCCATACAGCAGGAACAGGGATATCACTGCCCCTTTGTTACTCTTGGCGATACTCCCATTCCTCTTTTGTGATAAATTACCACCCTTTGGCCTCTGATTATCCACCAGGAAAACAGCTATAGCTTTGTGGAGCAGAGGGGGAAGTATATTATCGTTTAATTTTCAACTGCAAGGATTGGCATACTGCGTCAGGAACAAATAAATAAGAACAGTTACTCATCTGATGTTTAAGCAATTCTGGGCTTCTTTTATTAGAACTTTATGGAAGACTGTCTACAAAGACTGAAATTCTCCTCTGGCTGGCGGATACCAAGGTTATTAAGCCACAGTTTGGTCTCCTGCTCCAGAAGTGAAGGAGGTGTCTTTTTCTGCAGGGTGTGAGAAATTGTCCGAAGCAGTGCTCACAAAGTAAGAAGGCAGCCTATAGAGTGCTGCAACTGTGTTTTAACAGAGATTCCTCTATTTATTTTAAAAACCATTTTATTGGGATATGATTGACATACAAAAAGCTGTACATATTTAAGGTAGACAACTTGATAAATTTGGAGGTAAGTATACACTCTTGCAACCATTACCAAAATCTATGCTGTATACATATCCATCACCTGCAGTAGTTTCTTCTTATATTGTTCATTATTATTTTTTGTGATAAGAACACTTAACATAAAATCTGTGCTCTTAGCCAATGTTTAAAGTACACAATACTGTATTGTTAACTGTAGGCACTATGCTGTATAGTAGATTGCTAGAAATTCTTCATCTTGCATAACATTTGTACCTTTTGATGAATAACTTTCTGTTTCCTTCTCCCCCCAAGATTCCCCTAATTTTAGAGCAGGGGTTTTACACACCAAATTGTCAACAGTGAGTATTTCCTGGTGAAGATTTGATGGGTGTTCAGTCAGTAGGTGTATCTTCCATTTTAACTTTATATATATCTGTATTGTTTTATTTATTTATTTATTTTTAATTTTATTATTATTATACTTTAAGTTTTAGGGTACATGTGCACAATGTGCAGGTTTGTTACATATGTATACACGTGCCATGTTGGTGTGCTGCACCCATTAACTCGTCATTTAGCATTAGGTATATCTCCTAATGCTATCCCTCCCCCCTCTCCCCACCCCACAACAGTCCCCAGTGTGTGATGTTCCCCTTCCTGTGTCCAGGTGTTCTCATTGTTCAATTCCCACCTATGAGTGAGAAGATGCGGTGTTTGGTTTTTTGTTCTTGTGATAGTTTGCTGAGAATGATGGTTTCCAGTTTCATCCATGTCCCTACAAAGGACATGAACTCATCATTTGTTATGGCTGCATAGTATTCCATGGTGTATATGTGCCACATTTTCAAAAGAACTAGGAAAGCAAGAGCAAACACATTCAAAAGGCAGCAGAAGGCAAGAAATAACTAAGATCAGAGCAGAACTGAAGGAAATAGAGACACAAAAAACTCTTCAAAAGATTAATGAATCCAGGAGCTGGTTTTTTGAAAAGATCAACAAAATTGATAGACTGGTAGCAAGACTAATAAAGAAGAAAAGAGAGAAGAATCAAATAGATGCAATAAAAAATGACAAAGGGGATATCACCACCGATCCCACAGAAATACAAACTACCATCAGAGAATACTATAAACACCTCTATGCAAATAAACTAGAAAATCTAGAAGAAATGGATAAATTCCTCGACACATACACCCTCCCAAGACTAAACCAGGAAGAAGTTGAATCCCTGAATACACCAATAACAGGCTCTGAAATTGAGGCAATAATTAATAGCTTACCAACCAAAAAAAGTCCAGGACCAGATGGATTCACAGCTGAATTCTACCAGAGGTACAAGGAGGAGCTGCTACCATTCCTTCTGAAACTATTCCAATCAATAGAAAAAGAGGGAATCCTCCCTAACTCATTTTATGAGGCCAGCATCATCCTGATACCAAAGGCTGGCAGAGACACAACCAAAAAAGAGAATTTTAGACCAATATCCTTGATGAACATCGATGCAAAAATCCTCAATAAAATACTGGCAAACCGAATCCAGCAGCACATCAAAAAGCTTATCCACCATGATCAAGTGGGCTTCATCCCTGGGGTGCAAGGCTGGTTCAACATACGCAAATAAATAAATGTAATCCAGTATATAAACATAACCAAAGACAAAAAACCACATGATTATCTCAATAGATGCAGAAAAGGCCTTAGATAAAATTCAACAGCACTTCATGCTAAAAACTCTCAATAAATTAGGTATTGATGGGACGTATCTCAAAATAATGAGAGCTATCTATGACAAACCCACAGCCAATATTATACTGAATGGGCAAAAACTGGAAGCATTCCCTTTGAAAACTGGCACAAGACAGGGATGCCCTCTCTCCCCACTCCTATTCAACATGGTGTTGGAAGTTCTGGCCAGGGCAATCAGGCAGGAGAAAGAAATAAAGGGTATTCGATTAGGAAAAGAGGAAGTCAAACTGTCCCTGTTTGAAGATGACATGATTGTATGTCTAGAAAACCCCATCGTCTCAGCCCAAAATCTCCTTAAGCTGATGAGCAACTTCAGCCAAGTCTCAGGATACAAAATCAATGTACGAAAATCACAAGCATTCTTATACACCAATAACAGACAAACAGAGAGCCAAATCATGAGTGAACTCCCATTCACAACTGCTTCAAAGAGAATAAAATACATAGGAATCTAACTTACAGGGGATGTGAAGGACCTCTTCAAGGAGAACTACAAACCACTGCTCAATGAAATAAAAGAGGATATAAACAAATGGAGGAACATTCCATGCTCATGGGTAGGAAGAATCAAGATCGTGAAAATGGCCATACTGCCCAAGGTAATTTGTAGATTCAGTGCCATCCCCATCAAGCTACCAATGACTTTCGTCACAGAATTGGAAAAAACTACTTTAAAGTTCATATGGAACCAAAAAAGAGCCCGCATTGCCAAGTCAATCCTAAGCCAAAAGAACAAAGCTAGAGCCATTATGCTACCTGACTTCAAGCCATATTAAAAGGCTGCAGTAACCAAAACAGCATGGCACTGGTACCGAAACAGAGATATAGATCAATGGAACAGAACAGAGCCCTCGGAAATAATGCCGCATATCTACAACTATTTGATCTTTGACAAACCTGAGAAAAACAAGCAATGGGGAAAGGATTCCCTATTTAATAAATGGTGCTGGGAAAACTGGCTAGCCATATGTAGAAAGCTGAAACTGGATCTCTTCCTTACACCTTATACAAAAATAAATTCAAGATGGATTAAAGACTTAAATGTTAGACCTAAAACCATAAAAACCCTAGAAGAAAACCTAGGCATTACCATTCAGGACATAGGCATGGGCAAGGACTTCATGTCTAAAACACCAAAAGCAATGGCAACAAAAACCAAAATTGACAAATTGGATCTAATTAAACTCAAGAGCTTCTGCACAGCAAAAGAAACTACCAACAGAGTGAACAGGCAACCTCCAGAATGGGAGAAAATTTTTGCAATCTACTCATCTGACAAAGGGCTAATATTCAGAATCTACAATGAACTCAAACAAATTTACAAGAAAAAAAACAAACAACCCCATCAAAAAGTGGGTGAAGGATATGAACAGACACTTCTCAAAAGAAGACATTTATGCAGCCAAAAAACAAATGAAAAAATGCTCATCATCACTGGCCATCAGAGAAATGCAAATCAAAACCGCAATGAGACACCATCTAACACCAGTTAGAATGTTTTATTTTTTAAAAATAATTAATGTAAATTACACTTATAATAAAAATGGCCAAGATGAAAACTAGTGGCTCTCAGATGCCATTAACTTTGGAGAGACACTCTGATCCTGAAGCAGTGTCCTTCCTAAAAACTTAAAAGCTGTCAGGATTTCTGCATGTGTTTTAGAACGCATCTCACTTGAGCTACAGCTTGTATTCCTAAATTTGACATGATGTCTCAGAGAAGAAAAGAAATAAGACATGGAAGGAAAGGCAGAAATAAGATAACACAGACCAACTGGAATTTCTTAAAGTTCTGCCTCTAAGGACTTGGCTCTCTGGAAGATAAAAGTAATTATCTCCACGGGTGTACTAGTCTACAGTTGACCCTTGAACAACATGGGGGTGAGGGTGTATCAAGCCCCTCTGCAGAGGAAAATCCACATATAACTTTTGATTCCCCTCAAACTTAACTACTAATATCCCATTGCTGACCGGAAGCCTTACCAATAACATAAACTGTCAATTAACACGTATCTTATATGTGTTATATACTGTATTCTTACAATAGAACAAGCTAAAGAAAAAATATTATTAAGAAAATCATAAGAGAAAATACATTTCCAGTACTGTACCGTGTTTATCCATACTATAAGTTTACATCATCTTTTTTTTTTTTTTTTTTTTGAGGCAGAGTCCAGTGTGATCTTGGCTTACTGCAACCTCCGCCTCCCGGGTTCAAGCGATTCTTCTGCCTTAGCCTTCCAAGTAGCTGGGACTACAGGCATGCACCACCACACCCGGCTAATTTTTGTATTTTTAGTAGAGACAGGGTTTCACCGTGTTGGCCAGGCTGATCTCGAACTCCTGACCTCGTGATCCACCTGCCTCGGCCTCCGAAAGTGCTGGGATTACAGGCGTGAGCCACCACACCCAGACATACATCGTCTTTTTACAAGATGAATCATCTGTCTGGAATGGCAGAAACTGAAACTGCAGACCTCAATCTATGGTACATATCAAGCAATTCAACTTCTTGTAATGTCATGACTTTTCTCTGCTTCTTGGGAGTACTTCCAGCATCACTGCACTTCCTGTGAATCCTGTGATGTTATTCAAGGTTTGCAGTATAGAACTAAACAGGATGAAAAAAATGAAAGAACTATGAGAGATCGAGTTGTACTGTGATATGCAGTTCACTGGAGAGATGAACTGTTCAGGGGGAATGATCATCACATGGCTTTTTAAGGGAATACGCACAGCACGAGCTCAATGCAATAACAACAGGATGTGGCTACAGAATTATTACAGCAGTACAGTATGGATGATAATTTTGTGCAGTTATAATTTAATACTACATTTTTGCTTTTGTTTGTATTTTTCTCAACTGAATGGCACCATGTACAATCTGTGTTTGTGTGCATAACTTTTGATAAATTTTAACCTTTAAAATAAATTTTTGTGTATTTTATGATTATAAATGATAAAATAGAGCAGTGTCTACATATATTTTATGCATTCATTACATTTCTATTTCTTAATTTTTTTGATACTTCTAGGCTATGAAGCTCATCTACAAGTTTTTTCAAATTGTCATAAATCTCCAAAATGTTTTCCGATATATTTACTGAAAAAAATCCACATATGAGTGGACCTGCAGAGTTCAAACCCATGTTTGACTCTGCCTTAAGACTGGGTGCCTTAAGAAACAGAAATTTATTTTCTCCAGTTTTGGAGGCTGGAAGTCCAAGATCAAGGTGCCAGCAGGGTTAGTGTCTCCTGGAGCCTTCCTCCTTGGCTTGCTGCCTTCTTGCTGTGTCCTCATACCGTCTTTCCTATGTGCTCCTTGTCCTTGGAGGCATCCAGATTTCCTCATCTTATAAGGATACCAGTCAGATTGGATTAGGGCCCACCATAATGCCCACACATGAACTTAATCACCCCATAAAGCTTTTATCTCTAAATGCAGTCACATTCTGAGATAAGGGCTTCATATCAATTTGCAGGAGCTGGGGAAAGAGTGGAGTGGGAGGGGAACATAATTCAGTCCATACAGTGGATAAATTCTTACAGAGCTTTATTATTATTATTATTATTATTATTATTATTATACTTCAAGTTCTGGGATACATGTGCAGAACGTGCAGGTTTGTTAAACAGGTATACACGTGCCGTGGTGGTTTGTTGCACCCATCAAACTGTCATCTACATTAGGTATTTCTCCTAATCCTATCCCTCCCCTGGCTCCTCACCCCCTGACAGGTCCCGGGGTGTGATGTTCCCCTCCCTGAGTCCATGTCTTCTCAATGTTCAACTCCCACTTATGAATGAGAACATGTGGTGTTTGGTTTTCTGTTCTTGTGTTAGTCTGCTGTTGGTTTTCTGTTCGTGTGTTTCCAGCTTCATCCATGTCCCTGCAAAGGACATGAACTCATCTTTTTTAATGGATGCATAGTATTCCATAGTGTATATGTGCCACATTTTCTTTATTCAACCTAACATTGATGGGCATTTGGGTTGGTTCCAAGTCTTTGCTATTGTGATCAGTGCTGCAATAAACATACGTGTGCATGTGTTTTTAGAGGAGAAAGATTTATAATCATTTGGGTATATACCCAGTAATGGGATTGCTGAGTCAAATGGTGTTTCTTGTTCTAGCTCCTTGAGGAATCGCCACACTGTCTTCCACAATGGTTGAACTAATGTACACTCCCACCAACAGTGTAAAAGCATTCCTCTGTCTCCACATCCTCTCCAGCACCTGTTGTTTCCTGACTTTTTAATGATTGCCATTCTGACTGGCATGAGATGGTATCTATTGTGGTTTTGACCTGCATTTCTCTAATGACCAGTGATGATGAGCTTTTATTCATGTTTGTTGGCTGCATAAATGTCTTCTTTTAAGTGTCTGTTCATATCCTTTACCCAATTTTTGATGGAGTTGTTTGTTTTTTCTTGTAAATTTGTTTACATTCTTTGTAGATTCTGGATATTAGCCCATTGTCAGATGGATAGATGGCAGAAATTTTCTCCCATTCTGTAGGTTGCCTGTTCACTCTGATGATAGTTTCTTTTGCTGTGCAGAAGCTCTTTAGTTTAATTAGATCTCATTTGTCAATTTTGGCTTTTGTTGCCATTGCTTTTGGTATTTTCGTCATGAAGTCTTTGCCCATACCTGTCCTGAATGGTATTGTCTAGGTTTTCTTCTAGGGTTTTTATGGTTTTAGGTCTTATGTTTAAGTCTTTAATTCATCTTGATTTAATATTTGTATAAGGTGTAAGGAAGGGGTCAAATTTCTGTTTTCTGCATATGGCTAGCCAGTTTTTCCAACACCATTTATTAAGTAGAGAATCCCTTCCCCATTGCTTGTTTTTGTCAGGTTTGTCAAAGATCAGATGGTTGTAGATGTGTGGCGTTATTTCTGAGGCCTCTGGTCTGTTCCATTGGTCTATATATCTGTTTTGGTATCCGTTCCATACTGTTTTGGCTACTGTAGCCTTGTAGTATAGTTTGAAGTCAGGTAGCATGATGCCTCCAGCTTTGTTCTTTTTGCTTAGGATGGTTATGGCTATGCAGGCTCTTTGTTGGTTCCATATGAAATTTAAAGTAGTTTTTTCCAATTCTGTGAAGAAAGTCAATGGTAGCTTGATGGTGATAGCATTGAATGTATAAATTACTTTGGGCAGTATGGCTATTTTCACGATATTGATTCTTCCTATCCATTAGCATGGAATGTTTTTCCATTTGTTTGTGTTCTCTCTATTTCCTTGAAGAGTGGTTTGTGGTTCTCCTTGAAAAGGTCGTTCACATTCCTTGTAAGTTGTATTCCTAGGTATTTTATTATCTTTGTAGCAATTGTGAATGGGAGTTCACTCATGATTTGACTCTCTGTTATTGGTGTATAGGAATGCTTGTGATTTTTGCAATTGATTTTGTATCCTGAGACTTCATGCTGAAGTTGCTTATCAGCTTAAGGAGATTTTGGGCTGAGATGATGGGGTTTTCTAAATACACAATCCTGTCATCTGCAAGCAGAGACAATTTGACTTCTTCTATTCCTAATTGAATACCCTTTATTTCTTTCTCCTGCCTGATTGCCATAGCCAGAACTTCCAACACTATGTTGAATAAGAGTGCTGAGAGAGGGCACCCTTGTCTTGTGCCAGTTTTCAAAGGGAATGCTTCCAGTTTTTGCCCATTCAGTATGACATTGGCTGTGTGTTTCCCATAAATAGTTCTTATTATTTTGAGATATGTTCCATCAATACATAGTTTATTGAGAGTTTTTAGCATGCAGGGCTGTTGAATTTTGTCGAAGGCCTTTTGAGGATTTTTGCATCAATGTTGGCCTGAAATTTCCTTTTTTTGTTGTGTCTCTGCCAGTTTTTGGCATCAGGATGATGTGGGCCTCATAAAATTAGTTAGGGAGATTCCCTTTTTTTCTATTGTTTGGAATAGTTTCAGAAGGAATGGTACCAACTCCTCTTTGTACGTCTGGTAGAATTCGGCTGTAAATTCATCTGGTCCTGGGCTTTTTTTGGTTGGTGGGCTATTAATTGCTGCCTCAATTTCAGAACTCGTTATTGGTCTATTCAGGGATTTGACTTTTTCCTGGTTTAGTCTTGGGAGGGTGTATGTCCAGGAATTTATCCGTTTCTTCTAGATTTTGAGGTTTATTTGAGTAGAGGTGTTTATGGTATTCTCTGATGGTAGTTTGTACTCCTGTGGGATCAGTGGTGATATCCCCTTTATCATTTTTTATAGTGTCTATTTGAGTCTTCTCTTTGTTTCTTTAATAGTCTGACTAGTGGTCTATCAATTTTGTTGATCTTTCCAAAAAACCACCTCCTGGATTCATTGATTTTTTGAAGGGGTTTTCATGTCTATATCTCCTTCAGTTCTGCTCTGATCTTAGTTATTTCTTGTCTTCTGCTAGCTTTTGAATTTGTTTGTTATTGCTTCTCTAGTTCTTTTAATTGTGATGTTAGGGTGTCGATTTTTGATCTTTTCTGCTTTCTCCTGTGGGCATTTAGTGCTATAAATTTCCCTCTAAACACTGCTTTAGCTGCATCCTAAAGATTCTGGTATGCTGTGTCTTTGCTCTCATTTGTTTCAAAAAACTTATTTATTTCTGCCTTAATTTTGCTATTTACCCAGTAGTCATTCAGGAACAGGTTGTTCAGTTTCCATGTAGTTGTGCAGTTTTGAGTGAGTTTCTTAATCCTGAGTTCTAATTTGATTGCACTGTGGTCTGAGAGACTGTTTGTTATGATTTCCATTCTTTGGCATTTGCTGAGGAGTGTTTTACTTCCAATTATGTGGTCAATTTTAGAATAAGTGCAATGTGTTGCCGAGAAGAATGTATATTCTGGTGATTTGGGGTGGAGAGTTCTGTAGATGTCTGTTAGGTTGGCTTGGTCCAGAGCTGAGTTCCAATCCTGAATATCCTTGTTAATTTTCTGTCTCTTTGATCTGTCAAATACTGACAATGGGGTGTTAAAATCTCCCACTATTATTGTGTGGGAGTCTAAGTCTCTTTGTAGTTCTCTAAGAACTTGCTTTATGAATCTGGGTGCTCCTGTATTGGGTCCATATATATTTAGGATAGTTAGCTCTTCTTGTTGCATTGATCCCTTTACAATTATGGAATGCCCATCTTTGTTTTTTTGATCATTTGTTTAAAGTCTGTTTTATCAGAGACTAGGATTGCAACTCTCGCTTTTTTTTTGCTTCCCATTTGCTTGGTAAATCTTCCTCCATCCCTTCATTTTGAGTGTATGTGTATCTTTGCACGTGAGATGGGTCTCCTGAATACAGCACACGGGTGGGTCTTGACTCTTTATCCTATTTGCAAGTCTGTGTCTTTTAACTGGTGCATTTAGCCTGTTTACATTTAAGGTTAATATTGTTATGTGTGAATTATGTGTTATGTGTCATTATGATGCTAGCTAGTTATTTTGCCCATTAGTTGATACAGTTTCTTCATAGCTCTATGGTCTTTACATTTTGGTATGTTTTTGCAGTGGCTGGTACTGGTTTTTCCTTTCCATATTTAGTGCTTCCTTCAGGAGCTCTTGTAAGACAGTCCTGGTGGTGACAAAATCTCTCAGCATTTGCTTGTCTGTAAAGGATTTTATTTCTCCTTCACTTATGAAGCTTAGTTTGGCTGGATATGAGATTCTGGGTTGAAAATTCTTTTCTTTAAGAATGTTGAATATTGGCCCCTACTCTCTTCTGGCTTGTAGAGTTCCTGCAGATAGATCCACTGTTAGTCTGATGGACTTCCCTTTGTGGGTAACCCGACCGTTCTCTCTGGCTGCCCTTAACATTTTTTCCTTCATTTCAACCTTGGTGAATCTGATGATTACGTGTCTTGGGGTTGCTCTTCTTGAGGAATATCTTTGTGGTGTTCTCTGCATTTCCTGAATTTGAATGTTGGCCTGTCTTGCTAGGTTGTGGAAGTTCTCCTGGATAATATCCTGAAGAAACTTTTCCAACTTGGTTCCATTCTCCCCATCACTTTCAGGTACACCAATCAAACATAGGTTTGGTCTTTTCACATAGTCCTATATTTCTTAGAGGCTTTGTTTGTTCTTTTTCATTCTTTTTTACTCTAATCTTGTCTTCGTGCTTTATTTCATTAAGTTGATCTTCAATCTCTGATATCCTTTTTTCCACTTGATCGATTTGGCTACTGTACTTGTGTATGCTTCACGAAGTTCTTGAGCTGCGTTTTTCAGCTCCATCAGGTCATTTATGTTCTTCTCTAGACTGGTTATTCTAGTTAGCAATTCTTGAAACCTTTTTTCAAGGTTCTCAGCTTCCTTGCATTGGGTTAGAACATGCTCCTTTAGCTGGGAGGAGTTTGTTGTTACCCACCTTCTGAAGCCTACTTCTGTCAATTCGTCAAACTCATTCTCTGTCCAGTTTTGTTCCCTTGCTGATGAAGAGTTGTGATCCTTTGGAAAAGAAGAGGCCTTCTGGTTTTTGGTATTTTTAGCCTTTTTGCACTGGTTTTTCCTTATTTTCGTGGATTTATCTACCTTTAGTCTTTGATGTTGGTGACCTTCAGATAGGGCTTCTGTGTGGATGTTCTTTTTGCTAATGTTGATGCTATTCCTTTGTGTTTGTTTTCCTTCTAACAGTCAGGCCCCTCTGCTGCAGGTCCGCTGGAGTTTGCTGGAGGTCCACTTCAGACCCTGTTTGTCTTGGTATCACTGGCAGAGGCTGCAGAACAGAAAAAATTGCTGCCTATTCCTTCCTCTAGAAGCTTTGTCCTAGAGCAGCACCTGCCAGATGCCAGCTGGAGCTCTCCTGTATGAGGTGTCTATTTACCCCTGCTGGGAGGTGTCTCCCAGTCAGGAGGCATGGGAGTCAGGGACCCACTTAAGGAGGCAGTCTGTCCTTTAGCAGAGCTCGAGCACTGTCCTGAGAGATCCACTGCTCTCTTCAGAGCCAGCAGGCAGGAATGTTTAAGTCTCCTGAAACTGGCCACAGCCACTCCTTTCCCCAGGTGCTCTGTCCCAGGGAGATGGGAGTTTTATCTATAAGCCTCTGACTGGGGTGCTGTCTTTCTTTCAGGGATGCCCTGCCCAGAGAGAAGGAATCTAGAGGGGCAGTCTGGTTACAGTGGGTTTGCTGTGTGGAAGTGGGCTCCTCTCCGTTTGAACTTCTAGGCAGCTTTGTTTACACTGTGAGAGGAAAACCGCCTACTCAAGCCTCAGTAATGGGGGATGCCCCTCTCCCCACCAAGCTCGAGTGTCCCAGGTTGACTTCAGACTGCTGTGCTGGCAGTGAGAATTTCAAGCCAGTGGATCTTAGCTTGCTGGGCTCCTTGGGGGTGGGACCCGCTGGGCCAGACCACTTGGCTCCCTGGCTTCAACACCCTTTCCAGGGGAGTGAACGGTTCTGTCTCACTGGGATTCTGGGCACCATAGGGGTATGAATAAAAAACTCCTGCAGCTAGCTTGGTGTCTGCCCAAACAGCAGCCCAGTTTTGTGCTTGAAACCCAGGGCCCTGGTGGTGTAGGCACTCGAGAGAATCTCCTAGTTTGTGGGTTTTGAAGACCGTGGGAAAAGTGTAGTATCTGGGCCAGAGTGCACCGTTCCTCATGCACAGTCCCTCATGGCTAGGGGAGGGAGTTCCCCGACCCCTTGTGCCTCCCGGGTGAGGTAAGGCCCCACCCTGCTTCAGCTCGCCATCTGTGGGCTGCACCTGCTGTCTAACCAGTCCCAGTGAGATGATCCAGGTATCTCAGTTGGAAATGCAGAAATCACCTGCCTTCTTCGTTGATCTCCCTGGGAGCTGCAGACCAGAGCTGTTCCCATTAGGCCGTCTTGCCAGCCACCACCGCTTTTTTATTATTCTTACAAATTTCAGTGGGAATGAGTTGGGAATAAAAATGACTATAAACATTCTGACTAAAATAACTGATGATAGTTTATTGATACAAAACAGATAATTACTAACCTATTTTGCAGAAGAAAGAAAACTGAAATGGAACATCAACTTGATGTATAGGCAAGTTTATGATACACATTTAATGCATAAAGAACAATTAAGGAAATTGTACATTTGCAATAGAGGGAAATTAACGTAAGAATGCTTCTGATGTTTGTGTGGCATATTTTTAAATCTTTTTATGATTATAATCAAAGGGACTCATGGTACTTCCTTTATTATTATTTTTTAAAAGAAAAACAGACATGCAAAAAGCATTAACATTAAATTAAAATTTAAAAAATTCAAGTTTTTGGGAAACAGGTGGTTTTTGGTTACATGGATAAATTCTTTAGTGGTGATTTCTGAGACTTTGGTTCACCTGTCACACAAGCTGCATACACTGTACCTAATGTGTAGTCTTTTATCTCTTACCCCTTTCCACCCTTCCCCCAGAGTCCCCAAAGTTCATTATATCATTCTTATGCCTTTGTGTCTTCATAGCTTAGCCCCCACTTATAAGTGAGAACATACAATATTTGGTTTTCCATTCTGAGTTACTTAGAATAATGGTGTCCAACTCCTTCCAGGTTTCTGCAAATGCCATTATTTTGTTCCTTTTTATGGCTGAGGAGTATTCCATGGTATAGGTATACCACATTTTCTTTTCTTTGCTTTTTTTTTTTTTGAGACAGAGTTTTGCTCTTGTTGCCCAGGCTTGGTTGCAACGGCGTGATCTTGACTCACTGCAACCTCCACTTCCTGAGTTCGAGCAATTCTCCTGCCTCAGCCTCCCAAGTAGCTGGGATTACAGGTGCCCACCACCATGCCCGGCTAATTTTTTTTTTTTTGTAGTTTTAGTAGAGATGGGGTTTTACCATGTTGGCCAGGCTGGTCTCGATCTCCTGTCCTCAAGTGATCTGTCCACCTCAGCCTCCCAAAGTGCCTGGGATTATAAGCGTGAGCCACCATGCCCGGCCATATATACCACATTTTCTTTATCCACCTGGTTGACAGGCATTTAAGCTGGTTCCATATTTTTGCAATTGCGAATTGTGCTGCTATAAACATGTGTGTGAAAGTGTCTTTTTCATATAATGACTTCTTTTCCTCTGGGTAGATACCCAGTAGTTGGATTGCTGGATCAAATAGTAGTTCTACTTTTAGTTCTTTAAGAAATCTTCATACTGTCTTCCATAGTGGTTGTATTAGTTTACATTCCCACTAGCATAAAATCTTTAATAGAAGTTGTTATTGAGTAACAAAGGAAATAATTATCTGGTATTCAATTCACAGTTCTTTACAAAGCATTATCAAAGTGTTTTAATTGGAGTAGGTATCTAGCAGAGTGTTCATTTGATTATAACAATATTTGAAAAGAAATATCACCACAATTATAATAAAAAATACAAATTCACATTTTCTTTTAGTTATTCTAAGATGTTTTTATGTTCTTTAATATTTGGAATGCTAAATGCACAAATTATTTCTAGAAGAGTTTTTTTACATTTATTGTCAGTCTATCAGTTTGATATAAATCATTCATTGCCTTTGTTGTTACATTTTTTTCCTATGTCCAAATATTGTTTCCACAGAGAATTTTTAGAGTAGCCATGTCTAATTCGTGGCATTGTTCCAGAGCCTGGCACATAACAGGTAGCTAGTGAATTAATTGTTTTTTTAATCAAGATTAAGCAGCTTATAAATTTGCTCACACATTGGACTCTTTTTTTTGTAAAACTGTGAAGCTGTAAATTGTGAAAATTATTGGATGATTACATGGCTGAGTCTTTAGCTAGTGGGTCAGTTATCCAAATACTTTCCTCAGACCCCAAATACTTTAACTTGAGATGCTTAGAAAATGGAGGCTAAAAGGTTGTTTTAATTTTTTTTTTCTCAAATTACGTATGTTAGGTGTAGCACAGTGGTAAAAACACAAACTGCCGGGCTCATACTCCCAGCTTTGTGACTTATTAGCTACAATCACTTTGGGCCAGTTACCTAATGTAGTTGTTCCTCAGATTCTCATCTATAAAATGGGATGATGTCAATATCTACCTCTTAGGGGTTTTCTCAAGATTAAATGAGTTACATTGTGTAAAGCCCTCAGAAGAGTGCCTGGCACATCATAAGTACTGTGTTTGGTTTTTGAGATGTCCTTTATTGGTTCCCTGAAACAGGCAAGGACACTCCCCCAACCTCCATCCCAGCTAAGTCTTCTGCACTTGTGATGTTATTCGATTAAACAAAACAAAACGATTTCTTTGATAAATGGAATTTGAGAAGCAAAATAAGTTTTAACCTAGGAAATTAAGACTTATGCTCTTCAAACCAAATTTGAGTTTGCCAGTTGAGCAACAATAGCATCCTTCAGAAAGTGTGGCTCCCTTGGATCTTTTGCAGTGAATGTTGTGTATGATGAAGGCTCAAAAAATGAGCTAGGTAAAGTGAAGTCTGGACAGGATTGATTGCAGTTCCCTAGAAGAGAATCGCTTCAGAAATTTGGTTCATGCAGAATGAGCTTTCTTGAGAATTTCCACAACTGCGGCTTAAATGCTGTGAGTTGCTTAACAGAAAAGATTAAACTTGGACCCAGTAGGCTTCCGGGACGCCCACTTGGCAGCCTTTTCAGGGTCAACAGGGCAACTTCCGGCAGTTGAGATTACGTTCTCATAAAAAGGTGTAGGGAATCACAAGGAAGCTGTGCACATGGGTCTGGATTAATAGCAATTGTAGCCTGTGGAAGGTTGCCCCCCGTAGCAACTAGGATACCTTTGGTTATGGTCCTGAAGTTAACCATTGGGATTTTATTAGAAGTCTTAACTTTAACTGGCTGTGTGGCTTCAGGTTTATCACTTAACTTCTTTGCACCTCAGTTTCTTCATGGATATGTGAAGAGATATGGTGAGGTATTCTTTAAGTTCTCGACCTGTGACTCTGCAATGGAAATGGAAGCACAGTCAATAAAGATATATTTGACTAACCCACTAACACCTTTTTATAAATGCAAAATCAGAATTTCTGCAATGATATAGTTTATTCATTTATAAAAAACCCTATTCCATGATTATAGAATGAGAACTGGAAATGAGCTAATTTGGGTTTGTAATTTATTTATTCGTATGTGTTGGACTTTTAAGAGAAAGAAGCAAATCCAAAGAAATAAATTATAAAAAGCAACCATCCCCAAATCCATTTTCAGGGCCAAGCATAATCCAGTTGTAGCTCCTATAGTTTTCACATCTTTAATACGCTATGGTTATAATTGATGCTCAGTAATATGTCCCTAAAATATCAAACACAGATGAAATTACTTTAACTAGGCTATACTTAGAAGTAAAATGTATCAATATATTATATATCCTTGCTGGTATATTTTAGAAAGCTTTTTGATCATATTTACAAATCAAATGGGTTTCCTGTAAAACTTTAAAGAGAAAATTCAATTTATTCGACCAGAGTTTGATGAGCAGTATTTCACTGTACTTTCAATAATAATCTTTGTGCATTTAGGCAAGTCATTTCACCTCTCTGATAGTCAATTTCCTTACACAAATACAGGGTAATAGAAGAGGCAATGCCTAAGGTACTTTTTTTTATCTTTAATGTTTCAAGTCAAGTCCTCTACTTCCTCTTTCTCCTATTTAAAAGATCCTTGCAGTTATTTGTATTCTGACCCTCCCAAAAAACCTCCCTCTTCCCCACTACAGTCTCTTTATTACCCAGGGATACTATTATATACTTGCATTTGCAGTGACAGGCTAAGGAAGCGATAACTGCTCTTCCCCTGTGCTCCCTGCAGAGACCTATTCATCACCTCCATAATACCCGGCCACAAAACAGACAGAGAATAGCAGGTAAGAAATGCAGATGGCTGAAACCTGAGTTAGTTGCCTAACATGTGGCTGATATTTTTAAGAAATTTAATTGATGGTGAGCATCTTTTCATGTGTTTTTTGGCTGCATAAATGTCTTCTTTTGAGAAGTGTCTCTTCATGTCCTTCGCCCACTTTTTGATGGGGTTGTTTGTTTTTTTCACCATCACTGGCCATCAGAGAAATGCAAATCAAAACCACAATGAGATACAATCTCACACCAGTTAGAATGGCAATCATTAAAAAGTCAGGAAACAACAGGTACTGGAGAGGATGTGGAGAAATAGGAACACTTTTACACTGTTGGTGGGACTGTAAACTAGTTCAACCATTGTGGAAGTCAGTGTGGTGATTCCTCAGGGATCTAGAACTAGAAATACCATTTGACCCAGCCATCCCATTACTGGGTATATACCCAAAGGACTATAAATCATGCTGCTATAAAGAGACATGCACACGTATGTTTATTGCGGCACTATTCACAATGGCAAAGACTTGGAACCAACCCAAATGTCCATCAATGATAGACTGGATTAAGAAAATGTGGCACATATACACCATGGAATACTATGCAGCCATAAAAAATCATGAGTTCATGTCCTTTGTAGGGACATGGATGAAATTGGAAATCATCATTCTCAGTAAACTATCGCAAGAACAAAAAACCAAACACCGCATATTCTCACTCATAGGTGTGAATTGAACAATGAGAACACATGGACACAGGAAGGGGAACATCACACTCTGGGGACAGTTGTGGGGTGGGAGTGCGGGGAGGGATAGCATTGGGAGATATACCTAATGCTGGATGACGAGTTAGTGGGTGCAGTGCACCAGCATGGCACATGTATACATATGCAGCTAACCTGCACGTTGTGCACATGTACCGTAAAACTTAAAGTATAATAATAATAAAAAAAGAAATTTAATTGATCAAATACTTAGCAAATATATGATAGGCTAGAGCCCTTGTCCCTAAGAAATCTATACTCTTTTTAAATCATCTAGCCCAAAATGTCAGAAATGTATAATCTTAAAAAAGGAAGTTAGTACTGATCTATCTGAAATATTAAGAGAATTCTTAAATGCCAAACTATGCAACTAACTATAATTGCCTTAGAAGTGCACAGAAGGGAGAAATGTGGGTTTGAAATAGTCAGCAGAGTTTGATGGAAAAAAACTCAATCTGCAGAGCATCTTTAAGGAAGAATAATATCTATGATTCTTTAATGCATTAATTCATTCAACAAATATTTAGTGTCCATGATGCATTGAACTTTTCTAAGTTCTGAGAATACAGTAGTGAACAAAATGGGAAAACATCTTTGCCCACATAGAGCTTGCATTCTAATACAGACAAGTAAGAAAAAAATCGATAAGTAAAAATATATTCCATGATAATAAGTACTGTGGAATTAAAAGAATATTTAGGTTAATAATGTAGGCATAGAGAATGCTCTAAAAAGTAATGTAATCAGACAGTATCAAGCTAACTCTCTCATTTTATAAATGAGGAAGCTGAGGTTCAGAGGAGTTATGTAACATAGCAAAGTCAGCTCATTTATTAGCAAAAACGGAATAAAATCCAGACCTCCCATCTTCTAGTCTAGGGTTCTTTCCACTACGCACTCACCTCTTAGCTAATCAAGTCACACAGTGACAGAGGTAGAAGTGAGCAGAATTTGTGTGGGACCCAATGGGGCAGGCACTTTATTTTGGGGAGAAGTGGGAAGATATGTTTAGATGGAAAAGACAGAGCCAAATCTTAAAAACCAAATAGAAAAGTTTGGATTTGATGTGGTGATAGGAAAGACGTGAGTAAAATTATCCTTAGATAATTTTGAAAATGTTTAGTTGATTACTAATACACCAGATCAACAAATGTGTCTCTTGTGTGATTACTCTCTTCTCCCTTTCCTCCTCCCCTTGACATAGCTCCCTGAGAAAGAACTCCTTGGGGTAATCTTGCTTACCATCAGTAGAGCCGTACAGTTTTCTGAGACTATCAAAGATACTATGCTATGGTTTTTCTCGAAAGTAGAAATAAAGCATTTTGGATAAACACAAATATTTTATTGCAGCTCCACATTCAGAGATTAAAATGCTGGTGAAATGAAAGTTGCTTGGGAACTAAATTTAGACATTCGATTTGGATAAAATTAGCAAGTTGAATCAGATACAAATTGAGAGATGCCGTTACTCATAGTTTCATCATAAACTGGGGGTTAAGTACTTAAGCTCCTTCAGGACCCAATACATAAATTATAAACCAGAGCATAGATTTCCTTAAGTGCAGCAGTCATTACTGCTGATTCATTTTCATTTCAAGTTTCTAACAACTAAGGGAGAGAGAAGGTGGTGGGAGGGAGAGAGAGAAAGAGAGACAGAGAGCTAGAGAGAGCGGAGCTACCAATGAACTGCCAACAAAATTCACAAGGATTTACTTGCAGATAGAAAGATGCCATAACAGTGATGTAGATGTAGAAATAGCTTTTGTTTTTTACTTTTCTTTGAGAAAGAATAACAGCTTCAAGTAGGAAGAAAATATATATGTTAGAATACTTAACACAAATTTAACAATCAGAAAATTACCAAATAGGGCAAATAAATCTTACTGTTGTTGCTGAAATATGCAGATATGGGTGCTTACTTTGGCCTAAATCTAAGGCATGTCTTATTTTGGGATGTGATGGGTATTTTAAAGCCTCCAGGAGCTTGTGTATGAGGTTATAACCAGGGGATTATAAGCCTTTATCATCTGAGGGTCATGGAATACATTCAAGAACCTAACTATGTATTTTGGACCCCAAGCAAAGTTTTAGAAAATGTTCCAAGACTATGACCATTAATTCCAAACAGGTATTAAGTGCAATATAGGGGCTACTTAGATTTTTATGTTCTATTGTTGGGATTGGGATGGGGATGTTAGATCTAATACTGTTTTGTAGGTCATTGCCTATTGCAAATGTCTACCAAGGACTAGAATCACTTGCATAATCAATACAAAAAAACCTATTCCCTAACAAGAAGATCCCTTCTACACATTCACTTTATTTCAGGCTTCTGGTCACCTTGGGGTTAATGATCCATGAAACAAAGATGACTCTAACAGTGAGAAAGATATCCATCACTGAATTTAAGTACGCTGTAATGGGGTCAAAAGAGGAGTCACCCTCAACCTTTCATCCAGATCACACAGAATATACACAGAAAGATTCAGGTGTGGGTCACATGGGAGCATACACAGCAAGGTTCAGGCACAAGGTAGACATTCACGACTTGGTAAGTCTTCGAAGTTTTTCCTCCCCTCCCTTTGGCATAAACATGCCAAGTGTTTATGTCTGTGTGTTAGGTCATTCTTGCATTGCTATAAAGAAATATGTGAGACTGGGTAATTTATAAAGAAAAGAGATTTAATTGGCTCATGGTTCTGCAGGCTGTACAGGAAGCATGGCACCAGCATCTGCTTGGCTTCTGGAGAGAGGCCTCAGGGACTTTCAAATCCTGGTGGAAGGTGAGGCAGGAGCAGGCACTTCACATGGTGAAAACAGAAGCAACAGAATGAGAGAGTTTGCGGGGAGGTGCCATACACTTTTAAATGACCAGATCTCATGTGAACTCAGAGCTAGAGTTATTACCCAGGGAATTGCCCAAGCCATTCATGAGAGATCCACCACCATGATCAAAACACCTCCCACCTGGCCCCAACACCAACATTGGGGATTACAATTCAACATGAGATTTGGCAGGGACATACATTCAAACGATATCAGTATCAGATAACTGAATATATATGAGGGAAGTGTTCTGATACTTTAAAAACCCTCTCAGGCATCTATATGATGTTACATAGCTCTCTTGCTGACTCATGATAATGGTTCTGAGTGGCTAAGAAGTGATTTCAATCCATTTACTCTGTTCAAAGGTAAGTAAGGATGTATTATAATAAAATGGATAAGGCAAAAAACTTGTGTATTCAAAGAGGTAAATTTTAGCTTTCTAGAAAAACCATTTATATGAAGTGCTTCATTCCAAGATGAGGACAATTAGCAATATTTAACATAGCACATTTGCTACATATTCAGCAAAGGGGAAGGCGCTACGAGGGGCTCCAGTAGGTGCCAAAGGATGTGAAAACCAACACCAGGGCCTTGAAAAATTTGTTCTGTCTTTGCCAGCATGTGAGATATTAGCGACATGATATTTCTTACTCCTGTAGAGTGGCAAGGGCAGTAAAGACAGGCAGGGTTGTGTGCTTGGTGTGCCACATTAGAAATCTGAGTGCATTCTCCTGATGGTTGTTAGATTCTTCAATAAGAGAGGACTTACTTTTCTAGAGATAAAATCTTATAAATAATCATAAATTTCCAAGACTGGCTCACACTAATCTTTTTATTTCATCATATACTAGAGGTCCTGAGTTCTAGGACGCCCACTTAGTGTAAAGCTTTTTTATTGCTAAAACAACTGATTCAAACCACTAATACTCTAAGGGTCTTGAGAAAGTTGGAATCCAGATGATCAGTAGAAGACAGGGACAGTCTGAATTGTTGAACCTACAAGGACACAGAAGAAGGGGTGGGGGAGGGAAGAAGAATAGGCATCTTAGGCAGGGATACAGCAGGCAGGATGCGTAGAGCAGTGGTTCTCAACCTTGACTGCACATTTGAGTCACCCAGCATGCTTAAAAAAATTCTGATGACTGAGGTCCTCTCCAGCATCTCCAGAGGTGGGCACAAGCATGGGTATTTTAGGCACTTTTTAGGTGATTACAATGGGCCTCATGGATTGAGAACTGGCTTGGAGTGTGGAATGAGTCTCATGTGTTTGGAGGACAAAGGAGGTCAGTTTGAAGAGAATGGAAGTTCTTCATCCTACATGCAGAGCAGCCTGAGGAGAGGCAGGGAATATCTTGAAGAACTCTGAAGACTGATCTCACCTGAAGATTGACAGGAGGCCATTATTATTATTATTATTATTAATATTATTGAGCAGTAATAAAGATGGATAAAGCAGTATTTTGTTCGGTCTGTGGTCAGGGGTTCTTAGAGTTGATATAGAATGAAGATAACTCAGGCATGAGGTAATAAGGCCTTGGGTGGGAGCTGTTGGAATAGAAACAAGAGCATAGAGAGGAAGAAACTTGGAAAAGTTGAAATAATAGATTATGCTCTTAGCAAAGTAGGTACTTAAAACTTGTGGAATAAATGAATGAAAGTGCTAAGGGGATAAAAGTACCAAGGAGGACTTTAAAATATGAAAACCATCAAAATAACATTGCCATGATAACAGATGGGGAAGGTAGGAGGGAGGAATTGCTTTAGGTTAAAAGATGGATTTCATTTTAGATATGTTAAATTTGTGGGGATGGTAATAATGACAACAACCAACCTCTGTGTGACTGCTCTGCCTGCAAGATGAAACCTCTGCCTACTTCTCTAGCCACTTTTGTACTCAGCATCTCTCGCCATGGCCACTCCTTCCAGCTTTAGGGTTTCCCATGAGCCCTTCCCCAACCTTGCTTGGGGTCTTGTTCCCACTCTTTCCTTGGCCCCCGTTCTACTCAGACTTAAAGTTTTCTTGAGGAAGATTTTCTTGCCAAGTTTCCACCAAAATTAATTTCCTTGCTACATTGTTCTGCACCCCTCCAGATGGTTCCTTCATAGGAAGTATCACTCTTGGACTTTAGCAATGACTTGTTCAAGAACTCACTCCCCACTGGATAGTAACATCCATATAGGCAGAGACCTCATCTGTTTTGCTCATTGCTGTATTCCCAGGGTCCAGCACTGTGCCTGTTGCAAAGTAGGTGCTTGAATAACTGAATGAATAAGTGTCAAGCATTCTGCATGTAATATCTCTACAACCCTATGAGGTAGGCACTATTATTAATCTCATTTTACAGATAAGGAAAGATAACTTACCTGAAGTTACACAGCTGGTATATAGCAGGATTGAACCTTGAATCTTGGTTTCTCTAATGCCAAAGGCTGTGCTTCTTAACCTCTGATCTATTATGCCTCTGCCAGATGATTATAAATACAGGAGCATGGGAGCACAAACACAACTGTAAGAAGACAGAAAGGAGGAGATATAAAGGAACATAAAAAGTCTCAGGCAATTGGAGATGTTTGAATAGAAAGAATCTTAAAGTTAATGGAGACAAAACCCTTCATTGGCATTGGGAGAGAAAATTGGTCCAGGAAGTTAAAAGACTGCCCCAAGATCATAGAATTGATTCTTGTTTGACAGTGTGCTAGATCCAGGCTCTCAACTTCTGGATCTCCCTTTCTATAGGCATGGCAGATGGTGGCAAGTTGTTTGGGATCTATAAGTAGGCAATTCTCTTTGACTCCTATAGCCCCAACTTGGAGACAGAGGGAAAACAGACTGGGAAGGACATGCAATGAGTATTATGCATAAATGAATTGTTTTATGGAACCCTTCACAGCTCCAATTATACTATAACCATCCTTTGTTGTAGCAACAGAATTAGCTTGCCTTTGATGTGGGTGCCTTAGGTCGCTTTCACTTTATTCTTCACACTTTGCAGAGTGATTAGGTGTAGGGAGTTGGTAGCTGTGCCTTTGCTTCATGAAGAAATACAGGGCTTCTCTAGGGTAGTTTTTGTCTAAATGTAGTCCCTATCCCTCTCTCAACTGCCTCACTGATTTTGCCTATGAGGAAACTAAAATATGAAGAGGTTAAATGACTTGTCACTGTTGGGTGAGAAAGTGGGATAGCTAAGAAGTATGAAGTATAAAAGAAGGAGAAAGAAAGGCAGATAGGTATGTTAACCTATATCAGAATTAAATTGGGGATATCTGTCCTATCTTATATAAGTCCAGGGTGACATAAACCTGTCTCTGAGACTACCCTAAGTGGGCATTTAGCTTCACACTTTCCCTGGGGTCAGTTTGATGCCTCCAGAACTCTTTTTTTAATCTAATTTTGGACTTTCAGGCTTGGACAGGAATTAACCTCAGTTTGGGAAGAAGGGAGGCAATATTTCCTTTTCTGGACCTCCTCTTCAGGACATCTGGTACATTGTTGGGCTTCCACTTAATTGCCTATATCACTACCAGGCCTAGAGCAGAAGGAAGATTAGAAATCAGAAGTCCCTGACTCACAGTCCTGATCTGGACTTTATTTATATAAACACAAAGGATGTAGGCTGCTTTTACTTTATCTTCAAGATTATTCTCTATGTTCAAAACTTGGCCATCTCTTACTGGCATTTCCCTCACATAGATGCTGCGTGCCACCATTTGCCCCAAGCTCTTGCCTCCCCATGCATGTTCACAGGGTTGTGAGAGAGCAGAGGAGTAAAGTCAAAAGGGGTGCTACTGGGTTATTATTTTGCACATTTGATGGAAATAGAACTCTAGATTGGGGTAATTTCCCTGAAGTTATAACTAGAGAAAAATTATCCTACCATCTGACCTTTGTAACATTCTTCTAACAATGTCAGGAATTTCTCTGGAATTCAAAGTAATTAACAGATGTGATTCAATTGTCCTCCCAAATCCCTGGATGTAGCAGGCAGCATGGTTTATCCACCTAATAGATGTTTAGGATCACCAGGATTGAGATAAAGTTTTCCCTCCAGGTCATATCTTTATTTATGGGGGAATCTTGAGACTTCTTGCCTTTCAGTCAAGTTTCTTGGTGGCCTTGTCTTCGTAGGGCAAGGTTTGCTTGTGGTTTAGCTTGGTCTCTAAAAGATATACACTCTCCCTAAGGAGAGTCCCCACAGGTCCTGTGATGAGGGTGAAACAGGAATGCATTTATCAGGATCTGCACTTATTCTTCTAGCTTACAGAGCAAAATAAAATCAGGAAACGAAGCTAGAATGTTCTTGAATTCTTTGCCTTAAAGGCAATTAAATAGTAGGATAAACGTGACTAAGTCCTATAATTAGGGCAAACGTATGATTTATCTTGCAAAACATGACACTTTTGTGAGTGAAAGGGGCACTGTTAATAGTTATCCTGCAACAGGCTTACACTGGAACTAGTTTGGGTAAACGGGTGTCATCTACTTACCATGGTGGTGGCAGTAGAGTATTAGCTCCCAGAGTTGAGTGCCTGGCATGTTTCATTCATTAAGCCAATGTATAAGAAAGTCTTATTGTAGGTGCTGTGAGAGAACTAAATGCATGATAGATATATGTATCTTCATGACAAACTCCCTGAAGGGATTTACAGTGTTGTGGAAGAGATGGATATTAAGGGTCAGATTAATATTGGCAGGTTCTGTTATATTCAGTCTCTGTTCTCATGATGTTTATCTCACAGATGATCAGCAGTTCCTTATTTGAAAGGAAATGCTGTAATATCTTTGTTAAACTCATTTAGTGAGATATATTTTACAGAAATTCAGTTCTTGTTACAAAAGGTTTTTCTTTTCCAACTGATTATATTGATATTTTCAGTTATGTTCTTCTTATGGACTGTACCAATACTAGATCTGATGGAAACATTTTAATGATAAAATACGACTTTTAAAAATAAAATTATATACACTTAATGTAAGTAAACATATTACCTTGTGTAGTGCTTTCAAGTTTATAAAAATTGCTTTCATATAAATATTCACTTGAATATCCACCAAGGCAGGATGGTTCTCTGTCGCGTTCACAAGGAAAATCCCAGCTCCTAGAACAGTGTCTGGGATCTTACTTAACAAATATTATGTGTGTATATATATATATGTGTATATATATAAGTGTATATATATATGTGTGTATATATATGTGTATATATATATGTGTATATATATGTGTATATATATGTGTATATATATATGTGTATATATATGTGTATATATATGTGTATATATATATGTGTATATATATATGTGTATATATATGTGTATATATATATGTGTATATATATATGTGTATATATATATGTGTATATATATGTGTATATATATGTGTATATATATGTGTATATATGTGTGTATATATATATATGTGTATATATATGTGTGTATATATGTGTGTATATATATACACACACACACACATATATATATATATATATATATATATATATATATATACACATATATACTTTTTTTTTAAGACAGGGTCTTGCTCTTTCACCCAGGCTGGAGTGCAGTGGCATGGTGCCCAGGCTGGACGCATGATCACAGCTCACTGCAGCCTCAACCTCCTGGGCTCAGGCAATCCACCCATCTCAGCCTCCCAAGTAGCTGGGACCACAGGTGTGTGCCACCATGCCTGGCTATTGTTTTGTTTGTTTATTTGTTTGTTGTTGTTGTTTTGTAGAGGCAGGGTTTTCATATGTTGCTGAGGCTGGTCTTGAACTCCTGGGCTCAAGTAATCTTCCTGCCTTGGCCTCCCAAAGTGCTGGGATTATAGGTGTGAGCCACCATACCTGGCTATAACAAATATTTGAAATGAATCAATTGCCTATAATGCTTTATTTATTTTGTCTAGGGAATCCTTTATTTTAATGAAACCTTATATGCATTTAACAAATAAAACTGATTGTAGCAGAACTTTTATGGCATGGTCTTAACGTTCATACCTAACCTCTCATAACCCTTATTTCTTGGAGAAGATATGAAAACTACTCATCAAGAATATGAACTCATGACATTAGATAGAGCATTGGAGCACATAAAGGCAGGGAGCTAATTTTGTCTGCAGATGAAGAAAATGGAACCCACTGAGTCTAAGTAAAATGCCAAAGGTCAGTTGTGTGACATGGCCAGGCACTCAAAATTCCAGGCTCAAGGGCAGTTTTCCTATGACAGCCAGAGTTAGATTGAAGGCATTAAGATATAGGTTAGCCAGGCAACTCTGGAGGACAGCAGGTTGCCAGGAAGCTGAACATTACTGAAATTGTTGAAACAGGGATGGAAGAAATTGCGTGTACCAGAACTTTTCCCTGAAAGAACTACCAAATTTGACTGGAAGAAATATTTTGATAAGTCATGTGTGTGCAGTGAGGTCACACTGAGTGGTGTGTTTGAGAAATTACAAATAAATCATCCTAGAACTGCTTTTTAGGGAGGTTGGATTATCCCTAGAATCCTTGTGTCTTTGGTTTGGGTGTGCAGATTGGGGGCAAGATTTATTGATAGAAGAATTGAGGAGAGGGCTTTCTTTCAATTAAAGGCTGAATAATTATTTAAATAATCTCAGTTTGAAAGGGTTTGAAATAACTAGCCTCCCGGGACTCAAAATTCTGGGTCCAGTTCAGATTGCAGAACCCACACCAGACTGCAGAACCCTGATTTTCTCATTTTCAAGTCAGAAATTGAGACTTTTTCCTTTAGAAACGGAACTATGGTAATTATATAGATAAACAGGGATTGCAAGAGCTTTCCCTATATTATCCTCATTGAAAGAAGGTAAAAGTATATCATCCTGATAATAACTTCTGAAGACTTGGACCATCATGTTTGGCTACTTTTAAAGTTTAAAATTGGCTTAGTCTGCAAAAATCAATTAATTGGTATTATTGAATGCTTCTAATGCCATTATAGCAATGTCTTTCAGTCCTTTGTTGTTATGACATTCTGTAAGAAATACATTTGATGCCACAAGTAGTCCACACATATATAAATATAATTTAAAAAGCAAAAGTATTATGGAATGATTCTTACATTTACTATGTATTGCACTCATTTTTTTATTCTATTTTGCTTAAAAAGTGCTGGTCATGACCCATCAGAATGATTTCATGACTCTAATGTGTCATTACACAAAATTTGAAATTAATGCTACAAACAATAAGAGAGGAGGCAAAGGAAAAATTCCTGAACTGGAGGAACTTTGTAGTCAAGTGGGGGTGGGGAGAAGACTAACTTACAAACCACTGGAGCATATTTTATGACTGTGAGTAATTGCTTGTCAAACTGTGTGATGTAGTTTAAAAATAATGGAAGTGCAGCATTTACGAGTGTGTCTTATGTATTGAAGAACACAGATCTAAACCAAGAAGACAACTTTTAAAAAGCATGCTTATTTTCAATTATATTTTATGCTTCTAAGAGGCACTTTTCACATATTCTTCTGAAACTGGGGTGTATCTTACAATTGATCTTTACAATCTATAATACATCTATACAATAACTACTTTTGGGCAACTGTCCTGATTCAGTTATCATTTGTTGTTCACGTTCACTCGTACTTGTCATTGCTGGTAGCATGCCTGCACAGCTGAATCCCCTTACCATTTCAGTCTATAAGCCATAGGAAGAAAAAATGTGAATCTTTTCTGATAAGAAATTCAATTCAGTCTGATAAAATCAAGTATGTGTCAGCATCAAAGCTTGCAGAATGTTGTTAGTGGCTTAAAGAAAAATTTCAGAAGCAACAATGGTGCATACTCCAAAATAAAATGCTGCTGCTCCACTGCCGTTGTGGACACAGAAGATGATGTTACAAGGAAAACGCTAACACTGATAACTGTGCTAAAAGGATTTAGAAGAGTGGAACTCCACATTTGAAGAAATTTTAGCATTTTCTTCACCAATGAATTTTGTTTGTATATTCCTTTTTAATTTATACACGAGAGATATATGAAAAAAAGTCTATGTCTAAATAAGTCTGAGACAACTTTAAGAAGTAGCTATAAAATAAAATTTCTAAGTGATAAAACATCATAGTGCAATTGTTTAATTGGCAAGAGTTTTTCTTTTTGGTAGCACATTAAATATCAATGGCATCTTACATTTATGATCAGTCATAAGCAAATGCAAATTAACACCAAAACATAATCTCACTACATACTTACTAGAATGGCTAAAATGAAAAAGACTGACAAAACCAGTTGTTGGTAAGGGTGTGAAACAATTGGAACTCTCATGTATTGCTGGTAGAAATGCAAAATTATACAGCTATTTTGGAAAAAGAATTTGACACTTTCATAAAAAGTTAGACATGCTTAGTGTACGTCCCAGCAATTCCATTTCTGGCTATTTAATCAAGAGAAATGAAAACATATTCAAAGAAACGCTTGTATGCAAATATTCATACTAGTCTCAAATTGGAAACAACCTAAATTCCATTAGCTGTGATTGGATAAAGAAATTATGATGTGTCCATATAATGAATTCAGCAACAAAAAAGGGTAAACTATGAATATACATATGACATCATGGATGAATCTTAAAAGTTAAAGAAGCTGGATGCAAAAGTCTTCACATTATATGATTTTTAAATTATAGAAAAGGCAAAACTATTGTTATTGAAAGCAGACTAGTAGTTGTCTAAGGCCAGGGGTGAAGAGACTCTGCAAAGGGATAGAAAAGAACTTTTTGAGATGATGGAAAAGTTCTCTATCATGATTATGGTGATGGTCACACAACTGAATGCATTTGCCAAAGCTCACTGAATTGTGTACTTAAAATTGGTGATTTTATTGTATGTAAAATTGTACTTTATACATCATTGAAATTGGCTAACAAAAGCAAATTAAGGCTGGGTGCAGTGGCTCAGGCCTGTAATCCCAGCACTTTGGGAGGCCAAGGTGGGTGGATCACTTGAGGTCAGGAGTTCAAGACCAGCCTGGCCAACATGGTGAAAGCCTTTCTCTACTAAAAATACAAAAATTAGCCAGGCGTGGTGGTGCACACATGTAATCTCAGCTGCTCGGGAGGCTGAGGCACTAGAATCGCATGAACCTGGGAGACTGAGGTTGCAGTGAGCTGAGATTTTGCCATTGTACTCCAGCCTGTGTCACACAGCCAGACCCTGTCTCAAAAAAAAAAAAAAAAAAAAAAGAGTAAATGAAAAAAATTGATGGTGCCTTAAATTTTGTAAAATAAGGATTTTTTTTTCTATTTTAAAATGAATATAGAGAACAACAGAAAGGAGGAGAAATCACTTATATTCATATACACAAAAACAATAATTTAAAAATCTTAGACATTTTTCCTGTATGTCTCGTTTTTCATTTCCCCCCCATGTGTGGGTATAGCATAAACCATCCTCCTGACTCTCTTCCCTGTGGAATTAAGATTAGACACTCTAAAAACTGAATGAGATGTTTCCTGGTTGTTGATCTTATCTATTTTCTTATATCCAAAAGATTCTTCATGTTTGGATTCCTGTAACATCTCTCTGTGCAATGTGAATCAAATAATTGGAAATATTTATAAATATTTTAAATTATGTGTTCCAAGGAATTTGGGTTTTGATAATTGAGAAAGAACTCTAGTACCTGAGTAAAATATACTATTTAGAGGAAATTTTAGAAGCAAGATAAATGGATCAGCCACTAAAGATAGGAATCATTAGATATGGAGAGTTTTTATAATAGTTTGGTCACGAATGAACCTTTTTGGGAGGGACTTCCTGAAAACTTTCAGTTGAATTATTTTACTTGCTTAGAAAAAAAAAGAAAAAAAATTTACTTAACTTTACTTCTGCTTCTACCCACCTAACAGAGTTATATAAGGGAAGATGGCTCCAGGGTGCGTGCTTGTAAGCTCAGACCTTCCAAATAACTACGTGAATCACTTGAGCAAGTTATTTCACTTCTCAGTTTCTCTATCTGTAAAGTGGGGATAATAATAATAATAGTGATCTCATATGTCTGCTATGGAAGTTAGTTGGAGATAATGTGTGTGAGTGCTTTGAACACATGTATGGTTCCAGATTGTTATTATTATAATATCATCACTGTAATGAGAGAACTTTTTCACACATAAAGGGAAGTGGGGACGGAAGCTTGGATGCAAAACATTTTCCTTTCTTGTACTTAACATAAATGACAAGGGAACTTGGGGTACAGTATTTTTGACTTAAAAAATCCTTTTGACTTCTTTACTTTCTGTCTTAGGAAAATGAATTTAGATAAAATTCGGTAGCTGTGAAGATTACTGGCTGGAGGTGCTGTGGGAAATGTGTTTAGTTTTCTCTCGATCTGGATTGGTTAGAAAATAAGAGGAAATCCTTTTGCTGTCATTCTGTTTTGAAAGAGAAATTATAATTTTGAAATATGAAAAGCGTTAATACTTACATATATTTAAATTAATTTTTTTTGTTTTTGTTGAGCAGAAACAAGAGGCATAATTGCTAAATCCTCTTGCCCCACATTTTTTTTTGTATTGGAATAAGAAGGAAAGGTTGTGAGAGTTAAATAGTACTTAATAACATAATTTTACAGACTAATATTCATATTATTGACACCTATTATTTATTAGAATGTTATAAACAAAACATTAGGCTTAAAATATGGCCTTCTAACAATCAATTTACTGCACGAAACTCCTACCAAAGCAGGTTATTAAAACTAGTTTGTGTTTATATAAATAGATCTTCCTGTATTTGCAATAAAAAGACCTGTATTAATGGCACAGTCTCCAATTAGAATTTTTAATTCAATAAGCATTTATTGCAAAGCACTGTATTGCAGCGACAGAAAGATGACTAAAACACATTATTTGTGCAACGTAGCAATTTAAAGGAGGAAAAAGGGAAAGGAAGAACATCATGTGTACACAACTGATTGGGAAAGAAATAAACTGGGCAGTATGTGGGGTAAAGAGCTTTGCATATTATGGACTGCCCATGGTAGTTAGCTCTGTCTCAGCCTCTTCTAGGTATTCAGGGTGAAAGTCACTGGGACCCTCACAGGGGATTGCCTTTTGGCTCCACTTCCAAAAATACTTTTGTTTCAATGAACCATATTTTGTCAGAGGACTTTGCTTCTCATGGTGTTGTTTTTATTCAGTTGGGGTTTGGTGGTTTTACTGTAGCAACTTGTTTTATGGTTTGAGTTCTGCCTTTGATTACATAATCTCTGAACTATTTTATCATTGCTCACTTCCCGTTTATCTGTCATTTTAAAATGAAGAATAAGAGAGTATAGTGATGAGAGATGCAGGCAGTGAAAATAGAGAGTAATATAATTTACAATTGTTACATAAAGTGACAACCCATGTCCCCAGAAGGGAAGACCTTTATTTTTTTCAGAGTGGCCCTCCGAGGCTAGACTATGGAGAAGCCCCAATCTTGCAGCTAATAAGTTAGAAAGACTGTTCTGGGGTTGATAGGTGCAGCAAACCACCATAGCACATGTATACCTATGTAACAAACCTGCACATTCAGCACATTTATCCCAGAACTTAAAGTAAAAAACAAAACAAAACAAAACACAGAAAAAAAAATGAAAAAAAAAAAAAGACCATTCTAAATCCCAAAGTATCTTTCTGATAAATCAGGGGGCCCAGAAGCTAGGTTCCCCTGGCAGAGGGCAGTAAACTCTTCCTAAATATAGTTCAAGAAAATTTCTGGATAATGATGTTTTCCAACTTCTAGAACAATTCAGAGACTCTGTCACAGGAGCTTTGTTGAGTATCACTAGTGCACAGTCCAAGCCAAAAGCAAAGCTCCCAACTAGAACACAGAAACTTGGATGCCAAAAATAAGTGATGTTTATGGCAGAGTCATTCATGGATTTGAGGGAGCGGGAATAGGCCAGAAAGAGGGACATTAAAAGTTTGATATTTTAAAAATATAAGCAAACCTCAGTTAGTAAATGAATGAATGTTTCAGAAGGAGTAGTTGCTGAGCCTGAGCTGAAAATTCTAACAGTGAATTTAAAGTTTTCACGTGGTAAGATCATTCATATTAAAAGGAAGTTAAAATTGAAAATGTGTAGAAGTTATATGATTTTTGAGGTTGAAGTTACAAAGTTGAAGCGTTTTAAGAATAGAATTCAGCTGTGTTTCCAGTTGGCAATATATTGCAAGTTGTTGCTCTACTAAATTGGCTTTGATTATATCCAAACACAGAGTTTCTCAAAAGTTCCAGTTTCTGATTTCCCAAAGCATCACAAAGCAATTAATGTGCTTAACTTGTTTATATCAATAGTGCTGAATGCCGATAGGATGATTTCCCATTTTCCGTCATGGGGTGGCTGCATTTTTCCTTTTGTAATTGAGGGCTTCTACTTATCCTTGAACAGAGGATAATATTTCCTAAAATGTCCTCAGTCCTACTTTTTAAACAAATTTAGTGCTTAAAGTGTCTTGTTCCCCAAATAAGGTCATCTAGAGCAGTCTTTCAAGGTCAATCACAATCTTTAATACATGATTTGAGAAGCTCTCTTCAGTTTATTAGTTTCTTATTTCTATCCACATATAATTCTACTACTTTAGATAATACATGACATCATACAGAACAGAAACATTTCTTTTCAGACAATCTCTGAAAGAATGAAAAGAAAAGCTTTCTTTAAATGCGAACAGAGAAATAATGAGTGACGAAAAATTTCCCCTAAATGATAAAGCAATTGTATTTCCTATTCCAAAACAAAGTGCAGTGCAAAATGTGTTCTTTTCTATTACATTTCTAATAAAATTATATGAGAGAAGAGATGAAGCAATAGAAATTATTTCCTAGAAACATCAAATGTTGACCCACCTCTCTGATTACTGTTAAGAGCTCTAATCTTGTGGTTAGGTAAGTATCTTAATTAAATCACATGCTATTTCTGCATCATTAGAGCAGGTCCAAAGCTGGAATTCTCTTCAGAAAGTTGAACCTGTGTTGGTGTGTGTGGTGTTTGTTCATATACATTTAGGCATTCACCAAGAGGAACTACCACAACATTTTTGCAAATCCAGATTCTTAGCTTTGCTACTCATCAACATGGAGTGATCTTGGACCTCGGTTCCCTTATTTGGGATAACAACATCTACTTGAAAGGCTCATTGTGTGAAATTACACACTGCATGTACACAACCTGGAGCACAGGGAGCATTCCCTAGCATTTAACTATTAACCTGTTTTTTCACCCTTCAGTTATAAGGTTGAAATAAACTCATTTAAAAATTATTATCATCTTATCTGTTGGCTGAAGTGCCTACTGTGATTTTTTAAACATCATATTCATTCATTTAATCAATCATTCAATCATTAAAAGTATTAACAGTATTATTTTCATACAGAAATGAATAAAAACATGAACGCTGCTTCCAAGAAATTCACAGTTTAATGAGTCAAATTAATTATGGTATTTAAAGCTATCTTTTAACTAAGTCACATATATTTGTTTTCTATTTCAAGTACATCATTTCACATAATTCAGTCATATGGTTTCTTTATCTAGGGGTTCTCCACACTGGCTGAACACCAGAATCAATTGGGAGAATTGTCTTGAAAACACTAACGCCTGGGCCCTACACAGATCAATTAAACCAGAATCTCTGGATGCAGGTGTGTTTAAAAAGTTCCCAGGAGCCATCGAGTTTGGGAATCACTGGGCTAGAGTCAAACCAAAACTCAACTTCCTGGCCTTATTTTAGATGTTACTTTTTTGTTTCACTTCCATTGGGCATGCCATTCCTCTCTCTTTTCTGTCAGCGTCCCTCATTATCTTCAGAAGACAGTTGCAAAGATGCCTTTCCAGGGAACTTTGTATTATTTACACCCTAGATTATGCTCCCTGTTTTGTGTGGTGCCTTTCTTACTCTTACTCATTACTTTTCCATTTGGATTTATTGGACAAGTGAAATTCACAAAAACTTCTTTCTTTTTTTTTCGAGACAGTGTCTCGCTCTGTCACCCAGGCTGGAGTGCAGTTGCGTGATCTCAGCTCACTGCAACCTCCACCTCCCGGGTTCAAGCGATTCTCCCACCTCAGCCTCCAGAATAGCTGGGATTACAGCTGCGCACACCACGCCCAGCTAATTTGTGTATTTTTTGTAGAGACGGGGGTTTCACTATGTTGCCCAGGCTAGTCTCTAACTCCTGGGGTCAGGTGATCCACCCACCTCGGCTTCCCAAAGTTCTGGGATTACAGGCGTGAGCCATCACGCCAGGATCGCAAAAGCTTTCTTATTTCCTTTGCGTTATGTTTCCCAAATTAGTGTAAATTTCTTGTGGAAGAGATAAAATGTTCTTTATTAAATTTTTTTTTGTGTGTGCTTCTGACCATAGTGGGCGCGCAACTAATGGTCGTGGACAACTGACTCATTTCTGGTAAACTGATTTCTTCCTCCAACTTACTAGTATTAGCAGCTGTAGGATATCAGAACGAATTATGACTGTCTTTATCTTGACTTCCTAACTCCAAATTTTAACCTTTCATCATCAGTTCCTTAGAATTTAACTTTCCTTCTTTTCTACTGGTCCAAATGAAATATTTTAAAATTTCTTATCTTTAGGCAGTTTTTTGGAAATTACCTACATTAGTTAAACCCAGATGTAATAAAAGCTACAGCACTGAACTATACTCTTCTAAACTTCTTGAAGGACAATGCCATATTTGTGTTCCAGGCACATAGACAAATATCTGGTGTATAGTAGGTGCTCAATAGAGATTGGTTGAATTAATTGAATTAATTCTTTGGTTAAATTAAGATTCATTAGCAGAGAAACTCTGAATGTATCTATCAGGCAAATCATTCTGGAATCAGATGCATTTTGAATAGCAATATTTCTCTGCATTTATCTTTTTATTACTCACAAGCTCTGGGAATCTAACTTTGCTGTTTTATATCACTGAGCCTCCCTTAGCTCTTTACTTTGTTGGCATCCTTTGGAATTTTGTGTTGGCTCATGGAGGTCATTGATCTGTCTGGCTGTCTGTGGATTTATGAATAACACCATACCTGAACAGCACCATTCTAAATTATTGCATACAATGCACTTAATTTTTTCCTGAATCTCATTAAAGAAAACAAGGAAAATATTATAAAGTAAAATAATACAAATATTGGTCAATGTATTTTACTCAAAGGCAATCACTGGGAATTTGTTTGTGTATTTCCTGCCAATCTTTTTTAATGCATTTTTTAGAAAGCATGATAATGTTTAAAATTCAACTGTTTATTTAATTTTGTATTTTGGTGTAAGCCTTTAACATTGTAACCTAAGTGTTTTCCAATATTCTATAAACTCTTTGTTAAGTTTTACTTAATGAATCTATTGTATACTGCAGTATTGTAAAATGAATTTGCAAAAGTTTCAATAAACAATTTTCTCATTGTTGAACTTTTGGATTGTATTGTATTTTTATTACAATTAACAATCATTAGGTAACAACATAAGTAGGGTTATGTCCCAGAAGCTGTGTCCAAGGGTGATATGGTTTGTCTGTGTCCCCACCCAAATATCATCTTGAATTGTAGCTCCCATAATTCCCTCGTGTTGTGGGAGGAACCCAGTGGGACATAATTGAATCATGGGAGCAGTTTCCCCCACACTGTTCTCATGGTGGTAAATAAGTCTCACAAGATCTGATGGTTTTATAAGGAGAAACCCCCTTCTCTTGGCTCTCAATCTGTTCTCTTGTCTGCCGCCTTGTGAGATGTTCCTTTTGCCTTCTGCCATGATTGTGAAGCCTCCACAACCACATAGAACTGTGAATCCATTAAACCTCTTTCTTTTGTAAATTGCCTGGTCTCAGGTATGTCTTTATCAGCACCGTGAAAACGGACTAATACAAAGGACATGAACATTTTTAAGTTTTTGAGACATGTGGATAAATCACTTCCCAAAGGACTATAATCTTCTGCAGACCTGTCAACAGTGCATCAGTATTCTCCCTTCCATTAAAGTCTTGTCAGCCTTGAGGACTTATTTTTTAATATAAAAAGATGTTTTTTATTTTATTTAAGATCCCCCTGAAGGGTTCCATTGTGCACATCTTTAAGATTTTACTCCATTCACTTTAGCATACTGCTACACCAACTTGAGAATCTCTCCATATCAAGTCTACCCTGATGCAGTTGTTGATGGGAAGAATACAGGTTACTTGCCTGGTTAGAGTGCCGATAGAAGATGGTAGGAGTGATAGGGCTCTGGCTGTGAATGGAGGCTGGTTGGGGTACACAACTATGGATGTGTTGATAGAGATGCTTGAGCCACCACATCCCTATATGTGTCAATATAGGTTTTTATAGGTTCCAAAGATAAACCAAAGCTTAATTTTTTGGCTAGAATTTCTTTTACAAGAGTTTGGGTATCTAAGCAAGAGAACACGTAAAATCACAGGGCATCTCAAAGTAGAATTTCCTTATGAGAGATGGAAACTGTGGGCTGTTTGGATTGTTTCAGTTAGCTCTATATCTTTAAGCCACTTCCATATTCCATTCTGTTTGATCTTATGTATCCATTCTCCCTCCAATAAGAGAGACAGAGTGTTTTTATTTTGGCAACTGGATTGCTGCTGTATAGTCAGAAAATAAATTTTATTTAGGGCCATGGTTAAGTTGGTTGGAGAACTGGTTTTTAATGTATCAAGAAAGAAGAGCAAATATCCATTAAAGTAGTAGCAGGTATATAGAGAGGTTATGCAAAAATATGATGTGTTCATCTTTCAAGGCCCTAAACAAATGCCACATCTTCTCTGAAGCCTTTTCTGACTGTTCCAACTGCCCTGTTTGTTTTCCTATAGATCTTGGATCCTCACCCCTATTATAGCAATGATAACATTGAATTAGTTACTTGTTTACATGACTGTTTCCTCACCCAATTATGGTCTTGTAGAAAACAGAGTTAATCTTTTTTTTTTTTTTTTAAATTGTATCCCTAGGCCTTAGCAGAGACTGACATACAGTAGGTGACTTATCATTGATTATTCGATGGTGGAAAGGTAGAGGTATAAGAGAAATGAAAAATATTATTAAATGTATGATCATTAGCTTGTATTCCAAATTAGATTTTTTCAGACAATATAGAAATGTGCTCATCATTTTATAGATGAGGAACTGAGTGGTAGAGACATTAAGTGATTTCCTCAAGTGACACAGCTGGCTAAGGCACAAAGCGAGGTTCAGCATGCAGGTGTTCCAGTTCTTAGTCCCGTGTTCTTTCCAATTTACCTAAAAACATAATTCGCTTTAGAACACTGCATGAAAAAAAACTGTTTTCTGATCATATGGAGAAAACACCCAGCAAAATAAGCTGCTTTTATGTTATAGCGCATGTCGATTCCTTCAACATATTTTTCACATTTTAGAATAATGCAAATGGAGAAATGCCTTTATATTCAATGTAAGATTTACAGTATTACGGAGCTTCACAAAGAATATTGAAGAGCTGAATCTTCTTAGAGGAAGACTTTATTAAAAAAGCTATGCTTTAGTGATAGTGTCACATAATGAGAGCTTTCATTAAGTGGCCATATATGAACAAATGTTACACCTATATTTATATTGCATAGATTTTTGCAAGTTAATAAAATGAGAAAACTCATATAATGCAAATAAAACTGTTTGACCTATAGTGTAGAAAGTCTTCAATATTGTTGTTTTTGTTCTTTTTAAATTTTCTTAATATAACATTCTTTAACCTGACAGTTTTTTCCTTTCCCTGAGACATTTAGAGGAAGCAATTGAAATGCTTATTATGGTAGCTGGAGGAATCAACTGGCAATTTAAAAGAAGTTATTCTGGCTGGGCGTGGTGGCTTACCCCTGTAATTCCAGCACTTTGGGAGACTAAAGTGGGCAGACCGCTTGAGGCGAGGAGTTCGAGACCAGCCTGGGCAAGATGGGGGAAACCCCATCTCTACAAAAAAAAAAAAAGCAAAAATTAGCCGGGCATGGTGGCTCGTGCCTGTAGTTCCAGCTGCTCTGGAGGCTGAGGCACAAGAATCACTGGCACCTGGGAGGCAGAGGCTGTAGTGAGCCGAGACGGTGCCATTGCACGCCAGACTGGGAGACAGAGTGAGACTCTATCTAAAAAAAAATAAATAAATAAATAAATAAATAAATAAATAAATAAATAAATAAAATAAGTTACTCTGAATAAATGACAGTTCCAGCAAGAGGGAGTTGGCCTAATATAAAGCAATCAGTTCATACCCTTGACAGGTTCCTATAGAAGGCTTTGATAATTAGGATTCCACTGGGTCTTAGAGGGGGAAGATTCATTAAGCAAATTGTTCTTTTTCTCTCTTTTTTCCTTCCAAAAACAGACACTGGAAGAGGTCATTGAAGAGTCACGAGAGAACCAGGCAGTGCACCTGATTTCCTAGCAACTCAAAGGATATAGGTAGATGTCGTGGAAGCAAAAAAGGCAAAACCAAAAAACAAAAACATAATATTTTTAATCTTCTGAGAACAGAGAAGAGACATTCAAAAAGACAAAAGGAAAGGGCAGAGGACTGAGAGGGGCAAAGGCCCACATGTCCCTAAGTTTTCCCATTAGTGAAAAGAAGATAAATGACAAAAGAAGGTTCTCATGTCTTTTGAAATGAGATATGGGGATTACTGTTGGCTAAAATGCCCACTAATCTAGCCACCACACTAGTTTTATGGTTTCAATTAGCATTTTTTTCTCTGATTATTTTAAATTAACCCTTACAGCCTCCCAAGCATTTTGGCAGAGTTACGGTGGAGAAAGTTACTATAAACTAAATTATAAATTTAATTAATCTAACTGGAGTTGAAATTCATGGCAACAATTGAATCCTCATATCTTATTCCCCTTGTTCATGTGATTGCCATTCTAGGCATGTATAAAACCTTGATGTGGCATAATTATGTACTTTCTTAAGCAACCCAGCCACAGTGCATTAATAATACCCTGGTTAGGAGGAGCAGGAGCCTAAAACCTTACTGGAAACAAAATCCTGAGCATTGTGAGAGCCTGAACTGTATCTTTTTCCTTCTTGTCTCTCCATATCATATAGCCCAGGCTGAAGCACACAGAAGGAGTTTAGTGAGTGGTTCCTATGGAGACACAATCCTAAAACTGCCTTGTTGCCTCCATATTCAGTTGTCCAGCCACTACTGTATGATATTACAACTTGGCAGGCAGGTTCAAGGTCATATTCAAGCTTAAAATGCATTGAAGTCATAAAGTATTGTGCAGGAATGAGAGTTCTAAGGTGTATTAGATAAAAAAAATTAGCCCTAGATGTCACATAGATAAAAATCTTGAAATATCAGGGACTTCATGCAGTAAATGGTTATTTCTTGCTTGTTTCCCATTCTATCTTGCAGCTATAGAATCTGGAATGTGCACCCTCTGCAATGATCATGGTACGGGAAGTGAGAGATGGCAGAGGTGCACTGGTTCTCACTCATCTTAGCCTAGAAGTGACACAGGTCATTTCCACTCAGAGTCCTTTGACTAGAAGAAGTCATGTGACCCCGAACGTACCTGCAAAAGAGGCTGTGAAATATAGAGGAGTCCATAGAATTTGATGAGCACTGTCTTTGACATGTTAGGATTTTTGCAGCACCTGGGGATTCCACCGTAGCTCTAGGTACTAGGCTATGAATGCCAAATAACATAAACATACAGATGAAACAGCCAGATAGTTCTTTGGGAGATTCTTTTATTAAAATAAGTTAAACATAGAAGGCAACTTTTTCTCTTTTCTTTCTTACTGGCTTGGAGAGTTAGCTTCTTGGATGTTGCATGGGGTCCCATTTCTGTACAGAATTCCGTTTAGTTTGGATTACACTTGTGCATCTTTCAGCCCAGGATCCCAAAAAGGGTCTCATGTATTTCTCTAGTCAGTTTCAGAGTTGTGCCCCTGAGATAACCATGTTGTCATGCCAATAATGGTTACTTGGAAATCTTTATGGGAAGTGTTCAAATATTAGAGAAATTAATAGAGAAATGCTATGTTATTTAAGTATTAGAGCAATTTACACTAAAACAATAGAAGAACTTAGCCACAATTCCATATAAAAGCTGAAACAGAACCAGGGAAATATTTGGCCATCTGAAGCACTTCCTTAGGTGGCAGAAGGCTGGATGGCCTTAAGTATTATTAGCTTAGTTTTTTATCCAGTGTCAGGCCGAATAGTTTGCTGAGATTTCAGCCTTTCCTTACATCACATATCACACTATCATAACTGATGGAAGCCTTATTTATTTATTTATTTATTTATTTATTTATTTATTTATTTATTTATTTATTGTGACTAAATCTCACTCTGTCATCCAGGCTGGAGTGCAGTGGTGCAATCATAGCTCATTGCAGTCTCAAACTCCTGGGAAAGCCACATTTTAAAATAGCAGGCTGGATGCGGTGGCTCATGCCTGTAATGCCAGCACTTTAGGAAGCCGAGGTGGGCAGATTGCCTGAGCTCAGGAATTTGAGACCAGCCAGGGAAACATGGCGATACCCCATCTCTACTAAAAATACAAAAAATTAGCTGGGAGTGGTGGCACATGCCTGTAATCCCAGCTACTCCAGAGGGTGGGGCATGAGAATCATTTGAACCCATGAGGCGGAGGTTGCAGTGAGCTGAGATTGCGCCACTGCACACCAGCCTGGGCGACAGAGCGAGACTGTCTCAAAAACAAAAACAAAAAAAGGAAACTGTATGGCCGGGAGAAGGTTTTATCAAAACAATTGTTGTGAACAGCGTGACCAGTAGATGAAAAGATTTCCACAAATTCCCAGCCGTTGTTTTCACTTTACTTTCTGCTCCATCTCCGTTGTGCTCAGGAGGCTCCTCTCGACAGGGTGAGAGTCAGGCCCACCCTGTGCTATCAGGCAAGGGTCAGAATTGCTTTACCTTAAGTAAGACACTCTTGCTTCCACAAGTTAAAGGATATTTACTATGACTGTATCTTACAACACCAATTAGTTAATACTTGTAAAGTTCTTTGAGAGGGAAGACTACTCACTGTATGAATTTAAAGGGTGATTATCTTTTTGTTATTTATAAAAAACATCACTAAGTACAATTATCATTGTTTTAAAAATATTTTATTTGAATTCAACAGGATGTGGTTATTATCTGCTGAGTTAGTGAGGCTTCTGAGAGCTATAATTAGACTTGAATAACTGAAGGAGGGTAGGATAGACCAGAGTCTTGGCTAAGGGCCATGGGTTGAGAAAAGGAACATGCAGAAGATGGACTGGATTGGTGACATTGCCTTCTTTCTGTCACTGGCTGTAAATGGCAAGAATATGGCATGGCAAAGAAAAAAGAATTTTCCTCATAAATCAGGTAATTCTATAACTTTGTCAGAGGTACAGCGCTTGCTTGGCCTTAAGTATCATAAGCACAGTGTAGAGGGATTTCTGGCTTTGGCTTCACACAGCTCTGGTTGGCATCTTGACTGTTTCTTAGGAGCTACGTGTACTTGGGTGAATCACCTAAATTCATTGGATGTCAGTTTCTTAATCCATGAAATGAGAGAATAGTGTGTTGTAATGTGATATCAGTACTAGAAATAATGTGTGGCAAGTACTAATTACTGGGCCGAATTCATTATGGGTGCTCAGCAAATTGTACAGATAATCATGATCATTTGCATTAATAGTAACATGAGAAAAAGATCAGGAAAGTAAGCACAATCAGCAGTGATCATTATTTGGAGTCAAGCCTTGTATAGTAATGGCTTAATCAGGCAAAACTGTTGATTCTAACAGGTGAATTGGTTACTTTTCTAAGAAAACCACTATTTGTATTTTTTTTTTTTTTTTTTTTTGGAGACAGAATCTTGCTCTGACATCCAGGCTTGAGTGCAATGGTGTGATCTCGGCTTACTGCAACCTCTGCCTTCTGGGTTCAGGTGATTCTCCTGCCTCAGCCTCCTGAGTAGCTGGGATTACAGGCGCCCACAACCATGCCTGCGTAATTTTTGTATTTTTAGTAGAGACAGGGCTTCACCATGTTGGCCAGGCTGGTCTCGAACTCCTGACCTCAAGTGATTTGCCTGCCTTGGCCTCCTAAAGTGCTGGGATTACAAGCATGAGGCACCATGCCCGGCCCACTATTTGTATTTAAAGGAGGTCTCCTGTAAGCATTATAACTTAACCTAAAGAATGGCTTTGGCAGGAATTTCAAGCACAGACAGACTTGATATTCCTCCCAAAGCTGTTCTTTAGGTTAAGTTGGTAAAAAAGAGATGGTTAAAAAGAGGCTGGTGAAAAAGAGATTTAGGGTGCAGAACTAACTTTTGACTTTTAGATCACATTATGTGGCGGACAGTTTACATTATAATCAAGACACTGGCATTTTACATTATTCAGATTTTAAGAGTTTGGTGTTTGATGTAGAGATTTATGCAGTGTTATAGGAAAGGGCATGGTGTATTTATAGTGCATTTATAAGTCAATTGTCGTTACATTAAGATAAAGTACAACAATATTAGTCCTTTGTGTCATGATGTGTGTAACAGCCCTTTCTGTCTTCATTAGGATGCCCATAGTTTTCTGACTTATGCTATGACTGTTCCACAAATAATGAAAAATATATTAATATGAATATTTTATGTACAACTTAATTTCTCTGCTGATCATATGTTTAAAAAAATACTAAAATAATGCATATTTATTCTTAAAAAGCCCAACATTTCAGAAGTATATAGACTAAAAATGGAATATCCTTTACCCAAAAGAAATTTAATATGGTTTGGCTGTGCCCCCACCCAAATCTCAACTTGAATTGTATCTGCCAGAATTCCCACATGTTGCGGGAGGGACCCAGTGAGAGGTAATTGAATCATGGCAGCTGGTCTTTCCTGTGCTATTCTCATGACAGCAAATAAGTCTCACGAGATCTGATGGGTTTTTCAGGTGTTTCCGCTTTTGCTTCCTCCTCATTGTCTCTTGCCACCGTCATGTAAGAAGTGCCTTTCACCCTCCTGCCATGATTCTGAGGCCTCCCAGCCATGTGGACCTGTAAGTCCAATTAAACCTCTTTTTCTTCCCAGTCTCAGGTACGTCTTTATCAGTAGCATGAAAACGGACTAATACAAAATTCATACCATTTTAACTTTGCAAATTTTATGAAAAAAATTAAATCAACATTTCACTTTTCCATGACCTATGAAAAAAGGTCATAGGTCATGGAAAGGGGTCATGGATGAGGGGTCTGATGGAGTTCTGATGATGGTTTGCAAACTCTAAGCTTCTGAAACACTGTCATCTCTGTTATCCATGGATTCTTTCAGGATGACCTTTCAGCTTAGGGAGGCCAGACAAGACTATAAGCTTCTGGCCTAGGAATGTCTATGCAGGTGTCAGGGATTTGTCACACATGAATGCATGGCAGAGGAATTAAAAATTTCCTTTTACAAATAACCAACCTCCTAGCCAATTAATACAAATACACTCCTGCCTGTTGCCAAGTTATAATTCATTGTATTGTTGTGAAAAGAACATTGGGAGAGGTTTATGGTTTCAATGCTCTTTAAAGTCAAAAGCATGACATGAAAAATGGAGGCTTTAAAAGTGGAGTTTCTCTCTGAGGATCCAACTCTAGACTTCTCAATGTGGAAAAGTAGTAAGACTTATAGGAAATATTGCTGATCATTGCTGAAGGCTTTGACTGAAATTATTTCTGAAAAGTCTTTATAAAATACTTATTGGAGTTTCTGGATCCTAGCCAGCAGGAGCTTACAATTTATGACTTCATGGATGGCAACAGATATTAAGGACACACATGCAGCTGAGAAAGTATTGAATGAGTTTTACTGATGTGCTGTTGTAAGAGTAAGTGTGTGCTGGAGGGTGAAATGACTATGATAATTAGAAACTTTAATTTAAAGATTATTTTATTTGTTATTAATACCTTCTTTATTCAAAGAAAGGAATAGGTCAGCTTTTAGGGATGTGCTGCAGTTATCTATTGCAGAGTAACAAACCATTCTGAAAGGTAGTAGCTTGATAATAACAACTGTCTATGGGCTGAGCTCGGGTGGGTGATTCTTCTGTTGGCCTTGTCTGACTTATTCATGTGGCTGCACTTATCTGGAGGTTTTATAGGGCTGGGGATCCAAAATGGCTTTATCCACATGTTTGGCACCTCAGCTAAGTCTGAAACAACTGGAGGCTGGACAGAAATCTTTCTCTCTCTCCTGCTACAGGTCTTTGCAGCAGAGTAATGGAATATCTTTACTTTATGTATTGACTAAGGCTCCAAAGAGGCTGAAAGCAGAAGCTTCCATGCCTATGAAGGCCTAGGCCAGAGCTGGCAAGGTGTCACTTTCACTACCTTCTATTGATTAATAAATTCATAAGGCCAGCTTGATTCCATGTTGGAGAGAAAATAGACTAACTTTCTGATGGGAGGAAGAGCAAAGAATTTGAGTCATCTTTAATTCACTGAAGGACATAGAATAGACAAGAAAATGTAATAATAACCTCTAAAAATTGCCATTAAATTTTTGATTGAAGGTCAACTAGCAGATGTGACATGTTTACACCCAGTAGCAACAACACAAATTGTCTAATTTCAAGGACCCCAAAAGGTCAACTTACCGATTAGCTTAGCCCAAGGTTTAATTTTTTTTTTTTCTGGTTGGAGTTACTCATATAATTTTACAATGTTAGCGTTGGGAGAAAATTTGAAGGTTACCTAGTCCAGTCAAATGTTTTTTGATGAAAATAAGCATTTAAACAAGATTACAGACATATTTTTCTAGGTGAGAGGTGTAGCGCACGGGCTAACTAATTTGTTTATATGATTAATTCATTGTGACTTTGGTTGAGGACAGAATCTAGGGAAATGGAACATAGGACAAGTATATTTTACATGGAAGGGAAAGGTAGGAAAATATGCAAGGTATGCAGTGTGTTCACAGCCTAGGAAGGTCCTAGGGATGGAGATGTGCACTGCAGTCAAAGAAAAATCAAAGTGCCTAGATCTGAGGAAGGGGGGATGCCTGAAGGAAGAATTTCAAAAGTGATACCCTACAGGCTTCTTCCCATTAGTGAGAGAGAAGACTTCTTGGAAAAACTGTTTCAACAGTATTGGAAATGAGGAGTAGATTTCTCATGAACTGCCCAGTTAGTTTGCAGGAATGCTTAACTTTTCCTCTAGAGATTAGCTTTTTCGTATCTTTGTATAAGCTCAAAGTTTGTCAAAATATATATAGTTGGCTGATTTTCACCTTTGTCTCTCTGTAGTTCCTCTTCCCTGTCTTCCTAGAAGAGGGTGTTTATTGACTGATCTGTGATCGTGTTGCTCACTGGCTTCCTCTGTTGTTTTCAGAATGTATGTTTTTGGTGTGGATTAGCATTCAGGTGTGTGTTTATAATAATAGAGCTCTTTGAAGCCCAGTGTGCTGGACTTTGGCTCCCTGGCTGGTTGAAACATATTTCCCACTTCATTTTGCAGTTGTTGTTTTTGCAAGCTAGGTTTAACAGCTTTGGTCTTTTCATTTTCTGAAAATTATGGGAATGCTTTGAGGTGCCAACATGTCTCAACATGTTTTAATGGAAGAGGAGCTGAGGTCACTGTGAAGCCAATAAATTTCAGCTGGAGAATGAAAACTGTAAAAGGGAAAGTGACAGGTATGCCATTTCACCCTTTTTCCCTAACTGGCTGGTGGCATTGCTGTTACTTCTTCCCATGGTTTCTGGCCCACAGTTTCCTTGTTGACCAGCCCAATGTCCATAATAGATACTGTTTCCATCTGCAGTTTCTGAATGGGATCTAACTCCTATTTGTAAAATATGCTACGTTCTTTTTGGGCCTGAGTCATTTTTTTTTCTCTTATAAATAGATTGACACTGCAATTAAGAGAGACTTCACTTAATAAGAGAGACTTTGGGAATATAGGGAGTATTTAACACCTGTGATTCAATGAAACATGTATTTTTCTTAGGTCTGTAATAATCCTAAATGATCCTGGACTATTTTAAAAAGTCGTAGTATTTTGGTGTAAAAAAAGCAGGTTCTACCCTATTTCTCAATGTAAAAGATTTATGGGTCTTAGGGCTAGTTCATAACTCTAGATTCTGCTTCAGTGGGTGTACTTGTTACTGAATTAGCTAAGGTATTAACTATTTGATGATTTGAAAAGACAAATTTCCTGGTCTCACATGTTACATTTGCAAAGACTCTAGATTTCTATTTCAATAAAGCTTAAATGGAAACACCTCTGCTTTCAATGGTAGGCAATTTATTTGTGGGACTCTTGAGTGACCTTCCCAGAAAGGCTGGCTGCTGTGGATGTGTGCCTCTGCTCAGGTATCATTTTTCTTTTGAAACATCATTAAAGCACAACAGGGGTAAATCAATACCTATTGACTCGCAGTTGTGGTTTCTCATTTGTTCCACTGATCTGATGAGATGGCTTTTTAAGCCATTTAGCACTATCAGAAAGGACACCTCTGGCCAGAAATGTTCCTGGCTGTTTGTGGTATCTGTAAATTGATTTTTTTTTTTTTTTCCTCATTCACCCTCTCTTTTCCTATCTGGTCCACAGAGGACAGATTTTCTCAGACATGTTCTAATCTGATCAATACCAGAAAATCTAGGCAGTCATCAGAAAAAGCATCATCTTAAGGTTCTGAGCCTGAGAGACATGTCAGTAACTCTAAAACACTGTAGCTGAATGGCCTGAACACATCGAGCAAGGTGAGCCTTTCAGATTCCCTTGGAACCTGAGCTAGCACGTGCCTGCAATGGGTGATTTTGCTGCCTGCTTCACTGACATAGACCTAAGTAGGCTAGGCAGGGAGAGGAGAGAACAGCTGTTGAAAATTCAGAGACCTCCCCACACTTTTTGCTTTGGGAAACTGAGAGAAGGGTTAACTTCTCCCATCCCCAGCTTGGCTTCCAGACCTGGAGTCTCTGCCCCTGGTTACCTTGTTAATGGAGATTGAACTTCAGTGACAGCTGTAGAGACTGGAGGAACAGGCCAGGACAAGAGGCATGAGTTGTCAACCAACTTTGCTTCAACTAGACCTGGTTCAGATGTCCTGGGGAAGGAAAGACAGCAATTTTGCCTGGAGGTATTCCTCGGACTCCCTGCAGGTTGAGGGCAGAAGAGGAACAATTAGCTCTTGACCTAGAGTAGCTTGATAGGTTGCTGCTGGTGGTTTGCAGAGATGTGGGGGTGATGAGGAGATATGTAATCAATCATGTAATCAGAGGGCTTAAACAAAACAAAACAAAACAAAAAAAAGAAGAGAGGAGGGGGAGGTGAGGTAAGAAAGAGAAATAAATTTGGGTGTAGAGATTTTTTAAGAGAGTAAAAGTGGAAAAAAGGATTAGGAGACTAAACAAAGAGCCCTAAGAAGCTTATCTCTTGATGGCTAATGGACCCAATGTTTGTGTCCCCCCAAATTTGTATGTTGAAGCCCTAGTCCCCAATGTGATAGTATTTGGAGGTGGAGCTTTGAAAGGTAATCAGGTTCAGATGAAGCCATGAGGGCAGATCCACCAGGTGAGGACATAATCAGGAAGAGGGGGCCCTCACCATAACCTGACCATGCTGCCACTATTCTTGGACTTCCAGCTTCCAGAACCAGGAGGAATACGTTTGTTGTTTAAGCTATTCAGCCTCTGGTAGTTTGCTATAGCAGCTCAAACTGACTAAGACGCTATCAATCTGTCTTCCATAGTAAAGTGTCATCTGCATATATAGCTATCTTGTCTTCTCTCAAAGTATGAGGAACACATGCAGGTTTCTGGCTTGCAGAATTGATCTTTGTTCATATTTTCATTGTAATTGAGATTACTTGAGGAAATTAGGCAACAAGAAGTGTACTTAGAGAAAGTGGAATGAGAAATGAGAGAAAGCAGTTTGATTAGGCTTTTTGGTTAGATACAGTATTTGAGGCTAGTTTTTGGAGGTGAGTTATGTTTTTTGGGCATGGCTTTTTCTACTGAGATTTAGTCTACCAATGATTTGCTGTATTTTGACTTGTGTTTAGGTTTAAGTATGGTGTTAGGTGGTGAACTGTAATTGGGAAGAATTCTAACAGGTTGGAAAATTTATGTGTGTGTGAGGAGAATTTTCCTTCTTTCTCCTCTGGAATATATTTTAAAAATAAACTCCTCAAGAGAATTGGCTGTACTGCTATCTCAGTCTGCTTGCTTCCCAGTCTTTCTTGAACCCACTCCAGTTAGACTGCTCTCCCCTCCACATTGCTGAAATGCTTCTTATCGAGGTCTCTGTTGTGCTCCATGAGGATAAATGTCACGATCAGTTAGTTCTCATTTCCCCTGACCTCTTCAAAGTATTCCACATCAATTCACTGCCTTCTTGAAACACTTTCCTCACCAGGCTCCTGGACAACCCCCATTTCTGATTTTCCATCTCTCCTGTTCTGAGCCTCTTCAGTCTCAGTACTGGACCTCCCTTTCTTCTCATGACTTCTGCCCAGAACACTCCAGGGCTTGTTCTCATAGCTCTGCTCCCTTTCTTCTCTCTCCCTCAGAAGACCTCGTGCACTTCTGTAACTTTAGATACCCTCTCTCTAGTTCCAGTGCTGACTATTCCCCAGAATTCCAGACTGAAACTCAGCTGTCTACGCATCTCCACTTAGAAATTTAGTAGACTTCCACATTTAATATTTCCAACACACTCCTGATTCCACATTGCTCTTCCCCTAAAAAGAAACTTGTTCTTTCCCTGTACAAGAAAGAACTCAGAAGGTGATACCACTGTCTACCCAGCTGGTTATGCAAAACACTGTGGGGACATTCCTGATCCTTTTTTTATCTCATATCCTCATATTTACTCCATCAGCAAATCCTGCTGACTTCACCTTCACTGACTGCTCTTCACCATCTCCATCATCACTGACTGAGTCCTCACCACTCCCCCTGTCCTGGACCACGGCAGCAGTTTCATGACTTGTCTCCCTGCTTCCACTCTTGTGACCCTGGTAGCACATTCTCTGCTCAGCATCCAGAAATGAAACTTTAAAAATGTAAGTCAGATTGTTTCCTGCCATTGCTTCTCCTTACAACTAGAATAAAAGCAAAGTCCTTCTCAAGCCCTACAGGGCCCTATATGAACAGGTCCTCCGCTAGCACCCAAACTCATCCCCTACCAGCCTCCCTGCGGCCCTACATGGCCTTAACTGTTCCTGCAATAATTGAGGCAATTTCCCACCTCACAGCTTTGTCCTTGCTCTTTTCTCCTCTGCAATGCTTCTACCCTGGATATGACTGAGTTCTGCTTTACATCCTACTCTCCATCAAATGAACCCTTCTCAGAGAGGCTTCTCGGATGACTCTCTTTTTCCTATTGCCATGTGCTGCATTGTTTTTCTTCATATCAATGGTCATGATAGGATGATAACTGCAATATTAGAGTGTAAACTCCATGCAGACAGATACCTTGCTGTTTACTGCTTTATCCTCAGAATCCAGAATGGAGCCCAGCAGATAATTCATGCTGATTTATGGATGGCAAATGTGGCTCATATCATCATGTGACATTCAAATAGATCTTGGGATGGTGGATGTGTGGCAGTACACTCATATTCATCATTTATTCAGCATGTTGTTTTTGACTAGTCCTATTTATACGGAATTAAGTAGGCTGTTCTGTCCCAGTAGATTGCAAACTTCTAGAAAAAAGGCACTAATATCTGATAATGTTTCAACTCAGCAAGTTTGTGACAATGACTCCCAACATTATCTTGAAGATCATATTTTTTACATTTTAGGGGTAAAAAACTGATAGCCTGTGGCCTACATCCCCTTTAAGTGTGTTTGGTTTAACTTATACAGTCCTGGCTTGCATGATGTTTTATTTTACTTTATATTATTCTTTTGAGACAGGGTCCCATTCTCTCACCCAGGCTGGATTAGTGTGGCATGATCTCAGCTCACTGCAACCTCTTCCTCCTGAGCTCAAGTGATCCTCCCACCTCAACCTCCTGAATAAGCTGGAACTATAGGAATGCACCATCATGCCCAACTAATTTTTGGTAGAGACGGGGTTTTGCCATGTTTCCCAGGCTGGTCTTGAACTCCTGGGATGAATCAATCTGCCCACCCTGGCCTCCCAAAGTGCTGGGATTACAGGGGTGAGCCACTCCATCTGGCCCTTGAATGATGTTTAAATTTGAATTAGTTGTCAGCATTTAAAAATTTGAGTGATTTTATACAATAATCTAAATTTCTGGCTAAAAAAAGTAAATAACTTGACAATACTGGTTTGCAGTCCTTCAAAAACTAGCTGGAGATGAGTTACTGCTCCTATTTCAGTTGGGGCCTACACTCTCCCTTTTATGCAGTTCTTCACTGTTCCTTATTGAGATCTGTAAAACGGGGCCTGCACTAATTGCCAACTTATGGCTTGCACTTGGCCTACTTCACTCATCTCTATATTTGCCTGGTCTCTATAGACATTTGAGTTTGTGACCCCTATTCTCATCAAATGTGAGATTTTTCTCTTTTACTGTAGCTACTAAGACTTGAAATTTGTCCACTACCTCTTTCAGGTCACTAAGAGAACCATATAGTTATCATCTTGGCAATTAATGTTGGAGAAATGCTGCAGGACAGTTGTTTAATTTTGGAAAATGTTCTACTCTTCTCCTTGTGTCATCCTTTATAGAAAATGGCTTTCCCCAATTGTTTGATTCTACAGGGAAATCTACTAATAAAATGGAAAGAGTATAGGCATTGGGATCAGACAGAAGAGGTAAAATATTGGATATAGCACTTGCTAGCTGTGTAACATTGGACAAGTTATTAACTTCTGTGAATCACAGTTTACTCATCTGTAAAATGGGAATACTAAGTGCTAATCTCACAGTGTGCCTTTTCTTAATCAGTATATCTGGTTATCCAGTTATTATCATTTACACTTTGGTTTGAATAATGGTACAACTCTTCCATGGTTCATTTGAATTTTAAAAGAGGAGCTTGCTAACTACAGCGAATCTCTCAGTGGTAAGATAAAATAATGCTAAATGACGAGTTAATGGGTGCAGCACACCAGCATGGCACATGTATACATATGTAACTAACCTGCACATTGTGCACATGTACCCTAAAACTTAAAGTATAATAATTATAAAAGAAAAAAAAAAGTGAAGCTTAAAAAAAAAAAAGTGAAACATTTTAAAATGGAGGCTTTCTAAGGACCATTGCCATCTTTTTGCCAGCAGGACAGGGGTTAATAACTTGATGTGAACCCCCCTCATTATGGATTTATGATGTAAGCCAGGACAAAATTTAAGAAGCTAATGATTTTTTTTTAAAGCATTCACTTTAGGCTGGGCATGGTCCCTCATGCCTGTAATCCCAGCACTTTGGGAGGCCGAGGTGAGCGGATCACTTGAGGTCAGGAGTTCGAGACCAGCCTGGCCAAAATGGTGAAACCCCATCTCTACTAAAAATACAAAAATTAGCCGGGTGTGGTAGCATGCACCTGTAGTCCCAGTAACTTGGGAGGCTGAGGCACCAGAATTGCTTGAACCTGGGAAGTGGAGGTTTTAATGAGCTGAGATCATGCTCCAGCCTGGGTGACAGAGCAAGACTCTGTCCGGGGGGGGGGGGGGGGGGGGGAAGCATTCCCTTTATATGAACAGATAATTCCTCAGTTATACAGACTGAAAATTAAGATTCATATTTGATTCTTTGTACTCTTTCATTGTCCTATTTTATTAAGCATCAAATCTTAGTAACCATATTTTTCTCTGCAATGTCTCTTATGCTCATCCCTTCCTCTCCATTCTGATGCTTTGATTCCAGTTTAATTCCTCACTTTCTCCCACCTGGGCTATTGTGGCATCACACCTAGTCTCCTTGCCTCTGGCTTTCCTTCCATAACACATCCTACACGTTGTTACCACGTTAACTGCTCCAAAACACAGTTCTGATCACACTACTCCCATACTCAGAGAACTTACTGCTTGCCAGCTGGGTTAGATCCAAGTATTCCATAGTATTACTCAAAGCTCTCTGTGCTTTGACCCTAGCCTACTTTCCTAGTCTTTCTCTGCACCTCTTAATCTAGCTAAACTGGGTCATTCTCTCAACACCTCCCAGGCTTTCCTCTTCCTCTACCTGTGCTCCTGCTCATCTCTCTGGCTGACATACATTACCTTCCCCTCCATCGACATGAAGACATTCAGCCATTCCATTTTATTCTGTTGTGCTTCAAATCCTTTCCAACCAACTGCTCCCTATTCAAGCAATGGGGTCCCTCAGTTTGTCCTTTGATTCATTATGAGCACTTGGTGGCTCATGGATCACTGAGAACAGCTTCGTGCCTGAGAAAAGCACAGTGATTGGGAAACTGTAAGACTTGCTTTTTAGTTTTGACTGCCATTTATTACTTGTGTCTGGCAAATCTGTTACCCTCAATTTTTCCTCACATAAAATACAGCCACTGATGTTTGTTCTGTTTCCTCAAGATTTGCTAAGGAAGATAGAAAATACTAATAATTTTGTATACAGTAAAATAAGCAACAAATGTTAATTATTTTAATAGAGGGTTTTTTTGGTGAGTTCACTCAATGTATAACTAATGGATATTTATTTATTTTTCATTTTTTGAGACGGAGTCTTGCTCTGTTGCCCAGACCGGAGTGCAGTGGTGCGATCTTGGCTCACTGCAACCTCTGCCTCCCAGGTTCAAGCAATTCTCCCTACTTCAGCCTCCTGAATAGCTGGGATTATAGGCACCCACCATCACACCCAGCTAGTTTTTGTATTTTTTAGTAGAGATGGGGTTTTGCCACGTTGGCCAAGCTGGTCTTGAACTCCTGACCTCAGGTGATCTGCCCGCCTTAGCCTCCCTAAGTGCTGGGATTACAGGCATGAGCTACCATGCCCGGCGAACTAATCAATATTTCTAGTAGGGGGTGGCAGATATGTTTTTAAGGTGTTAGTAGGAAGGATTCTGGGTGTTTATAAAGTCCCTTTAATTGGAGCGATGGTGCATGTTTTGTTTCAAGTTAACTAAAACTAATTTATAATTGTGCAGAGCTCTGGGAGAAGGGATTCAGCTTTGTTTTAGCTTCGGCTGCATTACTCTGCTACATGCAGAAGGAGAGAAACATCCATGCAACCTCACCTTAGTAGTTAGCATTAGGATTGTCAGAATAACTCATCAGTACATCATCTTCTCATATTCAGAGACAACAGTTGCCTAGAACCCATCAGGGGTATTAGACTCCTGGCAGTTCCAGTTGGAAGCTTTCAAAGTCTCAGCAAATATACACTGAACTTCCATGTGAATTAGAAAAACTTGTTCTTTCTAGGCAAATAAATTACAAGAAAGTGCCCCTTCCAGATATACCAATTAGGAAAAGCTACAGGTTAAATTTATGCTGGTGGATCCAGCACCTCTTTGGCCCCCATGGGTGCCTTGTGTAGAGTGTATACTCACAACTGTTCAGGGGGACCTGGGGTACTTCATCACAGGCCAACATTCTGCTGCAGGGCTTTTACCAAGAACCCTAAAGGAAGAAAAGGGGATAAATTCTCCTGTGTCTCCAGTTGCTCTCTGACTGTTTCTGCTGGGATATAGTCTTGTGGAAGTGATATGCCTCCAAGACAACAGTTGCCTACTAAAAAATGCCAGGACAGTATTTACATTCTCCTGCATGGCACCTCACTCATTGTGTCAGTAGTAAGCATGACTGCAAGAATAACTAGTAGTTATTTATTATTATTATTATTTTTTGAGACAGAGTCTCCCTCTGTCGCCCAGGCTGGAATGCAGTGGTGTGATCTCGGCTTACTACAACTTCTGCCTCCTGGGTTCAAGCGATTCTTGTGCCTTAGCCTCCTGAGTAGCTGGGATTAGAGATGTGCACCACCACGCCCGGCTAATTTTTGTATTTTTGGTAGAGATGGTGTTTTGCCATGTTGACCAGGCTGGTCTCAAACTCCTAGCCTCATGTGATCCTCCCTACTCAGCCTCCCAAAGTGCTGGGATTACACGTGTGCACCACTGCGCCTGGCCAGTGGTTATATTTTGAACAGTATGATCCATTATAGATCTTCAAAAAACACATACTCATATATTTTCCAAGTGTTTTACAAACAAGGAGATACGACATCAAAGTAGTATGTGTCAGCAATGGGCTTGGCACATACTAAGTATTCAACAAATATTAGGTCTTTGTGAAAATAAAACTGCTTTCAGATAAATGTCTTATTTAGGGTTATAATTGTTAGTATTCAAGTAACACTCTTCTTGAAAAAATGACATTTTTATTATGTAAGAAAATTGAAATCGAAAATAAAATATGATATTATATAAAATGCATTATTCTGTCAATAATGGTGCTTCCATACTGGGAATGGTATTTGTCATGATTTTGACATTAGCATAACAAACTTCTGTTTTTTCACTGCTTGAGTTTTTATATGGAGGGTTGGGAAGTCATTAAATATTATTCTCTTATACTCCTATCTTGTATTCTTTTTCTTTTATATTCTTCATCTTAAAAATAGTTTTAGGCCAGGCCTGGTGGCTCATGCCTGTAATCCCAGCACTCTGGGAGGCTGAGGTGGGTGGATCACCTGAGGTCAGGAGTTCAAGACCAGCCTGACCAACATGCTGAAAACCCGCCTCTACTAAAAACACAAAAATTAGCTGGGTGCAGTGGTGCGCACCTGTAATCCTAGCTACTCTGGAGGCTGAGGCAGGAGAATCACTTGAACTCAGGAGGCGGAGGTTGCGGTGAGCCGAGATCAGGCCACTACACTCCAGCCTGGGCGACAGAGCAAGACTCCGTCTCAAAAAACAAAAAAAAATAGTTTTAACTTGGAGAAAGAACATTCTGCTGAATATGTAGTAAATAGGATCGAGATGAAAAGGAACACATTTAATAAAAACTTGGCAAGAGAAAGACATAAAATGCATCCAAATAGAAAGAGAGGAAGTGAAACTATCTCTGTTTGCAGATGATATGATACTATACCAAGAAAGCCCCATAGTCTCTGCCCAAAGCCTTCTAGATCTGATAAACAACTTCAGTCGTTTCAGGATGTAAAATCAATGTATAAAAATCAGTAGCATTTCTACATAGCAACAATGTACATAATGACAGCCAAATCAAGAATGCGATCCTATTCACAATAGCCATAAAAAGAATATAATACCTAGGAATACAGCTAACCAGGGAGGTGAAAGGTCTCTACAAAGAGAATTACAAAGCACTGCTGAAAGAAATCAGAGATGACACAAACAAATGGAAAAATATTTTCTTCTCATGGATAGGAAGAATCAATTAAACCACTGATTTTGTTATTTACAAATTCAATGCTATTCCCATCAAATCAGCGACATTTTTTTCACATAATTAAAAAAATTTCTAAATTCATTTGGAACTAAAAAAGAGCCCAAATAGCCAAAGAAATCCTAAGCAAAAAGAACAAAGCTGGAGGCATCACACTGTCTGACTTCAAACTATGCTATAGAGGCCACAATAACTAAAATAGCATGGTACTGATAGAAAAATGGACACATAGACCAGTGGAACAATAAGTACCATTCTGAACATTGGCCCAGGCAAAGACTTCATGACAAAGACTCCAAAACAATTGCAACAAAAACAAAACTTGACAAATGGAACCTAATTGAACTAAAGAGCTTCTGCACAGCAAAAGAATCTATCAACAGAGCAAACAGACAATCTACAGAATGGGAGAAGATATTTTCAAACTATACATCTGACAAAGGTCTCATATCCAGAATCTGTAAGAAACTTAAACAAATTAACAAGAGAAAAACAAACAGCCTCATTAAAAAGTGAGCAAAGGACGTAAACAGACACTTCTCAAAAGAAGACGTGCACACAGCCAACAAGCTTATGAAAAAATGCTCAATATCACCAATTATTAGGAAATGAAAATCAAAACCACAATGAGATACCATCTCACACTAGTCAGAATGGCCATTATGAAAAGTCAAAGGACTGGTTCTGTGGCTCATGCCTGTAATCCCAGCACTTCGGGAGGCTGAGATGGGCGGATCACCTGAGGTCAGGGGTTCGAGACCAGCCTGGCTAACATGGTAAAACCCTGTCTCTACTAAAAATACAAAAATTAGCCAAGCATGGTGGTGGGCACCTGTAATCCCAGCTACTTGGGAGGCTGAGGCAGGAGAATCACTTGAACCCAGGAGGCAACAAGAGCGAAACTCGATCTCAAAATAAACAAACAAACAAACAAACAATTAAATAACAGATGCTGGTGAGATTGTAGAGAAAAGGGAAGGCATATACACTGCTGGAGGGAATGTAAATTAGTTCAGCCACTGTGGAAAGCAGTCTGGAGACTTCTCAAAGATCTTAAAATAGAACTACCATTCAACCCAGCAATCCCATTACTGAGTATATGCTCAAAGGAATATAAATCATTCTACCATAAGGAAACATGCACAGGTATGTTTATTGCAGCACTCTTCACAATGGCAAAGATATAGAATCAACCCGGATGCCCATCAACAGGGGACTGTAAAGAAGATATGGTACATATACACCCTGGAATACTATGCAGCTATAAAAAATGAGAGCATGTCCTTTGTAGCAATATGGATGGAGCTGGAGGCAATTATCCTGAGTGAATTAATACAGGAACAGAAAAACCAAATACTGCATGTTCTCTTATAAGTGGGAGCTAAATATTGAGTGCACATGGACACAAAGAGGGGGAACAATAAACAATGGGGCTTATTTGAGGGTGGAGGTTTGAAGGAGGGTGAGGATTAAAAACCTGTCTATTGGGTATTATGCTGATTACCTGGGTGACGAAATTATCTGTACACAGCCCCCATGACATGCAATTTACCCATGTAACAAACCTGCACATGTACCCCTTGAATCTAAAATAAAAATTGGAAAGGAAAAAAAAAGAAAAACTTGTTCTTAATGTTTTAATGTAACAATTATCTCAGCAAATTCCAAAATACTTTATTTACTTTCGTGTAGTAATGCTTTTATTCAAAGCAGGAATTTTGTTGCTTACACTTCTGAATGGGTATACACAATGTCTTTTATTCCTTCTTGGTGATTTTTACAGCTGATTTTTTTCCCATTCAAATTAGTTGGGTTCCAGCAAGAAATTCATAATTGTAACAAAAAGATCTTGAAATATTTTATTTAGCTTGGTAATTACTGTGTCATTTGCAACATAAAAATGATACATAGTATTCTTTTCACTTAAAAAAACTGTGGAAAGTCAAAGAACTATCCAACTATACTTGGCTTTGGCTAGAGCATAAAATGTAAAAAAAAATCCTTAAGATAGTATTAAAAAACAATTTGATACAGATGTTTTAATGCGAGAAGCAAGATAACAGCAATAGTTTTCATCTAGAATAAACACAATTGGGTTGCCTACTATATGTATATAAATATATATGATTTAAAGTTTATTTTGTTTTTCTCCTTGATTTGTTTTGATTTTGTCTTCAAGTGCACAGAATAGAGAAAACTTAATGCATGTTTCATAATAAAACCTCACCATTGTTTTATGTATGGCCTGCTTTTATCTACTCATCCATCATGATTAATATAATCATTCACAAACTCATCATCAAAAATAAAAGCTAAATTCTTTTTTTTTTTTTTTTTTTTTTTAGACAGAGTCTCATTCTGTCACCCAGGCTGGAGTGCAGTGGTGTGATCTTGGCTCACTGCAACTTCTGCCTTCCAGGTTTAAGCGGTTCTCTGCCTCAGCCTTCTGAGTAGCTGGAACTACAGGTGTGCGCCACCACGCCTGGCTAATTTTTTGTATTTTCTTTTTAGCAGAGATGGGGGTTTCACCATGTTGGCCAGGCTGGTTTCAAACTCCTGACCTCAAGTGATCTGCCTGTCTCAGCCTCCAAAAGTGTTAGGATTACAGGTGTGAGCCACCACACCTGGCCAAAGACAGGAGCTAAATTCTTGATAATAACTTACATCAAGTTATATGGTTTCCTTCTTCTGTACCACCCCATTCCTAGCTTTCTCTTCCCCGGGAAGCATCACCCTCTTCCCTTGCTTTCTCTTGCTTTTCTTTTAATATAATTTGTTGCATCTGTATCTATTCCTAAATAAGATATCCTACTGTGTGTGTAATCTTTTGAGACTTATGTTTAACTTAATAACATACTGCTAAGATTCATCTATATTGTTGTGTATTGCTATTGTTAATTTATGAGATTTTCGCATAGGACTTTGTTGTATGAATATGTCATTTTTTTCCATCCTGTTGATGGGCATTTGGGTTATTTCTAGGTTTTGCTTTTGTGTACTGTGCTGCTACAGACATTCTTGAGCATGTTTCTTAGAGTATTGGCACAAGGATTTCTGTTGGGTATACCCCTGGGAGTGAAAGAGGGCATGTGAATGTTTAACTCCTTGAGATGAGAAAAATTATTTTCCAAAGTGATTGAGCCAATTTAATCTACTTCCAGCAAGACATAGAAGATTCTGTGGCTGCACATTCTTGAAAATGCCAATTATTGTCAGACTCAGTATTATTTTTTGCCAAATGAACGAGTTTAAAATGATATCGCATTGATTAATTCTCTGATTAATAATAATGTTGAACAGCTTCTTACATGTTTATTGACTATATGTATTTTTTTGTCTGTGAAATGTCTCCTTAGGTCTTTTGCTTCTTTTTCTATTAGGTATTTTAATAGTTTTTCTTTTTGTAAAATAAGACTCATTCAATTTACAAATGTCAATAATTTTAGAAAAAGATCAGCAAAAAGCAAAAGACTCTGTTGTGAACAAACTTTCATCATGTTAGTCATGCAAAACTTTTAGGTTCTTTCTTTTTTGTCTTGATAACAATAGCCACAAAAGATTTTTGAAGTAGCAATGGTTAGCTTCTTCTCCACAACCTTGCTACCAGATTAAAATGAATACATGTCTCAGACTGAAGTCTGTTATATAGTCAAATACATATTCAACAAATATTCACTAGCTAGCAGGTATAAAACTATTCACAAATTTGATCTGCAGGCTCCATGAAATCTCAGTCATCTGCTCTTTCAGGTGTCAGAGTACAGGTTGGCTTATTTCTATGTCATCTAGTCAGTCTCATTTGATTGAAACAATGGTTGGATATAGAATGTATCAGAGATTAGTTTCCATTCCTAAGGAAACATGTTACTCAGTTCCCTTGTACACACAAGAGTGAACAGATCTTTAACAACTCTAGACAATCCACATTCCTTGAATACCTGCAATTGCACAAATAGGAGAGAATTTCTAGCATGCATCAAGCAAATAAATAGTCATTAGTATCACATAATTAATTGGACTAATTTGACATCTTATGCATCAGCAAAATGTCTATTGTCAATCAAGAAACAGACAGCAGAAGGGCTTAACAGCAGCCGCTCTGAAGAGAGGCCCTTTCTAGTATAATACTAGCTCACACCTCGGTACTGCATTCTTGAAAGAATGTTGCTGAGTATCTCTAGAATCAAAGCTTAAGTGAATCAGCACTTATATACTATTACAATAATGACGCTGAAGTATTTTTTAGGAAAACAACAGTCACCGTGACAGATTCTCACAGTTCTACTTCTTTCCAGTAGACATAACTACCGTTAGTTTGATATATACTTCTCTAATAAATGTCTTATTTTTTTGCACAAAACAAATTTAGTTTAATGATTTATAAAACAAACACCTGTATAAAAAACAAACCCTAGTATATAAAAAACAAGCACCAGTATAGATCAACATTAAAACTGAGAAACAGGACATTGCTTACACCTTCCTGAATGACTCCACCTAATTTATCCCTTTTCCTTCCCCCTCTAGGTAAGTATCCTAACAAGGACTGTAAGATGTTCATGTTCTTGTTTTCCACTGTAGTTTTATCACCTATTTATGTATTCTTAAACAATATAATTTTAGTTTACTTTAAGTTTTAATGGTCTAAAAAGGACGCATTTTTAAAAAGTGATTTGTGAGAGGAGTTTAAATGGGTTATTTTCTTCTATCCCATCAAAGTAACCCTACAAGTTAGCTTAGAGTGTATATGCCTTCATAAATCAGAAATGGTTCCATTTCTCAAGTTTGCAATGTCCCATTATGCCATCCATTACCCAAGGAAGGAACTCTGTATTTACTGGCTGTTAATAAGTGACTTTATTTTTATTTTTTATTTTTTCAACAAATCAATTAATGCAGATTATTAGCACTTTTATATAGGACTTCTCACCTCCCAATGCAGAGGCTACTCAGAATGTGTTTGCTCACCCACTCAGCAAGCTCCCCAGTCTTTGACAATCATGTTGGGTCTCTAGGTGTTGTTGTGTTGTCTTCTAAATCCAAGGCCTCTTATGCTAAGTTAGTGCTATTTTCTTGATGAATGTTGCTGGCAGTTTAGTTTGTAGAAGGCAATTTTTGATTCCCAGTAGAGAGGAAATACTTTTAGGTGAAAAAGGAGTGCCTGTCCTCAATGAGGGCCTCTGGGCCACCAAAGATGTGTGAGCTGGTTATTGTCTTGTGTCATGGGAACATGTTTTGTGCCAGCCCCACCTCGCCTGTTCTAATTCATCTGCAAAGAATATAGTTAGAAATAGAGGCAGAAGTAAGGCTATAGCCTTCTTCTAATATAGCTCCATTTCTGTGTCAGTTTTTGACTTTTCAGTATGTAACTTTGCTTTCATTTATCCCAATGACCCTTACATTCTTTGCTTTCATTTATCCCAATGACCCTTACATTCTTAAGGGTCATTGTAAGAATGACCCTTACATTCTTAAGGGTCATTGTAAGAATGACCCTTACATTCTTAAAACACCTGGAGGTGTTTTAAGATCCTTATAGTTAAGGGTTAAGAGCAAATTCTCATAGGCCTGAGGATAGGTTAACCTCAACCCCTTCCACTCCAACACACATACCTTTTTCCTTTAGTCGGGACTGTGGACACAACAATAATTGGTTTCTACCCTAGCTGGACAGCCAAGGGACTGCAGAGATTGTGTTGGACTTGACTTCTCCATTAATAAGAATGCTTATTGAGTGCTTACTAAGTATCAAGGGGGTGTTAATTGCTTCACATACAACATCTTATCTAATTCTCATGGTAACTCCGGAAGACAGATATTAAAATATCATCAGCGCATTTTACAGATGGGAAACTAACCCAGAGAGGTTAGGTAATTCCCCAAAATTACATATTTAGTGGCGGACCCAGAATCTAGGTTTGCCTCAAAGATGTGTACTCTTAATAACCACAAAACTATATTTTCATTTTCCTTGAAGTGGCAGAAATACAGCTCTAAGAAGCTAGTTGTTCCTTTCGGTGGCTCAGAAAATGGGTAATGGTTCCAATGTGAAAATGTAGAAATGTCCTTTCTGGTTTGGAGTCCGTTATGATGAACAAAGATGTAGTTGAGTCCTTTTCTCTCATTTTGGATAGTTCACCACATGTTTTGTTTAGGTACCATAGAACCCTTAGACCAATATTTTGGATTCATAGAGCAAATGCGTTGGCTATGTTAGTCGCTGGCTTGATGTAAGTCACTTACAAGTTCCTGGAATATCATCTAGTTTTATGTTCAAAATATGTACAAAATATCCCTCCCATGTGCCAAATATATTACTAAAAAAACCCACCAGGCAAAACCCCCTCAACCCCTCACCCCTAATATTAGTAATTTCAAGTTGTGTCTCTATTCAAAACTCTCAAGGTCTAATGGTATGAAGGAAAGAATGTGGATCAAATAGTCCTCAGTTTGAATCCCCGCTCCGCCTTTTACTGACTCTGTAATCTTGGGCAAGTTTCTTAATCTATCTGGGCCTCAGTTTTGTTTTCTATTAAATGGGAATATATATTAACATTTTCTTTATAGGGTTGTTGTGAGAATTAAATGAGGTCTAGCATAGTGTTTGACATGCTAAAGATTCTCCTCTAAGCCCTGGTAAGTGTTCAAAAGTGAACTACTCTTTTAAAAAAGTTATTGTGAATTTTGTTAATAGAATTATAGAATCTAAAGGTTGAAAATAACTTTGCAGATCACTGAATGCAGGTTTCCAAACATATCTGTGTATCAACATCAATTGAAGAGCTTTAAAGTATGCAAAATTCCAAACTCCAGTGGCTAGAGATACTGATTTAGTAGGTTTGGGTTGGGAAGCAGGAGGCCTGGTCTTTAAAAAGTTTCATTTATAGTGGTGAATACTTGTCATTATGCATTTGTCAAACCCCATAGAATGTATAACACTAAGAGTGAAGCCTAATGTAAATTATAGACTTTGGGTGATAATGATGTGTCATGTAGATTCACCAGTTGTAACAAATGTACCACTCTGGTGTGGACACTGATGGCTGAGGGAGGCTCATATGTGTCTACAGGGGAGCAGGGAGTATATGAGAACTCTTCATACTTTTTTTCTCAGTTTTGCTGTGTACCTAAAACTGTTCTAAGAAATAAAGACTATTAAAATTTCCATTGAGAATTCAGATTAATATTTAAGTTTGGGATCTCTTTAATTCACCCTCCAGAACAGAAGCACCCACAGCTGCAGCACTCCTAGAATTATTGCTCCCTTCCTGTGCTGGTACTGGAAATTCACTACCCTCGCAAAGTCAGTTCCATTGTTGGGCGGCACCAGGATTCAAAAGTTCTTCCTTATATAGAACTGACGTCAGCCTTATTGTAACTTCCAATCATTGTGCACAAACGTCAGCCTTATTGTAACTTCCAATCATTGTGCGCAATTCCTCCCCCTGCAGCCATGTGGTATAAATCTAATTTGTTTCTCATATGGAGCCCATTCATGTATTTGAAGGCAGTGCTCATAGTCCCCCCGCCTCTTCCCCATCCCAAATCTTCTCCTTTGAAATCTAAAGATCACTTGAACCTTCAATGGTCCTTCCTCTGACATAATTTCCAGGCAATTCCCACTCCTGAGAAGTAGTTTTTCTTGGTATTTCATTTTTGACAATATTAACAATACAATCCATCTGGCACAGATAGCAACTGTATCAGAATGGAGACACTTGCTGTGCCTGGTATTAACCTTTTGGTCGCTAGGCTGGCCATACTGGTAGATACTTGCTGAGTATCAGGCTAGTCCACCTCTCTTAGAACACAATGCCAGTATTGAACATGATGCCCTAATGGTGGTATGAGGTACAGAGTTGAGTAGGCCTGTGTCAGCTTACAGATATCTGCATCACACAGTAGGCTCTCTCTGGTGATAAAACAAATATGGGAAATATTTTCAACTGAAGAGCTGTGAAATCATTTTTATTGTACCTTTTTATTGAAATTTGTTATTTGATTTTTGAACCTGAATGCAGGTTCACCTTTATTATTTTAAAATTTTTTTCCTTTTCAATTGACAAATGAAAATTATGTATTTATCATGTGCAATGTGTTTTGAAATATATATACATTGCAGAAGGGCTAAATTCAGATAATTAACATATGTATTAGCTCACATACCTATTTTTTTGTGGTGAGAACATGTAAAATCTACTGTTAGTAATTTTTAGAATACAAATTCATTGTTATTAACTGTAGTCACCATGTTTTACAATAGAGCTCTTCAACTTATTCCTCCTATCTAACTGAAATTTTATATCCTTTGACCAATTGCCATTCCCCCCTTCCCTATTCTACTCTTTACTTTTATGAGATCAACTCTTAGATTCCACATATAAGTGAGATAATGTGGTATTTGTCTTTCTGTGCCTGTCTTATTTTACTTAATGTCCTTCAGATTCATCCACGTTGTTGCAAATAGTCTTTTTTTCTTTTTGTAAAGACCAGATAGTATTCCATTGTGTATATATGCCACCTTTTCTTTATCCATTCATCCACTGATGAACACTTAGGTTGATTCCATATCTTGGCTATTGTGAATAGTGCTGCAATGAACATGAGAGTGCAAATGTCTCTTTGACATACTGTTTTCACTTCCATTGGATATATACCCAGCAGTGGGATTACTAGATCATATGGTAATTTTATTTTTAATTTTTTGAGGAATCTCCATACTGTTTTCCATAATGGTTTTACTAATAAACATTTCTACCTACCGTGTTCAATGGTTCCCTTTTCTCCACATCCTTGTCAACACTTGTCATCTTTTGTCTTTTTGTCTTTTAGCCATTCTAACATGTGTGAGGTGATTTCTCATTGTGGTTTTGATTTGTATTTCCCTGGTGATTAGTGATTTTGAAAATTTTTAAATATACGTGTTGCCCATTTGTATGTCTTCTTTCAAGACATTTCTATTAATATCCTCTGTTCATTTTTAATGGGGTTAATTTGTTTTCCCACTATTGAGTTGTTTGAATTCTTTATATATTTTGGATGTTAATGGCTTATCAGATGTTAACATTTGCAAATATTTTCTCCCATTGCATATGTTAGTTTTTACTCTGTTGGTTTCTTTGGCTGTGCAGAAGCCTTTTAGTTTGATAAGTCTTGTTTATTATTAATCATGAGATTTATGATTCATTTTTTTGCTGCTTATCTTGGACTCTTGGTTTGATTAGGTAGCAGGTGCTCCTATCTCATGACTTCAGGCAGTCCACAGTTGATGGCTTTTGATATTGTTACTAATAATAAAGTTAAAGGAGATGGGGTGAAGAGACCTATAGAAATATTCAATAGAGCTAATTAACTTATCTTTTTTTATGGTGAGAATCTTAAAAATCTACTTTAGCAATTTTGAAATGTAAAATAAATTATTACTAACTGTAGTCACGATGTAGTGCAGTAAGCCACTAAAACTTATTTCTCCAGTCTAACTAAAACTTTGTACCCTTTGATCAACATCTTCCCTTTCCCATCCCTCACCCTCCTGTCCAGCCTCTGGTAATCACCTTTCTACTCTGTTTCTATGAGATTGACTTTTAAAGATTCTTCATATAAGTGAGATACAGTATTTATCTTTCTGGACCTTGCCTAATTCATTTAATATAATGTTCTGTCCGTGTTGTTACAAATGACAAAAATTTTTGTATTCTAAGGGTATATATTATTCAGTTGACGGAAACTTACGTTGATTCCATATGTGGCTATTTTCAATAGTACAGAAACGAACATGGGAGTGCAGATATCTCTTTGTCATACTGATGACTGTTTCTTTGGATATGTACCTAGTGTGAAATTGCTGGGTCATATGGTAATTCTACTTTTAGTTTTTGTGAAACCTTCATACTATTATCCAAAATGGCTATACTAATTTACATTCCCACCAACAGTGAGTGAGGATTCCATTTTCTCCCATCCTTACCAACACTTCTTATCATTCATTTATTGATAATAGCCATTCTGACAGGTGTGAGTTAATATCACACTGTGATTTCCATTTGTGTTTCCCTGATGATTAGAGATGTTGAGCATTTAAAAAATGTATCTGTTGCCCATTTGTACTTCTTCTTTTGAGAAATGTCTATTCAGATCTTTTTGCCCATTTTAAGTGAGGTTATTTGCTTTCTTGCTGTTGAGTTGTTAACCAAAGGGATAAAATATTTGTACACTGAAAACTAAAGAGCATTGATGAAAAAAGTTGAACAAGACCCGAATAAATAAAAAGTTATCCCAGGTTTATAGATTGGAAGAATTAATATTGTTAAAATGTTCGTGCTACCCAAAGTGATCTACAGATACAGTGCAGTTTCCATGAAAATTCTATCATTATAAACAGAAATAAAAAACTAAATCCTAAAATTAACATAAAACTAGGAAATACCCTAAATGATAAAGCAATCTTGAGCAAAAAGAACAAAGCTAGAGGCATAACACTCTCTTATTTCAAAAGATAAAGCTATTGTAATCAAGGCAGCACGGTACTGGCATAAAAACAGACAATGGAACAGGATGAACCAATGGAAAAAGATAGAAAGCCAAGAAATAATGCAAATATTTAAGATCAGTTGATTTTCAATAAAGGTGCCAGGAACACACAATTGGGAAAGAACAGTCTGCTCAATAAACGGCATTGAGAAAGCTGGATATCCACATACACAAGAATAAAATTGGACCCTTATCTTACACCAGATACAAAAATCAACTCAAAACTGATAAAAACTTGAACATAAGACCTGAAACTGTAAAGCTACTAAAAGAAAACATAAGGGGCAAAACTCCATGACATTGATCTGGACAATGATGTATTAGATAGGACTCCAAAAAACACAGGCAACAAAAGCAAAAACAGACAAATGAGATTACATCAAACTAAAAAGCTTCTGCACAGCAAAGAAACAACTAACAAAATGAAGAGACAACCGATGGATTGGGGGAAAATATTTGCAAAACACATATCTATCTCATAAGGGGCTAATATTCAGAATATGTAAGCAAGTCAAAGGATCCTTTAAGTTTTCTTTCTATACTTTAAGTTATTTTCAGGATGGTGAAATTATTTAGTCTTAAAGCTATTTTTATCTTTCAGTTTCTGTCTCTGCTTTTATTGACTCATTCATTTTCTCTTTATTCTGGATTATGTTGAGGGTATGTGTGCCTCTGCACTATGCCTGGTCAGGATACAAATGTGAGAATTTACAACAATCCTTATCATATATTTGGGTCAGCAGCACCAACAAGTATCATGGCACAATACTGTCTTACTCCCTGATGTCACCACAAAGGCTATGGCCTCTGACAAAGCAATTTTTCTTTTTACTTTAAAATTCATTATAGAAATATCATAAAGTGGCTTATGTAAACATTTTGAAAACAATGTCTATTTTTTATCTTATGCTGTTTCAGTTGTGTAACATTTGCAAATCTTTCCAGAGACAACTATATTCTAAATATGCCTTTTTTGAGCTTCATGTTTTAATTATAGTTTTTGGGTATTAAGTGATGAGATTCATATTCATCCTATTCAGGATTTTATAAATTAGAATAGTGGTTCTCAAATGTAGTTTGGGCAGATATGGGATGGTGGTTGGTAGTGGTTTCAAAGGAATTGCAATTTCATATGCGTATCCAAACATTTTCTTTGGTGGAATAAAATATAATGACTTATATTCATAAATACACACATACAAAAATATGTAGATGCTATTGAGATTAATAAAATGAAAATTAATTAAAAAGAATTATCTAACTTATGAATGCTTCTTATCCTATTGTATTTTCTCAATCAATAATTACTGAATGCTTAATTACCACCACCTGTGTTCTCAAATATTTTTGATGTTAAAAAAGATTTTCTTAGAAAGACTAGAAGCCACTAACTTAAATCATGTCTTTTAATAGGTTTTGTTATTTCTTCATGAAAATTCCAAATCTGATTTTTCTCTGCTGCTGGAACGTGCTTCCCATTTGCTTGAGCATTTTAGTTTCTGTCTTCTATACTTTTTTTCAATAATGGTTTTCCTTAGGAGTTGTTATAAAAAGTCACAGAATATTTTTTGTTGTTATGCAGGGGTGAGATAGTAATGTGCTGTTCTGTTTCTACCACATTTTGCTGATTATACTAAGTACTTTCTAGGTTGTTCTGGTCATAGCTACTTGCTGGTCCTATCTTCTAGGAAACTGAAGTTACGATTCTTTCTATGAATTGGCTTTTTGTAGTTTTTTGAAGCAAGAGATGACTTCCTGCAATGTTGCCTGGCCTAATTGCTTACACTTTCACTCCTCTCTGGATCTCCCCTTCTGCCCCAAAATAGAAACATTAAGCTATCATCACATCTGCCGATTCCTTTCTTCTCCTCCTCCTCCTCTTCCTCCTCCTCTTCCTCCTCCTTCTTCTTTTAAATCAACCTCTCCCCCTATATTCGTTCTTTCCCCTATTAGCATCTTTCAGTTCTCCCCACTTCAAAGTAAAACCTTCTCACAACTCTAGTTACCCCTCTCCCTTTTCACTATTTATCGGCACTTCTTGAATTCCTGCTTACTTTCTTTATTTTTTATTTTACTTTAAGTTCTGGGATACGTGTGAAGAATGTGCAGGTGTGTTACATAGGTATATATGTGCCATGGTGGTTTGCTGCACCCATTAACCTGCCATCTAGATTTTAAGCCCTGCGTGCATTAGGTATTTTTCCTAATGCTCTCCCTCTCCTTGCCCCCCACCCCCTGACAGGCCTCTGTGTGTGATGTTCCCCTTCCTGTGTTTACTTTCATCAACACTTTCTCACCTCCCATTCATTCCTTAGCGTGTGACCATCTGGCTTTTGCCTTTGTTATTTGTCAGAAATGACTCAAGCGTAGGTAAAAATGGAATATACTAAAAATCTCACAGACACTTTTAGTTCTGATATTAGTTTGCTCTCTGTAGCATGTGAACTACTCACACTGCTTGGATGGGGCTGTGCTGTGCAGGCCTCCACGGCTTTGCGTAGGCTGTTTCCTCATACTGGTGTGCTCATTTCCTTGTATATCACTGGCTAACTGCTATGTTTCCTTGATGATTCAGTTTAAATAAGTGTCACTAATTTGAGAAGCCATCCCCACGCTCCCTCTTAGCTTCAGGCTGTTAAGGGATCCTAGAGAACCCTGTATGTATGCTCTCATGTAACACATTCTATTAAAAATGTTCAATGTTAATTTTGACTTTGAATAAACATTCTGTGTTCATTATATATAAATCAGAAAATTCCATGAACATTAAAAAAAAAGGCTCCAATAACCTTATAACCCAGAGAAAACCACTACTAGTATTTTGGATTTTATCCGTCCAATGCATGCACATACACACATGTTGATGTAGCCTGTTTTAAAAAAAATCTTAATAATGTATCCCAAATATTGTTCCCTCATCTGCATCACCATTTTCAAGGCTTTGGTCTATTCACTTTCGATGCCTTCTAATTTATTTAAACCATTCTCTTTTCATGGATATTTACTTTGCTCCCTCTCTCTTGCTTTATTTAACAAACTACAATAAATGTCTTGTACCACCATCTTTGTACCTTGTCCCATTACATCCTAATAATAAATTTTAAGCAGGGGATTTGTCTGCGCAAGACATATTTACAGTCTTAGGACTTCTGACATATTTACCCATATTAACTTTTAGAAAAAATGTTACCTTAGTTTACGAGGGTGACTGACCACATACTGTTGTAATTGCTGGCTTGTTTGCTTACCCTTCTCCCTAAATTTTTGGTACTTGGGTGTCTTTTCATGGAGATTTCCCCAGAATGTCTGCTATACTAAAGGTACTCAGTAATTATTTTTTAAAGAAATCAATCTATATTTTTTGTGAGGAGTTTCTTTCTGTGTTTTTCAAAGAAGAGTATTCACTCTGGCTTTGAAAAAACTTTTCCAAAAATAAATAGATTAGGATACATCTATGAGTGGATCACATCGCAGCCATTGCAAATGTTCATGTAGAAGTATGACAGTTGTTTACAATATGGTGTTGCCCCAAAAGAATAGGCTATAAAACAATATGTATAGTATCATTCCATTTTATGCATAAATTATATGCATAAAATTATATGCTTATAAATTATACCTGTATGCATAAATTACATTTACAAAATGGAAATTGGGATGTACCATGTTTTATTATGTGTATTAAAGGAATTCCCAGTAATCTTTTATAACACATACACGAACAGTTTAAATTGTTATTTAAATTAGTATTAGATAACAGTTAAACTGTTATTTAAATTGGTTATAAAATTGATATTTTCCCCATCGTCTCTTCTTTTCTCTTCACTAAGAGATACAAGAAAGACAAGGGTTATAATTCTAGTTCAGCTAATATGATATAGAATTATTTGTCCTGTTTCCTTGCATAGGTTCTCTAACCATATAATAGGAGTAATAATGCCCATCTGTATCCTCTTGCAAAAGATGTCATGAAATAATAGAGATTACTTGGTGTTCTTGTGGAGAAAATTGGAGTAGAGATCCTGGGTGTTTTTATTTATTATTAATATCATCCCACACTTCCTGCCATGTTTTGAAATGACTCAGGATCTTAATGGTGTGACAAGGGAGTACTTGGGAGAAAGGGAAGGAATCTGATGAAATATAACTCAATATCATAGGTAAAATAGTTATTTTTTTATCACTTTGCAAGCCAACAGCATTTTGTTCCTTATCATCCATCATGATGTAATGATACTCCTGTGTCTTCTGTACTTTCCTGTCTTCCTTTCGGGTAATTTTGGCTGTTTAAAATTTTAAAAAACAGTCTTCCTTTTGACTGTGTTAAGAGAGAAATTTTGCAAGGTTAAGTCTGTGTACTTTTGTTTACCACCCCTTTATCATCATTAAATCAAAAGGAAAAACTTCCTAAATATTTAAGGTAAAACTTATTTCTGTTTTTCATTTTGTCCATAATACATTTTTGCCTTTCCTTAAAAAAGCATCAGAATTGAAAAGATGGAAAATTCTATCATAATTATTAGATAAATCACTTTTCAGACAGGATTCCTAATAATTGTTTCAGATTGCTGGCTCAAGGGAATATTTTCTATTTATTAAATGTTAAAGTGATAAATTATAATTTTTATTTTACTATATACCTTTTAACTTTTAAGGAACAGTCTCATCCATGGCCACAGAAGGGATGAGATAATCCTATTATGCAATATAATGATAATAATATTAATTATTGAGAGCTTACAGTGTTCCCCAAACTGTTCAATGTGCTTTACGTATGTTACCTTGTTTATTATTATTGTTATTGTTTCCTATCTGGTAGTATTATTTTATAATTTCATGGGTTTTCTAGCTTTCTCATATGGTCCACGCTTCCTGAAATTGGGATTCATTTATAGGTGCTCTGCCAAATACTGTATATGGTGACAAAGAGTGAAACAGCAGAAGTTGAAGTGGAAGCTGGCAGTGGCAGATCTAGCCTTGTGAGTAAGGTGACATATACTTTATTGCTCAAATCAGGATAGTTTCAACAATAAAGGGAGCTAACTGTGCAGTATGCTGGGACCAAGTGCATACACTGGGACTTCCTGGGCTGAACTATGACATGTGATCACTTTACTTAAAAAGGGGCAGAGTAGGCAGCTGCAGGCACCATGACTTGGGCATAGGAAGGTCTGCCCTGGAATACGACTCTCTCCAATTATAAGTTCGTCCCTAGAGAGATTTATGGTCTAGGTATCCTAACCCATATGTTAAAACCTTGTATTCATTGGTCTTTTCAGTTGCATGATACTTTGTAATCTCACCACCTTAAGGAAAAAGAGGAATTTTTGAGTCACTGGTAGAACCCAAGGAACATTGCCTTGCTTCAGGAACAGAGCCTTAGATGTTGTCACAGCCCGCTTTCTCCAGATTCTATTCTCCTCTGTGCTCCTGAGGATGCTGGCTCTTGCTGATTTGCAGATTGCTGCCTCTGCTTCTCCAGTTCAAAGGTGGGAAATGGCTGCTGACAGTTCATGAATCTTACATTTAACAGTTACAGCAGCCAAAGGGAAATGGCCTCAATTCATGCTGCTTCATGTCCAGAAGTCCTCAAATTGATGAGTTTGGTTTAGTGTACATCCTACATTGCTCAGCTGTGACCAGGGGTAAGCTTATGGAAGGACATGGTGGCTTCCCTTGGTAATCATATCATTGAATTTGAGGGAAGGGGAAGTTCTGATATTTTGTATTGTGCCCAGAGGCAGAAGTATACTGTGGAGACAAAATAATAATAGATGTCCACTACATAGCCTCTCAGCTGTAGCTGAGAGTTGCCACAGCTAAAAAGAAGCTATGTGTTAAAATTTTGATAGAGAATGTCCCATGGGCAGACTGGATAATTTCTGAGGTGATTTCCTACAATATGTTCTAAAATGAATATTTTATTTCTCCATAACAGGTAGAATATGATTCTGAAAAAAAGGATTATAGGAGAGACTTGGTCTAGCAGGAGAGCATGGGATTATTTGGTTTGGCAGGGTATGGGGATACACAAGTCAAACTCTATCCATGTCATTAACCAGCCGTGGTAACTAGGATACTCCTATCTCTAAGCTCCCTTTTCTGATATTAAAGCAGCTATCTTTCCTTGAACTCTTAAATATCTCTCCCTCATGATACCTTAATAGACTTCTTTTTAAAAGGAGGAATAGTCTTCTTGGGTATGCTATGTGATTGCTTCTTCATTTTTGGATCAACTAAAATTAATTATTACAGTTGTCATTTATGGAACACTTATCAGTTGCTATCCATGACACATTATTCCATATAATCCTCAAATCAGCCTTTTCCCTGTTCCTTATTTCCCTGTTTCATTCTTTTCAGATGAGGAAACGATGAAGGTTAAAGTTTCGCTCAAAGTCCCATAGATAGTACACGTGAGAGCTGGGATTAGAACCCAGGTCAGAGTGAGTCCAATAAAGAAAATCCTCTTTACATTCTGCTACATAGCGACAAGCAGAACATAATCTATGAGTTATGAGGGAAATTCAGAAATAGGAACTAAGTGAGACCTAAGTGGGTATTAATAACAGGAGGCAAAAATCACACAATAAAATTTAGAGATACCCTAATTTTAAACATTGGTTTGTAATTTTGTTCTATTCCTATTTGCTGAAAAATCAGTAATCTAGGACCTAGAATATTTGCTCTTCTGAAAGTTTTATTAGAACATTGAGCAAACAGGTACTAGTTGAAATTCAATTTACTCAACATTATGAAGCACCTACTGTGTGCTGTGCCGGTATATGAAGCTAGGTAAGCAGTGTCAATTTTTATAAACACCTTCCAGGCATATAGAAGTGAAGGCTGTTATAGGAGGGAGGGGCCTTAGAAACTGCATGGCTTGTTGGTGGTCACTCTGTGTGCTGTAGAACCTTTGGGTTCTGCCAAGGTGGCCATTTTGGGTACAAGGAAGAAATGGAGAAAACCAAAGGGGAGACTGAATACCAGAATACTGTTTCTATCCTGCCCTCTTCAACCAGGATGGCTCCAAACTTTTATTCATTAGCGATGCCGAGGTGTCGTTATTTTACAGAGGAAGACACTCAGGGGCAGTGTGTGTCTGGGGTCGATGACATGGTGAGCTAAGTAGTCACAAAAATTGTATACTTTCATTTGCCATACTAACGAGACACACAGTATTTTTCATGCTCCTCCTACTCTTCTTAGGAGTGAGTTTAGATTTTATTGTATTTTGGAGATCCTCAGCCATATGAGTCACATTGTCCTCAGATGTCCATGTTACAGGTATAGACTAATGGCAAATATGGTGACTTTGGGACTATTAAAAAAATTGCGATCAGCCAGGGTGATGTAAATTGCTTTCACCTTTATTGATTTTGTTGCCAGGTCTTAACAAACTCCTTTGGGTTTGTAATAACCCAAAGTTTTAACTTTACAGTAAAGAAATTTCATGGTTACACTCTTAGCAATAGGTTAAGAATTATCACGCTCTCTCAACTCTGTGTCCTTTCATCCAACATTCTGACAAAGAGGAAAAGATTCTGGGTTAGGGAAAATCACTCTATTAATTCTAGCTATTTATACTCTAATACTGAAATTTTGTAATCTTTCTTGGACACAAGATCTTCCTTGTATTTAAAGAAAAGATACATTTCATTTTGTCTTTTTAGCATTCCAACTCATTCTGCTCTTGTCTGTTAAGATGATAGGAAGACATGGAGACTCAAGTAATTCCTAGCAAGTCAAAGACTAGAACTAGTTAGCCATTAATTATAAAAACTATTTTAGATTATTGACTGGAATGACTGAAATTTAATCTAGTTGAACTTTAGAGCCCAAAATATGGACTTTTCTGCCCTTGGACACAGGGACAGAGGCAGACTGGGACTTTAAGATTGGGAGGCCTCTGCTGATGTGGAGGAGAGAAGGGAAGCGACTAAATTCAATTAGGGACTAGTAGGAGCGAATCAAATCTGCAGCTGGAAGAGATCATCCAGCAGCTGCAGCTAGATCATCATAGTGACTGTAACCCAGACAAGAAAAACAGAACGTGGGAGGCCATCTGCTTGCAATTTCCTTATGCCAGTATTAAAACAATGTTAAGGCTTACTGACTTTTTTTTTAATGAAGAGAAAAAAGTTTACCAAAGATGAATGATGAATTTTTTTTTGTAAAAACAAAAAAAGTAAAAATGACTTCCATTGATAAAAATCCCAATTTCTAGATATTTAGATCATTTCTTTTTGTAAAAAAAGTTTGCTATGAAAAACAATATTGTGACAAGAATTCCTTTTCCTTATTTCTTATTGGGCACATCCCAAATTTTCTCTTAAGATAAAACCCTAGGATTTAAATTTCTAGAGTGAAGGGTGCATGTATAATTAAGGTTTTAAAATACGTAATCAACATATTTTACAAGCTGTTGCATTTTTCTATGAATTTCCTACCATTTGTTTGGAACTTACAGAAATAAAGGATACACTGTTGTTCCAGAGACTCATGAAGTTAGATGGAACTCTCAGGGGCCAAATGGATAATTTCTACTGTGTTAGGTTTTCTGAACGTTGTCTCCTTGCCAGTTCCATAACCTCTTCTAACGTCAATACTCAGCCTTCGGTCTGCTGCTGTTTCTGCTTTGTTAATACCGGAGGCCACAGCTAAATGAACCATTGGGACAATCACATTCTCTCTTTTAAGAATTCAAACTAAGAAGCATTAAGTCTAAGACACTTAGAGTATGATGCTAGACACACTTCCAGATATGGGAACTCTAATATCTTATAGAGTTGGGGCCAAGAAGGGTCATATGGCAAACTATAGATAAGTGGAAGTAGAAAACCCTTCTATGGGGGAAGCCGTAAAGAAAGAAGCAGACACTGAAAATCAGGGACTATGTAGCCCTAGGGAAAATGTAAATGGTACAGTCCCTGTGAGTCCCATCGCTAGATTCTGTAGTGTGTCCTATGGGACCTTCTTGTGCCTTCTGAAGATCTGTGTTGATCTCCATCCAAGACTCTTGACTCCAGGTTAAATTACAAAGCTTTTACTTCAGGAATATCAGTCATTTGTATGGTAGATCTTAGGAAACACAGGGGTCCATAGGCCTTCAAAAACAGAGAACCATATTTTCTGAAATATAAATTAGGTCATATCTGACAAAAGATTACTTTCCATTTTGGTGCATTTACATGAAACATTACCACACTAGAATCATTGCCCTCAGGCCTGCTCTTAACTGCTTGGACATATGGGCTTTCATTCCCCTCTAGTTTGCTTTGATTTATCTAGTATAATGGTTCTCCAACTTTAGAGCGCATTAGAATTACGTGGGGGCTTATTACAACAGAGTGCTGGGCCCCATCCTAAGAGTTTCTGATTCAGTAGTTCTGGGATATGGTCAGACCATTTCTGTTTCCAACAAGTTCTCAGGTGATGTTGATACATCTAGCCTTGGGACAACACTTTGAGAACCACCGAACTAGTGAGTATGTGAGAATGTCTCTTAGAGAAGAAAATGATGTAATTTCTAATATTTTTACTATTCACTCTTGGGAAGACCTTCTTAGCATTAACTTTTTGCTGTATCCTCTTCTCCCTTCTGCTTCTCTGCATCCCCCAGCCTCCACCCTTTGTAAATCTTTTCTCTCAGCTGCCACGTTCCACCATGGCACTTCCCACACAGCTTGGCAATTGTTGCCTGCCCAATTAACTGTTAGCATCCTGAAGGCAGGGACTTGTATGTTTTATCTGTGTATCCTCACTGACTAGCACCATACCTGGACATGGCAGGAATAAGATACAAATGTGCTGAGTGAAAGAAGGAATGAATGAAAATTCCTTTCTTTTCTTACTGATTCTTAAGGTCCCTGAAAAAGTCCATCTCTGGTGGACTTGATTCTTTCCGTTCTCCCTCGTTAAACTGGGATGCTGTTGCATATCTTTCTTGACCTTTGTTCTTAGGATATAGGTGGCTCATCAGATGGATTACAGTAGGGTAAGGGAGAGGAGGTGTGTGCATGCACATGCAGATGTGTGTGCCTTGTTTTCCTTTCCTTATATTATCTCCTTGGTGTTCATCATGTGTTACAACAGCTGTGCAAGTAGGTGGAGATGTCAGGAATCTCTGGCACATCACATATCTCCTGAAGAATGTCCAGTTCATACAGAGTTTTATTTTACTCTGTGGCTTACAGCTCTTGGCTCCGCTTGAGTAGCAATGCATAACCCACAAAAGTAGATTGTCATTTATTTATGTAATTTCTCATGACTTAAAGGCCTCTTGATATAGCACAAATAAGCATTAGACTAGGAATTAGCAATCTAGGATTCTAGTCTTAGCTTAAGCTCTAATTAGCTGTGTGCCCTTAGCCAAGTCTCTTAATTTGATTGTACGAAGAAGGCTTTAATTCAAATGACTTATGTACTGTGCTCAAATCTTAACACTCTCAGCATCTGTGAAGCTAAGAGGAATATGTTCTCAAGAGCGTGACATGGTTTAGGTGTATGTTTGTTTTCATGCTAAGGTCTGACTCATGTCCTTCTAGGAGGTAGTGAGGTCATTTGCTGAAGACATTCAAAGGACTGCAAATAATGATGTGTAGCAGCAGCCTGTCCTGTGCCTTTGGATGCTTTAGAAATAAATGAAAAAAGAAGATTTAAAGAGAAGGGGCCAGTCAGAAGAGATCTTTTGCATATATTCCCATGAAGAAGGAAGGGAGCCCTTGTCCCTGTCTGAGTCCTTAAAAGAGACTTTTTTTTTTTTTGAGTCAGAGGAACCAGGCACATCAAAACATTCTCTTCTTTGAATATTTATTTGTGTGTTGTTCTATATCTTGTCCTATGGAACTTCCTGAGGAAAGTGATTGTATGGTTGACTCCTGAAGAAGACAACGTGATCTTAGAAACATGCTCTCTAGAATTCAAAGAAAGTCCAGATTTAAAGTATCTGCATGGTCACTTGCTAACATCTTCCAAGTGTCCAGCTGTTATTATTACATTATGTTTGTGTTTGAATCTTGGGAAATATAGTTTACAACAATGTCACAATGGCAGAAGAGTTGATAAAAATGTTTTTTTCTACATATTTGACTTGTTAAAGAAAAACAATTTAGGGGAAGTGATGGGGAGGGTGGAGAAACATATTTTCATGGTGATGAAGCCACAGCAAATTTCCAGAGGAAGACAAGCTGTCATGTTCTTGACCTTTTGAAATTCTCCATGAAGTTTAATTCTCCATCAGTTTCTAATTCATAAATATTAGTTCTGATAAAAAAATTGGAGTGGTATATCCTAAGTGCTTCATGTGAGCTGTTTTGAAGTCGATTCTTAAGCAAACTACTTGGTGCAGAGTGTAGTCTGAGATACTAACTAACTTTCATTTCCAGTTTTCTGATAGTCTTTACTTATAAATACCCAACAGAAACAAAAACCAAAATCCTCAACTCAGCTGGATTGAATGTTTGGCTGATTTATGCCTTGTTTGAATAATATTTCAATCTGGCACTCACTGGGATACTCAGGGAACCTTAACTTTTTTTTTTTTTTTTTTGAGACAGGGTCTCACTCTGTCTCTGTCACCCAGGCTGGAACTCCTGGACTCCTGCTATAGCCTCCCAAGTAGCTTGGAAGCTGGGATTAACAAGCATGTGCTACCACACCTGGCTAATATTATATATATATACATTTTTTTTTAATGGAGACAGAGTCTCTCTCTGTTTCCCAAGCTTGTCTTGAACTCCTGGGCTCAAGTCATCCTCCTGCCTCAGCACCTCAAAACATTGGAATTACAAGCGTGAGACACCATGCTCAGTCCTTAACATCTTTCAAGGGATATGATTCTTTGTGGCAGTAGAAAGGTGCTTTTGAATTCCTGGATCCTCTTTTAAACACTATCAAATTAGAATATACTTTCAGAAAAGTAAAAATATCATCACTAAAAATCAATAAACTTTTAGCTACTGAACACATCTGTGTCACCAGCACTTAGATCAAGAAGAAGAACATTACCGGCACCACATAAGCCCCCTCACAATCTATTCTGGCTCCTCATTCCTCTCTCCACTGAGGGTAATCATGACATTGACTTCTAACAGCATAGAGTGCTTTGGTACTTTGGCTCATGTTTTGGTCATATAACTTACATCATACGTTATATACTCTTTTGTTTCTAGCTTCTTTCACTCAACATTATGTTAATGAGAGCCATCATATTGCACTTGGTTGCTGTTAACATTCATTCTCATTTGTGTATAATGTGTAAATATACATTATTTATTTATCAATTTTACTCTTGATAGAATTTGGGTATTTCTGGCTATTAGAAATGGTGCTTCTATGAGCATGCTAGGACATGTCTAGGTGAATAGATGTATTTATCTGAGTCAAGTGTGCAGATAAAAGTGGAATTGTTGGGTCATAAAATATGTATAAGCTTGGTATCAGAAGATACTGCCAGCTTCCTCAAGTGGTTGTACTCATTTTACTGTCTCATCCATGAGTTATTTTGATTGGTACACAAAAAGTACAAAGGAGAAAGAATGCAGAACAAAGGACTCTGACATTGAAGCCAGATTGCTACAAAGGGTTGAATCCTGATGAATGCATCTTTTATCCTCAACACTGATCTTTTCCTAGCTCTTTTTTAATGAAATCCTAAATTGCTATGTCTCTCTTGTTCAACTAAAGGTGACTTAGATTTTCCATTCTGAAATTCCCTTATAAGATCTGAGATGGTTTAAAGTAATTTTTTAAACTGTCTATATTAAAAAAGAATTTCAAAAATTTCTGTCTAAATGAGAATATTCTTCTCTGACTAGTGTCAAGAAAATGTTAAGTGAGTGAAACTCATTTTTTCTTAATGGTCTTTATTTAATTTGTTACCAGCTTTAACTAAAGCAAGAAAGACAAAGATGGGAAAATGTTGGAATAGTCCTTATTTTTAAAAAAGTGTTTTTCAATGGGTAACAATTATAAAAACATATTGATGTACCTGCCTGAGAATATCCTGAGAAAATATAATGAATTTGAATACTTTCTCACTACAAGTAAATTGATTACAAGAAAAGACACCCATTCGATTTTCTTTGGACAGCTTTCTTTGAAAGACCTAAGCATTCCAAATTACCCAAATAAATATTTCTAAATCCTTAGGATATAAATATGATTGTTGTTAATGAGCAATTTACTGTTTGTTATAGCCTACATATTAATTTTAGGTAAAATATCATAGTGTAGTCTTATGTGCTATATATGCTTCAGTCCCTTAGGTAGCTACAATTGCAGTATTTGATATTTCTTATTTGTCTTGAGGGAAAATTTTGTTATATCTAGGAGTCCTAGGGTATATATCCACAGCTTTATTTTTTCACCTGTTACTGTGGGCATGCCTGTAATTTATTTTGTACAAGTTTCTTACTTAAGAATACAATATGTAATTAAACATGTCTTCTTTTGAAAAATAAATCACATAGATTGAAGAAATGTATTATGAGTGAAAATGGTCTCTCTCTGAGTATGTGTTGTGTAATAGAACTCTGCAAACACACACATTCACACAAAAGTCAAGCCTTACTGTGTGAAGTAGGGAAAGGTTTTTAAGAAAAATTGTATGTTGATGGTTGCTTCCAAGATGGCCGAATAGGAACAGCTCCGGTCTGCAGCTCCCAGCGAGACTGACGCAGAAGATGGGTGATTTCTGCATTTCCAACTGAGGTACCTGGTTCATCTCATTGGGCTGGTTGGACAGTGGGTGCAGCCCATGGAGGGTGAGCAGAAGCAGGGTGGGGTGTTGCCTCACCTGGGGAGTGCAAGGGGTCAGGGGAGTTCCCTTTCCTAGCCAAGGGAAGCCATGACAGACTGTAACTGGAGAAACAGTACACTCCTGACCAAATACTGTGCTATTCCCACAGACTTAGCAAGTGGCCAACTAGGAGATACCCTCCCGTGCCTGGCTCGGTGGGTCCCATGCCCATGGAGCCTTGTTCACCACTAGCACAGCAGTCTGAGATGGACCTGGGATGCTGCAGCTAGTTGGGGGGAGGGGTGTCCGTCATTGCTGAGGCTTGAGTAGCTCACAGTGTAAATAAAGAGGCTTGGAAGCATGAACTGGGCAGAGCCCACCGCAGATCAGCCTCTATAGATTCCACCTCTGGGGGCAAGGCATAGTAGAACAAAAGGCAACAGACAGCTTCTGCAGACTTAAACATCCCTGTCTGACAGCTCTGAAGAGAGCAGTGGTTCTCTCAGCACAGTGTTCAAGCTCCAAGAACAGACAGACTGCCTCCTCAAGCAGGTCCCTGACCCCTGTGTAGCCTGACTGGGAAACACCTCCCAGTAGGGGCTGACAGACATCTCACACAGGTGGGTGCCCCTCTGGGATGAATCTTCCGGAGGAAGGATCAGGCAGCAATATTTGCTGTTCTGCAGCCTCCCCTGGTGATACCCAGGCAAACAGGGTCTGGAGTGGACCTCCAGCAAACTCCAACAGCCCTGAAGCTGAGGGGTCTGACTGTTAGAAGGAAAACTAACAAACAGAAAAGAATAGCATCAACATCAACAAAAAGGACATCCACACCAAAACTCCACATGTAGGTCACCAACATCAAAGACCAAAGGTAGATAAAACCACAAAGATGGGGAGAAACCAGAGCAGAAAACCTGAGAATTCCAAAAAACAAATTGGCTCTTCTCCTCCAAAAGATCGCTGCTCCTTGCCAGCAAGGGAACAAAACTGGATGGAGAATGACTTTGACGAGTTGACAGAAGTAAGCTTCAGAAGATTGCTAATAACAAACTTCTCCGAGCTAAAGGAGCATGTTCGAACCCATCACAAGGAAGCTAAAAACCTCGAAAAGGCTAGACGAATGGCTAACTGGAATAAACAGTGTAAAGAACACCTTAAATGACCTGAGGGAGCTGAAAACCATGGCACGAGATTTCTGTGACACATGCAAAAGCTTCAATCAAGTGGAAGAAAGGATATCAGTGATTGAAGATCATATTAATGAAATAAAGTGAGGAGACAAGATTAGAGAAAAAAGAGTGAAAAGAAATGAACAAAGCGTCCAAGAAATATGGGACTATGTGAAAAGACCAAGTATACATTTGATTGGTGTACTGGAAAGTGATGGGGAGAATGGAACCAAGTTAGAAAACACTATTCAGGATATTATCCAGGAGAACTTCCCTAACCAGCAAGGCAGGCCAACATTAAAATTCAGGAAATACAGAGAACAGCACAAAGATACTTCTAGAGAAGAGCAACCCCAAGACACATAATTGTCACATTTACCAAGGTTGAAATGAGGAAAAAATGTTAAAGGCAGCCAGAGAGAAAGGTTGGGTTACCCACAAAGGGAAGCCCACCAGACTAACAGCGGATCTTTCAGCAGAAACCCTACAAGCCAGAAGAGAGTGGGGGCCAATATTCAACATTCTTAAAGAAAAGAATTTTCAACCCGGAATCTCATATCCAGCCAAACTAAGCTTCATAAGTGAAGGAGAAATAAAATCCTTTACAGACAAATGCTGAGAGATTTTGTCACCACCAGGCCTGCCTTACAAGAGCTCCTGCAGGAAGCACTACACATGGAAAGGAACGACTGCTATCAGCCACTGCAAAAACATGCCAAATGGTAAAGGCCATCGATGCTATGAAGAAACTGCATCAATTAAGGGACAAAATAACCTGCTAGCATCAAATGACAGGATCAAATTCAAACGTAACAATATTAACCTTAAATGTAAATGGGCTAAATGCCCCAATTAAAAGACACAGACTGGCAAATTGGATAAAGAGTCAAGACCCATCAGTGTGCTGTATTCAGGAGACCCATCTCATGTGCAAAGATGCACATAGGCTCAAAATGAAGGGATGAAGGAAGAAACCAAGCAAATGAAAAGCAAAAAAAAAAAAAAAAAAAAAAAAAAAAAAAAGAGCGGGGATTGCAATCCCAGTCTCTGATAAAACAGACTTTAAACCAACAAAGATCAAAAGAGACAAAAACGGCCACTACATAATGGTAAAGGGATCAATTCAACAAGAAGAGCTAACTATCCTAAAAATATATACACCTAATACTGGAGCACCCAGGTTCATAAAGCAAGTCCTTAGAAACCTACAAAGAGACTTAGACTCCCACACAATAATAATGGGAGACTTTAACACCCCACTGTCAATATTAGACAGATCAATGAGATAGAAGTTTAACAAGGATATCCAGGACTTGAACTCAGCTCTGGACCAAGCAGACCTAATAGATATCTACAGAACCCTACACCCCACATCAACAGAATATACATACTTTGCAGCACCAGGTCACACTTATTCTAAAATTGACCACATAATTGGTAGTAAAACACTCCTCAGCAAATGTAAAAGAACAGGAATCACAACAAACAGTCTCTGAGACCACAGTGCAATCAAATTAGAACTCAGGATTAATAAGCTCACTAAAAACCGCACAACTACATGGAAACTGAGCAACCTGCTCCTAAATGACTACTGGTAAATAACAAAATGAAGTCAGAAGTAAAGATGTACTTTGAAACCAATGAGAACAAAGTCACAATGTACCAGAATTTCTGGGACACATTTAAAGCAGCGTGTAGAGGGAAATTTATAGCACTAAATGCCCACAAGAAAAAGCAGGAAAGATCTAAAATTGACACTCTAACATCACAATGAAAACAACTAGAGAAGAAAGAGCAAACACATTCAAAAGCTAGCAGAAGGCAAGACATAATTAAGATCAGAGCAGAACTGAAAGAGATAGATACACAAAGAATCCTTCAAAAAATCAATGAATCCAGGAGCTGGTTTTTGAAAAGATCAACAAAATTGATAGACTGCTAGCAAGACTAATAAAGAAGAAAAGAGAGAAGAATCTAATAGATGCAATAAAAAATGAAAAAGAGGATATCACCACTGATCCCACAGAAATAGAAACTACCAATACAGAATACTATAAACACCTCTATGCAAATAAACTAGAAAATCTAGAAGAAATGGATAAATTTTTGGACACATACACCCTCCCAAGACTAAACCAGGAAGAAGTTGAATCTCTGAATAGACCAATAACAGGTTCTGAAATTGAGGCAATAATTAATAGCCTACCAACCAGAAAAAGTCCAGGACCAGATGGATTAACAGCTGAATTCTACCAGAGGTACACAGAGGAGCTGGTACTATTCCTTCTGAAACTATTCCAATCAATAGAAAAAGAGGGAATCCTCCCTAACTCCTTTTATGCGGCCAGCATCATCCTGATACCAAAGCCTGCTAGAGACCCAACAAAAAAAGAGAATTTTAGGCCAATATTCCTGATGAACATTGATGTAAAAATCATCAATAAAATACTGGCAAACCAAATCCAGCAGCACATCAAAAAGCTTATCCACCATGATCAAGTCAGCTTCATCTCTGGGATGCAAGGCTGCTTCAACATATGAAAATCAATAAACGCAATCCATCACATAAACAGAACCAAAGACAAAAACCACATGATTATTTCAATAGATGCAGAAAAGGCCTTCGACAAAATTCAACAGCCCTTCATGCTAAAAACTCTCAATAAACTAGGTATTGATGGAACATATCTCAAAATAATAAGAGCTATTTATGACAAACCCACAGCCAATATCATACTGAATGGGCAAAAGCTGGAAGCATTCCCTTTGAAAACTGGCACAAGACAAGGATGACCTCTCTCACCACTCCTATTCAACATAGTGTGGGAAGTTCTGGCTAGGGCAATCAGGAAAGAGAAAGAAATAAAGGGTATTCAACTAGGAAAAGAGGAAGTCAAATTGTGTCTGTTTGCAGATGACATGATTGTATATTTAGAAAACCCCATCATCTCAGCCCACAATCTCCTTAAGCTTATAAGCAACTTCAGCAAAGTCTCAGGATACAAAATCAATGTGCAAAAATCACAAGCATTCCTATACACCAATAACAGATAAACAGAGAGCCAAATCATGAGTGAACTCTCATTCACAATTGTTACAAAGAGAATAAAATACCTAGGAATCCAACTTACAAGGGATGTGAAGGACCTCTTCAAGGAGAATTACAAACCACTGCTCAAGGAAATAAAAGAGGATACAAACAAATGGAAGAATATGCCATGCTCATGGATAGGAAGAATCAATATCATGAAAATGGCCATACTGCCCAAAGTAATTTATAGATTCAATGCCATCCCCATCAAGCTACCAATGACTTTCTTCACAGAATTGGAAAAAACTGCTTTAAAGTTCATATGGAACCAAAAAAGAGCCCACATTGCCAAGACAACCCTAAGCCAAAAGAACAAAGCTGGAGGCATCACGCTACCTGATTTCAAGCTATACTACAAGGCTACAGTGACGAAAACAGCATGGTACTGGTACCAAAACAGAGACATAGACCAATGGAACAGAGCAGAGGCCTCAGAAATAACTCCACACATCTACAACCATCTGATCTTTGACAAACCTCACAAAAACAAGAAATGGGGAAAGGATTCCCTATTTAATAAATGATGCTGGGAAAACTGGCTAGCCATATGTAGAAAGCTGAAACTGGATCCTTTCCTTTCATCTGATTCAAAAATTAATTCAAGATGGATTAAAGACTGAAATGTTAGACTTAAAACCATAAAAACCCTAGAAGAAAACCTAGGCAATACCATTCAGGACATAGGCATAGGCAAGGACATGATGACTAAAACACCAAAAGCAATGGCAACAAAAGCCAAAATTGACAAATGGGATCTAATTAAACTAAAGCGCTTCCACACAGCAAAAGAAACTACCATCAGAGTGAACAGGCAACCTACAGAGTGGGAGAAAATTTTTGCAATCTACCCATCTGACAAAGGGCTAATATCCAGAATCTAGAAAGAACTCAAACAAATTTACAAGAAAAAAACAAACAACCCCATCAAAAAGTGGGCGAAGGACATGAACAGACACTTCTCAAAAGAAGACATTTATGCAGCCAACAGACACATGAAAAAATGCTCATCATCACTGGTCATCAGAGAAATGCAAATCAAAACCACAATGAGATACCATCTCATGCCAGTTAGAACGGCGATTATTAAAAAGTCAGGAAACAACAGATGCTGGAGAGCATGTGGAGAAATAGGAATGCATTTACACTGTTGGTGGGAGTGTAAATTAGTTCAACCATTGTGGAAGACAGTGCGTCAATTTCTCAAGAATCTAGAACTAGAAATACCATTTGACCTAGCAATCCCATTACTGGGCATATACCCAATGTATTATAAATCATTCTATGATAAAGATCCATGCACACATACGTTTATTGCAGCACTATTCACAATAACAAAGACTTGGAACCAACCCAAATGTCCATCAATGATAGACTGGGTTAAGAAAATGTGGCACATATACACTATGGAATACTATACAGCTATAAAAAAGGATGAGTTCATGTCCTTTGCAGCTGAAGCTGGAAACCATCATTCTGAGCAAACTTTCACAAGGACAGAAAACCAAACACCGCATGTTCTCACTCATAAGTGGGAGTTGAAGAATGAGAACACATGGACACAAGGTGGGGAACATCACACACCAGGGCCAGTCAGGGGGTGGGGGGCTAGGAGAGGGATAACATTAGCAGAAATACCTAATGTAGATGACGAGTTGATGGGTGCAGCAAACCAACGTGGCACTGTATACCTAGGAAACAAACCTGCACATTGTGCACATGTGTCCTAGAACTTAAAGTATAATAAAAAAATTTGTATCAATATGGAAAAGAATGGAAAGATAGAAAGAATAAAGAAATAAATTGCAAATTATTCTAAAAAAAGGAAAATTGTATGTTTAAGGTATATAAGTACAGTTTCGTTACATGGGTATATTGTCTAGTGGTGAGATCAGCTTTTAGTGTAACCATCACCTGGGAAAGTTTGCTTTTGCAAAAAGTGATGCACTTAGCACAGCTCACTGGACCTCTGAGTGCTTTGCATGGGTGTTTGGATTTTGTGCAGCAGGCAATGGGGAGCCTGTATTAGTCTGTTCTCATGTTGCTAATAAACACATACTGGAGACTAGGTAATTTATAAAGGAAAGAGGTTTAATGGACTCACAGTTCCAGATGGCTGGTGAGGTCTCATGATCATGGCAGAATATGAAGGAAGAGCAAAGGGACGTCTTACATGGCTGCAGGCAAGAGGGCATGTGCAGGGGAACTCCCCATTATAACACCATCAGATCTCATGAGGCTTATTCACTATTATGAGAATAGCATGGGAAAAACCCGCCCCCATGATTGAATTACCTCCCATTCGGTCCCTCCTTCGACACATGGGGATTATTACAATTCAAGGTGAGATTTGGGGAGGTACACAACAAAACCATATCAGAGCCTATGAAAATTTTTTATGGAGGAGTGGATCAGAGATGTACTTTAGGAAGATGATTCTGCAAGAAATTGGAAACAGTTTTAAAAACCCAAACTTGCTGATGTGGCAGAACTCCTGAAAGTCATAATCATCTTTGCAGAACATCATGAAGCATTGTTATATTCAATTTAAAACAACAAAGATAATAATTTTGTTCTATAAATATCATCTCATACCATATTCTAGTGTGGACAAGCTGCAGATCTCCCAAACTTTTAAGAAAAATGTAGGAAGCAAACCCAACCAATTGAGAAAACCCAATTCATTAATTGCCTCACCTCCTGAAAATCTTAAAAAACCCCACCGAGATTTCATTTAAGAAGAAATCTCAGACCAACTCTTGGAACCCCAGTGTTTTACAAAGTAAATCTTGAGAACTTTTTATTTTATTGTTTTTTCTTGGCAATGAGAACTTGAATAGAATAAAGGCAGCAAGTGCAAAAAAAATTAGGGGCATCATAAAGACGTTGTGAAATGACTGGTGGGATGGTGAAGAGGAAAGAAGAGTTAAAATATTAATAACCATCTTTCGTGTGTGTGTGTGTGTGAGACAGTGTCTCATTCTCACTCTATCACCCAGGCTGGAGTGCGATGGCATGTTCTTGGTTCACTGCAGCCTTGACCTCCCAGGCTCAAGCCATCCTCTTGCCTCAGCCTCCTGAGTAGGTGGACTACAGGTGCTTGCCACTAAGCCTGGCTAATTTTTGTACTTTTTGTAGAGATGGGGTCTCGCCATGTTGACCAGGCTGGTCTTGAACTCACAACCTCAAGTGATACACACACCTCAGCCTCCCAAAGTGCCAGGATTACAGGCACGAACCACTGTGCCTGGCCTTAACACACTTTTTTATGTAAAAATTCTTTTTAGTGAAACCAAAGCTTCTATGTGTCCTTTGACTTGGAATTGGTGGTAGATCATTCATGTTTGGTAATCTTCCTTTTGTCATTTCTTTCTCTGAAAAGCAATTGCATGTTCATAGGCAGGAACAGGTAGAGAAAGCACTTTGAGAAATCATCTTATTATCTCTTCATGTTTATGCTGGGCTGCTACTGCTCAGAATCATGGAAGCATGTGAACTACACTTTTGGAAAAACCAAACTCTTGTTTCAAGACAGAATGTCCTGAAAAGTGTACATGCTACACTCATGCATGACACTAATAAATAGATTTTAATTATGCTCATTCATCTGTACCCTAGTGTGGCAACCAGTGATACACAGCAGAGCTGGAAAATCCCAGGTGGCTTATGGTTAATGACACAGGAGCATTATCAACATTGAGTAATGAGGTATTTAAAGAATGATACAACTTAATTTTTGTTAAACCACTGCACAGATAAATTACTTACTTGGAAACATGGTTCTGCACTGATCTTAAAGATAATTCTGCACACATACACACAAAAATCCCAACAGAAAGTTCTTAGCACAACCTTTGCTAGCTTGCTTGTGCCAAAAACCAGCTTAAGAGAAATGTGAAGTAAATTGGCTTATAGTATTTGAGAATTAGAAGAAGGTACACTCATATACTTTGGTTCAGCACCTGAAGTAATAATTTTGTGTGCAAGGTACATATTTGAAAAGAAAGGAAGCAGTGTGTTTTGATGAGTTAGGAACCAGACAGAGACTTCTTCGTCCCACAAAGGGCTTGCTTTGTCACCTAGGGCAAATCCTTAGTTTTGCTTCCCTTCAAATGTAACCACATCATTGTTATTAGAAAGATTTTATAACACAGACTTCAAAAGGCATTATAACAGACTATGAAGGTATTATAACAGTTTTTAAAGCTTATCCTCTGACTTTATGCTTTTAAAGAGTTACAATTCTAAATTCCTTCATCACTTATTGTGTAAACTTTTGTAAGCATACATAGGACACTAGTTATCAAAATGTATCAAAAATGAGAATGCTACTTATAAAAGAGATATTATTATTTGAAATATTAAGTCATCTCTTGAAACATTGAGCATACCAGGATTGTTTTTTGTTCAAATTAAAAAGTGGTAGGTTGTAACTTTCAAATGAAACTTTTATATATGATGTTTGGATACAAAGGGCCAAACTAGGGGAATAATGATCACCTTCAGTCAGATTGTTTCATTATCAGGCTGGCTCTGCCACTACAACATATAGATTCAAACAGAGTCTGAAACTGCAGTAAGTCAAAGTGAAATAAATGGACACTTACTTCTAGAAAAGTGAATTTTAAATTGCACATATGAGGTCTTGTAATAGATAGTCAGGATGTTGTTGGTAATACATAACCGGGGAAACCATATTTGGAATTGAATGTTTTTATCTTGGTACCTACAGACTACGTGAAAGCAATTTGAGAAAAATTAATAAGACAGAGATGAGATTTAAGGCAAGGTTAAAGAGTTCCTTATTGTATGTTTTTATATGTATACAAATTATGCATATACATATATCTACATATGTATATGTACTTACATATACAAAACAAATGTATTATATATAAAATAACATAATACATAAAAAGTATACATATGTAAGCATATATATGTGTGTGTGCATATTTATATAGTATGATAAAGATAGCACAATGACAATAATCATGTATTTTAAAGTAAAATGCGAAAACTGACAAAATCTTTTAGAATGATTTTTGAGAAATCAGAGGGATTTTTAAATACATCTGTATAAACATTTACACTTTCCTTAAAATTCGGAGGAATCTAAGGCAAGACTTTTAAGATATTTTTCCCACTGTGAAATAAAGACAAGCAGTGGTGTCTTAGAGGAAAAGGCTTGGTGCAAATTCTTCAACTCCCATTAAACTTGTATTTTATAATAATCTGTAGAAAGAATACATTGAAGCATGTGAAACTTGTGGCTGATTATATTATTATTAGTATAAGGTAACATAGAGTTATCATTCTTTATAAAATGCTATGAAATAAGTATGTTAAGGATATTTAATTATGTGCATGAATGTAATAATAAAGGAAAATTGCTAGTTAATTGCTTTCCTTAGAGATGCTATTAGAGGTGGCAGTTGCCTAGCATTCTCATGATTCATCCAAAAGCAACATACTGTTGGGCTGCTCTCTTCTGTATTATTGTGAGAAAATGAGGAGGGAGAAATAGGACTTGCCTGCACAGATTTCAAGGAGTTCTTTATTCTCCATTATGTGCCACTTCCTCTGGGAAGACTTCCTTGACTTTTTCTAGAGGAGTCAGTTTTGCCCCTTTGATGAGTTCCAAGCACTTTGCAGATATCCCTGCTATGGTTCTTGACGTATGGTATTTTAATTGTTACTCCATGTGTTGGGGACTCCTTTCAAACTGAAACTCCAGAGACATGACTATGTCTTATTCTTCCCAACGCTTAAATGAAGGCCTGGCACAGAATAGGTGATTGATGCAGGTTTGTGGAATGAGTTGAAAAGTCTCAGAACCAAAGGCAGGGGCTTGGGAAAACTGGTATTAAATGAAGGTTCTCTTGTTTTTTCCTTTCAAGGACTCTGAAACAATCCCGCCGTCTTTAAGTAGATTTATCTGAAGACAGTCTGTTGACAAACTCCTGCACCTCTTTATTTTCTCCAAAAGGAAAAAAAATTTTATTTCCTCATCTTCATATTTCATCTCATTGGAAAAATATGAATTTGTAGGGTGTGACTATTTAGGACTACAGAGCCATCCATGATTCAGGATATAACATGGAAAAGATCAGTGGTTTCTGTGGACGATTTATGTTTTCATAAACACTCTGCAAACCTGTCTTTTGGTTTCCCCATTTGTGCTAACATGTTACAGAGAGATTTGCATGAGTGTGACAGAAGGGAAGGAAAGGGGAAAGTGTTTTATGAAATAGATGAACTATGATGCCCATTCTAAAGATAAAGTTCTAAAATCTAAGAAAATGTATGTAATAGCTTTCTCTCAAATTATTTTTCTTCTGTGCATTATGGATTTGGGCACCCATCTATTCCTTATTCCTTAGGGTTCATACCTATAGAATACACAACTGAGGAAAAAAGCTGATTTGGAGTCAGCAATGGATGAGGTATCCTATACCCACTGTGTGTATAGGATACTATACTATAGTATCCTATATGTGCATACTATAGGATACTATACACACAGTGGGTATAGGATACTTTATTAGAGAACTCATGCCTTTATCATGAAAAAAATCAGATAACTGAAAAAAATCAGAAACTGTACTGTTTATCACTAAAAATGGAAGAAACTAAAAATTTGATTCTGAAAATAACTGCTAAGAATCAGCTTCACGTTTGCAGGTAATGGAAAACTTCTTAGTGAAAATCTGTCAGTTTGGAGAAAAGAAGGGTGGAAGGAAGAAGGTAAGTAAATCACAAACTAGGGAAGTAAACCAGATGTAGTGTTTAGTAATGGTGGCACCGAGAGGTGTAACCTATGGCTATATGGAACTGGCATTATTATGTTGGAAATTATCTTCCCTCCCCACCTGCCTGTCTCTTATAGATACACATAAACACCCAGTGTAGAACTTAAGGAGGAAAGCAGTATGAAAATGAGAGCACATAGCCTACACATACGTGTGTACAAGGGACTTTAAGTGCAAAGAGACAAGAGTTTCAGGATTGCTTTGTTACTCACATCTTTTAGCATGACCTGGTTTTCTGGCCTCATGGCTCATTAGTCCAGATAGGTTTGTTTGTTACAAAGACAGAAACTGACATAAAGACAGAAAGGTAGAAAGAGAGACATAGAAAGGGGGAAGAGGTATTTATTCAGTTTTTCACAATGGATTATCTCCCCAGTTCATGTAGAATGAAAAGGATAAGAAAATGAAAGGGCAAATAGTTTAGTATTTAAATTCCTGTTTCAACCAAGCATTTGCCTAAATTTTAGAGATTTATTTTGAATATGCAGCTTAGTATGAAAAATTTCTAATTACACTTGGCTGACAGACTGTCAATGGGATTTTATGTCATTTTCATTCTTCAGTTTTCCCAAATAAATATATAAAATGTCCCAATTTTTTTTTTTTTTTTTGAGATGCAGTCTTGCTCTGTCTCCCAGGCTAGAGTACAGTGGTGCTATCTTGGCTCACTGCAACCTCCACCTCCCGGGTTCAAGCAATTCTCTGCCTCAGCCTCCTGAGTAGCTGGGATTACAGGCGCGCACCACCACGCCTGGCTAATTTTTGTATTTTTAGTAGAGACAGGTTTCACCATCTTGGCCAGGCTGGTCTTGGACCCCTGACCTCGTGATCCACCTGCCTTGAACTCCCAAAGCGCTGGGATTGCAGGTGTGAGCCACTGTGCCTGGCCCCAAATTTATAATGAACAAATATAATGGGGGTACAAAGACAATCTGGATAAAAAGTACTACACTGGCAAAAACATATATTGGCGCGAAAATGTGTCATATGAAGGCTCTCCTCTTGGCTTTTCAGCACCCATATAGTTAATAGTTATTATACTGAATGACCCAAATATTTAAGATGTTTCTAAGAAGTGCTTAACCTGATTTATACATATGATAATAAATGGGTATCTTCATTTTATTTGACTTGGTCTTATTCCAACCTTGTAGCATGGACTTTTCCCCATAATTTTATAGATGAGAAAACTGAGGCTTATAAAGTTCAAGCAATTTTCCTAAAGGTATGCCTCTGGTCAGCTCGGTGAACTACCTGTTATTTCTACAACCTGGCATTGCTGGTAACAGTCCTGAGTCACATGAAGCATCCAGCTTGGTGTCATGCAGTCAGGGACTTTTGATAATATAACTGATGATGAGAATGGTAGCTGTGAACAGAAAGTACTACTTCCACTACAAAGTTTATTTGAACTTCAATTTTATATTTTGTTTTATGTCCTCTTATTACATATGGACTACAAGTCTGGAAAGCTTCCTTGATCTGCCAGATTGCCATATGTATGCTCTAAAGCAGTTTTGAATGAATTTGCAATATATGTGTACTTAATAGGGACCAATGCTTAACAGAGAAGTATGACCTCTTGCCCCCTATTTTGAAAGAGACACTGTGTCCAAAAGATGATTTGACAGAGGTGAGGGGGTGTACGTATTGTCCCTGAGCTCTTTGATCTTGGGATTGGAGCAGTGTTCTGACCTTTTTATTCCAGAGGTCTTATACTTTTCCCAACACAATCTTTGTGGGATGTGAAGTAGATTGCAGAAACTGTTTAGCCAGCGTTTGCTAAAAGTGAGAGCTGGATAGGGCTGATAGGCAATTAATAGAAGAAAATGATATTTGGGTTTCTCTGTGAAACCTTTAGACCTGCTCCTTCACAGTTTTGCAGTTCTCAGCAGAGAATAAACTTGTTTTCCTCTCTTTGTCCTCTTGCTTTCCCACTCATCTTTGTCAAATCCTAGCTGAGGACAATGAATAGTGGCATTTGTTTCTTCCTATTGACATTAAAGGTGGTGCCTCTCTATGCAGGAAAGGACCTGTTAGTTTGCAGATAAATCCATGGGGACACTCAAGTGCCAAAGCCTGTAATCATATTTTTTCATCAGCTTCAATTGTAGTTTGCAAGACTGAAAGTATGAAAATGAAAGCTTATAGCCGTACATACATTTGTGGACAAGGCACTTTAACTGCAGGGAGGCAATAGTCTTAGGATTGCTTTGGAACTCACGTCTCTTGGCATTATCTGGCTTTCTGGCCTCATGGCTCATTAGTCCTGGGGTGTGTGTGTGTGTGTGTGTGTGTGTGTGTGTGTGTGTGTTTGTGTGTATGTGTGTGTTACAGAAACAGAGAAAGACAGGAAGAGACTAAGAGAGGAATACAAAATGGAGAGAGGTATTTAGTTACCACCATTTAGTTGTATACTAGGATCGCTATTACATGCTTGGATTTGGAAGAGGCCACACATACCTGTGGTAGACTCTGTTGGTTGCTTATGTTCCATTCCAATGCACTCAGCCCCTGGATATAAGTCACTTTTGGTGTAAAGCAATTACGACAATCTTGTTGCTCCTTGCCAGTGACTTACCTGGGATGGCTATGTGATCCTGTTCTGGAAAAGAAAATGTGAGGAATATGCTGGGGAAGTCCTACTGTTGTGTGAAGACAGGTTCTTTGGAGCATTGTTGTTAGCCATCTTTTTTCTTTTTTTGAGATAGAGTCTCACTCTTGTGGCCCAGGCTGGAGTGCAGCAGCGTGATCTTGGCTCACTGCAACCTCCGCCTCCTGGATTCGAGCGATTCTCCTGTCTCAGCCTCCCGAGTAGCTGAAATTACAGGCATGTGCCACCATGCCCGGCTAATTTTTTTGTATTTTTTTGTAGAGACAGGGTTTCACCATGTTGGCCAGGCTGGTCTCGAACTCCTGACCTCAGGTGATCTGCCCACCTTGGCCTCCCAAAGTGCTGGAATTACAGGTGTGAGCCACCACACCTGGCCATTGTTAGCTATCTTTAACCTTGAGGGAAAACACTGAATACATACCAAAGCTGATTGAGTAGAAAATTTGAAGGACCTTGTGTTTTGATGACATAATTGAACCATTGACTCAATCCGGGGCTGGTTTTTCTCTGGTCTCTTTGTTAGGTAATGTCCATGTGACTTAAGCCTATCAGTCAAGTTTTCTGTTACTTGCAAAAACTATTCCTAATTGATACAATATCATAACAAGAATCATATATTATAATTTGCTTTTTAAATTTCACACTACAGAGCTCTTACACTATAATTAATAGGACAATTTAGTCACACAGAAAATGACATAAGCTAATAACACGAAATCAACAGAGAAGACACTTAAATATTATAAATAACTAAATAAGACATTAATTTAGCAAATATATAATGCATAAATGTGCCTTATTAGTTTGATGCCAATTATCTTTATAAAATTATCCAAGCTTAATTATCATCCTTCTATATCATATTAATATCACTATCTGTATCAAATTTTGACACACTGGTATTTGCAAGTGAGTTGATGTTGTTGATGCCTCCATAAAGCAAGAACATATTTCAATACATTTAAAACAACATAGCACTGGTGCAGGTCACATATGAGGGTGAATTCTGGAAAAGTAGGCTCTAAAATAACAGATTACCTACAGTGTTCAAGATATCTGTGGCCAAAGTGTTGATGACCTAGGGTGTTTGTCCTTTCTCTGCCCTACTTTGCTCACTGGTGAACAGCAAGAGAATATCCAGAGGTGCTGGAATAATTACCAGGAGGAAAAAATGTGGTAGGTTTGAACATGCTATTAACTAGAACACTGGTATCTTGGTATTTGAACCCCCACTCTATGTATATTTTCTCAAGCACTGCTTGCACATTACGCAGGAATGCCTGGCATTGGCACAGTAAATAGAACATCTAGCTCCTTGATGCTCAAGTGTTGAGTCAACAGTTGTTCTTAGGCCAGCACATTTTCATCCTGAATGAAAGCAACCTAAAGTCTTTAAGGGATTATTAGGGAAAGAATATTAGTTTCTCAGTGGATTCAAAGCCAGCTGTGGAGGCCTTTAGTACAGTTTATGCTTCTTCAGTTCCCCTCTCTTCCACCTTTGGCATGCCTACAATTGGATGAAGTGCTTTTCCTGAAATAGCAATCACTCTTAAATCCATTAGCTGGAAACTGAAATGTTTCCCTAATTGTTTAAAGTCTCATTGTGAAAAGGAAGTTACTATTGATTGGAATATGAGAGGAAACAATCCCAAGTTTGTGATTCTTTTCCTTTCTATAAACACAGTCAGATAAGACTGACACACTCAGTGTCATCAGATTTACTTCTCAGAAGTTCCCCATTCATTACTAGAAGTTTCTTGTCTGTGTTTCTTTGTGCCTGTATTAGTCAGGGTTCTCTAAAGGGACAGAACAATAGGATATATGTATACATGAAAGGGAGTTTATTAGGAGAATTGACTCACCTGATCATAAGGTAAAGTCCCACAATAGGCCGTCTGCAAGGTGAGGAGTGGGGAAACCAGTCCGAGTCCCAGAACCTCAAAAGAAGGGAAGCTGACAGTGCAGCTTTCAGTCTGTGGCCCAAGGTCTGACAGCCCCTGGCAAATCACTGGTGTAAGTCCAAGAGTCCAAAAGCTGAAGAACTTGGAGTCTGATACCCAAGGACAGGAAGCATCCAGTATGGGAGAAAGATGAGGGCCGGAAGACTCAGCAAGTCTGCTCTTTCCAACTTCTTCTGCCTGCTTTATTCTAACAGAACTGGCAGCTGATTAGATGGTACCCACCCAGATTGAGGGTGGGTCTGCCTCTCCCAGTCCACTGACACAAAAGTTAATCTCCTTTGGCCACACTTTCACAGGCACACCCAGGAACAATACTTTGCATCCTTCAATTCAATCAAATTGATGCTCAACAGTAACCATCACAGCGCACAATCATTTCTTGTGTGTGTGTGGGGATGTGGGTGAGTGTGCGTGTGTTTGGGTTTGTCAATACTCTCTCTCCCTTAGTTTTATTCTTGGGCCTCTCTTACATGATTTGGATCTTTGTTTTACTTTCAAAATTTTTATTGAGTTTTAATAATTTTTATCACATCTTCAAGCCATCACTCTGTCTTTTAAAAGTTAGTTGGCTCAGATGCAGAAAATTGAAACTGGATCACTTTCTTATACAAAAATTAACTCAAGATGGATTAAAAACTTAAATGTAAGACCCAAGACTATAAAAACCCTAGAAGAAAATCTAGGAAGTACCATTCAGTACGTAAGCATGGGTAAATATTTCATGATGAAAACACCAAAAGCAATTGCAACAAAAGCAAAATTGATAAATGGGATCTAATTAAACTAAAGTTCTGTAGAGCAAAAGAAACTAACATCAGAATGACTAGACAACTTACAGAACGGGAAAAAATTTTTGCAATCTATCCCATTGACAAAGGTCTAATATCCAGAGTCTACAAGGAACTTAAACAAATTTACAAGAAAAAAACAAGCAACCCCATTAAAAAGTGGGCAAATGATATGAACAGACACTTCTCAAAAGGAGACATTCATGTGGCCAACAAACATATGAAAAAACCTCAACATCACTGATTATTAGAGAAAAGCAAATCAAAACCACAATGAGATATCATCTCATGCCAGTCAGAAAAAAAAAAAAAAGTCCAGAAACAGCAGATGCTGGTGAGTTTGCAGAGAAAGAGTAACTCTTTTACACTGCTGGTGGGAGTGTAAATTTGTTCAAGCATTGTGGAAGACAGTGTGGCAATTCCTCAAAGATCTAAAGGCAGAAAACCATTTGACCCAGCAATTCCATTACTTGGTGTATATCCAAAGGAACATAAATCATTCTGTTATAAAGAAACATGCACATACATGTTCATTGCAGCACTATTCACAATAGCAAAGACATGGAATCAACCCAAATGTCCATGAATAGCAGACTGGATAAAGAAAATGTGGTACATATACACCATGGAATACAATGCAGCCATAAAAAGGAATGATATTATGTCCTTTGCCGGGAAATGGATAGAGCTGGGAGCTGTTATCCTCAGCAAACTAACGCAGAAGCAGAAAACCAAACATGTCATGTTCTCACTTATAAGCAGGAGCTGAACAATGAGAGCACATAGGCACATGTGGGGGAGCAACACACACTGGGGCCTGTCAGGGGTGGGGGTGGGGTGGGGGGAGACCATCAGGAAGAATAGCTAAGGGATGCTGGGCTCAATACCTAGGTGGTGGATTGATCTGTGCAGCAAACTACCATGGCCTATGTTTACCTATGTAACAAACCTGAACTTAAAATAAATGTTGGATAAAAAAAAAAAAAGAAAAAAAGTTAGTTGGTTGAACCCTACTGCTGGAATATGGCACTTCTTTTCCTCTCTTCTCCAACAGCCATTTCAGCTACTCTCAAACACTAACTTTTAGCCATTGCTCCATATTTGTAACCCCAATGACTCATTTTTTTGGCCGTGGCCTTTAGCTATGTATCTCTAGTACCTAGAACAGTGCCTGGCACTTAGTGGGTGGTGATTAATATTTTTAAACAATAAAAATATTTAGGTTTTTTTTTTTTTGTATTTTATCAAAACTTCTCTGTAACCAAATAAATTGACTCAAATGAAAGCCATTCAAATTGAGGAGTTTTTTGCTTCACTCTTGACTGGACCAGGAGTGTTGGACAATTTTCTGAGCAAAGAGGAAAAAGACATTTTTCACTAAAGAGTGCTTATAATCTGATAAAACATAAATCCTAATAAATATGACAGTAGCCAATGAATGTGCTTCATAACTTTGGTACTTCTAAATGGGAGCTATAGGTAAATATTATTCAACCTTTTGTTTCATAGAGTCTGGCTATATTATTTATACTAAAATAAACTGTATTCTTTCATAAAACACTTAAAGTAGGAGACTGCTAATCCAGGACATTTTCACAGGGGTAATGAAATTTTGGGATTACTGAAGACTGAATTTAATTGTGTTGTAAGAGCATACTTGAGGCTGGGCACGGTGGCTCACGCCTGTAATCCCAGCACTTTGGGAGGCCCAGGCAGGTGGATCACAAGGTCAGGAGATAGAGACCATCCTGGCTAACACGGTGAAACCCCATCTCTACTAAAAATACAAAACATTAGCCGGGTGTGGTGGCAGGCGCCTGTAGTCCCAGCTACTCGGGAGGCTGAGGCAGGAGAATGGCGTAAGCCTGGGAGGTGGAGCTTGTAGTGAGCAGATATAGCGCCACCGCACTCCAGCCTGGGTGACAGAGCAAGATTCCATCTCAAAAAAAAAACATACTTGAATGGCAATATTTAATTGTTTCTGAGTTCATTAATTATACATCTTACTACATTAAGAGAAATTGCTGTATTTGATAACATAAAATTTAATTTTACTTGATAATCACAATAAAGTACAGAACATCAAGTTTGCACTCCTCTTCCACAGTGTTGACATTCAGGTATCATCAGTTTTCTAAGTGCTTTGAATTGTATGTCAGAATGGCTGCCAAAATACTTGAAAGCAGAGTAAATAGAGATAGATTTACTAATTTCAGTTTGGCAGTAATTTCATGGGAAAGAAGTAGCCCTTTACCAATTTAAAATAGTAAAAATCAGAAAGATTTTTTATGGAATTTTCATGTTTTAAGTAATGCTTAGTTGTGGAACTATGTGTGCTCCTGTGAGATAGTCTTTGAGCTTTGTGCATTGGATAATCCTTTAGCATAATGAATCTAGAGAGAGAAATTCGTCATATTTTTAGCTTTTTCTTAGAAACAATCCTGGATGCTAGAAGAAAGATTTACCCAAAGATTAATGAAGTATAGTTTACTCCAACTGTATGATTACAGTTGTAGAGGAGGTGTCTTGAATGAAGCTTTTGTGTCCAGCTTTTTTGATGTTAGCAATGAGAATCGTTCCATACAACTTCAAGATTCAGTCCCCTGGGGGCAAACAGGCCAAAATGGGGAGTTGCGCCCTTTGCATTTTAGATCAAAGCTATCTGAGGCTCTGGAAATAAATCTTTTTGCTAAATTTGTTTACTTATGTTCCATCTTTGTTTGTCCTATCTGCTCATTATGTGGCAACTTTCTTGAGGGCAAAGGTTATCTTGCCCAATCCATGTAATTCATAGCAGAAAGCCAGTAGGGTTTCCAGGTTCCCAGTGTTGAACCAGACATCCTGATATGTAATTTCAGTCTGGTAAAATGGAAAGAAAAAAACCCAGATATACCAAGGTGGATTAAAAAAATGATCTGTTACTATTTTCTGCTTGTGTATCTGAGAACAAAAACTGGATTTTAGTTTGGGGCTGATCATTCCTGCCCTGGGAGAGATTCTTCTGTGAGCTCTTGCTCAGGCAGATATGAATGAAGTCAAACTAAGCAGCATGTATCGAGTACTCGTTATGTCTTGGTGCTGTTCTAAGTGCTTAGTAACTCATTTAAGCCTCACAACAACCCTGTGACACAGATACTAACGCTGTCTTCATTTTGCGAATGAGGAAACTAAGGCGTAAGTCACACAGTGTAAGTGGTGGAGTTGGCATTTGGAACCAGTGAGTCAGGCTATAGAATATATATTAATAGACTGTCTAAAGTATGTCTTCATATGTCTTGGAATAGCACCTGGCAATGCCATAGTAATCCAAAAGCATCAATTTCATATGAGGATTAGGAATATTATGCTTTATAAAATAAAAAATGATTTCATGAGAGAGGCTGCAGCTCTACAGAAACTCAATGTATGTATGTATGTATGTATGTATGTATGTATGTATGTATGTGTGATCTATCCATCTAATAGATCTTTCACTGCAGTAGACAGAATAATGCTTCAGCCACTCCCACCTCCAAATGTTCATGTCCTAATCCCTAGAGCCTGGGGCTAGATGTCACATGGCAAATGGAAATTAGGTTGCAGATGGAATGAAAATTTCTAATCAACTGACTTTGAAATTGGGAGAGTTCCAGATATCCTTGATTATCCAGGTGGGCCCAACATGATCACAAGGGTTCTTAGAAGTGGAATCAGAAGTCAGAAGGAGAATTGGCATCAGAATCATGAAATCCAGGAAGGACTCAACAAGCCATTGCAGGCCTTAACAACTGAAGGGCCATAAGCCTAGGGTTTAAGGCAGCTTCTAGAGGATGGAAAAAGTGAGAAAACAAATTTTTCCCCTAGATCTTCCAGAGAGGAATGCAACCGTGCTGAAATGTTGATTTTAGAAAAGTGAGACTTGTGTCAGACTTCTGACCTAAAGAGTTGTAAGATAATAAATTTGTCTTGTTTTAAGCCACTAAATTTGTGGTAATTTGTTACAGTGGCAATATGAAACAGATACATTTACTTACTTATTTACTTTAAGTGAGAAGCTGGTAGTTTCTCTGGTGGTCTGGGAGATAGGGCTTGGAAAGTTTTGATATTGATAAGAGACAAAAAAAAAAAAAAAGAGTCTATGTCAAGGAAGAATTGACTCCAGAATTTCTGAATTCAAAATTAATTCCAAATATATTGAGGCTATTTCAGCATTGTGCAATATTTCTTTATAACTTTTTTGAATGCTTAGTGTATGAATATATTTTAAAATTGAAAACACCTAGAAGGACATACAATGAAAAGCACATACATGTTTTTCCAGAGTTGCTTCTTGAGGCTTCAGGAAATAGAATTTTACTTTTGTTTTTGCCTTATCACCTAGGATTGTACCTTATCACCTAACTACCTTGGCACCATTACCACATTGTGTATGTCCTTCCAGAGGTATTTCACATCTATATGAGCATATGCCTATGTACAGTCTTTTCTTTTGTTCAAACAGTAACACTAGAAATGCTGCACCTTTGCACTGCACATACTTCACCTTTTCATTGATTTCTACCTTAATTTAGAAAGATTTTCATGGGAATAAAAAATAAGCTAAGCAGGCTGTTAATGGAGTTGGTGGAAATGGAACTCTGCATGATTTTCTGCATTTAGTCATGTAGACACTCCCTGAATGGGGAACATATACAGGGGAAGCAATAGTGAAGGGTGTATGGTTCACACAAAACAGGTACTCAAAATATTTATTTTAAGAACTAATGGCAGCTGGGCATGGTGGCTCATGCCTGTAATCCCACCACTTTGGGAGGCTGAGGTGGGTGGGTTGCTTAAGCTCAGGAGTTCAAGACCACCCTGGGCAACATGGTGAAACCCCGTCCCTACTAAAGTTCGAAAAATTAGCTGGGTGTGGTTGCGTGCGCCTGTAGTCCCAGCTACTGGGAAGGCTGAGGCACGAGAATTGCTTGAGCCTGGGAAGCAGAGGTTGCAGTGAGCCAAGATCGTGTCCCTGCACTCCAGCTTGGGCAACAGAGTGAGACTCTGTCTCAAAAAAAAAAAAAAAAAAAAAAGAACTAATGAGAAACTACTTGTGAAGATGGCAGACAGAAGGCAGGACTAGCTTATAGCTCCCTATCGGATGGACAGAACAGCATGTGGAGACTCATATTGTCAACTTTTGCTCCAAGAGCTATAGGAGCATACCAGGAAAGCCAAGAGAATCCACAGACAATTAAAAGGAACTGGATCACCACTGCAGGCTCCCTGAGATGCCAAAAAACTGTGAGTAGGCTTGCTTTCTCAATGCAGAGGTTCGTGGTCTGGGGAAAATTCTAAGCCCTGGTCACCAGATATCTGGAAATAGACTTGGTGCTGTTGTGGGGGCATTGAAGGAGTGAGACTGGCCTTCAGGACTGAGGGCTGCATGGGAGCGAGGTGAGCCCTGTGACTACTGGCTTTCTTCCACTTCCCGGCCAACCTTTATGACTCAGCAGAGACCGCCATAATCCCGCTGGGAATATAACTCCATTGGACTGAGAACTACACCCCCATCACCAACAACAGCAGCAGCAAGCCCCGGGCAAGGAGAGGCTGAGCTCAGACACACCTATCCCTGCCCCAACCTGGTGGTCTTTTTCTACCTGCTCTGGTAGCTGAAGACAAAGGTCATAATCTCTTGGAAGCTCTCTGGCCCTGCCCACCACCTGAGAAACCTGAATACTTAACCAGGTATTCCTAGAGCAAGTTTGCATCCTCCCTATAGGACCACAGCTGATGTGCACTTGAAAGCACCACCTCCTGCTGGAGATGAACCAACACAAAATCAGCACACTAAACAAAAACACAATCAAAGACCCTCATAGAGTCCACTTCGCTCCCCTGCTACCGCCACTGGAGCAGGTGCTGGTATCTATGGCTGAAAGACCTGAAGATGAATCACATCACAGGACTCTTTGCAGACACTTGCCAGTACCAGCCTGGCACCCAGTAGGTTCACTGGGTGGCTAGACCCAGAAGAGGAAAAACAATCACTGCAGTTTGGCTCTCAAGAAGCCCCATTCCTAGAGGAAGGGGAAGAACACCACATCTAGGGAGCAACCCATGGGACAAAAGAATCTGAACAGCAGACCTTGACATAGTCTTCCCAAATGAGAAGGAACTAGAAAAACATTCTGGTAGTATGACAAAACAAGGTTCTTTAACACCCCCAAAAGATCATACCAGCTCATCAGCAATGGATCCAAACCAAGATAAAATCTCTGCATTGCCAGAAAAAGAATTCAGAAGGTTGATTATTAAGTTAATCAAGGAGGCACCAGAGAAAGGTGAAGTCCAACTGAAAGAAATAAAAAACATGATACAGGATATGAAAGAAAAATTATTTAGTGAAATACATAGCATAAATAAAAAACAATCACAACTTATGGAAATTAAGGACACACTTAGAGAAATGCAAAATGCACTGGAAAATCATCACAGTAGAATCAAACAAGAAGAAAAAACTTCAGAGCTTAAAGACAAGGCTTTTGAATTAGCCTAATCTGTCAAAGACAAAAAGGATAAAAAAAAAATGAACAAAGCCTTCAAGAAGTTTGGGACTATGTTAAATGTTCAAACCTAGAATAATTGGTGTTCTTGAGGAAGAAGAGAAATCTAAAAGTTTTGAAAATATATTTGAGGAAAGCTTCCCCAGCCTTGCTAGATATCTAGACATCCAAATACAAGAAGCTTAAAAAACACCTGGGAAATTCATCACAAAAAGATAATCACCTAGTCACATAGTCATCAGGTTATCTAAAGTCAAGAGGAAGGAAAGAATCTTAAGAGCTGTGAGGCAAAAGCATCACGTAACCTATAAAGGAGATCCTATCAGATTAGCAGCACAGTTTTTCAGCAGAAACCCTGCAAGCTAGAAAGGATTGTGGTCCTATTTTTAGCCTCCTTAAACAAAACAATTATCAGCCAAGAATTTTGTATTCAAGCAAAACTAAGCTTCACAAATGAAGGAAAGATACAGTCCTTTCCAGACAAACAAATGCTGAGAGAATTCACCACTACCAAGCCAGCACTACAGGAACTGCTAAAAGGAGCTCTAAATCTTGAAACAAATCCTCAAAATACATCAAAATAGAACCTCCTTAAAGCATAGATCTCAGGACCTATATAACAATAACACAATGAAAGAAAAAAAAATAAGGTATTTAGGCAACAAATAACATTATGAATAGAATAGTACCTCACATCTCAATACAAACATTGAATGTAAATGGCCTAAATGCCCCACTTAAAAGACACAGAATGGCAGAATGAATAGGAATTCACCAAACAAGTTTCTGTTGTCTTCAGGAGACTCATCTAGTGTTAGATGACTCACATAAACTTAAGGTAAAGGGGTGGAAAAAGATATTCCATGTGGCCAGGTGCGGTGGCTCACCCCTGTAATCCCAGCATTTTGGGAGGCTGAGGCAGGTGGAACACAAGGTCAGGAGTTCGAGACCAGCCTGGCCAAGATGGTGAAACCCTGTCTCTACTAAAAATACAAAAATTAGCCAGGTGTGGTGGCGGGTGCCTGTAATCCCAGCTACTTGGGAGGCTGAGGCAGCAGAATCACTTGAACCCAGGAGGTGGAGGTTGCAGTTAGCCAAGATTGTGACACTGCACTCTAGCCTGGGTGACAGAGCAAGACTCTGTCTCAAAAAAAAAAAAAAAAAAAGATATTTCATGCATATGGACACCAAAAATGAGCAGGAGTAGCTATTCTTACATCAGACAAACTTTAGAGCAAAAGCAGTTAAAAAAGACAAAGAAGGACATTATATAATGACAAAAGGGCTATTCCATTAGGAAAATATTCTAATTCTAAACATATGTGCACCTAACACTGGAGCTCCCAAATTTATAAAACAATTACAACTAGACCTAATAAATGAGTTAGACAGCAACACAATAATAGTGGGCGACTTTAATACTCCACGGACAGCACTAGATAGATCATCAAGACAGAAAGTCAACAAAGAAACAATGGACTTATACCCTACAACAAATTGACTTAACAGATATTTACAGAACATTCTACTCAACAACTGCAGAATATACATTCTTTTCATCAGCACAAGAAACATTCTCCAAGATAGACTATGACAGGCCACAAAACAAGTCTCCGTAAATTTAAGAATACTGAAATTATTTCAAGTACTCTCTCAGACTACAGTGGAATAAAATTGGAAGTCAACTCCAAAAGCAACCCTCAAGACTATGCAAATACATGGAAATTAAATAACCTGCCCCTGAATGATCATTGGGTCAACAATGAAATCAAGATGGAAATTCAAACAATTCTTTGAACCAAGTGATAGTACTGACACAACCTGTCAAAACCTCTGGGATACAGCAAAAGTGGTGCTAAGAGGAAAGTTCACAGCATTAAATGCCTATGTCAAAAAGTCCAAAAGAGCACAAATAGACAATCTAAGGTCACACTTCATGGAACTAGAGAAACAAGAACAAACCAAACCCAAACCCAGCAGAAGAAAAGAAATAATGAAGATCTGAGCAGAACTAAATGAAATTGAAACAAACAAACAAATACAAAAGATAAATGAAACAAAAAGCTGGTTCTTTGGAAAGATAAATAAAATTGATAGACTATTAAGAAAATTAACCAAGAAAAGAAGAGAGAAGATCCAAATAAGCTCAATTAGAAATGAAATGGGAAATACTACAGCTGATACCACAGAAATACAAAAGATTATTCAAGGCTACTATGAACACATTTACATGCATAAACTAGAAAACCTAGAAGAGATGAATAAATTTCTGGAGTTATACAATCCTCCTAGATTAAGCCGGGAATATATCGAATCTCTAAACAGACTAATAACAAGCAGCAAGATTGAAATGTTAATTTAAAAATTGCCAACAACAAAAAAAGTTCAGGACAAGATGGATTCACAGCTGAATTCTATCAGACATTCAAAGAATTGGTACGAATCCTATTGACACTATTCCAAAAGACAGAGAAAGAGGGAATCCTTCCTAAATCATTCTATGAAGCCAGTATCACCCTAATACCCAAACCAGGGAAGCACATAACAAAAAAAGAAAACTACAGACAAATATCCCTCATGAACATAGATGCAAAAATCCTAAAGAAAATACTAGTGAACCAAATTCAACAGCATATCAAAAAGACAATCCACCATGATCAAGTGGGTTTCATATCGGGGATGCCAGGATGGTTTAACATACGTATCTCAATAAATGTGATGCCCATATAAACAGAATGAAAAACAAAAACTACATGATCATCTCAATAGACACAGAAAAAGCATTTGACAAAATCCAGCATCTCTTTAGATTAAAACACTCAGCAAAATCAGCATAGAAGGGACATATTTTAAGGTAATAAAAGCCATCTATGACAAACCTACAGCCAATATTTTACTAGATGGGGAAAAGTTGAAAGCATTCCCCCTGAGAACTGGAACAAAACAAAGATGCTCACTTTCACCACTTTTATTCAACATAGCATTGGAAGTCCTAGCCAGAGCAATCAGACAAGAGAAAGAAATAAAGCGCACCTAAATTGATAAAGAGGAAGTAGAACTGTCACTGCTTGCTGATGATATGATGGTACACCTAGAAAACCCTAAAGACTCACCTGAAAAGCTCCTAGAACTGGTAAATGAATTCAGCAGAGTTTTATGACACAAAATTAATGTACACAAATCAGTAGCTCTCCTACATACCAACAGTGGCCAAGCTGATAATCAAATCAAGAAGTCAACCCCTTTCACAATAGCTGCAAAAACAAACAAACAAATAAACAAACCCAAAAAACAAAAAATCATAGGAATACACTTAACCAAGGAGGTGAAAGACCTCTACAAGGAAAACTGCAAAACGCTGTTGAAAGAAATCATAGATGACACAAATAAATGAAAACACATCCCATGGTCATGGATGGGTAGAATCAATATTGTGAAAATGACCATACTTCCAAAAGCAATCTACTAATTCAATGAAATTCTCATCAAAATACCACCCTCATTCTTCACAGAACTAGAAAAACAATCCTAAAATTCATATGGAACTATAAAAGAACCCACATAGCCAAAGCAAGACTAAGCAAAAAGAACAAACCTGGAGGCATCACATTCCCCAACTTCCAACTGTACTATAAGGTCATAGTCACCAAAACAACATGGTACTGGTATACAAATAGGCACATAGACCAATGGAACAGAATAGAGAACCCAGAAATAAAGCCAAATACTTATAGCCAACTGATCTTTGACAAAGCAAAGAAAAACATAAAGTGAGGAAAGGACACCCTATTCAACAAATGGTGCTGGGATAATTAATAATTGACTAGCCACATGTAGAAAAATGAAACTGGATCCTCATCTGTCATCTTATACAAAAATCAACTCAAGATGGATCAAAGACTTAAGTCTAAGACCTAAAACCATAAAGATTCTAGAAGATAACATCAGAAAAACCCTTCTAGAGATTGGCTTGGGCAAAGACTTCATGACCAAGAATCCAAAAGAAAATGCAACAAAAACAAAGATGAATAGATGAGACTTAACCAAATTAAAAGCTTCTGCACAGCAAAAGAAATAATCATCAGAGTTAACAGACAATCCACAGGGTGGGAAAAAGTCTTCACAATCTACACATCCAACAAAGGACTAATCCAGAATCTACAAGGAACTCTAACAAATCAGCAAGAATAAAACAATCTCATCAAAGAGTGGGCTAAGGACATAAATAGATAATTCTCAAAAGAAGATACAAATGGCCAAAAAGCATATGGAAAAATGCTCAACATCAGTAATTATCAGGGAAATGCAAATCAAAACCACAATGTAATACCACCTTACTCCTGCAAGAATGGCCATAATAATAACAAAAAAAAAGACGTTGGTGTGGATCTGGTGAAAAGGGAACACTTCTATACTATTGGTGGGAATGTAAACTAGTACAACCACTATGGAAAACAGTGCGTAGATACATATATACACACACATATATATATACACACACATATATATATATACACATATACATATATATACACATACATATATACATATATATACATATATACATATATACATACTCATATATATGGAAAACAGTGTGTATATATATACACACACACACACACACACATATATATATATACACACACACATATATCTACACACGCACACCATGGACTACTACTCAGCCATAAAAAGGAATGAAATAATGGCATTTGTAGCAACCTGGATGGAATTAGAGACTATTATTCTAAGTGAAGTAACTCACGAATGGAAAACCAAACATTGTTGTGTTCTCACTCACATGTGGGAGCTAAGCTATGAGGATGCAAACGCATAAGAATGATAAATTGGACTTTGGAGACTTGGGGGAAAAGGTGGGGGTTGGCGAGGGATAAAAGACTACACATTGGGTACAAGTGTACACTGCTCGGGTGATGGGTGCACCAAAATCTCAGAAATCACCACTGAAGAACTTATTCATGTAATGAAACACCACGTGTTCCCCAAAAACCTATTGAAATAAAAAAAATTCAATATAAAAAAAACTAATGAATAAATTTTAGGTGGCTGGATAGCCAAGCAAAGATCCCAGTGCTAGTCTGTGAGCTTCTTACAGAAATTCCTGGGGAAGAGAACACAAATACCTGTGATCTGAGTTCTGACTAAAACTTGGCTCTTAGATCTTAGATTTTTAGATATTTGAAATCTGCATGGGAATAGCAGAAGGTGGGGATAAAACCCACCTGTTATTTCAAAATGGCAAGTCTATCTGCATGAGCTAGAGACGTGAATATACCTTTTGGTGAGCCCCATCTGCAGCCTTCTGCAACGTCTCTCAACAGAGAATAACTTACCTTTTAGCAGAAAGTGTCCTTTTGTTGGAGATACCACAAGAATAGGCTAGTTGGTTTTGTAATTGTAGATAGAAAAGTGTATATTTAAGAGCTGTGACTCTCAGTAACTAAACTGCTCTATATGACAACGTTGAAAGGTGTTCATGGTTTAGCCAGAGCTGTATCCCTGTAGACACTATGCCCTTTAGATAATTTCCTTTCCCAAATGGGAATTTATTATGCTTGATACAGTAATAGTTGTGCATTCTTGTGGAAATATTTTGTGTTTGCTGTTCTCCCAAAGCAAGGGTAAGTACTGTAGGTGATTAACAGCTGATCCTTGGGGAGGTAGAAGATGGGGAAGATGACTGCCTGTCCAGAGTCTTGGATTGGCTTACATGATGGATTTTATGGAACTTTGGATATAGCAATACTCCTTCAAGGTGCAGGTGACAAAGTATAGAATAAGATAGGGTAGAGGCTTTTCTTCTCGCTGTGGCACCAGGCCTAGCAGCATCCTGGCGTCAGAGGATAGGGGATAGCATCTCTGATGTGGACATTTGAGTTTTCACAATCAACATCATCTGCTGTGGCAGTTGGGGACTCCTTCAAGCAGCTTTGTAAGCATGGTTACACATACATACTTACACAAATCATCATATATCTATATTTATCATTTTTTATACAAACTGAGGTGTACTGAACATACTTTTTTGCTCCTTGTATGTGTTTTATATCTTAAAAGAAGGAATTGTTAGTAAAATAAAAAGGGTTTGAGAGTTGATAATGATAATAATGTCAATAACTAACATTTATTGAACAATTACTGTGTGGCAGGTACTATGCCATGTACTTGATATAGTTTGGCTGTGTCTCTACCCAAATCTCATTTTGAATTACCATGTGTTGTGGGAGGGACCCGATGGGAGGTAATGTTGGAGGCAAGTCTTTCCAATGCTGTTCTCATGATAGGGAATAAGTCTCATGAGATCTGATGGTTTTATAAAGAGTTGTTCCTCTGCACAAGCTCTCTCTCTCTTTGCCTGCCACCATCCTCGTAAGATATGACTTGCTCCTCCTTGCCTTCCATGATTGTGAGGCCTCCCAGCCCTGTGGAACTGGAAGTCCATTAAACTTCTTTCTTTTGTAAGTTGCCTAGTCTAGGGAATGTCTTCATCAGCAGCATGAAAATGGATTAACACAGTACTTTACATGCGTTTGAAGTTGATAGACAACTCATAGAGTAAGGAGTGTTTTGTCTGTAGACATTTTCAAGTGGAGATAAGTGAGTATCTTCCCCACATATTGTAGAGAACATTCTTACTTTGGGAATAAGTCAGACAGTTTATTGCAAGATCCTTTCCAAGCATAAGCATCAGGGAGTCCACCATTTCAGGACTGAGTGCAGAATTGGGCATTTGGAGTGTTCAAAAATGTTTGAGATTTGATTTCTCTTGCTCTTGTGTAGTAGTTGATACAGGTTAGAAATGATGAAACTTGCTGCCTGCTGCTCTTCCTTAACTGAATCAAGTTCAGAGTGACCTTGCTATGTCTTCTAGACAGAGTGTGGCCATGACTCAATCAAGTTATAGAGCAAATTGGAGATATGCAGAGGAGAAGCTCTATCTTATTTTTTTCTAAGAACTCTCAGACTTCCTTGAGTTACAAATTTGCACCCAATCTTTTAACTGTGTCTTCAGTGTCATCTCTGAGCTATAATTATGGCTTAAAATGACAAGTTTAGATCATCCAGATTTATTGTAATGCAGCTGGTTTATCAGCACTAAGTTGATGCTTGCTGAAAACCAGTTTTATTGGAGAAATAGGCTGTTACTTTCTTTATTAATTCATCAGTGATTTTTTTTTTTTTTGGCCAGGAACCATTCTAAGTGCTTGAAAAATAACCATTAAATTTTGGAGAGGTAGTCACATAAGGAAACAACTCAATTGAATGCGCTATCAATGCTATGGTGGAGGTAAGAGTGGCAACATGAAAGAATGACTTTTAGGGATGGAAGTGTCATAGTGATAGTCATGGCTCAATGGGAAAGACAAATAGAAATTCACCAAGCAAAGAAGAGAAAAAAGGTATTCTATTCAGGGCAACGATATGCTCTCTGGCTTGAAGCTGTGAACGAGAATGGCAGCTGCAGACCTGAGAGATGTTCACAGCTGCAGCAGTATGGTGTTGGTGTGTGTGTGTGTTTGTGCTAGAGTAGTGTGTAAGTGTGCGAGAAGGTAGAATAGTGAGAGGTGAAGTTGTATAACTAAGCAGATGGTAATTGAGAAGGAGATAATACTACATAGAAGCTGGACTGATAATTTTTTTTTTTTCACTTTTGAGTAAACCTTAATCAGTCATTTCAAATGATGGGTATTAATTTTAGGGGTTATCCAGGAGTAAATGAGGATGGCCTACAGCACTTGGACAGAAAGTTGACTTTTTTTTAGAACAAAACTAAGGAAGACAACTGGGAGCACCCTCACATCCAGAACAGCAAGGACTTTCTGCAGCTCTAAACCAGAGTCAGTCTTCATATTCAGGCAAAGAAGAGGGGAAGAGAAGTTTTTTTTTTTTTCCTCCAGAATGGCAGCCACATCTGCATAGATAAGATAGTGATCACCATTTATGTTGTCATCTTTAAATGTACGTGGAGTTTCCTGCTGAGGTCCCAGAGGTGCTCTTTTGGTGAGCCCCATCTGCAGCACTCTGTAACATCTCTTCATAGATAATAGCCCATGCTGTATGAGTGTCCATGAATGGCCTAGCACATCACTTTTTTTTTTTTTTTTTTTTGAGACGGAGTTTCGCTCTTGTTGCCCAGGATGGTGTGCAGTGGTGCGATCTCGGCTCACTGCAACCTCCGCCTCCCGGGTTCACTCCATTCTTCTGCCTCAGCCTCCCAAATAGCTGGGACTACAGGCTCCCACTACCATGCCCTGCTAATTTTTTGTATTTTTAGTAGAGATGGGGTTTCACCATGTTAGCCAGGCTGGTCTCGATCTCCTGACCTCGTAATCCACCCGCCTTGGCCTCCCAAAGTGCTGGGATTACAGGCCTGAGCCACTGCGCCTGGCCGGCCTAGCACATCATTTCTACCCAAGACTGTGAGCACTTTCAGGGCAAGTATCACACCTTAGGATTCTCTATAGCATAAACAGGTTCATCTTAAATGCTGACTGAATGAATTCACACTATAACAACTGAGTACACCTTAATCACAGTGGTAGTGTAGCTCCTGGAAAACCTGTGAATAGTCTCTCTGACTTTGAGTCTCTTTTGGGTTTTGCCACAGACTGCAATCACCCTCATTGTACAGGCTGACATTGATAGGCCCTGATAATGCCTCAGTGATCTGTTAGAAAACACATTCGGCTAAAGACTAATACTCTGAGTTTCCTAGTTTCAAGCAGTGGAACAGCAGTCTTTTGATTAAAAAGCTAGTGGTTAATTAAGATGCTGAAGACTGTCTTGGGAAGGGCTCCCCACCTTTGCAGACTTTTCATGGGCCCTCCTGTGCTTCTTGCTCTCCTAAACTGAAAAGAGTCCCTCACCTCACACTTTTCCAGACCAGTCTCCGACCTCTGCATCCCATCTACTTTACAGGAACTTGGTGGAAACAGGAAATTGACTCAAAGGAGAGAGACCATCATAAGACTTTTGGCCCTTCTCATATCAGGTTCCCAATGGACCTGGATTCAGAATTCCATTAGCAGAGGCAGCACAGAGTGGCTCAGTCACTACTTCTTAACATCTTACATTTTATGTGCTCTTCGAGAGAGAGAGGCAGCCAGGTGATGAGCAATTCCCCGAAACCAGATAGACATTGAGGATAGTAAAATGATTCTTTCTCTTCCCACTACTGGCTAGGCGTTTATTTAAAAATACATATACAGCAGGACACTAATTGTGAATGAAATAAAAGACATCAAAAGAATCTTTCTAATTAGCTTAAATACTGATCATTACCATCAGAAAATGAGTCAGCCTAAAAACACATGTAATTGCACTCTTCCTGTGTTGTGGGAAACCCAGGGATTGAAGAGCTACGTTATGAGAGAGGGAGAGGACATGGTGAGATCCATCACAAAGAAGAAATGGTTTTTGCCACTACTGATTGTTGCATAGGACTTTTGCTTGAATGAGTGCGAAGCATTTGATACCCAGGAGGCTGGCAGTCTTCACTATACAGCCAATACCTGGGTGAAAAGCGCCATGTTATCATTGCTGTTTGACAAATGGGAAATCCAGAAATTGGAAGTTATGATACTAGATTAAGTGGATCATTGAGATTTAGGGGTGACTCTAGGCAACAGTGTGAGAGAGACTAGTTTCTCTTGCTGTGTGCTTTCCCCTCCCTCCTTGATACTTCTTTCTAATTGCACTGTCTTCCTGTCAAAACTTTCCTTCAGGAAATGGGCTGTTGTCAGATATTTATACTTCTGTGAATGTAAGTAACTGCTCTTTCTAGGGTGTACTTGAATCTATTAATTCTTATCCCTAATTAATATGCAAAAACTTTTATTTTTTTTGGTTTCTTAAGTTTGGTTTCTTAAGTTTGATTTCTTAAGTTTGGTTTCTTAAGGAAGTTACAGGCATCAGTAATTAATATGAAACTAGTAGAGGAGGAAGGAAGATGGGAACATAATATTTCCTGGTGCCACTAAAATTCTACCTAGGACTTGAACTGCATAGGGTGAAGTAGCAGAAAACACTTGAGTTTCTTCTGATGATGCATGTATGAAAGGCTGGTCTACAAAGTTAGCTAAACGAGATCATTTCATGGAGAATATATTGCAAAAATTTTTTTTGAGAAATATGTGATGTCCAGTATGGGGATTATCGACTAGTAAAATTGATATTCTAGTTCAATCAAAATGCAATTCACAAAGTGAATTTGTCTCATATTAAAAATTCCTAATTCTTTGTACCACATACTTTTGGCAGTCTTATGAAGCCTATGGGTCCCTTTGCAAAATAATGTTTTTAATGCATAAAATAAAAAAATGAATACTATTGAAAGATGTTTACAGAAATGTTTTGAACATTTTGTGCTATATGCTTTATTAAGGCATCAAAAGCAAGGTCTAGTGCACAGGCTAAATGACTATCTCAGTAGTGAGTAACATGAATCTACAAAACTATCCCAGTAGTAAGGAACATAAATAATACTTCAAGATATCTGCAAAAAATAACTGATGATATTAAAATATCTGACATTTCTAATGGAGATAAAGTTACAGGTATCCAAACATCACTGCTACTACTAGTGCATATAATAGAAGAAAATGCTATATTTAATTAGAAGTTAGTGACAGGTTTGCAGTTGACCTCCTGGGTTGACAATTTCTACACCTTAAGCTGTCCTTGGTTGGTATTTCTTCAAGGAGAAACTTTCTTGAATCTTAGCTTCTTAAGCTATCAAGAGGTTGTTGAATTTTTGGATTTTTTTTTTTTTTTAGTATTAAGCCTTCCAGATGTGTAAACACTAACTGGCAGATATAGAACTCACTAGCACTTATTTGAATTTCTATTTAACATCTTAACTTTAAAATTGTGCATAACACACAGCTCAGTGCATAAGGCACAAATATTCAACTTCATAAAACTTGTTTCAATTTCTATTTTCAGATTTGGGAAGCTACTATCAAGGTTACTTAAGAAGTAGGACCCAGTGTATTTCCATGTGAAATTCATAGGCACGGGAGATGCCAGATAATGACAATGCTCTATTTTACTAAGAAGCACGTTTTACTGAATAGAGTAAGCAATCTTTCCAAGGGAGAAATTCATCTGAGATGCTTCACAGTTATTAAGAAAAATACCCGCTCAATCATGTGGTGTATTTTCTATGGTTTTTGCTTTATTAATTTCAGGTGTATTTTGATTATAAAGACATTTTATGCGTTTTATAATCTCTTATGTTTTCCAATAAATACAAACCTAGAGTGCTTTTTTGTCTCTGCATTCTTTTAGAGGTGTGATGAGTATCAAATAAGGCAATAATTTTGAAACGCTTAATAGAAAATGTCACCATTGATTGTTATTATTGTTTATAAATAGGTATTCTTTCTTGAAAAGATGGCTTAATTTATTACATCATGATTTGACTAATACATTCAAATTGACTTTGTTTGAAATGATTTTATAAAATCCTCTACTTTTGAAAAAATAGATTTATTTTTTAGAGTAATTTTAGACTTACAAAAAAATTGAGGTGATAATATAGAGAATACCTACATACCCCACACCAGTTTCCCCTATGATTATCATCTTATATTAGTATGGTACATTTATTACAATTAATAGACAGTATTAATTGATTCATTATTATTAACTAAAGTCCATAGTTCAGTCAAATTTCCTTGGATTTTACCTGATGTCCTTCTGTTCCAACATCTCATCTAGTTACCACATTACATTTAGTTGGCATGCCTTCTTAAGCTTCTCTCAGTTGTCACAGTCTCAGACTTTTTTTGTTCTCTGACCACCTGGACATTTTCAGGAGTACTGGTCAGGTATTTTGTGGAATGCCCACTGTTAAATTTGTCTGTTTTTTCATGATTAGATTGAGGTTTTGGAGAGGAAGCTTACAAAGATAAAATGATGTTGTTGTCATATGTCAAAGGTGCATAATGCACTGTTGATGTTGATTGTGATCACCTGGTCAAGGTAATGTTTGTTAGGCCTCTCCACTCTAAAGTTATTCTCCTCTGGCCTCTTTCTTGCTGTGCTTTTGGTAAGGAAGTCACTATGTGTGGCCCACACTTAGGGAGTGAGGAGTTATGCCCCCACTCCTTGCTGGTAGATTATCTACATAAATTATTTGGAATTCTTCATGGCAGATTTGCCTCTTCTCCCTCATATATGTATCTATGCAATCATTTATTTATATCAGTATGAACTCATGAATATTTATTTTTTACTTTGTGTTGTAATTGAATTCTACTTTATTTGTTGCTTAAATTGTTCCAGCATTGGCCATTGGGAGCTCTTTCTGTGGCTCCTATGTCCCTTTGACATATACTAATCAAAGTGAAGCTTTTTTCGTTTTTTTTTTTCTTTTTTTAGCACTTTCTTAGTTCTGGCACTATAAGATGTTCCAGGCTTATCATGTATATTTCTTGCCCTCCTCCTAGAATCAGTCATTTTTTCCAAGGAGCCCTGGTTTCTTTTATCAGAAAGTAGGGGTAGAAACCAAAATTCAAGTGCTAAGCGTACTCATCATTACTAGGGCATTATTGCTTTTAGGTATTCTCAGCTGACAGAGCAAGGAAATATACATGTGCACACTAACCCATGTATATGCTTATATTCATAAGTATTTCTATATGTAAGCATAGGCATGTATATTAAGCTAAACATGAGATTACACTGATTGCTCCAACTCTAGTCAATTTTCAAAAAGTCTCACTGCGCTGAAAGAGCTTCACTGGCCTAAAAATACCTACGTGCATCACCTTCTCTCCCCGAGCTCCTGGAGGCCAGTTATCTTTTTACTGTTTACTTTTCAGAATGTTATATAATTAGAATCATACAGTATGACTCTCTCTACTTTTTAAGATGTAGTAAATAATGACCCTTAAGCTCATACTTTTCTAAATATATTTCCAACTACAATTTTCTGAAGTACATCTTGTCATTTATATGCATTCAGTGTGAAGAAATTTAAAAAGTCTAAAGCACACTTCACTGTAAGTTCTTTTTATTTCAAATATTGCATTTTAACTTTTTTTATTTTTATGAATACATAATAGGTGTGTATGTTTGTGGAGTATATGAGATAATTGCATCAGGGTAAATGGGGTATCCATTACCTCAAGCATTTATCATTTCTTTGTGTTACAAGCAATCCAATTACACTCTTTAAGTTATTCTAAAATGTACTATTTATTTTCATTGACTGTAATCACCTTGTTGTGCTATCAAGTGAATAAGATCTTTTGATCTTATATATGTATCTAACTATATTTTTGTACCCATTAATTATCCTCACATCCCTCCCCCTTTCCCAACTACCTTTCCCAGCCTCTGGTAACCATCATTCTATTCTTTATCTCCATTAGTTCAATCATTTTCATTTTTAGCTCTTGCAAATGAAAGAGAATATGCAAAGCTTGCTTTTCTGTGCTTGGTTTATTCCATTTAGCATAATGACCTCCAGTTTCACCCATGGTGTTGCAAATGATGTAATCTCCTCTCCTTCTTTTGTTATGTCTAAATAGTACTCCATTGTGTATATCTATTCATTGTATCCATTTCCTTTATCTATTTATTTGTTCATTCTTCTATTGATGGACACTTAGGTTGCTTCCAAATCTTGGCTATTGTGAATAGTGCTGCAATAAATATGACAGTGCAGATATCTCTTTGATATACTGATTTCTTTTTCTTTTGGGAATATACCTAGCAGTGGGATTATTGGATCATATGGTAGTTCTATTTTTAGTTTTTTTTGAGGAATCCCTATACTGTTCTTTATAGTGGCTGTACTAATTTACATCCTCACCTGCACTGTATGACAGTTTCCTTTTCTCCACATCCTTGCCAGCATTTGTTATTGCCTGTGTTTTGGAGAAAAGCCATTTTAACTGGGGTTAGATGATAACTCATTGTAGTTTTGATATGCATTTCCCTGATGATCAGTGATGCAGTGCACCTTTTTATATTCCTGTTGGCCATTTACATCTCTTCTTTTGAGAAATGTCTACTCAGAATTTTTGCCCATTTAAAAATCAGATTATTTGGTTTTCTTCTAAGTTGTTTGAGCTCCTTATGTATTCTGGTTATTAATCCCTTGTCAGATGGAAAGTTTGCAAATATTTTCTCCCATTCTGTTGGTAGTCTCTTCACTTTGTTTATTGTTTGTTATGAAGAAGCTTTTAAACTTGATGTAATTCCATTTGTCCATTTTTGCTTTGGTTGCTGTGCTTTTGGGATATTACTCAATAACTCTTTGCCCAGACCAATGTCCTAGAAATTTTCCTCAATGTTTTCTTGTAGTAGTTTCATAGTTTGAGGTCTTAGATTTAAGTCTTTAATCCATTTTGATTTGATTTTTGTATATGGTGACAGATAGGGGTCTAGTTTCATTCTTCTGCATGTGGATATTCAGTTTTCCCAGCACCATTTATTGAAGAGACTGTCTTTTCCCAATGTATGTTCTTCACAGCTTTAACAAAAGTGTATGGATTTATTTTGGGGTTCTGTATTCTGTTACACTGGTCTATGTGTTTGTTTTTATCCCAGCACCATGCTGTTTTGGTTACTATAGTGCTGTAGTATAATTTGAAGTCAGGTAATATGATTCTTCCAGTTTTGTTGTTTTTGCTCAGAATGGCTTTGGCTTTTCAGCATCTTTTGTGGTTCTATATACATTTTCAGTTTACTTTTTCTATTTCTGTGAAGAATGTAATTGGTATTTTGATAGGAATTGCATTGAATCTGTAGATTGCTTTGGGTAGTACGGACATTTTAATAATATTGATTCTTCCAATCCATGAACATGGAATAGCTTTCCATTTTTTGCATCCTCTTCAATTTCTTTCATCAGTGTTTTATAATTTTCTTTGTATAGATCTTTCACTTCTCTGTTCAAGTTAATTCCTAGGTATTTAATTTTACCTGTAGCTATTGTACAATCAATGGGATTGTTTTCCTGATTTCTTTTTCAGATTGTTCACTGTTCGCATGTAGAAATCCTACTGGTTTTTGTATGTTGATTTTGTCTCTTGCAACTTTACTGAATTTGTTTATCAGTTCTAACAGTTTTTTGTGGAGCCTTTAGCTTTTTCTAAATATAAAATCATATTATGTGCAAACAAGGATAATTTGACTTCTTCTTTTCCAATTTGGATGCTCTTTGTTTCTTTCTCTTGTCTGATTGCTTTAGCTAGGACTTTTGATACTGTGTTGAATAACAGTGGTGACAATGAGCATCCTTGCTGTGTTCCAGATCTTAGAGGAAAGGCTTTCAGGTTTTCCCCATCTAGTATGATACTAGTGGTGAGTCTATTGTATATGACTTTTATTGATTTGAGATGTTGAATTTCAACATCGCTTCAATGATAAATTTCAGCACCAATTGAAATGATCATATGGTTTTTGTCCTTCATTCTGTTGATATAATGTATCACATTGGTTGATTTGCATATGTTGACCCATCCTTGCATCCCTGGGGTAAATCCCACTTGGCACGACGAATGATATTTTTAATGCGTTGTTGAATTTGGTTTGCAAGTATTTTGTTGAAGATTTTTGCATTAATATTTATCAGATATTGGCCTGTAGTTTTCTTTTCTTTCTTTCTTTCTTTCTTTCTTTCTTTTTTTTCTTGATGTGTCTTTGTCTGGTTTCGGTATCAGGGCAATATTGGCATCGTAGAGTGAGTTTGGAAGTATTCTCTCCTCCTCTATTTTTTGGAATAGTTTGAGTAAAACTGGTATTAGTTCTTCTTTAAATGTTTGGTAAAATTTAGCAGTGAAGCCATTGGGTCCCAGACTTTTCTTCACTGGGAAACCAGTGTAAGTTTTTGAATTAAGAGAGATAACTAGAAATATACCAGTGATATATTTTTAACATAGGTAAGATAAATGTTAAATATACATATTTCTCTTCTCTAGTTCAGCTTTTCTGATTCTAATTGTGCCCCCCAACCCTCTCCAAATAACTGAAGTTTAGCTCTCCTAAAAGGAACTTTAAAATTGTAGGTTGTAAGAGTCATCTAAGTTAGGATTTCCAACTTATTTAGCCATCAGACACAATAGGAGTTATAATTTCTTGGCAGAACACAAATGAGGTATAATAATACATGTACAATACAGTAGACAGCAAAGTGTCACTGGTCACTGTTGACATCCATATTGCCAAATGCAACAGATGCTCCTCTGTCTTCATCCTTCTTGATTTCTCAACAGTGTCTGAACAGTTGTTTCCCACATTTGGAAATCTTGTACTCTGTTAACTTCAAGTCCTTATGTCATCCTGTTTTCCTTGTACCTTCCTGCCACTCCTTCTTAAGAGTCTCTTAAGTACTTAAGTTTCAATCTTAGGCACACTTCTCTTTTATTATTATCCTTTCTAAGTGATGCCCTCAATTTCCAATCTTGAAATGATCTCTATATGCTTGTTATAAGACTCCAGCTTGACCTCTCTCTTGAACTTATTCCTTACGTTTCTCAAGGTTTTAGATACCAAACTATTCTGAAAAGCAACGAGGACTTATTGCAAAGTGAAAGTGCAAATTTTAAGCTTTGTTTATTTTTTTTTTGCAGTGGCCTTTTAAGTGAATTCTTATGCCTCAATTAACTTTGATATTTCCTACAGGAAATATCTATGCAATTCTAAGTTTTTATTAGGAAGTTATATCCACTTATCATTGTTTTTCAACCTCCTTTCTGGGCTATGAATTAGCTGTAAACATGCTGAAAAGAATCATCTGTTGATATGCTTCTGCCAAAAATATTTGTTTTGGCTGTTACAGGAACTCTGTCAATAGAGTCTATGGAAATATCGGTTACTTTGTGTCCTGGACAGGTGGCCTTTTCACTGCTCCCTAATTCACACCATTTCGGTAGCCTTCTGTTAGTTCAGTGTTTTCAACCTTGGCTACACATCATAATTGTATAAAGGGCTTTCTAAAAGTACGGATGTTTGACTCCCTTACAGATTCTAGTTCAATTGATCCTGAGTGGTGCCCAGGCAGAGGTACTTCTTCAGAGATCCCTAGGTGATACTAACATGAGCTAGGTTTGAGAATCATCTGTAGTAGAACAATCTTTGCATCAGTTGAGCTTGGTGTTTAATTCTGCCTCACTACTCCCAGCTGAGTGATCTTGGGCATGTTGCTTAAACTTTCCGAGCCCAACACCTCCTATCTGTAAAATAGAATAAATGGTATCTACACCACAAAAGCTTGGTTTGAAGAGTAAATATTTAACCTAATGTGTTCAGCATTTTACAGAACCTAATAGGGATTTAACTTCAAGTCCAGCCCTTTGCTATGACTTTCTCTCTCATTTTTCTTCCGTGTGACTTTTTTTAAACCATCAGTGTCATGTTTTTTTGTTCTCCTTAAATGTAAATATCTTCCCACACTTTTAGCACTTTGTATCCTGCTATTGTTGATAAAAGCCATGAAAAAGCAGTGGTTCAAAAGTCAAGAAACAGGACCATGACCTAGTGTCAGTGCGTCTCTCATTTAACTCTTAATATATCTAACTGGACTCTGGGAACTAACCTCAGCTTTGATCCACTGACAGTTCCTTCCTTCTAGTTTTAAAACTGTGTTTGACATTTACACTCTCTTTCTTTAAAATTAACCCCTTGAAAATGCTAAGATTTGATGTCTCTATGCTACCTTGCAGTTGGGTACACAATGGCGGTAAGGGTGATGATAACCATGAGGATGATAATAATGATGTTTTGAGGACCTTTGACTACAATCACATTATGTAAAAGAGTCTGTTCACATGGCCTAAGTGGGAGAACATGAGTTAAGTAAGTACCTTTCTCTATAGGCTGACATAAGTTTTATGAATGTTTTCAAGTTCTTTAGTTAAATTGTATCAAGACCTAATGCTGCAAGTCAGCCTAAACTCTATTTTCTCAGCTATATGTGTTCATAAGATGAATACTTTTCCAATAAGATTTTTCTGAGTTCATGAAATAACCACTGTTAAGCCATTGACATCATACAAATTATTTTGAAATGTTACTTTATATTTTGTTTTCAGCCCACTTTTCCTCAAACAAAAAACTTTTTACTTCGAAATTTTAATTGAAAACATTTCTAGGCTATAATCAATGTGGATATAATGGTATCTCATTACAGAAAAATTGAAATACTAGATGTAAAGTTCAAATTAATGGAGGAAAGGAATATATAATCAATATTTTATTCACATCCTGGTGATTTATTTTGTTGCTATTGATAATGTACTGTTCAGAACTATTTCAATCCATAAGAGGCCATCTTGGATCCATTTGTGAAATGTTCAATTCTAAGAAACATAATAATTCAGCAGCAATATATACACCCTGAACCAAATATTATTAAAAAAAATCAATACTTCATCTCCAACATAGAGAATGCAGCATGCTGCACTTTACTCAGCAAAACAGAATTCTCTTCTACAAAAAGTTGCAGGTCTAACAATTCAGTGTCTTGGTAGACTTTACAACCAAATAATAACAAGGAAATGAAGGAAAAAGTGTTCCTATAAGAAGATAGCCAAAGACCAAAGATGACTTTGTTGGCTCCTTTCCTGTTGTGATTTAAAAATACTGATCATGAGAAAATAGGTTGTACATACACATTATCTCCAGGGTTAGGTTTCATGGAATTAAAAAGAGGAGAAGCAAAGAAGGAGATCTTGGAGCAGACAGCCAAATTTCATGATATTCATAAAGGCAGAGGGCAGTCATACATGATGAAGTGCCATGTATTCTCCTGTGCACAATAAAGAGATCTCGTTAAACTGGGAAGTCATTTATTCCTTTAGGGAAGGATGCAGATGAGTTAGGGAAATGCCAACAAATTGATCCTGAACATAAAAGAAATGTTATCAATGTCTTATTTTGGGGCAAAGTTTCAAATTCTTTTTCCTATTAATTCCAGAGATTTCTGCGGAAGCAAAACTGGTTTGCATTTTAGGGCATTTGGATAAGCAAAGTCTATTTTGCTAAGGAAATAATTTAAGGCAGGTAGCCAGAGAAAGGCTGATAAACTAAGTAGCTGCCATGTAAACATACACTTCTGGATGACTTCATAGGAGCCTGTTGTTCTTCCTCAACCAAACTGTCAGGTTCTTGATGTTAGAGAACTTGTTCACACTGAATAGGCCCCTAAGAGGTGCTTTGTACCAGACTCTAAATCATCTTATACAAAGTACTGAATTGTTTGGGTCCATTCAGAAAGAGTTATCACCTCCAAACTCACTCCTACACTTGGCTCTGCTTTGTATCATGAGTATAACTCACGTTAAGGAGACTCAATATAACAAAATACGGATTTACACAAAAGTTGAATAATTGGCGGAAGTGCTAACTTAGGATATGAGAAGGATGATGAGACAGGTCAAAGGATGATCAGAATCGTAAGTCCAAGCATATCTGCATGAAATGAGCCTGAAGGGAGATCTAAAACTGGGTGCCAGGCCAAGAGGCAGGAAGGACAGATCACAAACATGTACCTTTGGTTCAAATCAAGTCTCAGATCTAGGGTAAGTGACTCATAAAGTTTCAGAGGTCAGGCAATCAACCCAGACCCTGTTGGAAGGCAGCCACTTAGTCTCCAGAAGATGGGGATAAAGGGCAAAAGACTTAGACATTGGGGGAACTAGAATGTAAAGCAGAGAGATGAAAAACTAGGCAAAAACTAAGACTGAATACTGGGGATACGGAAAACTGTAACCCAATAGCTTGAGACCCATGGTACTATGAGCCATCAGTGAGAATGGCTCAACACTGACTCAGAGTGCTGTGGGTAACCAGGACACCTTAGAGCACCAGGCCTCAGGGCAGGGTGATGCCTACGTCAGAGCAGTTTAATCTCTTGATAGCAGATGTTTGAGTTCCATGCAGGTAGGAAGTCAGATATATGATTACAGGGGTGATCTGTCTACTCTAAGGTAGAAATTCAAATATGTGGGATTTGGTTTTATCAAAAGCTCTTCTTTTTATTTTTATTTATTATTTTTAATTTTTATCTATTTATTTATTTTGAGACCCTGTTATGAGACTGGCCAATTTTTGTATTTTTGGTAGAGGTGCAGTTTCACCATCTTGCCAAGGTTGGTCTTGAACCCCTAGGCTTAAGCTCTCCACCCACCTCAGCCTCCCAAAGTGCTGGGATTATAGGCATGAGCCACCATGCCTGGCCAGCTCTTGGTTTTAAATTTTTTGGTACACATTTGTTGAGTACAGTGTCTTAAATATTCTTTTCTCCTTTAATCTATTTACTAAAAAAATTATTAATTGCATATTATGACTCAGGTAATAAGCTTTGCACTGGGGTTATTGAAATGCAAATGATTATGATGCTTGTCTTTAGGAGCAAACAGACAGGGGAACTGATATTTAAAATATCAAGTGTTTGGTACAACCAGGGAGATAGGCACAGGATACTGTGGGGCATGGCTTGGAAAACGGAGGCTAAGGAGGCTTCCTGGAGTAAAAGAGCTACAGTCTAAGGTGTAAAAGATGAGTAAAATTATCTAGGTAGATAGGCAGGGTTGAGGGACAATATAAAAGGAGGAGGGCCTTGAGTACCAGGATAAGGAACCCTAGTTCCTTTAGGTAATCAGGAGCCACTGAAGAATTATAAGCAGAAGAGTGACAAAGTCAGAGTTTTCATTTAGATAGCTTTCTCTGGTGACAGTGAAGGACTGATTTAAGGAAGTCAAAACACTAAAGGGAGCTTGTTAGAAAGTTGTTACAGTGAGAGAGAATGAAGGCCTGAGCTAGAGCAGTCGTATTTTATTTATAGAAAGAGGAGAGTAAATCGACATGCAATAAAACACCTGTTAGAGATTTGAGTTTAAGTTATTTTGTGGGGATATAATTCATCTTTAAAATTTGCTGTCAAGAAGGATATACAAATGTAAAAATTCATTAAGCTGTACACTTAAGATACACACACTTTATTGTAAGTTATACCTTAATATATATATGTGTGTGTGTATATATATATATGTATATATATACATATACATATATATTTTAAAAAGAAGGAAAATTGTTAGAAGCCTTGGTTCTGGTAAAGGAGATGCTAATTACGTTTTGGAGCAAGTTTTCTTTTTTTTTTTGTGAAAACAACTAGCACAGGACCTGGCTTGTTCAGATTTCCCCCAGAATGCAAAATGTGAGAGCAGTTATGGGCAGTACTTTACTGGAATTTCTTTTTCTTTTTCTTTTTTTTTTGCAGGGGACAGGAATAAGGGAAAGGGGAAGCAAAGCAGAGAAAGAGAGAGAGCCAATACAAGGCAGTGTTATAAAGTTGGAACCACTATGGGAAAGACAGGTTGTTTGGTCCCAGGGAGCCTTCTGAGAAACAGCATGAAATGCATTTTAGGGGAAACGTTTGCCCATTAGTCTCATCTCCCATTGGTCCAAGGTTTGCCCCACAAGCAATGACTCTTTCCTGCACTTCTGAGTGCATACATAGACAACAAATGGGTTCCCTTGGTGCCCCTTGCTTTATCATCAACAGAGAAACCCCAGTGTGGAAGGCAGAAAAGCCCCCAGTGTAGAGGCACCAATTCTGGAAATGGAACATCAGGGATGATTTTTACTCTTTGCTCCTGAGATGCATGCATTATGGCTACTGAGGACACAGCATGAGTTTTTAGCTGTTGGCTTAACATATATACCACGTCATGGATTACAGCAACCCAGTCCTTGCTATGACCATGTCTTCCCCAAGCTGCTGCTGTAGCTGAGCCTTTGACAAGACTTCCACTGTTCTGTTGGGTCAGCTACTTCTGAGCAATTGGTTACATGATTAGGCCAATGGTTATGTGCTCATTGTCACAGCTTCTTTGCAATAAAATGGGCTCCTTGATCTAAGACAATGTTGTGTGAAATACTATGTGATAGTTCAGGCATTCTGTAAGCCCTTAGATGGCAGTGCTGCAAGAAGCACTTGGGACAAGGAAGACAATCTCTTATTAGAGTAGATGTAAACTCTGGAAAGGACACATTGTGATACTCTTCAGGGTGAAAGAGTCCAATGTAATCAACTTGCCACTAAATGGCTAGCTGTTCTCCTGAGGCATTGTTCCATATTGGATTGTTCCTTATTGAATATTCAACATTGATTTCTGCTGCTGGCAGATTGGGTACTCAGCAGTGAGAGTAGCTAGATCAGAGTTTGTAAAAGTTGGTGTTATGCTTAATCATCTTTGCCACCATGCATACTATGTTCATGGGTTTAGCTGGTTAGCACTGGACTGGCCAAGGAGTGAGACTTATTGACATTCACTGAACAAATCATTCTGTGCACCTAGAATTTGATTGCTTCCAGGATGGTCTCAGATGGGTATTAGCATAAAAAAATTCTGCATGCCTTGGACCATCTTCCACTGGTCACCCACATACCTCATCACCAGTCATGTTTTGGTCTTCAATCTAATTCCTTTCAGACCTCTAACAACCACCCAAGTCATTCAACATAGCTCAGGAATTCATATCCATATCTTGGACCATTTCTCTGTCCACACTAGGTAAATAATCAAACAAATGACTTTCAGATATGCCTATTGGAATGATTTCCTTTCATGACTGCCCTTTAGGACCACTCCTGAATGGGAATATAACACAACAGAAGTCCATTTTTTGACAGCACAGACATTGCTCTGACTCATCTGCGCACCAAGACTGTGTTTCCTCCTCCATCAGTTGGTAGGAAGAACTACCCCTCCACTCCCCATGAGACCTTACATACAAGCCGAGAGATTGGTGACAGCATGACAAAGATATGTGAACTGGTAGTCTGGGCTGCCTCTTCATTATAATTTACTCGTGCCTTCTGGATCTGATCCTGAAAGTATATTTCCCCCTTTCCCCACTTTTCAACTAATTCAAGGTGGACGGAATGTATTATTTCTATTGTTCAATAAATTCTTGCTATGCCCTCCTGACCTAATGACTTGGTAACTACATACACCTTGCTTTTAACAATTAAATGCCAACCCCAAATTTCTCCTTTTCTGGAATCCTATCACCTCGTTTGGCACCAGGGAGCAGAGCTTCATTACACTCTCTTTTACTGTCAACAATATATTTCAGATTACTTTCCCTCACCAAGTTTCTTAAAGCTGTTTCTTAAAGATCCCCCTGCGCCTCCCATCCTGAGATGCTTCTCCCATGCACTCTTGTGGCTTTAGTGAAGGAAGTATCCTCCGGGCCCTCCCAGGAAACAGAAACGTGTGTTGGGTTTTCCGGTCTTTTAAAAAACATTTTAATTTAATTTAATTTAAAGTTCCAGGGTACATGTGCAGGATGTGCAGGTTTGTTACATAGGTAAACGTGTGCCATGGTGGTTTGCTGCACCTATCAGGGTTTTCTGTTCTTACAGATAAATCCACTTTAACATTTCAATCTCTCTGACTCTTCTGGCTCCTTTCTTGGTACTTTCTTACTACTTAGCCAAGGAGGTGCTGGCATGTCCTCCTAATTTACCATGGACCCATCATGTCTAATTTCAAGACAGCATTCCCATAGTGTAGCAGGGCTAGTTCTCCTTTCTACTAAATTCTCCTCTATCTGGTTTTATATTTCTCCTCCTGGACCACTAACCCTCAAAAGCCTCTCTTACGTGTGTTCTTTCAGTCCCTGTAGTATATGTCAGCCAGTTATTACGATTCCTTCAAGTGTAAGCTACTCCCTCCCTGAGTATGGGCTTTACATTCTTCTGTCGGCTGTGCCAACACCTGACCCTGTTATAGGCCTGGGCACAATGAGGGGTGGTGGGGATAGCTCTGAAGGAGGACATCTGTCAGCTTGTAAGTCACCCACACCTGGGGAGACCTTGAAGGGTATACAGGTTGCTCTCCTCTACTTGTGCATTTATGGAGAATTTAAGGGAATTGGAGAGTTCAAGATTCTCAAGCTCATCCACCAAACATCTCCATCACAGGTCTCAGAGTTCCCTTTGTTTCTTATGAAGGCCTCAGTTTGTTATGAAGTCCTCAGTTTGGCATGGGCGACTATCAAGTCTATATTCACTTTTCTCAGCCATCTTACCACTCTTGCCATTAAATTTCATGCCTGATATTCAATAGTTTGTCCTGATGTTGCAAGAGATGAGTCTCCTTTAGGCTCTAAAATTTCCATGTTGGCCTTCTGGTTTTCACAGCTACTTTAAGTTGACAGTTGAATAAGCTTACCATTTTCTTTTTTCAAGAAAAACCAATACAAATAAGTATTATTAAATTGGCTACCCCTGGGGTAGAGAGTTTACAGAAGCCAGCCTACTCTACTGATCTTTGTAAATATCACTGCCTCTGTACCATTTAAGCAATACAGCCATAGCAAAACCCACTACCTGACTTCAGCCTATATCTTATCCCAATAAATCAAAAGTTTAAAAAATGAGTAATTATGATACCCTCTAATGCCATGGATTATTACTACCCCATTACTACAAGTACTGGGTCCTTATTGCCATCTTATACTTAAATGATCCAGTTTTAAAATCTGCTGCTGAGTGTATGCTTTTTAGAATGCTTTCTGGTATCTACAGTCATAGACTTGGTTCTCCAGAAAGCAGAACATCTGGCACACATTCATATGCAAGTATTTCATTGGGGGAATGTTTTTTCCAGAGAGCAGAATTGTGGGGTGGCAAAGCAAGGAGGGCAATAAAAGAGAATCTTATCAAGTCAACTATCACTTCAAAGGGCTGTCCTAGGAACCCTATAAAATGCCTTGCAGGACCATCTCTCTTGGGGAAGAAAGGGAGAAATACTTACCCATTGGCTTCCAACATCTATTTGTCAAAGGTTTACATCAAGGGACAAATAGAGATTTGTGCTTCTGGGTTGTGTATGGTTTAGTATGAAACAGATTTCTGTAGCATCCTACTCCATGGCATCAACAGAGAAGCTGCCAGGTGGAAGATGTGTTGTGCATGGCACAGAACTGGCACAAAGGAAAGTCAGATGGCACCTGCATGAAGTGGGTCAGAGTCTGCGCAGCACTGTTAATCATAGCAGTGGCTGGAATGAAAGACAGGTGAAGCTGACGAGATCCGAAATGGTTTATGAGTATTATCTAATACAGTCCTTCAACACGAATATACTATATACACCCATTCATTGTTTTTAGAAAAAATATAAAGCCAATTAAATCTGAATTCATAAGTTGAAAACTAGAATATTAAATATTCTGTTAATGTAAATTGAATGTACCTTTATTAAAACTGTATCATTGTGAAGTTAGAGAAATCGGGAATTAGACTAAACTCGTTCTGTGTGTATCTGCATGTCTTATTTTTTATCAATATGTTCTTTTCAGGAGACCTTAAGATAGAAAAACTGCCAGGAGGGACCTGTAGGTCTGCTTTCTCCACTCATGTTTGGAGAACACGTCTCCAAAGAAATTCGTCTGAACTTGATGCAGAGATTCCTGGACTAGATTCCTGAGAAATCTAATGTCAGCTACAGAAATGCCCCAACTGATGAATTTCGGCACGAAGCAGAGCCTCAGAGCAAAAGCACGTCAGCTAAGCATGCCCCAGTATGAGTGGCTGAGTGTGCCATATTAGTCTTTCATAGTCTACCATAGAAGACTTTCAATTTTTTGCTTCATACTACTTAAAATAATGTGGAAAAATCTATGTAGTTCTTTCACATTAACAGCTAAAATTTTTTACTCTAAGTTTAATTTGTTGAAAATGATGCAATATCAGTCTAATTGTAAATATTAACATTAAAACAAACTATTGAATCACTTTAATACTTTTTCAATGGAATCTTAATACAATAACAATTCAATGGCCACAATATTTAATTGAAAAATACGTGGACAAGGTCATTTTAATAGTCAGAAATTTTCTACCGTCTATATTTTTCTTCCTGAGTCCATTTCCATTCAACTTCTCCGTAAAGATTTTTAATTGAATATAATATTTTTGTTTCTGAATATCTTATATTGATCAGATATATTTTACTATAAAAATTATGTATATGAATTGAAATTTTAAATTAATTTTTTTCTGTGATAAGTTTCTAATAAAAATTTATTCTGAATAGATTTAACTTTATTACCATGACACTAAGCAATTATTTTACACATTTTTATAGTTATATAATTACACAAAGTTATATTTATAAACATAAAAATAAACTATATAAAAAGGCTCATAATGAGGAACTTCAGCTCATTATCTGCATTTAAATATTACTGATTATTGGAATGAATTAGGGTTCAATGGAATTCAATAGCCAAAATAATTCAGAGTAGAAAGTATACAAAAAATATATTAATTCCTAGCATATTATTTTTAATCCAATTCTGCCAAGTTTATGATAAGAATGAATAAGGAAGCAGAGAAATGATTGATGAGTGACAGCTGTCAGAAAACTTGGCACTTAAGTAAAAATCCCTATGGATTTTCATGTGTATAGTTGTGATCGTGAAGGACCAGCAAGGTGTCTCTACTACATTTGTATTCTCAGCATGAACCTGAGGAACTGGAAATTTCCTTGCTTTAAAATTACCCATGTTTGCTTTTATACTTAAAACATTTTTATATAATCCAAGAATACTTGCACTTCAATTTGAAGGCCACTAATTATTTGCCATATTTCACAAATATAATTAATTTTCTCATCACCCAGTAGAGCCAAAGCTTGTACATAGGGGTATGCATTTACATTAGAAATTAAAATGGAAGTCAAGGTAGAGCTATTTTTTTTAAAATGAGAAAGCAAAATTTATGTCTATATGCAATGTAGGAGTGATTCTGAAAGAAGGGCAAATCAAACAAATGTAAGAACTGTTGTTTGGATTCTCTCAGAAATATCAAAAAAGGGACAATTAAAATGTATTAACCAAAAGAAAAAAGGAAAACCAATCAGTTATGTGTGTGGCAACAGCATTCCCATCACCACAGCAGGTTGTTTAACCTTCCTGTGAATTTAGAAGACACACATGTGTTAGGCAACTTAAAGCCTAAGCTTGGTGAGAATGCTTTGTGAACTCTTTCTCAATAGATTCCTGGGGACCACTGGGAAAGGTGATGCTGGCCTCCAGAGACTTTCAAAGCAGCCATGTGTGCTCCTCTCTACTAACAGCGTAGATGGCCATTGAGGTTGTACTCATGATACCCCTAAATTCACTGAAGATTTAGTACTTTTTGCAGCCTCGTCTTCTATACTGTGGGGAAATGAAAGAATAGAACTGTATTTCTATTGTCAGCAAATTGGTAGGGGGAAGAAACAGCAGCCAAGAGGAGACAATTGGTGAATAGCAGTTTCCAAATGGTGGGCTCCAGAGCACAGTGGTAGCTTGTAATGAACACATTCAGTAGACATTTTAAGCTTTTACATTTGGGTGTATTTGATTTGGTCTTAATATTTATAGATGATATTAATGGTAGTAATTAGTCTTTTCCCACTACTCAAGTCCTTAGAGCTGTCTCCATTCTGTGTGCTCATTCACACTAAGCCCAATTCAGAAAAAAACCGAACTTTTAAAAATGCTTCTTACATGTCACTCACATATCCATTTATTCATCTATCCAAGACATATTTCTTATGCAGCCACTATGAAGTTGGCATTGGAAGTAAAGTGGTGGATGAGGTATGGATTAGATTTGATTGAGCTCATGGAATTTAGAGCACCATGGAGAAATAGATTAAAAAATAGTTGAATAATTACTTATAATTATATTTAGAACTTTGAAAAATAACTTTAGGTACTATGGGAGCACATGACTTATCATCTAGACTGTAATTACCTTGAAGTCAAAGACCACATCTTACACTTCTTTTGGATATTTCTGTAGCTCCTAACATAGATCAGAATACAGAGTATAAGATGCTCAATAAATATTTGATTGATTTTATATTTGAGGCTGAAATGATTGATGTCAAATCAAGTACTTTTATTTTCTTCCACACTGAGCAAATGTCAAGACTGCACTGTAATTTTAATCTGTACTTTGTGCCTGAAGTCTTCATTTGCAAAGCTCACTGAAGTTGTGGCCCTTTCCCTACACTTGTGCTCTGGACAGAGACTATGTTTAAATAAGAGCAGCAGAATTTTTTTTTTCAGTGTGTATCTTTATTTTATTTATTTTTTCTTTTTTTTCTCTTTTTTTGGTATTGTACTTTGAGTTCTAGCGTACATGTGCACAATGTGCAGGTTTGTTACATATGTATACATGTGCCATGTTGGTGTGCTGCACCCATTAACTCGTCATTTACATTAGGTATATCTCCTATTGCTATTCCTTCCCGCTCCCTCCACCCCACGACAGGCCCTGGTGTGTGATGTTCCCCTTCCTGTGTCCAAGTGATCTCATTGTTCAATTCCCACCTATGAGTGAGAACATGTGATGTTTGGTTTTCTGTTCTTGTGATAGTTTGCTCAGAATGATGGCTTCCAGCTTCATCCATGTCCCTACAAAGGACATGAACTCATTCTTTTTTATGGTGAGCAGCTGCATTTTTGATATCTGAATCTTGGTTTATTGGTTACTGGGACTCAGTTCATAGCCCTGTTGTTCACTGGGCCTCTGTAGAGTCTGAAAGCATTTCTTTGACTTGTCCTTGGTCTGGTTGCCCCATTTCTTCCTGCAGATGGTCACTGCTCAAGCATCCTGTCACAAATCTCACACAGTGGCCCAGGGTGCTCAAGGCTGGCCTCACAGTGTGGCCTTGATCGACATTTCAGTGGGTTAGTAGGTAATGCCATTGGAATTCAAGGAGTTTGTGTATTATGCCCCAGCAGTATGCTTGCTGATTAGGCACCAGCTTCAATCCAGTTGGTCCCTGTACTTCAACAACAGCACATAGCAAATCAAATCAGGCCAAAGTTTTTTTCAAAGGATAGTCTAGAAAACTTTATTTTTAAAGCAAATAGCTGCCCACATACTATAATTTGATAATAAATTTGAACACTAAAATATCACTTGGTTTCACTGGAGTAGTTGATATATTAACTCAGTAATCTTCAAAACTATCCTTAGTCCATACATAGTAGTGGTCTGTTGTTATATATGAGGACCCTTGAGTGCATATTCCAAAGGGCCATAAGTGTAAAGACTGGTTTTTGTATGGCCTCATAGCACATGCTTTTATTATATGAGATTGTCCCCTTAAATTTTTATGCCTATGTCTTTTTCTGCTACTAGATAACAAGCCGAGTGAGATAAAATTAATCTGTGTGTCTTTAGTGCGTATTTCTATGTTCTAGGACTTAGAATAAGTTCTGTTGAATGAATAAATGAATATATGACAACTGCTGAATATATAATGCAATTTAAGATGGGATTTTCTCAGCAGACTCAAAGAAAACTTTGACAATGGATCCTGAGTTCTTCCACTGAGTATGAAAATGAAGAAGAAGCAAAAAAAAGGATTAGAGCTATAGCCTTACCAAGTACAACTTCATTCCATGGGTAGAAAAAAATAGGTCATATGTTTTACTTACTACATTGATAGAGAAAACCTTACCCTCCAAAGTAGAATGTACAATCTTAGAAAATGCTTCCAGGCAGCCAAACTGGATCAATGGTTAAAAGATTATTAGATAACAATATATTTTAACCTGTGGATTTTCAGATAACTGGCTTATTTAAAATGTCTTTGGTTGATTCTCTCACGTTTTGTAGGTAAAGAATCATACTAAATGAAAATAATAATGATTCTGTCTCCCCCTCTTTTAAACTTATAATTTATTTTACCTTATTGGTTTTGTTCAGACTTTCAGAACAGTGATAAATAATTGTGCCTTCAGGCACATTTGTCAATAGAAACACTTCTGGTTTTTTGATGGTAAGTATGAAATTGATTGTTGGTCATGGCTTTTTTCTTTCATTAAAAAAGAAAGTAAAAAGACACCATGATCATGACTTAATACTTATTAGTTAGATAAGTTTGTAGATTTCTTCTATCTGCTTTATCAGATTTCTATACAAAGATTATTGTAAATTGGTAAGATTAAATGGCATAAGTGGCATTTCATCTTTTTTGTATGCTTTTTGTTTGTTTGTTTGTTCGAGACGTAGTCTAGCTCTGTCGCCCAGGCTGGAGTGCAGTGGCTGGAGTGCAGTGGTTGGAGTGCAGTGGCGTGATCTTGGCTCACTGCAAGCTCCGCCTCCCGGGTTCACGCCATTCTCCAGCCTCAGCCTCCTGAGTAGCTGGGACTACAGGCGCCTGCCACCATACCCAGCTAAATTTTTTGTGTTTTTAGTAGAGACGGGGTTTCACTGTGTTAGCCAGGATGTTCTCGATTTCCTGACCTAGTGATCCGCCTGCCTCAGCCTTCCAAAGTGCTAGGATTACAGGCATGAGCCACTGCGCCTGGCCCTTTTTTCTATACTTTTTAAGAACGTAAATAGCAAAGTAATTATCTGTTACTTGAAAGACCAGAAATTATTTGTCTATCTATTGTGCAGGTTATGCATTATTCTTTGAAAAATTTCTTTGACAATTTTCCCCAATTTATTCCATGATTATAGATCTACTTTTTTTCAAATTAAAAAAATTATCTTCATTGTTGTAGTTTGATCTTTTTTTCTAATTTCAGAGGGGTCTGTGTTTTTTCTCTTATGTCTTTCTTAAGTTATATTTGTCTAAATTGTTTATTCTATTGTTCTTTTTAAATAAACAGCTTTTGAATTTGTTTATAAACTCTAATTTACCTCTATTTCAGTATTTCCTAATTTATTGATTTCTACTTTATTAACAATTTCTGCTTGTTTTCCTGACGTTTGTTCTGTTTTACTCTAATTTGTAGAGCAAAATGTTTTGTTAATTTATTTTAATTTCTAGAAATTAATAATAAAATCACTTAAAGTAAATTTCTTTGATTATACAGCTTGGCCATATTTACTAACTTTTTACATGTTGTATCCTTATTTTTGGTGTTTTCTAAATGATCTGTAATTATAGTTTTGGGTTCTTATTCTAACCAAGTTTATTTAAAGGTAATTTTCCTCTTCTAATTTCCAAACAGTACTTAAAAAAAAAAGTATTGTAATTCTGCTTTGTGGTGAGAAAAATGTACCTTATATAATTCTCACTCTTTGAATTAAATGAGTTTTTTTTTCTTTTTTGTAGATGATTATACCATCTGGTGGTGGAAATGGTAAATGGGCATAGTTACTACTTTCTTCACAGAGTAGAATACAGAAGGTAGAAAGGAAACCCTACCTTGTTCTTCAGTTGTAACTTCTTGGATCTTTGAATCCGAGGACACATGGAGAGAAACGGCGAAGATCTTATCTTTTGGTTTTTGGTGATTTCTGTTTCATGATATAAGCTGGAATGTGCTGTGAGTAGCCTATGTAGGTTTATCTTAAACTAGTTTATTCTTCCTTGTGATCATCTATTTTTAATTGGTGTAGATTTGCTGGGTTTTTATCTTTCTTATCGTTAACAAATTTTTGTTCTAATTTTGGTGTGATATTTGTGCTGATTTGTTGGGGATTACCAACTAGAGGTCAGTATGAATCAAAACGATCTGTTTTTTAAATGATTTTGGTCTTTTCGAAATTAGTATTAATATACTGTTTGATTAATCTTGAAATATATAGAAAAGCAAAGATAAATAAATTAACATCGCCCATAATGGAAACACCGTTAGATAACCAAAGTGCTAAAAGTTTTGGTCAATAGTGTTCCAATTTTTTTCTGTTAAGTTTTTAAAAAGTTGAGCATACATTAAGCTTTCCACTTCTTGTTTAAATCATTAAAGGAAGTTCATGTAAAGTAAAAATACTTACAACTTAGAAAGGGTGGATCTGAATCTTTATCTACTTTTCATAGGAAGGCAAAATTACTTCCCATAGCAAATCCTGAGCCATTCACAGGGAACAGTGAGCACATGGAAGGAAAGCAGGAACAGTGAGTAGGTGAAGGCACACAATCTATCTCTAATAGTCTGATCTGTTCCAGAGGAACAGAACCAATAGGACGGACACACACACACAAACACACATACCTCATATATATATATATATATGTATCACACACACACACACACACACACACACACACACACAATTTATTATAAGGCATAGGCTAAGAAGTCCCATGATATCTGCCATCTGCAAATTGGAGACCCAGGAGAGCTGGTAGTGTAGTTCCAGTCCGAATCCTGAGAACCAGAAGAATTGATGGCATAAGTCCCAGTCTGAGTACAGGAGAGGGTCAATGTTCAGCTCTAAAACAGTCAGAGACAGTGAATTCTCATTTATTCTTTTTTTTTGGTCTATTCAGCCTTTCAAAGGCTTGGATAACGCCCGACCACATTGGGGAGGAGAATCTACTGATTCAAATGTTAATCTCATCTGGAAACATGCTCACAGACACAACCAGAATACTGTTTAAAATATCAGGGCATCTTGTGGCCCAGTTAAGTTGACACATGTAGTTAACTATCACAGTATCAAAATTAAAACTCAGTAATAAGGCTAAAGGCAAGCTGGTATATATATATATAGAATATTGCGTAGAAGATGAAGTCAGGGATCATGCCTATCAGATTTCTATTGCTGATTACATAGTAAAGATGAATAAAATGCCTAATATGAATCAATTCCTGGTTATTCTCAACAAGTAAAGAAAATACTTTTTGGGAGAAATGTATTTTGAGCAATTTGAAGAAAGAATGCAGTAGTCTGCTGAAGGAGTGATCTGAATATACTTTGCATAATTATCTTGGAACACTGTAGAGATAAGAGGAGAAATGAATGGTCAAGAGTAGGTGCCTAAGAGGCAAAAGGACTATTAGAATGCAGGTGGCAGACAAAAAAATAAAATTTGGCTGGACCAACCGAAAGGCAAACATTTATAAGATGGGGACTCTTGAGGGCAGGGAAAAATATGCTGTAATTTAGAGAAGACTAAAACATTGTTACTTAAAAAATTTCCCATGAAGATGGATAGAATGATAAGAATTAATGTTGGATAGAAAGAAGGATTGTTGGGAGAGGTTACACTATTGGCCAAAGTTTACAATATTATACAACATCAATTTTGCACCAATGTTCTAGCCAAATGCTAAGGAAATACCCATGAGAGAATCTACTGTAGAACCAGTAAACAGCTGATTTCTGAAAAAACACATTATGAAGATATTTTATATTCATAGACATCACAAGTAGCCTCTGTGGTCGGGAGAGCGCTTTAAACAGTAATGTGAAACCACTTGGATCTGCGAATTGCTTACTTATCCAATTGTCTTTTTTGACCTATGCAGTGGCAGGGAATGAAGAGAAGTCAGTAATAATTGCATGATTGCAGACCTAGCTACCAAGACCCAAGTTTAAGTCCTTCCTATGCCCCTAATTTGCTGGCTGACTTTCATCACATTAACTTCATATCTCTTTTAGCACAAATTTCCACAGAAATGAAACAAGAGATTTGAATTCTTAGATCTTACTGTTCCCTTTAAGTGTTGATGTTCTATAATTCTGCAATTCGAATTCCTGTCAATGCTAAGTGTTTGGTGATAATTTCAGCTTTTTAAATTTTAGTTTGAAACAAACAAATAAATAAATAAATAAATAAATAGTTTTACTTCCAGGTAGAAATATGTACAAACTATTCCTAAAATATTATAATGATGGACAATGTTTATTACTTATAATATGCTAGGCACTTTACATTAATTTTCTAATGCAAAGAGGCATATACAGTACAGTGTAGAGTGAGACCTGTAAGGCTTGAAATCCCCTTCCACCACTTTTGGGAAGATGGTTTTAGCCAGGTGCTTCTGATACTTTAATATTCGTAGGAATCTGCTAATTTTATTAAAAAGCAGATTCCAATTTAGCAATCTGAGGTGGGCCTTAAGATTATGCATTTCTCACAAACTCCCAAGTGATGCAGATGCTTCTGGTCCTTGAACCACACTTCTGTGCCTCACTTTCCTCTCCTACAAAACAAGGATAACAATTGTATCTAGCTCTTACAGTTGCTCTAGGGATTAAGTGAATTATACAGTTGACCCTTGAACAACATGGGTTTGAACTGTGCGGGTCTAGTTATACCTGGATTGTTTTCAATAAGTACAGTTGGCCTTTCGTATCTGTGGGTTCTGCATTCACAAATAACTTGTTCAAGGACAAATAATTAGTTATTAGTGCAGGGCTTTGACTTTCAATGGCATTTTTCGTGATTTCCGCAGGAAGCAGCTCCACGAACTTTTTTGTTCATTATTTTTTTTTCTTTTTGGAAATGGCTCCCAAGTCCCAAATTTTTAACCACTATGCCCCACTGCCTAGCAAAAGAGTCACCACAAGTTTTACTTAATAATGTTTTTCTGTGTCCATTGATTGTCAGGAATTTCTTCCTGAGTGTTCAAAAGCGTGCTTCATGTGCCACTTTAGTGATGTCTTCAGGGCATACAGTGGTCCTCTGTTCTCTGCGGTTTCTGTCTTCTTATGTTTTCTTCTGTTTAAGACATTTCCTTCTTTATCCTTTCTCAGCATATAATCAGCATTTTGTATCCAAAAGTTCCACCTCCACAGTCAAAAAACTGTTGATAAAAATGAATAACATAACAATAAAAATAATACAAATTAAAAGCAATACAGTATTACAGTATTTACAGTATTACAATAAACAATACAGTATTTACATAGCATTTACATTGACTTCCTGCAAAGAGTGCATGTGCTATAAAATTTTCCATGAGTGGTGTTAGGCTGTGCTTTCTGCTTTCCTGTTGCCCTTTATAACCACTGAGTGTGTCGTGGTGGGGCCTCGTCAGGATTGACTGTCTCATGACTGACTGACTTCTTAGTGTGAGGAATAAACTTACAATCTAGGTTTTCGACAAAATTTTATTAAAGTGAGTGATTTGTATACTTATTGTCTGGTGAGTACTCTTTGAATTCAAAAGCGCTTGAAAGGAATGGGATGACAGTCAATAAACCTAAGATGCTAATGGATATGTGAGTCAACCCTGGCTCAAATTTTTGCTCTTTTATTGAAAAAGCAATGACCCAAGTCATTTTTATAGGCACTAATGTTCTTTGTGTACCAGAAAATAAGTGAATTAATGTTTCCCATTCCTAAAAACATTAACTATTTACATTTCAAATTGAATTTGGGGTTGAAAAGCAAATAGAAAATATTGGATTAAAATATTAAGTTGTAAAAAACACAACTCTCAGAGGTTGTTCCCACAGATAATTTGATATGGTTAATTGTTTTTCATCTCTAGTACACCAGAACTATCGCTCCTTTCATCTAGAAAGTTGGTTTAATTAGTTTTGTTCTCCAGATTTTTACCTGAGTAGTTATCAATGGCTGGCAATTAATATATTATAGAAGTTTAGAAATTATATTTGGAGAGCAATAACTTAAACACGCATAATTTTAGGACTTATTTAAACTGGTTAGCAGAAGAGAAATCGGATCTCCCAAAATAGCAACACTGGGCAGGCTGTGCCAGTAAATTAAGGGGAAGTGATCAAATTTGAGAAGTGAGGACTCTTGCTATGAATCTTGGCATCTGACTTTATTACGGGTTTCATTTTCTCATAAGTTATTAAAAAGCCATGTTAAGAACGAATGCTGTTATTTGAATCTTTGGACTGTAAGGGATAGTTTTTCCTAGTTTCTGCTCCTGGCACAGGACAGTTGTATACACTTGCTTATTTATTCATGTATTCATCAATTCCATACGTATGTGTTGAGATAGTACTGTGAATCAGTCTTGCTGATGGATTGAATGTAGAGAGTCTGAGAAAGGGAAAACATCGAACACTAACCTTAGGTGTCTGGCTGGATTAATGGGTTAGAAATGGGGTAGTTGCTCACTTACTGAGAGACAAAGGAAGGAGACATTTTAGAGGCTGCAGAGTAGGAATCAAGAGTTGGGTTTGGAGCCTACTAAGAGGTGTCCTGTAAGTGACTGGACGTGCATATCTAATGTTTAAGTGAGTGATCAGGGTTGCTACTTCAGGAGTCATCATCGTACAGACAGAGTATTAAGCTATTGGACTAGATTAGGGCACCTGGGGAATAGGTGCCCTAACCTTAACACAACTTTGTGTTAAGAAGAGAAGGAGCATCCTGCAAAGAGATTGGAAAGGGAGCAGCCTGCAATGTAGGCTGTAAAACAATAAGGTGCAACGCCCTCGGAACCAAGGGAAAAAACGTTTTAAGGATATGATTAACTCTACTCAGTACTGCTGAGGGTTGGAATAGTGTGGGGACCAAGCATTGATGACTGGAGCTGACGATGTGAGTGAGCTTAGTGAAATCTTGAATCAATATCCTGACTAGAACGGTTGAGAATAGGAACCCAGCTATCACAGGCATCCTCTCTGAGGAGTTTTGCTACAAAGAAGAGTAGAAAAATGGGCCAGGTGCTAGAAGGAAATCAAGCAGGGTATTTTAAATATGGGAGCAATTTGTATATCAGTGTGAAAACTTGTGTTGCAATTAAGAGAGGGGATAATTGTAGGACCAAAGTCTGAGTGAAGATAATGGGATGGAATCTAGATAATAAAAGGAGGGGTTGGCTTTAGATAGGAGCAGGGACAGTTCACCCATTGCAACAGGAGAGAAGGTACAGATGTAGGTAGTTTGATAAACTTATAGTAGGTAGGATATGGGAATTATCTCCTAAATACTTCGATTGGATTAGGAAAATAAGAGGCAAATATTCCAGCTGAGAGTAAGAATAGAGCCAATGCAGAGGTTTAGGGACAGGAAAAAAAAAAAAGATGTAAAAGAGGTGTCTGAAGAGTGGAAAAGCCAGAAGAATATAGAGTATTGCTGGGCAATATTAACGTTTTTGAAGCTTGAGGTCATATTTGAAAGAAGAGTCAGCATGGTTGTGTTTTTGTCTAGCCACATTTGGCTGCTCAGCTGCAGATATAGGGAGAGATTTAGGTTTTATCAGGTTGGCGTTTTGTCAGACAGGTACAAAGGAAGCAAGCTAGTTGAGGATCTGTAGAAGGAGTGGTTAAATGATGGATCCTGGAATCTACATTTGGTGAGAAGAAAAGGAGGGAATGGAGAAAAGTAGGTGGTAGGATTAATAGACTGAATATCCCAGTAGGGCCCAAAGAGTTTTGGAGTAAGTATGTGGGAGAAAGTGAACTGGGAAGATTGCAAGTTAGAGATTAGAGAATGGCTTCAAATTGAGATTGCAGATCTCAATCAATAATAAGATCTAGGATATAGTCACTTAAGTGGGTACTGGAGGTAGAGATGAAGACAAAGTCAACAAAAATGAGATAATCAAGAAACTGACATGCTATATTATTAAATGGATTAGTTATTTGAATATTAGAATCACCAATACCTCATAGGAAAGCGATGGAAAGAAAGACAATCCAGTGTTATAACTTTTCAGGGAATGAGAGGTTATTACTAGAAGTGTGAAGTGATGACAGCTGGTAAATATACTTTTGTAGTCATGACTTTAAAGGGAAATCTGAAGGCATAGTTGTATATTTTAGTCTAGCAAGTTTAATTTCTTAGGTAGAAACCCAGAATAGGTAGATTGGTGGGTACTACCTGGGTTGGAGCATTGCCAAGTAGATGTGCTGGAACAAAAATGGAGAGAGAGTGAAAGGTGTTTCCAAGGAAGAAATTCTAATTAAGGATGAGTGGACTTCAGACTAGGTAAGAAGATAAGACATGAGAAAAGTGTTCAAGAGGAAATGTTCAGTGTCAGTTACCTTTCAGTTGATTGGAAGTCTCCATAACTGAAAGTGGAGAATTTTGAGAGATTATGTACAGAGTAAATGAGCTCAAAGATTAGAACATGGTGTTCAGAGAGGGGGAAGCTGGAGGCTGAGATTCTGAAGTTAGTACAGTTAATGGTGATGACAACAAGGAATAGGAGATTGAACTGGAATGGAAGAAACAACTTTTGGACATGAGAATGTAGAGGAACCGAGACACCAGAGAGCTGATGTCATTAAACGTTTTGCCAGGAGTGGGGGTAGAAAGGAAGTTATAGAACAGGTGACAAAGTCATCAATGAGTGATGAAGAGTGACCAAGATTTGTAGATGCCAGTAGCAAGTAGAAAGAGTATGATGGCTTAAACTTCAAAGGATCTGGGCTTTTGAGCACAGGGAGAAGAAATGGTTTAGAAGGAGCAATGGGATCTAACTCCAGGCTTTGAGGTACCAAGGGGAAGGAGAAGAAATCTTCCCTCAGTAAGACTGCAAGAGAAGCTGTGCCACTAGTGGGGAGCCAGGTGAAGGGAGTGCTCAAAGACGGGTTGTATTCTTTTTCCGGGGAGGTATAACAAAGTATTACAAACTGGGTGGCTTAAAACAACAGAAATTTATTGTCTTCCAGTTCTGAAGGCCAGAAGTCCAAAGTCAAGATGCCAGCAGGGCTGGGCTTCCCTGAGGTACTAGGGAGAGGTCTGTTCCAGGCCTTTCTCCTAACTTCTGGTAGTTCCTTGGCTTGCCACAGCGTAACTCCAATCTTCATTTGGTGTTTTTGTGTGTATGTGTGTGTGTGTCTTTGTCCAAACTTGCCTGTTTGAGAAGGACACTAGTTCTATTGGATCAGGGGGCCATCCTACTGCAGTATGACCTTATCCTAACTAATTACATCTGCAACAGCCCTATTTCTCAATAAGGTCACACTCTAAAGTACTGGGAGTTAGGTTGTCAACATATGAACGTAGAGAGGGATGCAGTTCAACTCATAACAAGAGTGTTTGCTGATGGCAGACAAGAGGAAACACTGGAGGGGTTTGGGAGGTACAGGATGATTAAGAAAGTGGGTCAGAGTAGGAAATGTACAGAGTACTAGGGATGGAGCTCAGGTTTCTGGTTAATAGACAACAGGGATGTCAGGTCTGGTGGCTTTACATTTGATAGCCAGACAGGGGGATATGGGGACACTAGACAGACATTCTCTCCTGCAGCTCTCAGCAGGATGGTGGCCAAGGGGAAAGTAAAAGAGCCTCAGTGTGCTGGTCTCAGGAACAAAAGGAAATCTGAGGACTTCTTTTCTCTAGTTCTGAGGTGGTGTAGTGGCTTTGGGGAGCATCTGTCTCACTTGAAGCATGAAACTGGGAATGTGTCTCCTTTGAAGGGTTTGTGTTGTGGCAGCTGAGACATGAGATGTGGAGAAGAGCCTTTACCATCTGATGGTTTGGTGTTGTACTTATTCATCAAGCAACCCGTGGAAGCTACAAGTGTCATGTCAGCTACAGAGCAGAGCAAAATGTTTGGTATTATAAGAAACAGTTTTTACCATGTTTCAGCAATAGTGAAACCAAAATTGCAAGGAAGCATGTTATTTTAACAGGGAACAATTTTATTGGGTATGAGTACATGGGATTCTTTGACATATTCATTACAATATGCTGCTGCTGCTAAGCGAGTTTTTAAAAATCTTTAAGACCAGCATGGAGGGACCTCTATCTGTCAGAAAAGTCTTCACAAAACTGGTCAGATGGAAGAAGTTTGGTTTGGGTGCCCACCTATTTTTCCCTTCTTTATTCTTGTTCCACCTGCTGACACCCTTTTCCCTCCACTCTCCAGAGACTCCTTACTTGCCTGATATTTTGCTTTTATTCTCCTTTTCCTTCTTCTTTATGTCATTTACTCCCTAGTGTAACAAACATGTTGCTTTCTTCAGCCTATTTGCATTGAAAGAAAATGCTGCCTAGTGCAATTAAGACAGCTTCCTCATCTGGGGGTGGAGATCCTGACATTGTATCTGCTTTATCGTTTTGTACCCATGTGATCCCCTATCTTCAAATATAAATAGGACTAATAACATCTACCCCCACAGTTATGATGATCAGTAAACTAAAAGGGGCTAAGGAAATCAGTGGCTGGCATTTTGTGTCTTTAAATTATTTCTTTCTCTGTGCCATAAGTTATTCAGTTTTGGAACCGGAATTCTTGTTAAACCAGAGGGAACAAATTTCATAACAATTGATAATGACGGACCAGGGGATAAGTGAGGTGGTGGGAACATTTTTCAGTACATATCAATCCACATCAAGGCCAAAAGCTCAGATTTAAAATTTGGCATTGGTTTGTAAGCCAGAATACATTGCTATTATGCCACAGGAAAAAAAAATCTCAAATGTCCACTGATTCTTTTTTTTTTTTTTTTTTTTGAGACAGAGTCTTGCTCTGTCACCCAGGTTGGAGTGCAGTGGCATGATCTCGGCTTACTACAACCTCCGCTTCCTGGGCTCAAGTGATTCTCCAGCCTCAGCCTCCTGAGTATCTGGGACTACAGGCATGCACTACCACGCCCGGCTAAATAGTTTTTTTGTATTTTTAGTAGAGATGGGGTTTCACCATGTTGGCCAGACTGGTGTGAGCCTCTACGCCAGGCCAAATGTCTGCTGATTCTGACCGCTTCCAACCTATGTGACCTCTCCTTTAGCAGGTCCAAATTATTCAAGTTTCTACTATATTCAGGTCTTTGAGTGTGGCTGAACTATTAGTAAAGGTAATTCAGGAATATACAGCAATTTCTTTTCATCAGTAAGAGCCTAAGGAATTCAGTTGGAATGTGAGCTTCAGTATAAGACAGGAAATGGAAAATCAGATTCTTAGTGAATTTTAATCCAAGGTAATTAGTCATTCTCTCATCTAGGCCTGCACTCAAATCTCCTGAATGATGTAGACTTGTGATTGTTCCTATGGCAGCAATCTCAAACTTTACTGTACTTAAGAGTCTCTAGGGAACCCTCTAAAGAGGCCCTTCTCTCAGAGATTCTAAATGACTAGGTGTTAGGTAAGGCCCAGCCCCTGTATTTCTGCAGAGCTCTTATGGTGACTCTGATCAGAGGATCCATAGATGACACTTTGAGAAACACTAACCAATTGATATAAGCTTGTCATTGGAAAAATGCAGTTGCTTTAAGTCAGGGATCAATTTCTTTCCCCTGTCCTTTGTTTTTGACTTTCTGTATTTAACACTGTGTGATGCGCATGGAAGGGAGCTTAATATATTTTAGCGGGCAAAATAACTACAGGGAATTTATCTGTAAAATATTGAATTATCACGTCAAGGAAAGGGTTAGCTGAAGTTATTTCTAATATTGACCTTTATTAGAAGATGTTGACTACCTTTTTTCCATTTTATTTCCCTCAGCTTCTTGAATCACAATTATCCATTTTCTTTGTAATAGAATGGTCAGTAAAGGAAATTAAGTGCATCACTCCTATAGCTGTACTTTCCACGAAATTCAATTTTGCTGACCCAACTTCTTCTCTTTAATTTCAGATCTCTTGGAGGCATGAAATCAAGAATTAGGTTTATAAGGCTAGAAAATTTATCACATGCCACCTAGTATGTTCCTTGCCTTTAGCAAGATGGCATCTAAGTCAATCTATTGCAAAAATTGTACTTCTGAGGTGACCAGAGGTACCTGTGCCTCTGCTGTGAGGGGGTCCCCACCTGCACCCATGTTCCCTTGCTTTTGCATCCTAGATTATAAAGGTAATTTCTCTAGGTGTTTGCTACTGATTTGTGAAGGATTGTTAAGGCAAAAAGAGGCACCAGGTTTTCTAACTAGTGTTGGGAAATTTTGACATGCTTCACAGACACAGTCCTCAGGAATAATAAAATAATCCTTGGGAGAAAGAAACATGAATGCTTGTTCTTTAAGTAGAAAAACTGAGACCCAAAGTATGGATTAGAAGCTGCACGAGTAATGCTCTCTTTACCTGCGCAGTGCTGTTACACTGCCACAGGCAATGTTCTATAACCCCTATGCTACCACCAAATCAAACCAATGGCAGTAATAAAGGATTCAAATAGCAAGGGTTAATGATATTCAGATATAATCTTCAACTTTCATTTTAACAAAGACCTTCTTTAAACTGTCTTGCTTAATTTAAATTCTTTCATATTATCTTCTCAAACAGGTGTTAATAGGAACAATGGGCACAAAAGGGCAAGAATGGGGTCAAGACAAAGGCCAAGAGCCCAGCTAACTAACCTGAATGAACATCTGCAAAATTTGGTTGCAGCAGTTTTATGTTAGGATGTAATGATCATTCACTCTCTCTGTCAGGCCACTGCAGGTCCCTCATAGTGTGTCCTGTATGTGGTGGGTGTTCAGTAAGTGCTTATAACCCATTCATCTCCATTCAGTTAGATGAGAATCATTTGACTTGGATTTTTCCAGTTCTGTGATTAGAATCACAGGATTTTCGGTGTGTTTGTAAGAGATGAAAAGAGCTCATTTGGATTAGAAATGATACAAAGACCATACATTTCCTGTCATTGAGCTTAAGCATACCAAAAAAAAAAAAAAAAAGGAAAAATGACCATACTTGCATTGGGGAGTAGAGTGAGATCTTGAGCCATGGCTGGGTGATGCTGAGCAGCTTATAGCATCTCACAGGAATGACTTCTATTGCGGTGGGACTCTTTCTCCACTGGGGCCCTCCAGAAATTGGGGACAGTCTCTTTTGAGATGCAGGAGTGAGTGAGTCCTGGTATTTCTGGTTGATGTGGGAATTGAATCTGTCACTGTGTAGGTGGGTTTGGGGCAGGCAAGCTAATGCCTGGAATTTGCCTGAGTGGAACAAATAACACAGCACCACGTCTCAGCAGTCCCATCGCTTGTGGGCTACTTAGTGGCCAAACTCATGCTCAGAATCAATCAGTCAGCTTTGTTTGTCCACTCTGGGCTGACTGCCTCACAGACTTGCAGAAAATGTTGCACTGACAGAAAGTAAAATCACCCCAAGACTTTCATTCATGTCTTGTTTGCGTCTTAATGATAAATATTTATTATTCTGGTGAAAAGAATTTTCCTTGTGTGTCATATTCCATCTTCTGGGAAGAAAATATTAAGAAAAGAGGGCATTCATCATTCTAGAGTTTATTGGATCTTACTGTTTATTTATTCTTGAAAGGAAAACAATTCCCACATCAGGAAGTGGTGATGTGACAGAGCCAAGCCTGCAGATGTATGGTGGAGAAAACTCAAGGTGACAAAGACTTGGGCTGTTTCAATGGCGTAAATTTTCAGAAAATGACTTTGCTCTCACGTTGTTGGTACTGATACTTTGCTCCTTCCTTGTTCTAGTTTATGGCTGGCTGGGTTGTGAAACCCTGGGGAAGTCACCTCAGCTTTGAGCCTCAATTTCTCCATTGTAAAATGAGGAATTGGAGATGGGATCCTAGATGTGACTTTCATTTATAATGACTGTAATTATTATCTTTTAAAAACTGGAGGCTTTTTTGGTATATTATATTAACAAAGTGAAAATCCCATGAAACCCAGAATTTCTTAAAGTATAAGCTAAAATGTCAGCATTTATCATGCTGTGTGTGAGCAAATGAGAGGAATGCTGAGCATTGGGATGAACACTTCTCTCCTGGCAGGGATGGAGGGGCAGGGCTCTTGGCTGGGAGGTCTGATTCTCACTAACATGAACCTTTGGAATGTAGATCAGAGCTTTGCTCTTGGATGGGTGTGGAGAGAACCTAAAGTACATCACATTAATGCTTCTCTGCTAGAATCCCATGTCCTTCTGCTGTCCCTCCCAGCCTCTTCTCACTGCTTTCCTTCTCTCTCTCTCTCTATTTTCATACTGCTATAAAGATACTACCTGAGACTGGGTAATTTAGAAATAAAAGTGGTTTAACTGACTCACAGTTCTGCATGGCTGGGGAGGCCTCAGGAAACTTACAGTCATGGCGGAAGGTGAAGAAGAAGCAAGTACCTTCTTCGCAAGGTGGTAGGAAAGAGAGAAAAACCCAGGGGAAACTACGATTTATAAAATCATCAGTTACTTCATTCCTGAGTTACTTCACTTAGAATAATGGTCTCCAATTCCATCCAGCATGGATAGAATGGCATGGTGCAAATGCCATTATTTGTTCCTTATTATGCCTGAGTAGTATCCCATGGTATACATTAGGTTGGTGCAAAATGAATTGCAGTTTCTGCAATTACTTTTTTTAAAAAATAGCAAAAACTGAAATTAGTTTTGCACCAACCTGATATATACCACATTTTATTTATTTTATTTATTTTTTTCTTAATTTGTATTTTTTAAATTTAATCTAATTTACTTCTAAGTACTGGGATACATGTGCAGGATGTGTAGGTTTGTTTCATAGGTAAACATGTGCCATGGTGGTTTGCTGCACCTATCAACCCACCACCTAGGTATTAAGCCCTGCATGCATTAGCTATTTATCCTGATGCTTTCCCTACTCCACCCTGACAGGCTCCAGTGTGTGTTGTTCCCCTCACTGTGTCCATGTGTTCTCATTGTTCAGCTCCCACTTATAAGTGAGAACAAGCTATATCACATTTTCTTTATCTATTTGTTGATTGATGGGCATTTGGGATGATTCCATAATTTTGCAATTACAAATTGTGCTGCTATAAACATGCGTGTGCAAGTGTCTTTTGTATAATGCCCTTTTTTCCCACTGGGTAGATACCCAGTAGTGGGATTGCTGGATCAAATGGTAGATCTACTTTTAGTTCTTTTAGAATCTCCACACTGAAATGGAAAACCAAATACCGTATTTTCTCACTCATAAGTAGGAGCTAAGCTATGACGATGCAAAGGCATAAGAATAATACAATGGACTTTGGGGACTCGGGGGAAAGGGTGGGAAGAGGGTGAGGGATAAAAGACTATATATTTGGTACAGTGTACACTGCTTGGGTGAGTGGTGCACCCAAATCTCATAAATCACCACTAAAGAACCCATCCGTGTAATCAAACACCACTTGTTCCCCAAAAACCTATTGGAATAAAAAATAAAAATTAAAAAAAAGAAAAGGAAGAGAAATCATGTATGCACACACCCAAAGAAAGGGCTACATGAAGACACAGCAAGAAGGTAGCTGCGTGAAAGTTGAGGATAGAGACCTCGGGAGAAGTCTACCTTGCCAGCACCTTGATCTTGGACTTCCACCCTCCAGAACTGGAAAAATAAATTTATGTCATTAAAAAAAAAGACCTTATGAGAACTCACTCAGTATCACGAGAACAGTATAGGAGAAACCACCCCCATGATCCAATAGCCTAATGCTAAGTCCCTCCTTTGACACCTGGGGATTATGGGGCTTACAATTCGAGATGAGATTTGGGTGGGGACACAGCCAAACCATATCACTCTCTCTCCTTTCTTTCTTTCTCTCCCTCTTTCCCTTTCCTTTCTGTGTGTCCTGTGTGGGAAGTTTTTCTATCTCTGCCTTTTAATTTTCCTTCTTTGTTTCATCCTTTTCTCTCATGTTTCCCCCTTTCTGTTTGTCCCTTGTTCTTTAGACCAAACATATACATATTGTAGATCTTATTTTACTCAACCATTTTTAGCATTTGAGTTTTAGTCCCCCCCTCCACCCCAAACTTTCTTCTTAATTCTTGGTGAACACGGTCATGTTCTTTCTAAACCAGAGACAGAATTAACGTGATTTTACGTGGCCCCTGTTTCAAAATTTTCCGGTGGGAAAGTGGTTTCCAAAGTCAACAAGAAAGCAACCAAAACCAAAAAGCAAACAAAGAAACAACAACAAAAAAACCTCTCTCTTCACATAGAGGAAGACAGGAATCGACATTTAGGTGTTAGTATAATACCCAACACCTAATTGTCCACTCCTAGAAGAAGGGAATATAAATTATCTCACCAGCCGTAGCTTTTTAGAGGCAAGTAACACTCAGAGTTAGAAAGTTTTTTTTTTATTCTCCAGAGGACCATGAGGCTGGGGCTGGACATTCAGAACAAGAATCTTAGGCTCCGTCGAACGTTTGAGAAGCCTGAAGGTGGAGATTGTGGCAAGGGGAGCTTTCCAACCTGTTTTTTTTTTTTTTTTTTTTTTTTTTTTTCTGGAGTGCAGTGGTGTGATCTCAGCTCATTGCAAACTCTGCCTCCTGGGTTCAAGCGATTATCATGTCTCAGCCTCCTGAGTAGCTGGGACTACAGGTGTGCACCACCACACCCAGCTAATTTTTGTATTTTTAGTAGAGATGGGGGTTTTGCCATGTTGGCCAGGCTGGTCTTGAACTCCTGGCCTCAAGTGGTCCACCCACCTTGGCCTCCCAAAGTTCTGGGATTACAGGTGAGAGCCACCGTGCCTGGCCCCAGCCTGCTTTTAACTAGACAACTCCCTGCTTGGCTTTCTAGAATACTGGTCATCATATGGGCTTTCAGCTGATGAAATAGCTCCTCTGCTGATCTCATGTATCAGTTACATTTTACAGAGAAGGACATTTCCTAATTGACAGAAATCTCACGTTAAGAAATATTGTGGTGAATAACAGCAGGACCATCAATACCACAGCAATAGTAGTATATTGTTCATTTTGAGCTAGGGACTCTGGGCCAATTGAAAATACTGGAGTAACTGTATTCTGGTCTAGGTACACAGTATTTAGAGGCCATTGGGAACCTAAAGTGATTTCTTTATAGGAGGGCAGGCAGGATGCAAAGAGGCTGAAAAATCAAGTCACATGAGGGCTAGTTGAGGGGGAAGTTGATGTCTAATGTGAAAAAGAGAAAACCAAGGAGGAGACATGATTGCTATTTTTATAGCCATAGGGCAAACGTGAACAAGAAAGATAACATCTTTGGTATCCTTGAGGACAGAGACAAGTCCTGGGATGCAAGCATTGGGAAACAGATCTAGTCTAAGTGATTAGAAGGAGTGTCAAGTGACTGGAGTTATGTCACATTGATCTTGTGCAGAGTAGGTAGCACTGAGCAGCCTGGTAGAGCAAGTGCTCCAGAAAAAGAAATACAATGGGATTTCTGTATCAGCTCAGAGGTTGTACCTGATGATGGCTGAGGTCTTTAAGCTCTGAGATTCTAAGAGATAATGGCCTGGGGAATCATATTTTGCTTAGTTCAAAACATGCTTTGCATTTTGATTACAACTTTAAAACACAATAGCTTTAAGAAGCAATGGCTTCTAAGGTACATTTCTGCTGTAAAATTCAGATTGTCTATTACAAGATACTTTTATTGCAGAAAAATTCAGTATACTGAATTAACCCAATACAGCACACGAAGAGGCTTTTATGACACTACAATTCAGTGACTTAATGTGAAATTAAATTAAGATCATGTGACATTTAGTTGAGGTCTTTTTAAATACTCAAATGCTTTTAAATATTAAGTGTTGAGAGAATCAGAGCACCACATATAAAATTTAATACTCTATTCAGTGTTTACTTACAATTTGGAGTAAATCTATGACATCAAAATTTTTAAATAATAAAACAAAATTTTCAAGAGCTTGTATTTTCCACACTTCCCATTATTTAATCATCTTTGAAATTCTTTCCTGGTGCCAGCAAGATACTTGTATGTTAGGGTTTTCTAAAGTCCTTTGTAAGGTGAACTTTTTGTCCTCCATCCATTCCACAGGAATTTCTCAATTAGAAGTGAAAATAAAAATTTTAAGGGACATTCCAGTGTAACTGACACAGCAATGTTTTCTGTTCTGGAATTTCAATACGAAGCTATGAGACTGCTTTCAGGTTGAATACACACTCATTTGAGTAACTTCAAATCTCTTTATGCAGCATAAAAAAAAGTCCCGTCTTTCTTATCACCCTTTCTAACATGCAGTAGCAAAACCAAAATGATAAATCTTAGTTTCAGGCAGAAAGAGTTGTGATTTTGTTTCCCTTTCCCTTTAATTTGTAATTCTTATTTTGAGCAAGAAGGGGAAAAGGTGATTTAAAAATTTGAATAAGTTTTCTGCTGGGCCCTATGTGCGGTTTAATGCCTAGGAAAGTTTATTAAGTTTGAGGTTTGCCTTTTAAAAAAAAATTTATCTGGTAGGAAAGACTTTTGCCCTTACTTCTCCTTTGAGAGTATCTTTAATTAGGAAATACCCTCATTTGATGTCTGCCCAATCCAACTGCCACCGTTAGCTAATTTTAGTCTTTGCTAAAGTTAAGACAAACAATTTGGGGAATTCCATATGATGCAAGATTACAGCCTCTTAGAATTTTAAAGCTGGGTCAGACATTCTTTAAATTAGCTCGTGACTCTCATTTTATTGATTAGAACACTGAAGACTGAAATGCAGCAACTTGCCAAAGTTTAGGCATAAAGTTAAAAGGAATTGGGTCAAGAACTCAGATTTTCTTATTCCTTGTACAGAAAATGCTCATCTATGTCCTATGCCATAGATGCATGTGTGAATAAACATTTTCTTTAAAGGAATATTCTTCATAAATGAATTTTATTTTAAAATTTATCACAGAAAGTGACTTTTTTCCTTTTGGTATAAAATCCTATGGATTTTATTTCGTGTACAGATTTGTGTAATCCCTACCAGGATTGAGCACAGTTCTATCACTTTGAAAAAATTTCTCATGTCATTCTTTATGAATGTAAATTCATAAAAATACATATTTGTAAAACATAATATAAAATATAATGTAAATTCATATAAATATATATTTGTAATTTATTTAGGAATATAAATTCAAACCCTTTTCCCAACCCCTGGCAACCATTGACCTATATCACTATAGTTTTTTTTTTTTTTTTTAGGATGTCTTTTAAATGTATTCTTATATAGCATGCAATCTTTTGAGACTGACTTATTTCATAAGCATAATGCCTTTAAGATTAATCTGAGTTGTTGCATGTATCAACAATTTGTTCCTTTTTATTGCTACCAGTATTCCATTATTTGGATCTACCACGGTTTGTTTATCTACTAACCTAGTAAGGGACTGTTGAATTGGCTTCAGAGAACGGATAATTGAAAAGTTTTCCTGAGAACTAGGCAGATGGAAAAGTGTGAATCAGTGACAGGATGACCAATCATCCCAGTTTGACTGGGACTATACTGGTTTTAGTACTGAGAATTCTGTGTTCTAGGTAACTTCTCGGTCCTGTTGTTCACATGTGACTCGGGCTGATCTTAGATGGAATTGTAACCAAGTCAAAATTTGTCTGCTTTCCTGTTTCTACCTAAAGGTACATCTTTTTTTTTTCTTTTTCTCCCTAATCAAATCCAGCTTTTATCAGAGGACCTGATAAACCCATTCACATTAAGCTGCACATTTCAGATGTAGATTTCCAAGTTATCTTATAAAGGACAGTTACATTTTAAGCTGAGGAATGAGAACCTGTAACATAGAGACATGTAGCATTTTGCAACATATAAATACAGATGGGGAGGCTTTTTTTGAGCTTCTCATCACCCATAAAGTGATTATTCCCTTCAGAAGGAAAAGATGCTGAACAATCCAATATCTTGTTAGTGTCTCTTTGCAAAGAAGCAACTAGGGGCAGCTCATCTTCTACCTGTGAGTTCCCATGAGTTCAGCCTGTCCTAACCTAGGTTCAAGTGCTTAATGTGTACAAATGTCTGGGCATGTGAAGCACTATGAGTGAAGGCAAAGCCTTTAGTAGCCCTTCCAAGAGCCCCACTTCAGCTCCTGCTTTCATCTGCACAAATGGGCAAGCTGAAGAACAATCAACTCTGCATCTGAAGACTGGGCCAGGAGGTTAGGAATAGAAGATCATCTCCCAGGACAACACTCAGAAGTAGTCTGCTTAGGGATAGTAACTGAAATATTTAATATATATGCAGGTGGCTTCATGTTATAGTGGTTTAGATTCCCGACTCTGGAACCAAATGCTTCGGGTTTCAATCTAAGTCTAGGCTTTCTACCTGTTTCCTTGGCAAGTTACCTCACCTTTTATGACACAGTTTCTTCACTGGTAAAATGGGAATATCAATAATATGTATCTCATGGGACTTTTGTGAAGCTTAGATGGAATGATGACTGTCAAATGCATTGAAGTTAGTAATGAATGTTAGCTATTTTTATGATGAAATTAAGGTGAAGGTTATGGAGGACCTTGTAATAGTATAAGAACAGATATCTCCTATGCCATTAGAAAGCTTTCTCAGCTTAAGTGGGACCATAAACACTCATTATGTCCTATGTCTGATTTCTTTATGAATAAATGAGAAATTAGTTACAGAAAATAAATGCGGTGTTTATATATAAGGCAGATCTAGATAGTCACAATAGTCAGAGTTCAAGAGGAAACTGATGGAACCAGCCTCTTTTGTTCTTTTTACTAAGAAAGAAAAACTTTCTCAGAAGCTTCCCCAGTTGAACACTGGATTGCATGGCCACCTCTAGCAGAAAGAGAGGTTGGGAGGGTAAAGCATTCCCTGGCTAAGGCCAATTATTGTCCATTGCATAATGCTAGAAGAAAATGAATAACTGGGTAGGCAAGTGACAGAGTTCACTCACACATTAGAGTCCTTTTTATTTTTATTTTGTTACATTAGCTATCCCCAATGAATTTCTCCTTCTTGTAATGATAAAAACACATGATGCTTTTCAGATGCTCTGATACTGTCAGTTGCTTGGACTCTGGAAATCTTTCATGGTCCATGAATTGGGCTAGGAAAAAGGCTCTTCTGCTCCTGCCTTTCAGAAGAAGATGGAACCAAGGGGGCTGCAGGTATTACTAAATACCCTCACTTGCCATCACTGCATCTCAGGGACTTGGCCCAGGGCAGGCAGAATTGGTGCCCAAAGCCCAACAAGAAGGAGTCCTGTGCAAAGGGCTGTGGTTCCTATCCACGTTCCTAGAAAAACAGCATGTTTTTCTATGGCCAGGTCATGTGAGGCATATCCCAAACTCTGTTTCTGCTGCTTCTCCATGTTAGAGAGTTGTCTCGCTACACAGATAGCACTCTTGTGGGCCAAAGCCTATGTGACCAACTATAAAGACCTGTTCATTCTGTGATATCCAGAATTATCTAGTTTTCATAACTAAATTCATAATCAAAAGAGTCACCAAATGTTAAGAAGAAATACCTTAAGCATTTGCTCAAATGGATTCATGTATGTGTGAAGGATTGACAGTTCTAACCTCCTTATCAATATGGTTATATTCAAAAGCATGACTTCAGCTTACACATTCTAATAAGTGGAGGGACAGAAGAGATAAGAGAGCAGGTCTGAGGGTGTCAGGACCAAAGCCTCTTGGCTTGTAATGCAGCTGAAGACTAAATTTGAAGGAAGACTTTCTGTCTCCATTGTTCCTCCACACTACACTACCTAATCCTCAGACTCTTTCATCAGCCTTCCAATTTCCCTCTACATCACCCTTCAATTGGAATAGAATTTAGTCCTAGATTAAATGAGATATAGTATATCAAGTAGTCCAAATCCTTCATTTTACAGATGAGTAAAATGAAGCCCAGGCTGGTTCATTTACACTCCCAGGATACGTAACTTCATGGCAGAAGAAAGAACAAGGATCTTTTGAACCTAGTTGCTTTAAATAAATGTGACCTGAATTTCCTAACATCTCTGAATCACTGTCCATGTGACCACACATTCAGTTAGGCTCAAATAATACCAGGCAGGTAAAAATAGCAGTGTGGTTTGACTACTTCTCCATTTCCCTGGAGATAAGCTCACTATCACTCTTCTACTTTTGACAGCAGTGCAGTGGTTTTATATTCACTATATTATCAGACTTCAGGTTTTAATGTAATTATGACTTGGGGCTACTTTAGAGAAAATTATGGTAAAAGCATACATAAATGAGATCAGGGTGAGTCCAGAGAATGAGGAGAGAAGAGTGAGAGGCAGGAAATCCCCTGGAACTTTGCAGAGGTGCCAGGGAAGAAGTGAGAGCCATGTGGGATGTGATGCATTGGTGATGCCATGCCAAAGCCCTGGATTAGGACTCAGAAGACCTGATATACTTTGGGTGGTTTCATTTTTATGAACCTTGGTGAGTCTTTCCATATGGTTGGACCAGGTGGTTTTAACTGTTAATTGTGGCTTTTCTGACTAAAGGGCTTTGTCTGAGAAAGAAGCACTTTTGAAGTGAGCTTTGTCACGTGAAGCTGTGGCAAAGATGATGTCATACAACTTTAGTTCTGGTTACATTGATCATTCACCCCAGTCAGCTGACAGGCTGCGCAATGATTTTTGAACCTGCCATATAGCTCTCACCAGAATGTAGCAATCACAGGCACTGTGGACTGGGAGCAGTCCTTTCAGATGTGAATGAGAAGATGCTGGAGGGTCCCCAAAGACAGAATAGAAAAATTCTTTGCTGAATTCAACCTACACCAGCTATAGGGGTTGAAAAATACAATTTAAAAATTAGTATATTCTAAATTTAGACTCAGTTAAGGGCAGATGGTTCATAATGAGCACAAATGTCCAAGTTTTCCCATCAGATGGTCATCAGAAGGACACCATGGGCTACTCAATAGGTATTTAGTGACCGTGCAGAAAGGGCAGTCATTTTAGAGAACACAAAGAAGATAGGGCTCCAAGGTAGTTAAAGCAATGGGAATAAGGCCAGCTCCCATAAATCACTTTTCAGAAATATCTCTCCAATGGGGAATGGGGGTGGGGTCAAAACAAGATACAGTGATAGAAATGGTTGGTAGATTAAATTTTGTAACCTGAATTTTTAAAGATAGTAGGCATTTAAAATATTTCATCTCATTGTCAGCACAAGTTTCCAGAATTTTTGGCCAGAAAATACAATTGCTAAAAACATAAGATTATTTGTCCATGAAATTGATCATGTACTTAATAACTAGGCCTACGAGATATCAGAATGAGCCTATAATCTTTTGCCTCTTTGTTTTCCTTTGCTTGGCATTATGGTGAACTATATTTAGGAAGGCCAAACACGTTCTTCCTCAAACTTGGTTTCTCTTTGGCCAGACCCCATGTTCCCTTGTTCCTTCCGTTTCACTGGGGTGTGCTCAACGAAAAGTATTTCAATTTTAATTTTTATTAACCTCACAAATTATTTTCTGGTAAGATTAAAAAAGAAGACACATGAGCTGTGACACAGAAGAAATAGTGTTATTGGTGCTCAGTGGCTGAGGGTCAGATTTCAGTTCCTTATACTGGCTGTGTGACTTTGTACAAGTTCCTGAGTCTCTCTGGGTTTCAAATCCTCACAGAAAACGAGAATTGGAACGGGTGAACTTTAAGCCTCCGCGAACTCCAACATTTTATGTGTCTATGCATTCCAAAGTCCAATGTTAGTGATATTTAAACTAACCCCTGGTACAGATTAGTCACACAGATGCAGCCTCCATTAGTGTTATCAATACTCATAGCTGACACTGATTGATTGCTTCCTTGGTGCCAGCTCTTTCTGAAATCGCTTTCTGAAATCTTACTTATTTCTAAAATAGCTGTGTGTGACAGGTGTTATTATTGCTACTTTATAGATGATGAAACCGAGGCTAAGTGGGGCTAAGAAACAGTTACGTAAGTTGTGAGGCTGATTTTGAAATTCAGGCTGTCTGACTCCAAAGCTTATGCTTAATCCAGATACCCTGAACAGTACAAAGTTGACGAATTTATGAATCAATGAGGAATATCTCTCAGAAACACAATTTTAAGGTGCAGAATATAACCCTGCACTAAACTTATTTCAACCAGGTATTTTTGTTCCCTTAGATTATTTGTTTCTGGTTGAGAGAGCAGATGATTTATCTGGTCGTTCGAGGGGTCTGTATGAAAAAAATCATTTGTATCAACTTTGATAGTTGGTAAAGCCAGAGCATCTCAGTTTGGATGTCTGCTTCCCGAGGAAACTGCAATCTCTCACATCCCAGTTTGAGAAATACTAGTTCACAGGAGGTTTCTAGTGCCTCTTCAGAGAGATTCACACAGTTTTGGTGAATGTTGGGAGATAAAAACGATGTAAGGAACCATCACCATCCACACACACATGTCTAATTCTGTAGGGCAGGGTAGATGAAACCTGAGTTGGCTTGAAGGTTTATGATATCAGTTCTCTGATCTGGGATGGTGGTTACTACTTCACTTTTGAGGAGTTGGGTGAACTCAAGAAAAGCGTTTTCGTTTTGTTGTTTCATTTTTCAATTAGGTGAACTTTAAAAATGGAAGTTATTAGTTTTCTCCTCACTTTAAAATCCCCTGCCATAATCTGTCTTTTTTTCCTGTTTTGGTAAGCATTGCAGTTTGTGGTATATATATTTTTTGATCTGTAGGATTTCTTCACTATATCTGAGGGGCTGCTCTATCAAGCAAAGCTTCTATATATCCATGTATTGCCAAGTAAAATTGGACCTCAGATATTCTTTCATAACATTGCAAAGACTTTACAAAAATTAAGCACAAATTACCAATCACAGCCTCCTGGTTTATACATAATTACTCTCCTGTATTTTATCACTAGCCTGATTTTTATCATTCCCTCCCGTTACTATTATTATTTTATATAGTCAGTGTTCAAATTTTGGCACATATTTTTGTTCACTTAGATTATTTCCTCACCATTCTCTGCTCACCAATCTTTCTTGTATTTCAGATTTTTCTTTTGGATCATTTTCACTTCTTCCTGGAATATACTCTTTAATCAGTGACTCTTAGGTGAAAATATTCAGCTTTGTATTGAAAATTCTCAGTTTTTCTTGAAAATATCTTTATTCCACTGTCATTCTTGAAGGATGGCTTGGCTGGCTATGTATTACCAAGCTGAGTTATCTTCTCTCAGAAGAAAATATTCTTTCACAGTCTTCTGCTTTTTCATTATTGCTGTTGAGAAGTCAACTCTCAATTTAGTTCTTGTTTATTTGTAGGTAATTTTTCTTTGCTTTCTAACTACTTTAAACATCTTTCATTTCTCTTTCTTGTTCTGCAGTATCTAGATATTGGTTTCTTTTTATTTATTCTGGTTGGCATTGTAGTAGTTTTTTATTGCTGTGTATAAACTACCACAAACTTGCATCTTAAAACAGCATGTCTTTATTGGTTCACAGTTCTATAAATTTGGCAGGGTGGCATGACAGGATTCTCTGCTTGGGATACTACAAAGCTGAATTCAATATGTTAAACAGGTTGAGTTTTCATTTAGAGGCTCTGGGGAAAATTTGCTTCCAAACTCAGTCAGTTTGTTGGCAGAATTAAATTCCTTGTGGTTGTAGGAATGAGGTCTTCATTTATTTGCTGGCTGTCAGCCAGAGATGTTTGTAACTCCTAGAGGCCACCCATATTCCTTGCCTTGTGGCTCTCTAAGTTTTCCAGCCAGTAACAATCTGTCAACTTTCTTAAAGTTGATTGTGCCACATGATATAACCTAATCCTGGGGGTAAAATTGATTATATTAACAATCCTAGAGATTGGGCAAAACATGTACACCAGGTGGCAGGGAACTGTGAAGGATGTCTTGGAATTATGCCTAACAAAGGCATTTATTGAGATTCTTTAATTCAGAGACATCTTTCCATGATCACTTGTTAACTATTGCTTTATTTTAAATACTTCATGGTATTACAATGTGTGGATATGAGATATAGACAGATTGATATCTGTCAATATGTAACTTTATATGACATATAATTTGTCTGTAATTAAAGACACGAATTCACTCTTGATAGAAAATCCAATTTTTTTTGCTATTATCTGAACAATAAGCAATAAACATCCTTGTTTAGTTGCTTAAGTATTATCTCAATTTCTTATGATAAATTTCCAGAGTTGTTTCAAGTATATGCCCTTATTTTAAAACATACTGCTTATCTCCAAAAACATACTTTAATTAATTAATTAATTAATTAATCTATTTATTTATTTATTGTGGAGACAGAGTCTCGTTCTGTCACCCAAGCTGGAGTACAATGGCGCGATCTCTGCTCACTCCCACCTCCACCTCACAGGTTCAAGCTATTCTCCTGCCTCAGCTTCCCAAGCAGCTGGAGTTACAGGCACCTGCCATCACGCTCAGCTAATTTTTGTATTTTTAGTAGAGACGGGATATCATCATGCTGGCCAGGCTGGTCTCGAATCCCTAAACTCAGGTGATCCACCTGCCTTGGTCTTCTGAAGTACCGGGATTACAGGCGTGAGCCACCGCGCCCGGCCTCAAAAATATACTTTAAAATTGCCCCCAACTTCATAGGTCCATTTTCCCATGTGCTTTGTGATTTCTATAAAATTAGTGAGAAATATGACACTGATGTTTAAATTTATACTTTAATCCAATTAGTGATGTGACACTTTCATGTTGTATTGGTCGTTTGCATTTCTTCATTTGAAAATTTCCTCTTTGTGTAATTTTTGTTTGTTTGTTTTTTCTCTTATTTGAACGTGCCCTGTATGTATCAAAAATGCTAACATTTTTGTGGCCATTGTCATATATGTGAATATATTTTCTTCATTTTGCTGTGTGTAAACTTGGTGCATAGAGTTTTTTTTTTTTTTTCCCTTCAGAAGTTTTTACATTTTTGTGTAGTAAGAGTCTTTTCTCTTTTGGCTATTGAGATTTGTGTCATGGCTAGTAAGTCCTTTCCTATTCTCATATGTATATATGCATGTATATATGCATATATATGTATACATGTATATGTTACCTTACATTTTATTTGTAGTACTTTTTTTATACATTAACATTTTAAACCCATTAGAAGTCCATTTTACATGGTATCTAATTGTCATATAGTATTGTTCTTGATTCAAATAGAGATAGTGTTGACAGAGGGTCATTCAGCCATTATTGAATCATGGGCAAATAGGTTCCAGAGATTATAAAAGAGACAAGAGAGGCTTCTGTACCGAGGAGTTCCCAGTGGAGGAGAAGGGTTACACTTGGATAAACACATGAGGTTAAGTTAACTGAGCCTTTAAGATAGTCCTGGAAGTTAATTAATCAGTTTATTCACTTTTGTGATCATTCATTTGCTCAAATATTTATTGTGTAAATGAGTATCTACTCATATAGTACTATGCTAAGCCTGAGAATAAAAATTAAATAAAGTCTTTTTCCCCTCAAGTTGGTGTATGCCTAGTGAGGGAGATAAAAATAAATTATAAACTGTAGTTAAATGTAATTAATAAATGATTACATAGAAATTTGTCCAGGCTGCTATGGGGAGTCCAACAAAGCAGAAGTTATATTAGCTTGAGGAATATCACAGATGACCTTCTTGAAGAATGTGGTTTGAGCTGAGTGTTGAAGAGCAACTGGGTATAACTGTATAAAGAAGGAAGAATAAAACTCCAGGCAGAAGGGATTTCATGGGAGAAGGCAAGGAGGTGAGTCACACTGTGATACATGCAGGCCTCCGCAAGGTATTCTGTAGTGAGGGCTACATGTGGTGGATGTGGAATATAGCAGGCCCTCAGGCTACAAACAGATTGGGTCTTGAAGGCCCCTTTGGGTCAAGTGCAGAAGTCTGAATCTGGTCCTGCAAACTGGAGAGGTTTGCAGTCTGTAGAGTTTGGAGGCAAATCCTGAATTTGACACATACTAGCTTTGGGACACTAGACTAGTAAACTCTTCCAGTCTCTGTTGCCTTGTCAGTAAAATTAATGTGATAATATTTAACTTACAAGGTAGTCGTTGGGATCAGAGATAATGCACCTCTCTGGCCCACAGTAAGCCCTCAGCACATGGTAATTATTCATCCTGAGCTTAATCAGGCTGAAGCCTAATAAAAGTGGGCTTTTGTCAGTTGGCAGAAACAGGTCAGGTTAGTCATAGAAGTTTTTTAACTTTAACTTTTTTTCTGTCGATTGCCCTTAAACATTTTAACACCTGATCCATTTGTCAATAAAACGAATGATGAGAAATCAGGATGGATGAGGGAGGACTTACATATTTTATCAGATGTTCCTTCTAGGAGCTCTCAGTCTCGAGCAGGGAGAATACACATATTAGCATGATTTGCAATGAAGCCTCTTCCTTGGGTGATGGCACTATTTTGATATTCCTGTGTCTTCCCTCTTGCAATCTGCGCTTGAGGCTGACATAACTCTCTCCTTATCTACTAATCAGTGGCAGAAGAGAGCAAAAAATAGTGTGTAGTATCAGTAACACTAGGTTCTGTGCCAAGGTACTCATTAACCTCAAACCTCTGGTGATCTCTGAGTGGTGCCTGGGTGGCAAAACTGACTCATTTATGGAATCACTGATAACAGTCACAGCATCTATTTGGCAGCTCATCTTCTGGGCTTGCTGCTGCCCAACCATTGCAGATTATTTCTTTATGATTATCATCATGCCTACAGAAGTTCAAAGAAAGGGGGAGCTCAGGGAAATTTTCCAGGGGTTTGGATCCCCATTTATATGATCAGCCTTCCTCTCAACATCATGAATTGTAATGGCAGGTAAAGCCAGTAATACCAGACTGTGAGTGGGAGCTTCTGGTCTAAAAGATTATTATGTTTACTACATCTTCATAGTCGTGGACTTACTGACATATATGATTTCATGAAAGCCTCATATTGATGGCTTGTCTGATCACTAGCATCATGACCCAGGTAGTAAATGGCACAGCTAGAGTTCATAAGTAAGTCCTCCTACTCCACTTGTAGTCATGTTTCCACTTCAACACAAGCTGGGTGGGCTTTTCCCCCTGATTTTTGGTGATGCTACAGTTACTGGAGGGGAGAGTTGTGAATACTGACACAGCCATTGATTTGAGTCATCTTCTGTTCCATTTGGTGTCACTGTGCATGTCCCCTCTCAAATGCTGCTGCCCCAGTTTCTGCAGTTCTCCAGTGGTTACTTTATTAATCTATGTTAATTTTAATGGGTTTTTATCAAGTCCATCTGGTTGACAAGTGCATTTTGATTCTGTAGAAAAGAGTCTGGAAACCTGGGGCTTTAGAAGCCATTGCCAAGGACTTCTTGTTCCTGGAATCTGGAAAAGTTTCTTTATCTTTTGGGATCAGTTTTCTCATCTACATGATAAAAGGGGCCTAGATCAATGATTTATAGCATCTCATTGTTAATCACAAGATTTTTTTTTCTCAAATGAAATGTGACATGTACCAAACAGACAAAATCAGTTTTCTTTGACTGAAACAGGGGTGAAGTCTAGGGTTTGCCTTTTGGCTTCCCTAGTACCCTCACCCTGGCTCCTGAGACTGATCTAGATGATGTAGATGGTTGTTAAGTGTCTTAGACCTTTCTGTTCCTATAACAGAATGCCGAGACTAGATAATTTATAAAGAACAGAGATTTGTTTCTTACAGTTCTGGAGGCTGGGAAGTCTAAAGTCAAGGGGCCCATATCTGGTGAAGGTCTTCTTGCTGCATCATCTCATGGCAGAAGGGTTGGGTGAGAGAGCACACAAAGGGTGGCAGAGTGGGTGGACACATCCTCTTTATCAGGAACCCACTCCAGCAATAACTAACCAACTCTTGTGATAATGGCATTAATCTACTCATGAGGGCAGAGTCACCATGACTTAGTCACCTCTTAGAGTCCCACTTCTCAACACTGTTATATTGGGCATTACATTTCCAACACATCAACTTTGGGGGACACATTCAGACTATAACCTTAAGGTACTGTTATTAGTTATTAGAGAGCTTTTCTTATTGTCCACCAAGTACCTGATGCTGAGGAGTTCTGAGCTGTTCAGCATCTACAGGAAGGCTGAAGCTTGGCAGGACAGAGCAGTCGAGAGGCTAGGCTCTATAACTGGGGTGCCTTGGCTTGAATCCCAATCCTACCTCCTTAGTGGCAAAGTCATCTTTGAAAAATCACTTAATCTCTGTGCATCTGTTTCTGTGTCTTATAATAGGGATAATAATAGTATCTGGTTCAGAAGGTTGTTGTGAAGATTAAAATAGTTCATATATGCAAAGCCTTTAAAATAGTGACTAGTACTACATAAATGTTAGCTATTATTCCTATCATTTTTAGGATCTAGCAGAGCTTTGTAGGGAGTAGAAGCTTAATCGTGGCCATTAATTAACTTGATTCTGCAGAACTGCAGACCCGGAAGAGCTTTCTAATGTCATGTGGCCCGTGTTTCCTAAACTTGCTTATATGAAGACTTTCCTGGGTCACTTGTTAAAATGCAAACTCCTGAATACTAACTAAACTTAGTATTCAGTAACTGCTAAACTTACTGAACCAGCATCTGCAGGGAGCAGTCTGAAAATCTGTATTTAAAATAAATGTCCTACAAGATACTGATGATTAGGTAAGTTCAAGTTGGAAACTGTAGTATCTAACTATTATATTTCACAGAGAAAGCTAAGCACTTGGGAGAAGTGGCTCACTCAGTGTTAAAGTTAGTGGTGGAACTGGGACCAGAACCCGGGTCCCTGTCCTTGGTCCTGTGTTATTCCCATTGCATCTCTTTTCTCTGTGATGGCTCTGGTGCTTCTGTCCAAGTGCCCGAGTTTGGCCGGATAGAAGAAATAGTTTCAGGATGACTTTACCAAAGTATTATTTGGCTGTGGGCAGAAATTATCTGCCAGAAGGGTACAAGAGTTCTCTCTTCTTTAGGTGGATTTTGAGCTCCCATATTTATTCTTGAATTGTGCTTCTAGGATAATGATCTCTGGAAACCTGCATGCCCTGAGCGATCTCAAAGTCTGGTAACTGTTCTTGCGGTCCAGTTTGCACAGGAACAGCAATTCATTTCAAAGTGCAGCCAGTGCCAACAGGGGAGAGTGGGCAGAGAAATCAAATGAAAATGCCAAAACGCTGACTACACGGCCAGTTTGCATCATGTGAACCACTTTGGAGCCTGAGGACAGAAACCAAAAATATGCTTCTGTTCAGAGGCGGCTAACAGCACTAGTGTTATTATTGTTATCATCATCATCAACACCATCATTCGTCTCATAAATTTAAAGGTAGGTAGCTGGACTGTGTTTTTTTTTTCTAGGAGTTCTGCATGAAGTTCAGAGCTATGATGAATTTTAGAGAAATAAGTGTGGAGGCATGCATGGTCCCATAACTTAGCCCCCTCAGCTGGAACCACAGCTCTCTTGCCCCCAATTGTTCAGTTCAGCCTTGTTATCACTGTGAGAACAGTTTTCCACACTCAGGGCTTGTTCTAACAGTAAAGAAGCCAAAAAAGAAATGTGTAAAGTAAACTGATGTTTAAGAATTCTGGTGGGGAATTAGGGTTCTTTGCTGCAGAAGAGAGGACTGAAGGCTGAAGCAAGGACAACGTGACGGGGAAGGAGGTGACTGGGAAGTACAGCCCTTTATTCCTGGAGAGGAGGTGAAGTCCTTGAACTTGAAGAGATTTAGAGATAAAAATATAAGATGTACTTAGAGTCCAGGTCCTCAGGGGAAGTGCCAATTTAAACTCTGTGGGTGGGATTGGACCTTACAGGCAGAAGAAGAAATTCAACTGAAAACCTTAAAAACAACAACAAAAAGCACCACCTGTGTATATGTCCATTTCTTTATTCACTCAGCCTAGTTCTGCTGCTCTGTTTAACAAATCCAGCTCCTCCTTTTACAGGAGAAGGTGGTGAACCTCAGGTGGAAATTCATAGTTTTCTTTTGAAGGCAAAGTCTTTGTTTCTAATCTGACTCTTACAGAGCCAGAAGCTCCTTTTCCAAGGCAGAGCTGAGGAGCATAGGGGTGACTCCCAAAGTGTGGCAAAGGGGAGATTTCACCTGTTCTAGCCATACTCTTGTTGTTATCCAGCCAAAAATTTGTTTTAAACTTCTTTAACAATTTACTTACATTCAACATGGCCTAAGTTATAAGGGAAATCAAATGCAGGATATAGAATTCTATGTTTTTTTGCTAAACAATCCTGGACTAAGCAACATTTTCTCACATCTACAATGCAGTTATTACTGATGTTCATGTTGATGACATTTAGGCACTAAAAGGTTCCAGAATGTTTTCTTATTTATTAAGCAATATCAAACTATATTGATTCTAATGTTATTGTGGATTAGTAGATATTCAGAAATAAAATGAAAATTGGAGCTTCCATGATAGTCCCCTTTAAATTCAGATAAAGAATTGGAAATGTAGAGTAATTAAATGACTTGCCCAAAGTCACATTATCTGTTGAGTAGCAGAGCTGGGATTTGATTTATCTTTATATTCCTGTTACTGAATTTGGCCAGTTCGTAGAGGTGTTTCTTCTCTAGTAACTTGAATTTGTGATCTACTGTGTGGTCAGCACTAACCTATATTCTAAGCTTGGGTGTGTGTGTGTAAGAGCAGAACAAATATAGAAAATGGTACCAGTTCTCCAAATACTCACAAGCCTAGTCAAGGATATGGGACTTACACAGGTGAAACAATAGAGAATGGTACAATTCAGTGGTGCTTCCCATGCCTTCATGGGCATGAAAATCACCTGCATGTCTTGTTAAAACACAGATTCTGGTTTAGGAGCCGGAGATTCTGTGTTTCTTACAAACTCTCAGTTGAAGCATATGCAGTTAAGGGAGACATACTTTGCGTAATAAGGCAAGGCAGGAGATAATTAAGGGGTAAATTATGTAGTATAATTATGAAACATAAGGAGTTCAGAGGAATAAAGTATAATCAGGGGCAAGTTTCATGGAATACATGGAATTTGAGCTCATCTTGAATGAGAGTCTGACTTCAGATCGGTAAAGGAGACAGGCCCAGGAATAAAGTGAGTTAAGAGTTACGACAGGGTCAAGAAATGCGCTTGTGAGATGGAGAGGGAACCAGACTGATTGGATCAGATGGTGTTCAGTGTGGTGATAGGCAGTTTCTGTGATGGCCCCCATCTGTCTCCCTCCTCATGGTATTTATGCTCTCGTGCAATGGCCTCTTCCTGTGTGTGGTCCAGATCTAATGACTAGCTTCTAAGGAAAAGAACACAGCAAATGCCATGAGATGCTATTTCCAAGATTAGCTTACAAAAGACTCTGACTTCCATCTTACTCACTCTGTTTCACCATTGCTTTCTCTGAGGGAAGCTAGCTGATGTGTGATGAGCTGCCGTGTATCAAGGAACTGATGTCTTCAGCCAACAAGCAGCTAGAATCTGAGGGGTTGAAACAGCCACATGAGTGAGCTTGGAAGTTGGTACTTATTGCCTGAGTCAAGCCTTGAGATGACTGCAGCCTTGGCAGACATCAAGAGCCTGAGCCAGAGGACCCAGCTAAGCCACTCCTGGATTTCTGACCTACAGAATTCATGTGATAATATGAATACATGTTTATTGTTTTAAGTTGCTGAATTTGGGGGTGGGTTGTCACACAGCCATAGAAAACTGATACAGTTGGAAATAATTTTGAAAGGCGAAAGGCATAGTATGAAATCTGATTCTGTGGTATGGAGGGGGTTGAAAGACTGGCAGAACAATTTGGACATGGTACAGAAGCCATTGAAAGCTCTTTCTCTCATAGCTTTATGGAGATATAATTCACATACAATATAATTGTAATTTAAAATGTACAACTCACTGGTTTTTAGTAAGTTAGCAGAGTTGTGAAATCATCACCACAAGCTATTTTCATACACTTTGATCTGCCCCCAAACAAAGCCCATACCAATTAGCAGTCATACCCCATTTTGTCCCAAGCCCTACACAACTTCTCTACTTTTTGTGTCCAACAAATTTTCCTATTCTGGACATTTCAGGCAGAGTAATAAAATACGTGGCTTTTTGTGTCTGCTTCTTTTACTTAGCATAATACTTTAAGGTTTATTGGTGTCGTAGCATGTGTCAGTATATTTGTTGCTTTTTATTGCCAAATAATATCCCATTTTACTAAGAGACCACACTTTGTTTATTTGTTGGTCACTTCATGGATGTTCGTGTTGTTTCCAAATTTTGGCTATTAGAAATTATGCTGCTGAATTTTAGAATTCCCATTCCAAGATAGCAGAATAGGAATAGCTCTGGTCTGCAGCTCCCAGTGTGACCGACACAGAAGATGGGTGATTTCTGCATTTCCAACAGAGGTACCTGGTTCAGCTCACTGAGACTGGTTGGACAGTGGGTGCACCCCACAGAGGGTGAGCTGAAGTAGGGTGGGATGTTGCCTCACCTGGGAAGCGCAAGGGGTCAGGAGATTTCCCTTTCCTAGCCAAGGGAATCTGAGACAGACTGTACCTGAAAAATTGGTACACTTCCGCCCAAACACTGCACTTTTCCCACAGTCTTAGCAACTGGCAGACCAGGAGATTCTCTCCCATGCCTGGCTTGGTGGTTCTCAAGCCCATGGAGCCTTGCTCACTGCTAGCGGAGCAGTCTGAGATCAGCCTGTGAGGTGGCAGCCTTGTTGGGGGAGGGGCATTCACCATTGCTGAGGCTTGAGTAGGTAAATAAAATGGCCAGGAAGCTCAAACTGGGCAAAGCCCACCTCAGCTCAGCAACGCAGGCTGCCTTTATAGACTCCACCTCTGGGGGCAGGGCATAGCTGAACAAAAGGGAGCAGAAACTTCTGCAGACTTAAATATCCCTGTCTGACAGCTCTGAAGGGAGCAGTGGTTCTCCCAGCATGGTGTTTGAGCTCTGAAAAAGGAAAGACTGCCTCCTCAAGTGGGTTCCTGACCCCCGTGTAGCCTAACTGGGAGACACCTCCCAGTAGTAACTGACAGACACCTCATACAGGCAGGTGCCTCTCTGGGACAAAACTTCCAGAGGAAGGATCAGGCAGCAATATTTGCTGTTCTGCAATATTTGCTGCTCTGCAGCCTCTGCTGGTGATACCAGGCAAACAGGGTCTGGAGTGGACCTCCAGCAAACTCCAACAGACTTGCAGTTGAGGGACCTGACAGTTAGAAAGAAAACTAACAAACAGAAAGGAATAGCATCAACATCAACAAAAAGGACATCCATACCAAAACTTCATCTATAGGTCACCAACATCAAAGATAGTAGATAAAACCACAAAGATGCAGAGAAAAGCTGAAAATTCTAAAAGCCAGAGAGCCTCTTCTCTGGAACAAAGCTGGACAGAGAATGGCTTTGACAAGTTGACAGAAGTAGGTTTCAGAAGGTCGGTAATAACAAACTTCTCTGAGCTAAATAAGCATGTTTGAACCCATCACAAGGAAGCTAAAAACCTTGAAAAAAGATTAGATGAATGACTAACTAGAATAAACTGTGTAGAGAAGACCTTAAATGACCTGACGGAGCTGAAAACCATGGCACGAGAACTTTGTGATGCGTGCATAAGCTTCAATAGCTGATTTGATCAAGTGGAAGAAAGGATACAGGGATTGAAGATCAAATGAATGAAATAAAGCAGGAAGACAAGATTGGAGAAAAAAAGAGCGAAAAAAAAAAGAGAAAAGAACAAAGCCTCCAAGAAATATGGGACTATGTGAAAAGACCAAATCTACGTTTGATTGGTGTACCTGAAAGTGGCGAGGAGAATGGAACCAAGTTGGAAAACACTCGTCAGGATATTATCCAGGAGAACATCCCCAATATAGCAAGCCAGGCCAATGTTCAAATTTGGGAAATGCAGAGAACACCACAAAGATATTCCTCGAGAAGAGCAACCCCAAGACACATAATTATCAGATTCACCAAGGTTGAAATGAAGGAAAAAATGTTAAGGGTAGCCAGAGAGAAAGGTCAGATTACCCACAAAGGGAAGCCCATCAGACTAACAGCAGATCTCTTGGCAGAAACCCTACAAGCCAGAAGAGAGTTGGGACCAATATTCAACCTTCATAAAGAAAATAATTTTCAATCCAGAATCTCATATCTAACCAAACTAAGTTTCATAAGTGAAGGAGAAATAAAATCCTTTACACCACAAGAAATGTGGAGAGATTTTGTCACCACCAGGCCTGCCTTACAGGAGGTCCTGTAGGAAGCACTAAACATGGAAAGGAACAACTGGTACCAGCCACTGCAAAAACATGCCAAATGGTAAAGACCATTGATGCTATGAAGAAACTGCATCAATTAATGGGCAAAATAGCCAGCTAACATCATAATGACAGGATCAAATTCACACAATATTAACCTTAAATGTAAATGGGCTAAATGCCCCAATTAAAAGACACAGACTGGCAAATTGGATAAACAGTCAAGACCCCTCAGTGTGCTGTATTCAGGAGACACATCTCATGTTCAGAGATGCATATAGGCTCAAAATAAAGAGATGGAGGAAGACCTACAAAGCAAATGAAAAGCAAAACCAAGCAGTGGTTGCAATCCTAGTCTCTGATAAAAGAGACTTTAAACCAACAAAGATCAAAAGACACAAAGAAGACCACTAGCTAATGGTAAAGGGATCAATTCAACGAGAAGAGCTAACTATCCTAAATATATATGCAACCAATACAGGAGCACCCAGATTCATAAAGCAAGTCCTTAGAGACTTACAAAGAGATTTAGATACCCACACAATAATAATGGGAGACTTTAATGCCCCACTGTCAATATTAGACAGATCAATAAGACAGAAGGTTAATAAGGATATCTAGGACTTGAACTCAGCTCTGCACCAAGTGGACCTAATAGACATCTACAGAACTCTACACCCCAAATCAACAGAATATACATTCTTCTCAGCAGCACATCACACTTATTCTAAAATTGACCACATAGTTGGAAGTGAAGCACTCCTCAGAAAACGTAAAAGAACAGAAATCACAACAAACAGTCTCTCAGACCACAGCGCAAACAAATTAGAACTCAGGGTTAAGAAACTCACTCAAAACCACTCAACTACATGGAAACTGAACAACCTGCTCCTGAATGACTACTGGGTAAATAACGAAATGAAGGTAGAAATAAAAATGTTCTTTGAAACCAATGAGAACAAAGACACAACGTACCAGAATCTCTGGAACACATTTAAAGCAGTGTGTAGAGGGAAATTTATAGCACTAAATGTCCACAAGAGAGAGCAGGAAAGATCTAAAATCGACACTCCAACATCACAATTAAAAGAACTAGAGAAGCAAGAGCAAACACATTCAAAAGCTAGCAGAAGGCAAGAAATAACTAAGATCAGAGCTGAACTGAAGGAGATAGAGACACAAAAAACCCTTCAAAAAACCAATGAATCCAGGAGCTGGTTTTCTGAAAAGATCAACAAAATAGACCACTAGCAAGACTAATAAAGAAGAAATGAGAGAAGAATCAAATAGACACAAAAAAAATGATAAAAGGAATATCACCACTGATCCCACAGAAATACAAACTACCATCAGAGAATACTATAAGCACCTCTATGCAAATAAACTAGAAAACCTAGAAGAAATGGATAAATTCCTGTACACGTACACCCTCCCAAGACTAAACCGGGAAGAAGTTGACTCTTTGAGTAGATCAATAACAGGCTCTGAAATTGAGGCAATAATTGATAGCCTAACAACCAAAAAAAGTCCAGGACCAGACGGATTCGCAGCCGAATTCTACCAGAGGTACAAGGAGGAGCTGGTACCATTCCTTCTGAAACTATTCTGATCAATAGAAAGAGAGGGAATCCTCCCTAACTCATTTTATGAGGTCAGCATCATCCTGATACCAAAACCTGGCAGAGACACAACAAAAAAAGAGAATTTTAGACCAATATCCCTGATGAACATCAATGCGAAAATCCTCAGTAAAATACTGGCAAACCGAATCCAGCAGCACATCAAAAAGCTTATCCACCACGATCAAGTTGGCCTCATCCCTGGGATGCAAGGCTGATCCAACATATGCAAATCAATAAATGTTAACCACCACATAAACAGAACCAATGACAAAAACCACACGATATCTCAATAGATGCAGAAAAGGCCTTTGACAAAATTCAACAGCCCTTCATGTTAAAAAGTCTCAATAAACTAAGTATTGATGGAACGTATCTCAAAATAATAAGAGCTATTTATGACAATCCCACAGCCAATATCATATTGTATGGGCAAAAACTGGAAGCATTCCCTTTGAAAACCAGCACAGGACAAGGATGCCCTATCTCACCACTCCTATTCAACATAGTGTTGGAAATTCTGGCCAAGGCAATCAGGCAAGAGAAAGAAATAAAGGGTATTCAACTAGGAAAAGACGAAGTCAAATTGTCCCTGTTTGCAGATGACATGATTGTATATTTAGAAAACCCCATTGTTTCAGCCCAAAATCTCCTTAAGCTGATAAGCAACTTCAGCAAAGGTCTCAGGATAGAAAATCAATGTGCAAAAATCACAAGCATTCCTATACACCAATAACAGACAAACAGCCAAATCATGAGTAATCTCTCATTTACAATTGCTACAAAGGGAATGAAATACCTAGGAATCCAACTTACAAGGGATGTGAGGGACCTCTTCAAGGAGAACTACAAACCACTGCTCAATGACATAAAAGAGGACACAAAGAAATGGATGAACATTCCACGGTCTTGAATAGGAAGAATTAGTATCATGAAAATGGCCATACTGCCCAAGGTAATTTATAGATTCAATGCCATCCCCATCAAACTACCATTCACTTTCTTCACAGAATTGGAAAAAACTGCTTTAAAGTTCGTATGGAACCAAAAAAGAGCCCACATTGCCAAGACAATCCTAAGCAAAAAGAACAAAGCTAGAGGCATCACACTACCTGACTTCAAACTTTACCACAAGAGTACAGTAACCAAACATCATAGTACTGGCACTAAAACAGATATATACACCAACGGACAGAATAGAGGCCTCCGAAATAACACCACACATCTACAACTATCTGATATTTGACAAACCTGACAAAAACAAGAAATGGGGAAAGGATTTTCTACTTAATAAATGGTGTTGGGGAAACTGGCTAGCCATATGTAGAAAGCTGAAACTTGATCCTTTCCCTACACCTTATATAAAAATTAATTCAAGAAGGATGAAAGACTGAAATGTTAGACCTAAAACCATAAAAACCCTAGAAGAAAACCTAGGCAATACCATTCAGGACATAGGCATGGGCAAGGACTTCATGTCTAAAAGCACCAAAAGCAATGGCAACAAAAGCCAAAATTGACAAATGGGATCTAATTAAACTAAAAAGCTCCTGCACAGCAAAAGAAACTACCATCAGAGTGAACAGGCAACCTACAGAATGGGAGTAAATTTTTGCAACCTACTCATCTGACAAAGGGCTAATATCCAGAATCTACAATGAACTCAAACAAATTTACAAGAAAAAAACAAACAACCCCATCAAAAAGTGGGTGAAGGATATGAACAGACACTTCTCAAAAGAAGACATCTATGCATCCAAAAGACACATGAAAAAAGGCTCATCATCACTGGCCATCAGAGAAATGCAAATCAAAACCGCAATGAGATACCATCTCACACCGGTTAGAATGGCGATTATTAAAAAGTCAGGAAACAACAGGTGCTGGAGAGAATGTGGAGAAATAGGAACACTTTTACACTGTTGGTGGGAGTGTGAATTAGTTCAACCATTGTGGAAGACAGTGTGGCGATTCCTCAAGGAGCTAGAACCAGAAACACCATTTGACCCAGCAATCCCATTACTGGGTACAAACCCAAAGGATTATAAATTATGCTACTATAAAGACACATGCACACGTATGTTTATTGTGGCACTATTCACAATAGCAAAGACTTGGAACCAACCCAAATGTCCAACAATGATAGACTGGATTAAGAAAATGTGGCACATATGCACCATGGAATACTATACAGCCATAAAAAAGGATGAATTCATGTCCTTTGCAGGGATGTGGATGAAGCTGGAAACCATCATTCTCAGCAAACTATCACAAGGACAGAAAACCAAACACCACATGTTCTCACTCATAGGTGGGAATTGAACAATTAGAATACTTGGACACAGGAAGGGGAACATCACACACCAGGGCCTGTGGTGGGGGTAGGGGGCTGGGGGAGGGATAGCATTAGGAGAAAGACCTAATATAAATGATGAGTTGGTGGGTGCAACAAACCACCATGACTCATGTATACTTATGTAACAAACCTGCATGTTGAGTACATGTAACCTAGAACTTAAAGTATATATTAAAAAAACAATAATTTTAAAGAAAAAAATTCAAAAACCCAACATTAAAAAAAAGAAATTATGCGGCTATGAGCATCCATCCATAATGTTTTGTGTGACCTGTGTTTTCATGCCTAAAAGTATAATTGTGGCGTCATATCATAACTCTATAATTAATATTTTAGAAGTTGTGAAACTAACTATTCAAAAGTGGCTGCACCATCTTCTATTCCCACCAGCAATGAATGAGGGTTCCAATTTATCTGTATTTTCACTAATACTTGCTATTATCTGCTTTTAAATTATAGCCATCTTAGTGGGTGTGAAGTAGTATGTTTTTATAATTTTGATTTGCATTTCCCTAATAACTAATGTTAAGCATCTTTTTATGAGCTTATTTACTATTAGTATAATTTCCTTGGAGAAATGTCTATTCAAATCCTTTGTCAATTTTTAAATTGCATCATTTGTCTTTTTATTTTTGAGTAGTAAGAGTTCTTTATATATTATAGATACAAGTTCCATATTAGATACATGATTTGCAAATTTTCCCCCCATTTTTTGGATTGTCTTTTCATTTTCTTGAAGGTATCCTTCAAAGTGCAAACAGTTTTAGTTGTTTTTTTTAGGTGAGAAAATTAATATTTATTTAGAATAAGGAAATAAATAACAGCAAAGTATAAACTTTAAAAAGGTGACACACACATCCCTCAAATAATATAAAATCCAGAAGACATAATTTTTTGGTTAGTTGCCAGGAAGACCTCTATAATACATTTTCCTTTGTAATTTTACAGGAAAAATTGAAGAACTCTCAGCAGGTTTGTTTTAAGTTTGAAGTTAATTAATCTCTTCTTTAGTCACTTATGCTTTTTGGTGCTGTTATCTAAGTAAGCTTTGCCTAACTTAAGGTCACTAAGATTTATTCTTATGCTTTCTTCTAAGATTTTTATTGTTTTAGCTCTTACATTTAGGTCTTATATCCATTTGGAGTTCATTTTTGTGTATGATGTAAGGAAAGGGTTAAACTTTATTACTTTACATGTAGATATACAGTTGTTCCAACACCATTTGTTGAAATGACTGTTTTTCCTCATTAAATTGTCTTGGCACCTTGTTGAAAATCAATTTACCATAAATATAAGGATTTATTTTTAATAATTTTGCTAAAATTATTAAATTTAATAATTCATTGTATTATTAATTATTTTATTTTATTTTTTCTAATTTCATTTCATTGATCTATGTGTCTATTCTTATGCCCGTACCATGCTGCCATGATTATTCCAGTTTTGTGGTATGTTTTGAAATTGGGAAGTGTGAGTCCTCCTATTTTGTTCTTCAAAATTGTCTCGGCTAAAAATTGACAAAGGGGATCTAATTAAACTAAAGAGCTTCTGCACAGCAAAAGAAACTACCATCAGAGTGAACAGGCAACCTACAAAATGGGAGAACATTTTTGCAACCTACTCATCTGACAAAGGGCTAATATCCAGAATCTACAATGAACTCAAACAAATTTACAAGGAAAAAACAAACAACCCCATCAAAAAGTGGGCAAAGGACATGAACAGACACTTCTCAAAAGAAGACATTTATGCAGCCAAAAAACACATGAAAAAATGCTCATCATCACTGGCCATCAGAGAAATGCAAATCAAAACCACAATGAGATACCATCTCACACCAGTTAGAATGGCAATCATTAAAAAGTCAGGAAACAACAGGTGCTGGAGAGGATGTGGAGAAATAGGAACACTTTTACACTGTTGGTGGGACTGTAAACTAGTTCAACCATTGTGGAAGACAGTGTGGTGATTCCTCCAGGATCTAGAACTAGAAATACCATTTGACCCAGCCATCCCATTACTGGGTATATACCCAAAGGACTATAAATCATGCTGCTATAAAAACACATGCACACGTATGTTTATTGCGGCACTATTCACAATGGCAAAGACTTGGAACCAACCCAAATGTCCAACAATGATAGACTGGATTAAGCAAATGTGGCACATATACACCATGGAATACTATGTAGCCATAAAAAATGATGAGTTCATGTCCTTTGTAGGGACATGGATGAAATTGGAAATCATCATTCTCAGTAAACAAGGACAAAAAACCAAACACCACATGTTCTCACTCATAGGTGGGAATTGAACAATGAGATCACATGGACACAGGAAGGGGAACAACATACTCTGGGGACTGTTGTGGGGTGGGGGAAGGGGGGAGGGATAGCATTAGGAGATACACCTAATGCTAAATGACGAGTTAATGGGTGCAGCACACCAGCATGGCACATGTATACATATGTAACTAACCGGCACATTGTGCACATGTACCCTAAATCTTGAAGTATAATAATAATAAAATAATAAAAAAACCAAAAAAAAACCAAAATTGTCTTGGCTATACTGGATTCCTTGAATTTCCATATGAATTTGATTACATGCTTATACATTTCTGCAAAATATCAGCTGAGATTTTGACTGAGATTGCATTTATTTTGTAGAACATTTTGGGAAGCATTACCATCTCTCAAAGATTGTTAAGCCTTTCCATTCATTTATTTAGATCTTTCACATTTATTTAGATCTTTAAAATTTTTCTTTCAATAGTGTTTTGGCATTTTCAGAGTATAAGTTTTAAACTTTTTTAAAGTTTATCCTAAATATTGTATTATGTTTATTATTATTGTAATTGGAATGGTTAACTTCATTTTTGATTGTTCATTGTTAATGTATAGAAATACTTTGATTTTTGTATCTTGATCTCATACCATGGAGAATTATCAGCTTATGCATTAGCTGTAATAGTTCTTTAATGGATTTCTTAGGATTTTCTACATGTAAGACCATTCCATCTGCAGAGATTTACTTCTTCCTTTCCAATTTAAATGCCTTTTATTTCTTTTGCTTGCCTACTTTCTCTAGTTAAAGCCTCCAGTACTGTGTGTGTGTGTGTGTGTGTGTGTGTGTGTGTGTGTGTTTTCTTCATAGATGCCTTTTATGAGGTTGACGAGGTTTCTTCTATTCAGTGTGTTGAGTTTTTTAAAAGGGAAAGTAGGTTAAATTTTGTCAAATGCTTTTTCTGCATTTACTAAGATGGTCATGTAAGTTTGTTCTTTATTTTATTGATAAGAAGTATGTTAAACTAATCTTTCGTTCTGGGGATAAATTCTCTTGATCATGGTGTATAATCCTTTTTATATATTGCTGGATTTGATATGACAGCATTTTGTTGAAGATTTCTGAGTTTATATACATAGGACATATAGATCTGTGTTTTTCTTTTCTTGTAATGTTTTTGTCTGGTTTTGTTATTAGGATAACACTGGACTTATAGTATTAGTTGGGAAATATTTCCTTTCCCTTTTTGTAACAATTTGTAAAAAATTGATATTAATTCTTCTTTAAATAGTAGAATTCAACTGTGAATCCATATGTGTTTAGGTTTTCATTATGGAAGTTTTAAAATTATTAATGTAATTTCCTTACTTTTTATAGGTCCATTCAGAATTCCTTTTTTCCTGAGACAGTTTTACTTCTAAAATTGTGTCCATTTGACTTAAATTATTTAATTTGTTGTCATTAGTTGAGAGTATTTCTTTATAATTCTTTTAAATTTTGTGAGGTTGACAATGATGTTTCCTCTTTCATTTCTTATTTTAGTAGTTTGGGTCTTCTCTTATTTTTCTTAGTCAGTATAGCTAAAAGTTTGTCAATATTTTCTAATCTTTTCAGAGGACAAATTTTTGGTTTTATTTATTTTCTCTTTTGCTTTTCTGTTCCCCTTAATTTCCAGTCAAAAGTTTATTATTTTCTTCCTTCTGCTTAAATGGGCTTGACTTGTTCTGTTTTCAGTGCTTTAAGGTGAAGGTTTGGTTACTGATTTTGAGATTGTCCCACTTTTTAAATATAGGCATTTCCATCTATAAATTTTTCTCTAAGTGCTGCGTTAGCGGCGTCCCATAAATTTTGATGTCATGCTTTTATTTTCATTCATCTCAAAGATTTTAAAATTTCTATTGTGATTTTTATCTTTGAGCCACTGACTATTCAGAAAGATGTTAATTTCCTCATATTCTCAAGTTTTCAAAATTTCTTTTTGCTATTGGTTTCTAATCACATGCTATTATGGTTGGTGTGTGCATTTTGCATAATTTCAGTCATTTTAAGTTTATCAAGCCTTGCTTTATCATCTAACATATGGCGAATTCTGAAGAAATTTCTGTGTGTGCTTAGAAAAAATGTGTATTCTGCTGCTGTTCTTTAGAGCATTCTATAGATGTTTGTTAGGTCTAGTTTCTTATAATGTTCAAATTTTCCATTTATTTTAAAATCTTCTCTCTAGTTTTTCTACTTTTCTAGAAAGAAATAGCTATTATTGTTGAATCACCTAATTTCTCCTTGATTTTGTCAGCTTTTGCTTTATATAATTTGAAGCTCTGTTGTTAAATGTCTGTATGTTTATCAATTTTATAACTTTCTCCTGGATGGACCATTTTATTGTTATAAAATGTCTATCTTTATTTTGAGTAATTAATTTTTGTTCTAAAGTCTGTTTGGAATAATATTAGTGTAACTACTCCAGCTTTCTTGTGTTTGCTGTTTGCACAATATATATTTTTACATCCTTTTACTTCTAACATTTTGTCTTTGAACCTAGACAAGGTTCTTCTGTAGATAGCATATAGTTGGATCTTGTTTTTTATATAGTCTAATAATCTCTGATTTTGAGTTCTTTAATTCATTCACATTTCATTCAATTGTTCATATAACTGGGTTTACATTTGCTATTTTATGCTTCATTTTCTTTGTCTCATGTCTTTTATGTTCCTGTTTTTCTGCTTTACCACTTTCTTTTGCATTAAGTGGTTTCTAGTGTAACATCTTCATTCCTTTCATAATTTTTTTTCACTATTTTTTGAGTTATTTTGTGATAAAATAGAGAAAAAATCTCCTATATTTATTAGGGAAATAGTACTATTGATTGAGTCTATCAATATTTGTTAATCGTCAAGTGTGAGAAGGCATGAATGTGTGTGTGTGAGAGAGAGAGAGAGAAAGAGAGAGGGAGAGAGAGAGAGATACATTTGAGATAGAGCAGGCAGACTTTTTTACTTCTGCAGACACTTTTTTTCCCCAAATTTGAAGTTTATTTTACCACGGTTATATACATGCCCATAACACAGCCTCAGGAGGCCCTGAGAACAAGCGCCCAAGGTGGTTGGGTCACAGCTTGATTTTATACATTTTAGAGGGGGCAGAAGTTACAGGCAGACATCATCAATTCATGTAAGGTGTACATTGGTTCAGTCTGGAAAGGTGGGATAAAGTGGGGCCTTTCAGGTCACAGATGGATTCAAAGATTTCCTGACCGGCAATTGGTTGAAAGAGTTAAGTTTTGCCTAAAGAGTTGAAATCAGCAGAAAGAAGTGCTTGGGTTAAGATAAGGGGACTGGTGGAAGCCAAGATTCTTGTTAGGCAGAGGAAGTCTCCAGCAATATTACTTCAAGGAGCGTTTCCTCTGGTTGATGAGGGAAGTACTACTGGAAGACCATAAAGCTGCTTCAAACAATAAACTGTAATTTTATATCATATCATATTATCAGGTAGGGACTCTTCTGGGAAGCTGACATATATCCAGTAGGGTAGTTTAGAAATTCCAGGTAAGTTATGCTAACTAGACCAAATGTACTTCTGGAAACACTGGTAATTAAGAAGAAAGAGCATTTATGTGTGCTGTGAGCTTTCAAATTTTTCCCTTCACATCAAATAGGGTTGATTTTTGTCAAGGTTACTTCCACTTGAATTCAGAAGTGTTTCCATGATTGAATCTGATATTGATCTACTGATAGCTACTCGATTTACAATTAGGGCTTTTTCCCTTTATGAAGACAACCCAATCATGATTGTTCTTCACATTTTTACTCAGGGAAAGAATATTTATTCATGTTAATGGCTTCAATGTGATCACAAGGTAACTGCCTGTTGTTTGTAGCTATTTGCCCTTCACTCTGAGTTTCTCAAAAACAATTATTGGAACATTCTTAAAGATGAAAGCCTTGTTTTTCAGATCTAGGCAGCTACCAAGCTTTGAATCTGTGAACTCTACCATCACTGACATTCCAGGTGCACTGTGAGGGGTAGTCAAGAAGTTTTATATTTGAAGGGAAGCTTACTGCTTGAAGTAGCTCATGGTTGACAACAGATTATTTATTTGAGCTTACAAATCTGGCTTCTGCAGCTATTTTCTTTACTACATACTCTATTCTTCTTTCCCCATCTTCTCAAATTTAGTTTTGTCTCTGATTAAGCTATTAAACACAAGGGCATTATGCTTTTGTAGAAGCAAGAGCTTGAAGAAAATTATGCTATTTTGATTTTGAAATACGCTTTAAGAGTAGCAGTGAAAAACCTTTGAAAATATTACTCATCTCTGGTTAAAATATCTCTGGGAAGTGAGTCAGTATTTTATTATTCTCTTTCGGATGTTATTAGCTGGGGACAGTCAAAAGAATTCGAGGAAAAATTAAATCACTTATATAAACCCAGGTGAAGAATCCAGGGTTGAAACCCAAATCCTTCTATCGTGATACTTGCTTTTTCTCTCTGAATTATGCTCCTTCTTTAAAACAACATTCTGTTTCCTAATATGATACAAGCAGTTGACCTGAAATTTGCTTCCATGAATTTCTATCTTTACTGAAACAAGAGGGAAAATGTTTTACATTGTTTGCCGTAAGGTAGGTTGATAATTGATTACACAAATGGGAGGTAGGGGTGGAAAAGGTAATTACTTACTGTAAGATGGAGTCAGAACACTACGTTATAATTCTGGCTTTTCAATACTTGGCATTGCTCACATCATTTTATATTTTTATGCACCATCCTTCACGTGTGAGATGGATCTCATCATAAACACATGGCTGTGTGGAGGTATTGTCAGGAATTCCTTATTTGAAGGCTTGTATTTAAAGGGTGGAGGTGGGAATGAAGCCACAGTGTATGCTCATCAATCTTACCATGAACTGTCCTGCATATTCACAAATCACCACAGATATTCCCATATCATTTTTTCATACTGTTATACTCAGTTATAAGGTACAATAAATTTTAAGATGTATTATCTATTTAATAATATCTTCAGAAGAAAAGTTTCTATATCAAAGGTACATGCCCAATGAAAGAGGTATCCTGATTTTAGAAACATTAAAATTGACAGATTGTATTTTAGAATCAAGGAAATGTGGTTCAAAACTCCATTATTTTCTCTTTTTAAATAAAATCTGACTCTCCAGGCCACCTGAAAAATAAGTATGAAGAAAGTTCTTGTCTTAGTTTGTGTCTTAGTCAGATATCTGTTGCTCGTAGCAGGATACCTGAAACTGGGTAATTTAGTAAAACAATAACAACAACAACAATAACAACAAAACACATTTCTTACAGTTCTGGAGGCTGGGAAGTCCAGGGGTGAGAGATTGATTCTTGTGTGAGTCTTCTCATCCGTGAGGACACTGCAGTCCTGAGGTGCTGCAGGGGATCACAGGGCAATGGGCTGAGCTTGCTATCTCAGGCTCCTCTTCTTCTTATAAAGCCCCCAGTTCCACTCCCATGCTTACCCATTAATCTTTTAACCCATCAATCAGTTAAGCGATGAGTAGATTAATCCATTCATCAGAGAAGAGCCCTGTCAATCCAATCACCACTTAAAGGTCCCACCTCCCTAAACTGCCACACTGGGGATTACATTTCAACGTGGGTTTCAGAAGGAACAAATATTAAATCTATGTAATTCTCCCCCTGGCTCTCCAAAACATATGTTCTTCTCACAAATACATTAATTCTATTCTCATAGCCCCAAGGTTTTAAAAAAGACACATAATAATTGTACATATTTATGGGGTACATGTGATAATTTTGATACATGCAATGTGTAGTAATCAAATAAAGATAATTAAGATATTTATAACCTCAAGCATTTATCATTTCTTTGTATTGGGAATATTGCAAATATTCTGTTCTAGCTACTTTGAAATATACAGTAAATTATTATTACCTATAGTCACCTTGCTGTGCTATTGATCACTAGAACTTCTTTCTTCTATCTAACTGTGTTTTTAACCCATTAACCAGCCTGTCTTTATCCCTTCCACGAGCTTTCCCAGCCTCTGGTAACTATCATTCTACTTTCTACCTCCATGAGATCAACTTTTTTACCTCCCATATATGAATGAGAACATGAAATATTTTTCTTTCTTTCCTTGGCACATTGCACTTAAAATAATAATTTCCAGTTCCATTCATTTTGCTGTGACAGAATTTCATTCTTTTTATCATTTAAAAATATTTTATCATGTATATATTCCATATTCATAGACTGATAGACACTGAGGTGATTTTACATCTTGGTTATTGTGAATAGTGCTGCAATAAATATGGACATGCAGGTATCTCTTCAACATACCAATGTTCTTTATTTTGGATATATTCCAGCAGTGGGATTGCTGGATCATATAGTAAATATATTTTTAGTTTTTTGAGGAACCTCTATGTTGTTTTCCATAGTGGCTGTACTAATTTACATTTCTACCAGCAGTGCATAAGAGTTCCCCTCTCTCTAAATCCTTGCTAGCTTTTTTTTTTTTTGGTTTTTTGATAATAGTCATTCTAACTGGAGTGAAGTGATATCTCATTGTGGTTTTGATTTGCATTTCTCTGATGATTAGTGATGTTGAGCATTTTTTCCATGTGTTTTTTGGTTGTTTTATGTCTGCTTTTGAAAAATCTCTGTCTTTTGCCCATTTTTAAATTGGATTATTTGTTCTTTTGATATTGAGTTATTCGAATTGCTAATATATTCTAGTTATGAATCTCTTGTTGGAAGGATAGTTTGCAAGTGTTTTCTTCCATTTTGTATGTTGTCTCTTCACTCTGTTGATTGCATCCTTTGCTGTACAGAAACTTTTTAGCTTGATGTAATCCCATTTGTCTATGTTTGATTTTGTTACCTGTGCATTTTAGCTCTTATACAAGAAATCTTTTTGCAGATTAATGTTCTGAATTGTTTGCCCATGTTTTCTTCTGGTAGTTTCATAGCTTCAGGTCTTGAATTTAAGTATTAAACCATTTTGATTTGAGTTTTGTATATGGTGAAGGATAGAGGTCTAGTTTCATTTTTCTGCATAAGGATATCCAGTTTTTCCAGTATCACTTATTGAATAGACTGTCTTCTCTGCACTGAATGTTCTTTGTGCCTGTGTCAAAATTGAGTTGGCTGTAAATATGTGGATTGATTTTTAGGTTGTCTATTTTGTTCCTTTGGTCTATGTGTCTGTTTTTATGCTGGTACCATGCAGTTTTGGTTACTAAAGATTTGTAGCACATTTTGAAGTTGGGTAGTGTGATGCTTCCAGCTTTGTTCTTTTTGCTCACAATCCTTTGATTATTTGGGGTCTTCTGTGGTTCTCTACAAATTTTAGGATTTTTTTTTTCTATTTCTGTGAAGAATATTATTGGCATTTTGATAGGCACTACATTGAATCTATAGATTATTTGAATGGTATGAACTTTTTTTTATTTCTTCCTTGTTTATCTGCCCTATCAATGAGTTATATATTTTTGCATGTTTTCATGATTGTGATGATCACCTTTTTGTCTCCAGATGCAGGACTCTTTTCAGCATTTTTTGTAAAGTCAGTCTAGTGATAAATTTCCTTATACTTTTGCTTGTCTGGGAATGGCTTTATTCCTCCCTCAGTCTAAGGAATAGCTTTGTTGAGTATAGTATTCTTGACTGTCAATTTCTTCTTTCAGTACTTTGAATATATCATTTTATTCTCTCCTGACCTGTAAGGTTTCTGAGGAGAAACCTAATGTGAGTCTAATGAATATTCCTTTATATGTGACTTGGTGCTTTTCTCTTGTTTTTAGAATTCTTTTTGTCTTTGACTTTTGACATTTTGACTATTTTTTACCTTGGACAGTACCTTTCTGATTGAAATATAGTTTGGGATCTTTGGACTTCCTGGATCTGGATGTTTATATCTGTCCCCAGATTTGGGAAATTTTCAGCTATTATTTTATTAAATAGGTTTTCTATGCATTTTTTCCATTTTTTTTTTCATTCTGGAATGTCTATAATGAATATTTGTCTACTTAATGGTGCCTCGTAAGTTTACAATCTTTTAAGAGCTATTTTCCGTTCTTATTTTTTCTAACCAAATAATTTCAAATGACCTGCCTTCAAGTTCAGAGATTCTTCTGTTTGATCAAATCTGCTGTTGAAGCTCTGTGTTGTTTTTTTATTTCATTCATTGAATTCTTTAGTTGCATGATTTTTTTTTCTTTTTTATATCTGTCTTTTTGTTGAATTTCTCATGCATATGTTTTTTCCTGATTTTGTTGAATTGTTTAACTGTATTTTTTATACCTCATTCAGTTTCCTTAAGATCATAATTTTGAATTCCTTTTCTGGTTCTCCATTAATTTTCCTTTTATTGGGGTTTGTTACTAAAAAGTTTTCCTTTAGTAGAGTTACATTTCCTTGCTTTTTCCTGTTTCTTATGTCCTTCCATTGAGTGGAACAATCACCCCTTCCAAACTTTCCAAAGTTAACCCCAAAGTCTTAACTAATACTAGCCCCAACTCAAAAGTCCAAAGTTCAGAATCCCATCTGTGAGCCTGTGAAATCAAGACTAGTTTTTTTTTTTTTTTTTTTTTGAGACGGAGTCTCACTGTCGCCAGGCTGGAGTGCAGTGGCGCGATCTCAGCTCACTGCAAACTCTGCCCTCCGAGTTCAAGCGATTCTCCTCCGTCAGCCTCCCAAATAGCTGGGATTACAGGCACCTGCCACTGCACCCGGCTAATTAAGACTAGTTATTAACTTCCAACTTACAGTAGTGGTTCAGGCATAAGACAGACACTTCTATTTTAACAGGCAGGAATAGGCAAAGAGAAATGAGTAACAAGCTCAAGCATGTTAGAAACTGAGTAGGACAGACATTAAATCTTTAAGCTGGGGAATGATTTCTTTTGACTCCATGTGTCACCTTCTGGACACACTGGGATGGGGTTTGGGCCCCCAAGGCCTTAGGCAGTCCTATGGGCTTTGCTTGGTGCAGCCCACGTGACTGCTGATACAGAATAAAGTCCTTTGCCTAAGGCTTTCTTTGGTAGATGTTTCATGCTGCTGGTGGTTCCGTAATTCTGAGATCTCAGTGGTAGTCCTGAGTTCCTTAGGCATTACTCTAACAGGGACTCTTGGTGGCAGCTCCAACTTCACATTTCTCCTCTGCATTATTATACCAGGGATCTTTACAGTAGCTCTGCCTGGGTCTCTAGGCTTTCAGCAACATCTTTTGAAATTTGGGTGGAAGTTGTCAATCTTCCATAGCTCTTGCTTTCTGCAAGCCTGCAGAATTAGTACCACATGGATGTTGTCAAAATTTATAACTTGTACCTTCTGGAGCTGCAGCATGAGCTGCACCTGAGGCTTCTTGAGCCATGGCTAAGGCAACTGCAGAACTGCTGTGCTGGGGTGTGGGTAGCAGAGTCCCAAAATGGCCCTGACAAGTGAATCTGTGTACTCTGGGGCTGTTCCTTGACACCATCCTGCTCTCCTAAGCCTGTGATGGGAGTGGCATCTTCAAATATCTGGGCAATATCTTTGGGGGTATTTCTTCCATTGTCTTGACAAATAGCACATGGCTGCCTTCTGTCTCTGCTAATCTCCTTAGAAAGTGGTCCATCAGCTACACTCGGTTTCTCTCCTGAAAACATTTTTTTCATTCTTTTTGTGGTCAAATGGTTTTCCAAATTTTTCTGCTCTGCTTCCTTTTTAACTATTAATTCTGTCTTTAAATTATTACTTTGCTCTTGTATCTCACTGTAAATGGCCAAAGGTAACTATGAATGCCTTCTATACCTTACTTAATTTTTTTTGTGTGCCAGATATTCTAGTACATCTTTCTCAGGTTTGGACTTCCACAAAGACCTCAGTCACAGACAGAGTCCAGCTAAGTGCTTTGACAATTTACAACAAGAATGGCCTTTACTTGAGTTTCCAATATCTTTTTCCTCAGTTTCTCCTAAAACTTCATCACAATGTTTCCTGCTGACCACATTTCTATCAACATTCTGATCATGACCACTTAACCACTCTCTAAAGTGTTTAAAACTTTCCCTGGTCTTGTCTTCCAAGCCCTCACCAGAATCTGAGCATTTACTAACCAGCTGCTTCAAATTGTTCCAGCCTCTACCCATTATCCAGTTGCATAGTGACATCCCTGTTTTCACATATTCATTATTAGCAATGTCCTACTTCCAGTGTCAATTTTCTGCCTTAGACAATTTTTGGTTGCTTATAACAGAATACTTGAAACTGGGTAATTTATTTAAAAATATTTTATTTAAATAATTTATTTAAAAAACATTTCTGGAGGCTCGAAAGTTCAAGGTCAGGGGCCCACTTCTGGTGAGGTCTTTCTTATAGTTGGGTACTCTCTGTAGAGTTTCTTTCTCTTATGAAGTCACCAGTCTCAGTCCCATGACAATCCATTAATCTGTTAACCCATTAGTCTATTAATCCATGAGTCTATTAATCCATAAGTGTATTAATCCATTCATAAGGACAGAACCCTAGCATCCTAGTCACCTCTTAAAGGCCTCACCTCTCAATACTGCCACATTGGGTGTTATGTTTTAACATAAGTTTCAGAGGGGACAAACATTCAAACCATTGTAGTTTATTTTCTACTGCTATACTAGAATACCATAGGCTGGGTAATTTATTTAAAAAGTGATATATTTGGCTCACAGTTCTGAAAGCTGGGAAGTCCAAGAGCATGGTACTGGCATCTGCTCATCATATGATGAGGACGTTTTTGCTGCAATGAAATATGGTGAAGGGCAAGAAAGTGCAGGTGAGTGGGAGCTCAACTTTAGAACAAAGCCACTCCCGTGATAACTCACCCACTCCCATGATAATGGCATTAATCTATTCATGAAAGTGGACCTCCCTCCAAGACCTAATTACTTCTTAAAAGCCCCACCTCATAATACTGTTCCAATGACAAATTTCATCATAAGTTTTGGAGGGGACATTCAAACTGTAGCAGTCCTGTTTCTTTGGTCTCTAATATCTACCAGGACCATTTGTTGGCTGTGCTGGTGGTCACCAAATCAAGATGTGGTACTTTCTGGGTATCCACAGTATGTGTCATGTTGTAAATTTTTATTTCCCTGCATTAGTAAATATACTTCAACCCAGAATGTTCTGAGCTCATAACAATAAACAAAGATAAAAACAAAAGCTATGAATGCTTTACTAAAATGTGCAGTTAATAAAATATCATTCATTAAATAATAAGATGAGCTTGTCTGTCTATTACTATCTGATGACCTTTCAATCTGAAGATCAATTTTTCTTTCCACTTACAAAATCTTTAAAGGCATATAGTAATACCAGGAGATAATGCCAGAATCTATGCCACAGAAGGTTAACATAGGCTATAAACCTACGACGTTTCTGTATTTTTTTGACACCTGGTTTTATTATGTTTCCATGTGTCACAATAATTAACTTCAGTTGCTTGCTTCTGGTTGAGATATTTTGTTTCTTTGCAGCAAGTTAAAATAAAACTCAAGTCATATGTTTTGTGAGAATAGCAGGATGTGGGGGAAGAGACCTACTCTGTGCATTTAAGCGTCAGGCACATTGGGCAAGGAAAATATATTGGTCCTGCGGTGTGTTGTTGATTAAAGACCCATTATGTGGTCTTCCAAAGCCCTTCTGCTATGGTTCTTTTCTGAAGCAGGGTGCGTGCAGAGCCTTTTCCAATTAGGCATATTATGTTCCTTTCCAAAGATTCTGGCACATGGTCTGAGAAGGATGTTTTAGACACCAAAGACAGGCACAAGTTATAGGAAAAAGCTCGTGAGTAATTTTTTTACCCCTTCAATTAGTCTTAATTGAAAACTAACAGTGTGTTATAAAATGGAATTTCCACAATGAGTTTTCTTGGCATTAAACAAAAAGGTGTTTTGTGACATTTTACATGCTGAGAATTAGAGTCCATTTCAAGTCATATTTATTTGTTTTTATCACATAATCCTCACAGTCATTTCCATTATAGTCCTTTGTTACCTATTGACCCTGTAACTTGGTACTTTCTTTTGCTGGAATAAAGCCTGTTTCTTCCAGTCAATTTCGTCACCCTCCCTTATGCACGAGATCCATGCCTGCCTGGTTTTACTAATTCCATTTCTTTCTTTGGATTATGTTCTAAGATTTCTAAATTTCTCTTTTTATTATTTTTTAAAGGCCAGCTCTTGTCTGATCTCTTCCCTGAAACCTATCTCAATTTATTTTACTCACGGAGATGTATCTTTGTTCTGAATTCTCAGGAATTTATTGTTTTTATCTCACATTTAACATTTGATTATACTAGTTTGTGCTGTTTTCCAACTGGTCTCTGTGTTTGTTCTGTATTTTAAACAATCTATTAAGCTCCTAGAGGGCAGACAAAATATCGTATATTGCGTTTGTAAGCTCAATAGCACTTAACATATTATTCAACATATAGAAATATCCCAATATTAGATAAGTTGAATTGAGCTTTTCTTTCAGGTTTTGAATTTACAAAAATGTTCTCATTGAAATTGTCTAACAAGTAGCTGAAAAAGCGTTGGTGTAAAAAATAGATGAATATCAATAAGATGGCATTATTATATTATTATGTCTCATTGAATAATGTTAAGTGCCTGGATATGCGTGGGATTAGAGTAGGCACAAATTATTCAAAAGACAGAATTTCTGCTCTCTAGAAACTTGTATTTACATAAACATCGCACCAAATGAGCATAACCCACTTTTAGAAGGGCCAGGATTTATAATAAATTATGTTATTTTCCTATATAACATTTGTAGACAGCCATGAAATGATCTGGCTGGGCAAATATAGTAAACATATTCACGCAATCATTTGTGATATATTGTCTATACATATATTTTAGGAAATGCATGCTGGAAAACTCTTAATTGAAACCACTGATTTATGAGACTAAGTATAAAATGAAGAAATAGAACAGAGCTTTGGAACAAAAACTAAGTCTGGTTTGTAATATATTCAGAAATTTATCATTACAAGATCAAATGTATTGATTTGAAAACCAGTGTTTTTCTTTCTTTTACTGCAAGAATGACAAGTTTTGGTGTTAAATTTGTAACAATAATCCTTCATTCCAATATCAATTGCTTGCGTATGATTAATATTCACATTGCCTTTTCTGGGTTGTACCTCAAATATTCAATCTGTATTTAGATGTTTGAGAACACAAGGGATGAAGAGAATACAGTTGAGTTATTCTTTTTAATACAGTCCCTCAGAAAATTAAAGCATAAAAGACAACTTCATCTTCTTCTATCTCTACATTTGTCTCTGAGCACAATCATACAAAGATTGGTTTTGGAAAAAACGGTTATTGTCTGCTTCAGTGGTTTATGATGTTGCAAGCTTTCCAGTATGTCTCCTCAGTATTTTCAGGGAAGGGAGGCTGTTTTATCTCAATATTGAAATGTGTTTTTCAATAGTGAGAAGTAAAAAAGGTGCAAGTGATGAAGTGGAATAACTTACCATGACTTCCTTGAGAAAACTTGTCGAGTGTTTACATTTTTCTCACTATACTTTGAGACATTTATGTTTTCCCTAATTAGATTTCAGGATGGTCCCAACTGCCTCAATCACTTAAGGTAGATAAATTCCTTAACTGTAATGGCATCTTTCCCCTTCATGTTCATTTTCTTTCTTATGCATCAGAAATGATTTTAAGCTTCTGTTTTGTTCCCTTTCTCCTGTCAGTACTTTTATTCCAAATTTATTTTCTTACTTAGTGTACTAATGTCTCTTTAGTCTTTGGAGAGCTAATCAAGGATTAATCAATCTTCTCCACTGAGTCAGACTTAGCTACTTTACATTTTTTGTGTCTTGTGCAAAGAGTATGAATAATATTGTTCTAGGGAAGACTTAAGGCTAAATTTCTTAACTATTTTGGGTTGAAGGACTTCTTTGAGAATATAAAAATTGCTATAGTTTCTCTGTAATTCCCAGGTGTACAGAAAAATGTTGACATACATTTCACATGCTGCATAGACTCCTCACACTTCCCAGGTCTGTCATAGACACCAGATTAGGAAGGCCCAAGTGATATGATCTCACTACTGGGAATGTATCCAAAGAAAATGAAATCAGTGTGTTAAAGAGGTGTCTGCACTCCCATATTCATTGCAGCGCTATTCACAACAGTCAAGACATGGAGTCAACCTGTGTCCAGTGGATGAATGGATAAAGAAAACACGGTATATATCCACAACGGAATACTATTCATCATTTAAACAGAAAAAAATCCTGCCATTTGGAACAACAAGGATGAAACTGGAGAATGTAATATATAAACATTATATTAAGTGAAATAAGCCAGCCACAGAAAGGCAAATATTGCATGATCTCACTTGCATGTGGAATCTAAAATAGTTGAACTAATGGAACTAGAGAGAAAAATGGCTATCAGGGGTGGATGGGGAGGGGTCAGTGAGATGTTGGTCACAAGATACAAAATTTCAGTTAGACAGAAGTAAGTTCAAGAGATCTATTGTACAACATGGTGACTATAATAACAATGTATTACATTCTTAAAAATTGCTAAAAGAGTATATTTTAAGGTTCTCATCACAAAAAATAAGTATGACATTGGGGCAGGGCGAAGATGGCTGACTAGAAGCAGTGGCGATTGGAGGCCCCCATCGAAAAGAACCATAATAGCATGTGAATCCTGCAGAAGCAACTGAGGTATCCATGTTCTCTCACCAGAACTGACTAGGTGGCTGGTGTAACCCATGGAAAAGAAGGAAGAAAGGTGTGGTGCAGCAGCTGACCTGAGAGACACACAAGGGAGGGGAGCCTCCAACCCCCAGCCAAGGGAGGTGGTGAGTGAGTGTGCTACCCAGCCAGGGAAACTGTGCTTTTTCCATGGAACTGTGCAACCCATGGATTGGAAGATCCCACTGGTGAACCCATGTCACTGGGGCCTAGGGTCCCAACCCCAGAGGCACACATATTCTCAACAGCATCTCAGCTAGAATCTGCTTAAGCCTGCCAAGTTCCCAGGGGGAGAGGCAATGAGCACCACAGCTGCGGCTGCCTGTTGTCTAAGCCCTTTGAGCTCCTTGGGGGAGGGGCAGCACCCAGCCCTGGGACTGATAGCTGCCTAACACACTAACCTCCCTGGGTGGAAGAAGGGGGGCAGCCATCTCTATAGCTCCAGGCCACCCTTTTCCCCTGCTGGAGCCAAGGAGACTGGATGGCTTGGTCCCATGAGGTGTCCCACACAGGCCAATACACTGGCTGTGGCAGACTGTGACCAGAGTGCATCTTCAGGCCTGATCCTGACCCATCCCTCTTCACTGGGTGAGGCCTCCCTGAAGAAACTCCAACAATTCCAGCCAGGGGCTCAGGGACAGATTTCTCATCTCCCTGGGCCTGAGCCTCTAGGGAGAAGGGTGGCCTCAGTCTCTGCAGACCAGCAGACTTAGCCTTTCCTCCTGGTAGTTCTGAGGAATCCAGACAGCCCAGATAAGTGGGTTCCCCCCAGCGAAGCACACTTCCTCCACCAAATCACAGTCAAAGTGCTTCGTTAACTGGGTCCTGTTCCCTGTGCCACCCAACAGGGTGAAACCCTCCAACAAGGGTTGTCAGACACCCTATCCAGGAATGATCATACTGGCATCAGTTTGAAGTCCCTCGCAGCCCGAGATCCCAGAGGAAGGAGGAGGTACCCATCTTTGTTGTTCTCCAGCCCCCTTGAGTGACATCTCCAGTTGTGAGAGTGAACCAAATAAATAGGGCCTGAAGTGAACCCCCAGCAAACTGCAGCAGCCCGACAGAAGAGGGACCTGACCATTGAAAGAAAAACAGAAAGCAACAACAACAGCATCAATAACATAAAAAGTCCCCATAAAAACCCCATCCAAGGGCCAACAGCCTCAAAGATTGAAATTAGACAAACTCATGAAGATGAGAAAGAATCAACCAAAAAAGCCACTGAAAACCCAAAAGGCCAGAGTGCCTCTTCTCCAAATGATCACAACACCTTTCTAGTAAGGGCGCAGAACTGGATGGAGGATCTGATGCATGAATTGACAGAAGTAGGCTTCAGAAGATGGGTAATAACAAACTCCACTGAGTTAAAGGAGTATGTTCTAACCCATTGCAAAGAAGCTAAAAACCTTGATAAATGTTAGAGGAGCTGCTACCTAGAATAACCAATTTAGAGAGGGACATAAATGACCTGATGGAGCGAAAAACACAGCATGAGAACTTTGTGAAGCATACACAAGTATCAATAGCTGAATTGACCAAGCAGAAAAAAGGGTATCAGAGTTTGAAAACCACCTTGCTGAAATAAGGCATGCAGACAAGATTAGAGAAAAAAGAATGAAAAGGAACAAAGAAAGCCTCTGAGAAATATGGGACTATGTAAAAAGACCAAACCTACCATTGATTAGAATACCTGAAAGAGATTGGGAGAATGGAAATAAGCTGGAAAACACACTTCAGGATATTATCTAGGAGAACTTCCCCAACCTAGCAAGACAGGTCAACATTCAAATTCAGGAAATACAGAGAACACCACTAAGATATTCCATGAGAAGATCAACCCCAAGACGTATAATCATCACATTCTCCAACGTCAAAATGAAGGAAAAAATGTTAAGGGCAGCCAGAGAGAAAGGCAAGGTCACCTACAAAGGGAAGCCCCAAGACTAACAGTGGACTCTCAGCAGAAACCTTACAAGCCAGAAGAGGGTGGGAGCCAATTTTCAACATTCTTAAAGAAAAGAATTTTCAGTCCAGAATTTCATATCCAGCCAAACTAAGCTTCATAAGTAAAGGAGAAATAAAATTTCCAGACAAGCAAATGCTGAGGAATTTCATCACCATGAGGCCTGTTTTGCAAGAGCTCCTAAAGGTAGCACTAAATGTGGAAAGAAAAAACTGGTACCATCCACTGCAAAAACACACCAAAATATAAAGACCAATGACACTATGAAGATATTGCATCAACTAGCGTGCAAAATAACCAGATAGCATCATGATGACAGGATCAAATTCACACATAACAACATGAAACTTAAATGTAAATGGGCCAAATGCCCCAATTAAAAGACACAGATTGGCAAATTGGATAAAGAGTCAAGACCCATTGGTATGCTGTATTCAGGGGACCCATCTCACATGCAAAGACATACATAGGCTCAAAATAAAGAGATGGAGGAAAATTTACCAAGCAAACGGAAAGCACAAAAAAGCAGGGGTTGCAATCCTAGTCTCTGACAAAATACTCTAAACCAACAAAAGATCAAAAAAGACAAAGAAGTACATTACATAATGGTAAAGGAATAAATTCAACAAGAAGAGCTAATTATCCTAAGTATATACGCACCTAATACAGGAGCACCCAGATTCATAAAACAAATTATTAGAGGCATACAAAGAGACTTAGACTCCCACACAATAATAGTGGGAGGCTTCAACACCTCACTGTCAATATTGGATCAACCAGACAGAAAATTAACAAGGATACTCAGGACTTGAACTCAGCCTCGGATCAAGTGGTCTTAATAGACATCTACCAAACTTTCCACCCCAAATCAACAGGATATACATTCTTCTCAGTGCCACATGGCACATATTCTAAAATTGACCACATAATTGGAAGTAAAACACTCCTCAGCAAATGCAAAAGAACAGAAATCATAACAAACAGTCTCTCAGACCACAGTGCAATCAAATTACAACTCAGGATGAAGAAACTCACTCAAAACCACACAATTACATGGGAATTGAACAATCTGCTCCTGAATGACTCCTGGGTAAATAATGAAATTAAGGCAGAAATCAAGAAGCTCTTTGAAACCAATGAGAACAAAGAGACAATGTACCCGATCTCTGGGACATCACTAAAGCAGTCTTACGAGGGAAATTTATAATACTAAATGTCCACATTGAAAAGCTAGAAAGGTCTCAAATTGACATTCTAACATCACAACTAAAAGAACTAGAGAACCAAGCACAAACAAATCCAAAAGCTAGCAGAAGACAAGAAATAACTATCATCAGTGCAGAATTGAAGGCGATAGAGACGCAATACTTCACCACCCCCGGCCAGACAAATTAATCCAGGAGCTGGATTTTGAAAAAATTAACAAAATAGACCACTAGCTAGACTAATAAAGAAGAAAGAGAGAAGAATCAAAAAGAGACAATAAAAAACTGATAAAGGGGATAGCACCACAGACCCCACAGAAATAAAAACTACCATCAGAGAATACTGTAAACACCTCTATGCAAATAAACTAGAAAATCTAGAAGAACTGGATAAATGCCTGGACACATACACCCTCCTAAGACTAAACCAGGAAGAAGTCAAATCCCTGAATAGACCAAGAGCAAGTTCTGAAATGAAGCAGTAATTAACAGCCTAACAAACAAAAAAAGCCCTGGACCAGATGGATTCACAGCCAAATTCTACAAGAGGTACAAAGAGGAGCTGGTACCATTCCTTCTGAAACTATTCCAAACAATTGAAAAGGAAGGACTCCTACCCAAATCATTTTATAAGGCCAGCATCATCATGATACCAAAATGTGGCAGAGACACAACAAAAATAGAAAACTTCAGGCCAACATTGATGTGAAAATCCTCAATAAAATACTGGCAAACTGAATCCAGCAGCACATCCAAAAACTTATCCACCATGATCAAGTCAGCTTCATCCCTGGGATGCAAGGCTGGGTCAACATATGCAAATCAATAAATGTAATCCATCACATAAACAGAACCAAATACAAAAACCATATGATTATCTCAATAGATGCAGTAAAGCCCTTTGATAAAATTCAACATCCCTTCATGTTAAAAACTCAATAAACAGTTTGGTATTTGTGGAACATATCTCAAAATCATAAGAGCTATTTATGACAAATGCACAGCCAATATCATACTGAATGAACAAAGGCTGGAAACATCCCCTTTGAAAGCAGATACAAGACAAGGATGGCTTCTCTCACTACTCCTATTCAACACAGTATTGGAAGTTCTGGCCGGGGCAATCAGGCAAGATAAAGTAATAAAGTGTATTCAAATAGAAAGAAAGGATGTCAAATTGTCTCTGTTTGCAGACAACATGATTCTTTATTTAGAAAACCCCATCATCTCAGCCCAAAAACTCCTTAAACTGATATGCAACTTCAGCAAAGTCTCAGGATACAAAATCATTGTGCAAAAATCACAAGCATTCCTATATAGCCACAATAGACAAGCAGAGAGCCAAATCATAAATGAACTCCCATTCACAATTCCTACAAAGAGAATAAAATACCTAGAAAGACACCTAACAAGGGATGTGAAGGACTTCTTCAAGGAGAACTACAAACCTCTGCTCAAGGAAATAAGAGAGGACACAAACAAATTGAAAAACATTTCATCCTTATGGATAGGAAGAAACAATATCATGAAAATGGCCATACTGCCCAAAGTAATTTACAGATTCAATGTTATTCCCATCAAACTACCACTGACATTCTTCACAGAATTAGAACAAACTACTTTAAATTTCTTATGGAACCAAAGAAGAGCCCCTATAGCCAAGACAATTCTAAGCAAAAAGAACAAAGCCAGAGGCATCACGTGAGCTGACTTCAAACTAAACAACAAGGCTACAGTACAAAAACAGCATGGTTCTGGTACCAAAACAGACATATAGACCTATGGAACAGAACAGAGACACCAGAAATAACAAAACATATCTAAAACCATGTGATCTTCAACAAACCTGACAAAAATAAGCAATGTTGAAAGGATTTCCTATTCAATAAATGGTTCTGGGAAAACTGGCTAGCCATATGCAGAAAATAGAAACTGGACCCCTCCCTTACACCTTATACAAAAATTAGCTCAAGATGGATTAAAGACTTAAATGGAAAACCCAAAACCATAAAACCCCTAGAAGAAAACCTAGGCAATACCATTCAGGACATAGGCATGGGCGAGGACTTCATGACTAAAATGCCAAAAACAATTGCAACAAAAGCCAAAATTGACAAGCGGAATCAACTTAAACTGAAGAGCTTCTGCACAGCAAAAGAAACTATCATCAGATTGAACAGGCAACCTACAGAATGGGAGAAAATTTTTGCAATCTACCCATCTGACAAAGGACTAATATCCAGAATCTGCAAGGAACTTAAGCAAATTTACAAGAAAAAAACAATGCCATCAAAAAGTGAGCAAAGGTATGAAAAGACACTTTTCAAAAGAAGACATTGTGCAGCCAACAAACATGAAAAAAAGCTCAACATCACTGATCATTAGAGAAATCCAAACCAAAACCACAATGAGATACCATCTCACACCAGTTGGAATGGCGATTATTAGAAAGTCAGGAAACAATAGATGCTGGCGAGGCTGTGGAGAAATAGGAACAGTTTTACACTGTTGGTAGGAGTGTAAATTGGTTCTACTATTGTGGAAGACAATGTGGCGATTCCTCAAGGATCTAGAACCAGAAATACCATTTGAGCCAGCAATACCATTACTGAGTATATACCCAAAAGAATATAAACCATTCTACTATAAAGACACATGCACACATATGTTTAGTACAGCAATATTCACAATAGCAAAGACATGAAACCAACCCAAATGCCCATCAATGATAGACTGGATAAAGAAAATGTGGTGTATATACACCATGGAATACTATGCAGCCACAAAAAGGAATAAGATCATGTCCTTTGCAGGGACATGGATGAAGCTGGAAGCCATCATCCTCAGCAAAGTAACACTGGAACAAAAAGCCAAACATCATATGTCCTCCCTCATAAGTGGGAGCTAAACAATGAGAACATATGGACACAGGGTGGGGAACAAGATATGCTGGGACCTGTTGCGGGGGTGCAGGGCAAGGGGAGGAAACCTAGATGATGGGTCAATAGGTACAGCAAACTACTATGGCACACGTAGACCTACAGAACAAACCTGCATATTCTGCACAAGTATCCCAGAACTTAAAATAAAAAATAAAATAAAATAAGATCATGTACATTAAAAAAAGATAAGTATGTCAGGTAATACATATGCTAATTAGCTCGAGTCATTCCATAATGTATACATATTTCTAAAATAAAATGCTGTGCATAATATATATAATTTTATTTGTTAATTAAAAAATAGATCAATGTTAAAAACAAAACAAAACACAAAGAAACCCCACATGGCCTTAGGCCATGAAGGGCTCTATTTCTTTCTCATGGTAGATTTTAACTCTATAATGGCCATGTGGCTAGGTAGGTAGTTGGTTAAGGTAAGCAGGAAGAAATGAATTCCATATCAATAACTTTGTGTTTGTGATGAAATAAGAACAGCAGCCTCTAGGAATGTGGTGGATTAGTCACATAAAACAGTTTTCATGTTTTTGTGTTTCTAGTGTGGATTATTTCAGTGATAACAAAAACTCTGAAGACCACATACCTATTCCATAGCAGCATGCTGTAGCAAACTTCTGTTCAGTATATTTAAAAACTTAAGTCTCACTGGAATTAATTTGATAAATGAGAAGAAAAGTGATAAGATGTTAGGTTTATGTTAAATATCACAGTAAAATTATTGACTCATAGGAAAAAACTAACATAAGGTCTTGAAATATAAGTATTTATTCATATAATAAAATTAACTCACAAGGTAATTTGCATTTTGGAAAATTCTCATCCAGAGAGCAGTCATTGGAAAGTGGGCTTATAAGATCTCTCAGAGTAGAGAGCTGTCTGTCTGAGAGAACATGCCCTTGAAGAAAGAGCACCAGACTGGATGAGGAGTCAGGAGGTATGTTGACTCTGACTGGTGCTATCAACATAGGATGACTCATGCTGGCTCACCCAGGATTTTCCCAGTATTTGCACTGAGAACTGTCTTCTTCCCTCCCATTGGTTATCCTTTTCCCCATCCCACTACCTCCAAGTCCTGGGTCAACTAGTGTAGTGGGTCAGCAGTTAGGTGCATGATCTTGAATCAGACACTCAATTTACCAGAGTTTTGGGTTCCTCATGTGTAAAGCAAAGAGGATGGATTAGATGTTGATATAGTTTGGCTGTGTCCCCACCTAAATCTTATCTTGAACTGTAGTTCCCATAATCCCTGCATGTTGTGGGAGGGACCAGGTGGAGGTAATGGAATCATGGGAGTGGTTTCCCCCATGCTGTTCTCATGATAAATGAGTTTCATAAGATTTGATGGTTTTATGAACTTCTGGCATTTCCCCTGCTTGTGCTCATTCTCTCTCCTGCAGCCCTGTGAAGAGGTGCCTTCTGCCATGATTTTAAGTATCCTGAGGTTTCCCCAGTCATGGGGAACTGTGAGTCAATTAAACCTCTTTTCTTTTCTTTCTTTCTTTCTTTATTTTTTTTTTTTGAGACGGAGTCTCACTCTGTTACCCAGGCTCTGGAGTGCAGTGGCATGATCTCTGCTCACTGCAAGCTCCGCCTCCCGGGTTCACGTCATTCTCCTGCCTCAGCCTCCCAGGTAGCTGGGGCTACAGGCACCCGCCACCACGCCCGGCTAATTTTGTTTTTGTATTTTTAGTAGAGACGGGGTTTCACCGTGTTAGCCAGGATGGTCTGGATCTCCTGACCTCGTGATCTGCCCGCCTCAGCCTCCCAAAGTGCTGGGATTACAGGCGTGAGCCACCGCGCCTGGACTAAACCTCTTTTCTTTGTAAATTACCCAATCTTGGGTATTTCTTCATAGCAATATGAGAATGGACTAATACAGATGTCTGAAGCTCCTTGCAGGTCTAACATAAGAGTTTATCTCAAAGTCATGATCTTTCTTGTTCTTATTTAATTTTTATTTTTTTTGAGGTAAAGTCTCACTCTATTGCCCAGGCCGGAATGCAGTGGTGTGATCTCATCTCACTACAACCTCCACCTCCTAGGATCAAGCAATTCTCCCACCTCAGCCTCCCAAGTAGGTGGGACTACAGGCACGCGCCACCACACTTGGCTAATTTTTGTGTATATATATATATATTTTTTAGTAGAGATGGGGTTTCACCATGTTGGCCAGGCTGGTTTTGAACTCCTGACCTCAAGTGATCTGCTTGTCTTGGCCTCCGAAAGTGCTGGGATTATAGGTGTGAGCCACCATGCCTGGCCCATTATCTTTCTTTTCCATTAATCTGTCTGCTTTCTCCTTCAAATAACCATGAAAATCTTAGAGATTAAGCCCTCCTTTGTCTTTGTATTCTATTTTTTAATTTATACCAAATCAATTCAGCACCAGGATTTCCTTCAGAGAATCAAGCATTGCTCTCAAAGATTGGCAATTGAGATAAGATAAAGAATTAAGTTAGCATGTTTGTAGAAAATGCAATAAAATCTATTGTTCACTATAACCTAGGCAATCTGCTAGTACAAACTCCAAAATTGCCCACATACTCTGAATTGAGAGAATAGGAAGAGGAGTTGCAAAGAGAAGCTTTCACAGACAGCAGATAAGTGGGTAGGTTTCTAAAGCTTGTTTAGTGTTAAGCTTTTTTTTAAAGATTTGTTGAGATGTAATTCAAGTTATCATGTAATTTACCAATTGAATGTGTACAAGTCAATGTTTTCCTGTGTATTCAAAGACATATGCAACCATCAACACAATTTAAAAAAATTTCATCACTTCCAAAAAAAAAACCCTTTATCTTTCCGCTATCACCTCCCAATCCTCCTATCCTTCCATACACTCAGCTTTGAGTAATCATGATTAGTAAAGCACTAACTGTGTATTAATGCTTTACCTTCTTATTGCTGAATAATATTCCAATGTATGGACTTACCACATTCATTTATCCTTTCATTAGTTGATGAACATGTGCATTATTTCCACTTTTTGGCTCTTAAGAATAATGCTTACATGAACATCCATGTCCAAGTTTTTGTGTGGACACATGCTTTCATTTCTCTTGGGTATATATCTGGAAGTGAAATTCTGGGTTATGTGGTAATCCTGTTTAACGACTTGAGGAACTTTCAAACTGTTTTCTAAAGTGGTCACACCAATTTACATTCCCATATTCTCATACGTGTATGAAGGTTCTTATTTCTCCACATCTTTGCCAACACTTGTTTTTAACCAAACTTTGTAATTCTAGCCATCCTGGTAGGTGTGAAGTGGTATCTCATTGTGATTTCTATTTATATTTCCATGATAACCAATAATTTTGATAATTTTTCATGTGCTTATGAGCCATTTATATATCTTCTTTGCTAAAACACCTATTCATAGCCTATGCCCATTTTAAATTGGTTAATTTGTCTTTTATTCTCAAGTTGTAAGAATTCTTTCTATATTGTAGATATAAATCTCTTATATGTAATTTTTGAAAATTTTCTCCCATACTGTGGGTTATCTTTTTACTTTCTTGATAGTGTCCTGATCTTGTTCCTGATCTTAGGGGAAAAGCATCCAGTCTTTCACCATTAAGTATGATGCTAGCTGTGGGTATTTCTAGACAACTTTTATTTGGTTGAGGAAGTTCCTTTATTTGCCTAGTTTGTTGGGTGTTTTTATCATTAAAGGGTATTAGATTTTGTCAAATACTTTTTATGCATCTATTGAAAAAAATCTTGCAGTTTTAATTTTTTATTCTATTTATATTTTATTGATACGGTGTATTACATTACTTGATTTTCAGATGTTAATTCAATCTTGGATTCCTGGGATAAATCCCACTGGGTCATGATATAATTTGTATTATATGTTGCTGGATTTAGTTTACGATTTTGTTGAGAATTTTTGCATCCAAATTTATAAGAAATATTGGTCTATAGTTTTCTTTTCTTATCTGTCTTTGGCATCAGGATTATACTTTCCTAAAAAGAAGAGTTATGAAGTGTATTCTTCTCAACTATTTTTTGAAGAGTTCGTGGAGAATTGGTATTAATGCATGGTTAAATGTTTGGCAGAATTTATCGGTAAAGCCATCTGGACCTGGAGTTTTGTTGTGTGAATAGCTTTTTATTATAAATTCAATCTCTTTACTTGTTATAGATGTATTCAGAATGTGTATTTCTTCTTGAGTCAGTTTTGGTAGTCTGTGCTTTTCTAGGAACTTGTCCCTTTTATTGGTATACAATGGTTCATAGTATTTGTTTATTATTCTTTCTATTTCTGCAAAGTTATTATTAATTTCTCCTCTTTCATTTCTGATTCTAGTAATTTGAAATATTAGTATTATGTAATTTTTTGTTGGTGAATCTAGTTAAAAGTTTGTCAATTTTGTTGATTTTCATTATTTGTTTTATCATTTTTCTCTATTTTCTCTATGTTATTTATTTCCATGCTTATCTTTAGTTTTCCCTTCCTTCTCCTTGCTTTAGGTTTAGATTTCTCTTCTTTTTCTAATGTCTTAAGGTTGTTTGAAGATTAGGTTATTTATTCGAGATCTTTATTCTTTTTTAATATAGGTATTTACAACTGTAGGTGTTTCTGTAAGAACTTATTCAGCTAAATTCTATGTGTTTTGGTATGTTGTATTTTCATTTTATTCATCTCAAAATATTTTCTAATTTCCTCTTTGATTTTTTTCTTTAACCCATTATCTGTTGAGAAGCAAATTTCTGTGTTATTGATTCCTAATTTCATTCCATTGTGGTCAGAGAATATGCTTTGATTTCAGCCCTTTAAAATGTAGCAAGATTCATTTTATGGCCTAGTGTATGTTCTTTCCTGAGGAATGCTCCATGTGTACATTAGAGGAATACATATTCTCCCTGATTGGTGGAGTATTTTATACAGAGATGTCTGTTATGTCTTGTTAGTTTGTAGTGTTATTGAAGTCTTCTATTTCCTTGTTGATCCTCTGCCTATTTGTTCTATCCATTGAAAGTGGAATATGGAAATCTCCAACTATTCTTGTTGTGGTATTTAATTTTTAATTTGGAAGACAAGTTCATTCTACTTCATTCATTAGACCTGAGTCTGAAGAATTTTGGATATTTCCAAAACAAAACACATGTCCTATGCCCACATTATATTAAAGACGTGTTAGTTATCCTTTATCATAGTTTATACTGAATTAATATACTGAGCCTGAATGAATGAAGGTTCATTTCAATATTCCAAGGAGCAACTGCAAGCAGGGGCATATGCAGAGCTGAATCATTACACAGAATTTTTAAAACAATACTCTTTCCAACTACATTTATTATGAAAGTTTAGTATGGCAGCTACACTGGACATCATGCTGGATCTCAAACCTAACCACCATTCACAGTAATGTTTCTGTTGCAATTTGTATCCAAGTTCAAAACACTAATCTACATACTTTTAAAACACAATTAGCTCAAACACTTGAGTCTGCCTGGACTTTGAGTTCCTGCCAGATTAAATGTTTAACTTTTGTGGCCCTAAATCTCATGAAACAACAAGGCTTTCTTGAAGCCCTTTCATACTTGCTATTGCTATGCATACAATGTATTTCAAAACAGTTCAGATGTTAGAGAGGAAATGAGCAGCACCACAGGGAAGGAGAATTCATGTCGTGATAGCAAACAAATAGTACATTTTAATCATATGATGTCGTGGGCTTCTCAGACTACAGCTAGTATTTGATGTCTTATTACTTTATGTTGTTCCTTGGGGATACCAAAGATTGAGGCAGTTTCTCTCCCAAGGATTAAAGCTGGGTGAACTTATTTTGGGAGCTAATACTTTGATAAAAAAAATAGATGTCATACTGACCAGTTAGTGATTATTGCATTCAGTGTAGACTATGGATTTAAAGATTATGACAGTTGATACTTTATCAACAATAAAACTCATTTATATTTTATGTCCAATTTATGGTGCTTTTATAATCATAGCAACCCTCAGACAGACAGGGCTGGGCATGAAGTATCTGAAAGGGGATGTGGGAGGAGGCAGTAGTAACATGTACAGTGCTATTGTACTAGCATAGACTTCCGTGTCTGGCTCTGCCTCCCAGTCTGTCCTTGTTATATTACCTTTATGTTTCCAGGATGTCCTTGGTGATAGCAAGCGTGGCTGGATGTGAACTGAGGGGGCAGCAGGATTTTTTTTTTTTTTTTTTTTTGCTCTAACCTTTGTGAGATCTAGCTGAGTGCCAGAGGCAGAGGAAATTTGTTCTCTGGAAGGAGGTGGTGTGGTTGGAAATATGTGGGATGGGTGTTAACAACATCTAGTTTCTTTCCTGCCAGTTGCCCCGCCTCTTTGTCATAAGCTTTTCTAAGACATCTCTGTGCTTCTATTAATAAATTTTCCGTTGTTGAGCATTAACGGAACTTAAAAATCAGTTAAACTGTGCAAACAAAAGTTAGCTCTATGATCAAGTCCTACAATACCCTAAAGACAGAGCTGCAAGGAGAACGCAGGTATCCACAATCCAATACTGTCCTTCCAGTAGCCCCTGGTAGACCAATTCATCCCTCTTTTCTGGCATCTACCCTCTGTTTTGTAAGGCTAGGAGGTTCCATGATGATTAAAAATATGTTCTGAGACATTCTTCTTTTCTATTTTAAACACACACACACCCTTTCGTTAGCCACCGAAATGTTTTTTTCTATGAGACACGTCTGGCGTCTTGATTTTTTGAAAGTCTTCCCTCAAATTCTCCTTTTCTTGATGTCATGGCCTTTCTGCCTTTCAGCTGGAATCCAACCTCTTATCCGTAACACATATTAGATAGTGGTGTGTAAGTGGGACAATGAATTCATGTGGCATGGAATCTAATTTTGTAGACTTCGTATTTTTGCTTAGGAGCTACTTAGGTTACATTCTGTTGTTTGTCCACAAAAAAAGTCAATGCCAAGAGAAATGTGATGTACAGCCCTGTTGCACATTGAATAGCTTACTGGGGTCATTGTAGTCCTCACACCTGTCTGCAGTGAAGCTGGCAGTCCCAGGAATATGATTTCTCCTGGAAAGTCAGAAAAAAGTAGTGTGCTCCCCAGATCTTGTCCACTCACCCTTTAACTTTCTGTGGACATCTAAGTTTGTTGTAATCCTACTCACTTGAAATATTCATCACTCGAAATTCCTAACTTGAAGTCATGCATTACTCTGTTTAAGGATCCAAGGAAACATCATTTTAAGACAGATTATTGTTGAGAATGAACCTTATGTTGACAAAGTTAGAACAACCTCCTGAGAGGGTTTATAATCACAATGACCTTTTCGGTTCTACCCATGAGGTCACCAACTGATGGAAAAACAAAAAAATTAGTTTCTTTGACTAGTTTCTGTTTGGAATGCTTTCAGACAAGGCAGAAAAAGGGAAATTTAGGAATTAAACATAATTTACAAGCAATAAGAAAATTCCTACCGATAATTTCCCTAGGCATACTCAGGGAGCCCAGGTAAACAGAAAAGGGATTTTTTTAAAGTGAATTTCAAAAGGATTTAATCAGAGTGAAGTCCCAGAATGGAATAGGGAGGGAGAATGTTGTTATACAGAAGAATGATATTCTTTTTTTAAAAGGGTCATAGAGAATACAAGAAGAGGTAGCAGTAGGGCTCTGACAAGCTTAAAGAAGTTATGCTGCTTTTCGTTTTATCCTGTTAGTTGATGCTGACCTCTGCTAGGAGACTGAATCACTGGAGTTAGGTTAGGCCTATGTTGTCCAATACGGTAGCCACTAGTCACATGTGGCTACTGGACACTTGATATGTGGCTAAATTGAGATGTACTGTAAGTGTGAAATAGTCACTGTATTTTAGTATGAAAATTTAGTGTGAATAAAGACAGTATAAAAAGAGTGCAACAAACTAATTGATAATTCTAAAAAATTGACATGTTGGAGCAACATTTTGAACATATTAGGTTAAGTAAAATATATTATTGAAGTTAATGTCACATTTCTTTTTTACCCTTTTTACTAGAAAACTAAATATTATACACATGGTGGCCGGGCGTGGTGGCTCACGCCTGTAATCCCAGCACTTTGGGAGGCTGAGATGGGCAGATCACAAGGTCAGGAGATGGAGATCATCCTGGCTAACACAGTGAAACCCCGTCTCTACTAAAAATACAAAAAATTAGCCAGACGTGGTGGTGTGTCTGAACTGCTGGGTTCTTGGTCTCACTGACTTCAAGAATGAAGCCACGGACCCGCGGGGTGAGTGTTACAGCTCTTAAGGTGGCGCGTCTGGAGTCTGTCCCTTCTGATGTTCAGATGTGTTCGGAGTTTCTTCCTTCTGGTGGGTTCGTGGTCTCGCTGGCTCAGGAGTGAAGCTGCAGACCTTTGCGGTGAGTGTTACAACTCTTAAGGTAGCGCGTCTGGAGTTGTTCGTTCCTCCCGGTGGGCTCGTGGTCTTGCTGGGCTCAGGAGTGAAGCTGCAGACCTTCGTGGTGAGTGTTATAGCTCATAAAAGCAGCGTGGACCCAAAAAGTGAGCAGTAGCAAGATTTATTGCAAAGAGCGAAAGAACAAAGCTTCCACACTGTGGAAGAGGACCTGAGTGGGTTGCCACTGCTGGCTCCGGCAGCCTGCTTTTATTCTCTTATCTGGCCCTCACCCACATCCTGCTGATTGGTAGAGCCCAGAGGCCTGTTTTGTCAGGGCGCTGATTGGTGCATTTACAATCCCTGAGCTAGATACAAAGGTTCTCCACGTCCCCATCAGATTAGTTAGATACAGAGTTTTGACACACAGGTTCTCCAAGGCCCCACCAGAGCAGCTAGATACAGAGTGTCGATTGGTGCATTCACAAACCTTGAGCTAAACACAGGGTGCTGATTGGTGTGTTTACAAACCTTGAGCTAGATACAGAGTGCTGATTGGTGTATTTACAATCCCTGAGCTAGATCTAAAGACTCTCCACATCCCCACCAGACTCAGGAGCCCAGCTGGCTTCACCTAGTGGATCCCGCACCGGGGCTGCAGGTGGAGCTGACTGCCAGTCCCGTGCCATGCGCTTACATTCCTCAGCCCTTGGGTAGTCGGTGGGACTGGGCACCGTGGAGCAGGGGGTGGTGCTCGTCAGGGAGGCTCCGGCCTCACAGGAGCCCATGGAGTGGGTGGGAGGCTCAGGCATGGCGGGCTGCAGGTCCCTAGCCCTGCCCCGCGGGAAGGCAGCTAAGGCTCGGTGAGAAATTGAGTGCAGCACCGGTGGGCTGGCACTGCTGGGGGACTCAGTACACCCTCCGCAGCCACTGGCCCGGGTGCTGAGTCCCTCATTGCCCCGGGCCAGCAGGGCTGGCCGGCTGCTCCGAGTGCGGGGCCCGCCAAGCCCACGCCCACCCGGAACTCCAGCTGGCCTGCAAGCGCCACACACAGCCCTGGTTCCCGCTCGCGCCTCTCCCTCCACACCTCCCTGCAAGCTGAGGGAGTGGGCTGCAGCCTTGGCCAGCCCAGAAAGGGGCTCCCACAGTGCAGCGGCGGGCCAAAGGGCTCCTCAAGTGCCGCCAAAGTGGGAGCCCAGGCAGAGGAGGTGCCCAGAGCCAGCGAGGGCTGTGAGGACTGCCAGCACACTGTCACCTCTCGGTGGCATGTGTCTGCATTCCCAGCTACTTGGGAGGCTGAGGAAGGAGAATCACTTGAACCCGGGAGGCAGAGGTTGCAGTCAGTCAAGATTGCGCCACTGCACTCCAGCCTGGGCAACAAAGCGAGACTCTGTCTCAAAATATATATATATATACACACACACACACACACACACACACACGATTTGCACTTGTGGCCCACATTAGCAAGACTCTGTCTCAAAAAAAACACTATATATAGTATGTGTATATATATATATATATATACACACACACACATGGTTTGCACTTGTGGCCCACATTATGTTTTTATTGGATGGTGCTGATTTAGGCACTGCAGAGCTGGGCCTTTTGGGGAAGATTTGTTAGCTGTCTGGACTTCAGTATGCATGTCTCTCAAAGGCAGGAGATAAAGGTGATGACCTGGACCTGCTTTTTGTAGACTTGGATTTTGTTTTCTTAATTTCTAAATTTGGGTCCTTTCTCCAATAGATGTTTAAGCCTCGGAAAACTATTTATTATGAACAGCTATTTAGGTTTCCACAACAATAGCCGATTTTCAAATAATCTCTAAGTATAGCTCCTTCCTTATGACAAGTAAATAGAAAAATGTAACTGATATGCTGGGGAACCTACGGGTGGAGAGTACAGAACAGCGGTCAAAGAGTGAGTCAGGGCCAGGGCTAGCATTAGCATCTCTGTGACTCATAGTTGCACTCTAACCACTTGATGATTTTCATCGTGAGAAATACTGAGTGTGATGGCCCTTTCACACCAGGAAATACTGAAAATTGCTGAATCGGTGTTTGTCAAGCTGATAATTGGACTGATAAAAGCTAGGTGGGTGCAGTGAAATGGGTGGGTTCTAGCCTACAGCATTGTGCTATCTGTGTATGAGCTACCATAGGGTTACATCACTGGTTTGACTCAAGAAAGAGTATAAGGGGAAGCCACTGTTATTACCTGTTTAGTGAAACATGAAGGAAATCCCACTGCAGAAGTGAAAATGTTACTTCCTACTTTTACCAGTAATTTCAAATGTAAACATTTAATTTAGAGAAATACTAAGAATAAGCTTATGATAATTTCTACAAGGCTGAAGCCTAGCACAATTGGGTGAAAGAGGAATTTACACAGATTCACTGGCATGTCAAAAGGTATTTGTGCAGGTGTGTTGTCACCTGCCCAAGGTGTCCACACCTGTGCTGTAGGTATATTTAAGATTTTGAAGATTATATTTGAAAAATATTTAGCTTTGTCCTCATAATCCTTTATACATGATTTTCTTGTGGTGATGACCACAAGGTTTTACCGTTGTGTGTCAACATTTGTATCTCCACAGATGTTGACTCTGAACTTCTCAAGGTAAGGGACTGCATGTTTTTCCTTCAGTTTCTCTGATACTGAGCAGCATCTGCTATGTCGACAGTGGTTAATAAAGGTTTGATGAATTGAGTAGGTCTCCTTCATTAGGTGTATGAGGCAGAAAGAGGAAAAGAGAACTCGTGGTGTACAGGAGCTTCTTCTTAAAGGGACTAGTGGGTAGGGAATCTAACTCCATAATCTGTCATTTCCAAATACCTGCCTGTTTTTTGAGCTCAAAAAAGTGGAAAGGAGAAGGCCTTTAAACTTTTGGATATAGAAACCTCAGTGTGGAATTAAGCTTGAGGTAGATGGTTGAGAACTAAAACGTTATGCGTAAGACATTAACAGGATTGACGTGTGACAGGCTGCAGCTAGGAACCAGAGGAAAGGAACCAGAGAGGCGGAAGAGGTGTTATGGGGCTGAGTGGGGAGCAAACCAGCGAGAAGTTATTCATGGCAGGAAATGGCTAGTACTTTTTCAAACAGTGAGTCTGAGGTTTCATTTTCAGTTTTTGTATTGCTTCTATTATAATCTCAGAAAAAAATCCATTGCCTTCAAAGTGCTTAAATTTACAGTTGGGAAAGGAGCCTGCGTGTGTGTGTGTGTGTGTGTGTGTGTGTGTGCATGCCCATGCCTGTTGTGGGGTAGCAGGTAAGGGTGGAAAACAAAACATGGTTTTTATCCCCCAAATTACTCTTTCTTATTAGGGAAAAGGAATAAAGAATGAAAGTTTTCCTTTGGGTTATATCTAAGAACTGGATAAAGCTCTGGGGATGTCCTAAGGAATAATTTCTTATGTAATTTTTCAAAAAAAGTCAGTTTTTCATTTTAACTGGTCTGCTGATTTTTGGGGGAACAACAGTACAATTTGCAATTTGATGCCTACATATTTATAGGGGAGTCCTGTCCTGTCTATCTCAATGTTGAACCCAAATTCACATTGTGCTCCACGTAAGCTTGCCCTCCACTCAGGGCCACTACCCCACTGACCAGTCACGGAGGACAAAGGTTCTGCTGGTATCACAAACTCTTATCTCCAGAGAATGACCTACTGGATGTTATGGATGTGGACCTAATTGGAATGAACAAAAGCAAACTAGTTGTCATTGAAATAAGAAGTGGTGCCAGACAATATAAAAGTATTCACACGTTTCAAAAGTTAGGGTGCTTCAAAAATGCCTCACTCTCAGCAAACTATCGCAAGGAAAAAAAAAACCAAACACCGCATGTTCTCACTCATAGGTGGGAATTGAACAATGAGAACACTTGAACGCAGGAAGGGGAACATCACACACCGGGGCCTGTTGTGGGGTGGGGGGAGGGGAGAGGGATAGCATTAGGTGATACACCTAATGTAAATGACAAGTTAATGGGTGTAGCACACCAAAATGGCACATGTATACATATGTAACAAACCTGCATGTTGTGCACATGTACCCTAGAACTTAAAGTATAATAAAAAAAATGCCTCACTCTTGCAGCTGCATGTTTCTTTATAAATCATGGTAGGATTTTTTAAAATTCGTGTTTTCTTATGTGATCTCTTTCCAAAGAAAACTAAGTCATTTCAGACAAAGATAATTATGTTTTATTTTAAATATTATATAATGATGACAATTATATGGGTGTGTTTCTATCTTCACTCTCTTTTATTTAGAATTAGGTTTACCTTAGGAATTACATAAAACTCAACTAGCAGTGGCTTGCATAAATAGGAATTTATTTGTGTTATAAACACACACACACACACACACACACACACACACACACACACACACACAATCGGGGGGTAGGTAATTCAGGGATGCCATTAGGGACTCAGGCTGATTCTTTCTGTTCCTGTCTTCAAAATGTAAAATTGGACCTCTCGTTTGCCACCTCATGGTCACAGCTAGCTGTGGAACCCCAAGACTCCTGTACATTATTGGGGCATTTGAAAATGGATAAAGAGTAAAGGGCCAAAGAGGAATGCCAGTTAAATCTCTATCCTAAAAGATTTTCCCTAAAGCTCCACTCAACAATGTCTGTTTATATCTCATTATTAGATCTTACATGCCAACCTCTATCACATGCATATTGCTGTCCCAGATAAAACTGGGCTTCTCTTACCAAGGAATAAGGAGACTTTGCCTTGGTCACCAGGAGCATTTGCTACTCTTCCACGCTTCCTCCTCAAACATGAAATATTTGTAGACCTGTAGGATATTTATAGTTATAAAAACCTTAGAGACAACACAAACCAACATTGCCTTCTCATTTTACAGATGAGAGTACTGAAGACCAGAAATATTAGTTGAATTTTCCACTTGAAGAAGAGAGGAATGGAAAGCTCAATTCTTACATCACTCATAATGGGTATTAAATTTAGTGCTTTATTGTGTATGCTAGAGTGTAAATTACTTGAATTACTTAAATGTATATTGCATTTATTTCTTGAATATATTATATTTTGCATTTTAAAATTTTGTGTCTTGTATTTCTTACTTGAATTTATTGTATATTGTATTTGTGTATTCACTTATGCTTATTGTTTTGCATTTCTTTATTATATATGTATTATATTATTTATTATAATTGTATTTACTACTTTAAGTTGGTTGCATTTATACGAATTATATTTTGCATTTATTGTATATTATACTTTTTACTTAAATTTACTGTATAATGTTTTATTTTATGTGTTAGAGTGTAAAGAACTGCCAAGTTTATTTCTGTTTCTCCCTCAGTAAATACCAAAAAAATCCACTGTAGAGACCTCTTTAAATATTATTTGAATTCATTATGTCATGAATATCATCAATGAAAAGGGAGGAGGAAGAAAACTTATAGATAAAAGGAATCAATTTGAAAAGTAAAAGAAGTACTGTAATGCCAAAAACAGTAATCAATCAGAAAACACACTTTGATGTATAGGAGTACATCAGTGATGGAACTGAACTTTCACCTACACCACAAAGTGCTTCATAAAAACCCTGATGAATGGAGGGCAGAATGAAGAGGGGTGATGTGAATTCCTCTGTGACATCTTTGCTGCTTGAGACTGCTGGTTGGGTGCCATTGTGGTAGATGTGTATGTTGAACCAACTTCTTCCAGGCTTTATATGTTGTTTACTCTCCAAATTTCTTAATTCTATTAGTGGACCATTGCTATAGAGTGTCCCGGTTTCCTTTCTTTTCTCTATAACTTTCAGCAGTAAGGGGAATGACTAGAAATTCCCCACACAGCAAGAGCTGTTCTAGCTTTCCTTTCAGAAAATGAGTTTAGTTTGAAAAGGTCTCATTAGCCTGAGTTTGTCCTAGTCTTCACTTTTTGTGTCTATTTTCCTATGAGTACTTTCTGACATACATCATGGGAATTAAGGGTCATAGCTTAGAACCTCCAAGAAGACCTCTTTCCTTGACTTTCCAGTTTCCCTACAACCCATTTTGCACAGGCTCAGGGGTCACATATTCTAAATATTTCTTAGAACTCAGTTTTTGAATACATATTTTAGATTTTTAGCATTGATTTCATGCTACCTGTGCTTAAAGCTTCTTATCTAGACAAAGGCTGTGCTTTTTAATCACTTAATTATGTCACATTGAGAGGCACCTTTAAGTGAAATAATGAAATTTCCTTCTTCCTTTAGGGGAAGAGAATGTGTCTCTCACTTAACACATTACCAAGTATTTTACTATCCCAACACTATAGAAATAAGAGTTTGGTAAACTACCACCTTGAAAATTGCCAAAAGTTGAGTTACCTAAAGAGAACCTGGAGAAGTTGACAGTTACCACCCTGGGTCAAGCTGGGCTTAATTGACTTGGTTTAAATGATGCCAATTACCTCCAATTCTTGAGTGAGCTGTGTTGGAAGTAACCACTAGTGGAAAAAAGAGACAGCTCAAAAGGGAAGGTAGCCTTCAAAATAGGAGGAGACTTGGTGAGTAGACAGACTTTGAGAAGTGTGGCATCTGCTATCAAGGGTAAATGTCAGTGGACAAAATAGTTTAACTTTCGTAAAAGGTATCAGTCAACACCTGCCCTAGTACTTGTCTCAGGAAATAAGCATGACAAGGTACTCCAGGGGTCCAGTAATAGTGATCTTCAAGGGAGAGAAAAGGGGTAATTCTATTGTATTCACAATTCAGAGAGAGAATCTCTGGGGGTAAAAGTAAGAACAGGATTTGCAGAGGGCAAAGTGGATCAGAGTCAGAAATGATGGTCTTGGTGGTTAAATTAGGAAACAGAATTAAGGAGGCTTTGAGGCCCCAACTGGACCCTGAAAAACGACTTTCTTCAGTTTACAGACCAATTATGTTTCACAACTGGGTCTCTTATTGTATCCCTGTGCTTTATTCTCTCCCTCTTCTTCTGCTACACACTTCATTTATTATTAAAATTTCCTTTAGAATCTTAACTCAGTAGAAGTCAAGATGTATATATATTTGGGATGTTACATAAAGAGGGTTGCATGGGTTTGTGTTTATGGACTTATGTTTGGAAATGGAGGTGGAGAAATGTCAGTGGACCAGGAAGAAAAGTAATGCAGGAGCATAAAGCAACTGGAAATATAGGAAAAAGAGAGAATTATGTGTTTCAAAAAATTACACTCCACTGTTGGACAGCTCTGATGGTGAGAAAGATTCTCAGGTTGTTTCCACTCATTAAGTTTTGCCTCCAGGAGCAATAAAAATCAATCAAATTTATCTCCAGCAGAACAACTTCTCCAAATTGAAGCTAAGATTATATTTGTCAGAATTCTAAGGGAACAAGTAATGTATTCCCAATACAAATAAATGTATAGTAAAAATTATTGATGATAGTAAGTAAGCATACCCTTAACTGTTTTGTTAATCAAATCACATACTGTAAACATTTCCAAGTAATGCCTTTTAAATAATTTTAGCCTTAAGTAATTAGCTTAACAGTACATTCATGAACAGTTGTTAGTCCTACTGAATGTCTTTTTTCTGGCTTTGAAACTCAAAAGGATGAAGCAGCTTTAAATGGAAGCTTCTGCAATTCCAAGTGCTAGAGTCTCTTGGACCTGTATTTAACTTCAATAATTTTGCCTTATTTCAGGCATCCTTTTCCAAGAAGAATTCTTCTACTATGGGGTGGAGTGGAGGTTGGAAGTTAAACTCAACCAATACAGGGAACAAACCGCAATAAAAATCGAAAGAAAATATTTACCTCTGGGCAAAGGACACACACACACACACAGCATGCATGCATGCACACACCCATGCTATTTCATTGCTCTGACCTCACTCCCTAGTAGCAAGAAGACCTTATATATGTATTTTTGTAGGCTCTGCTCCTTCGGCCAAAGGCAGAAATCTCTGAGCTTTCACCTTACTTTCTTTCATGTCTGCCAACTGAATGAGGAGATGAGTTGAGTTACTTTAAAAATAATTCTTGCTAACAATTGATGATTAAAACTCTTCTTCCAGATCTAGCTATGATGCAGGTTATTTAATTTTAAATATTGCATCCTGGAACAATGTGATATTATATAATTTCTAGTTAGCTAGCACTTTGACTCTTAAAATTGTCAAGTGCCCTAATGGAGAATAGGTGGATCGCAAACATTATATCAGAAAAGCCATCTTCCCAAGTTGGCTACCAAAAGCATTTCAGCTATCCATACGAGGATCAACACCAGACGGTTGGTTAGCATAACGAATGTCAGATATATTTCTTTAATTTGTGACATTTGTGGCTAGGTAACATGATGGATACTAGAAACAGGCTCACTTTGATAACATTAAAGTTATTCAAGACATGTAGTTTGGCTAAAATATTTTTAAAGATACTTCCCACTTTTGCATAAAGAAATTCTAACAAATAATAAATTCTATAACCTGTTCTTTAAGAATGTTGCTTGAAGCTTAATTCCTAAGTAATACTGTGTCTAGCCATTAAGTAGGAAGATTTCAAGTAGGTTAACACTAATGTCAGAGAACCCGGACCCTACCTTCTGAAAATTGTGTCCACCTCACAAAAACCTTTCATGGAAGGTGATGGTTTGACACCAAAAAGGAGAGCTAGGACTTCACTGAACTCACAGAAAAAGATTGCATTGACTATTTTGTTCTTCCTTGCTAATGAAGCTAGTCAGTCAACATGTATGGCAGAGTAGGGCATGGGACTTTTTGTACACAGGCTGTGAAAGAGTAGCTAATATATGTGCACTCCAAACCTTTTCAGCATTTAATGTCATCCACCAAATATGTGCTTAGAGTTGTGTATGATCAGAATGGTTTGGATCAATGTGTCATCCACCCCAAAGAATTTTTTTTCAACTCTCTATTCACTATAGCTCCTTATTTTAAACATCTTCAGCAGATTGAGACAGCACAAACAGCTTGTCATCATCAATGTGAAATTCCCTGAAAACTCAGGTTGTCATGAACAACCAAAGGAAGAAGGGTTGAGAGGCTAAAGAGAAAGTACATTGGGTCAGCTGGGGCTGTTCTCTGCCTGGCTGATGTGATGATCTTTCCCAAAGGGCAAGTGGGGACGGGAGACCAGTGTTCCTACTTATCTCCAGGGAGGGCTATGCTATGTCATAAAAGTCTGAACTGAGGGATTTTTATGTCCCTTTGGTTTAGCTGCAAGGGTCAATGGCAACAGTAAACCCTGCATCATTTCCCTGCCCCTTTCCCTAGGCAAGGCAATGTGTGTGGTCGTCTGGGCAGAGCAGAGATGGTAGAATAAGTTGTCCCAGCTGGAGATGCTCTGGGACAAATCAGTGACTATGTTTTTTTGTTACCCCTTGTGGAAGACTGCTTTGTTAGGAGAACTTTGAGATAATCATATTACTGATATAAACTGAGTAAATACAAAAGATTTTGTCCTAATTTGAGTCTGCTTTATGTTCAATTATGGGTGATGTCATCTGACAAGTCATTTCCCATTTGCCTTTTGGGCTTTTGTCTCAGAAAGAAGGATTAGTAACTCACAGTGATGAGATGAGCAGCTGTTGCTTTAGGAGAATCCAGGTGAAAGATGATGGTAACAGGTCTTTGTGTGTCCTGATTTCACCTCTCATCCTCCATCAGCTGGGGTTTTCTTGGCAGCCACAGCTGGAGCCACTGGGTGGAAGTAGGAAGACAGTCAGAGCCAACACCATCAGGAAGCAGATACATCACCCTGAGAACGGGAAGTGCTAGTCATTTAATAGTCTGTGCCAGAGGACCTGCAAGAGAGAGAGAGGCACTAAGTTTTCTAGACAAAGCCCATGTTGCCTGGGAAAGTGGAAATTAAGACACTTTAAGAACTTTATCTTTACAATTATCTATATTTTACAGTTTCCAGCTCAATTTATATGGGTAATACAAGTTTCTTTGAAGATAAAATCAGGGTTTGGAATATACAGTTATCATTGACTGTTAGAACATGTTCAGGCAAGGCTTGGGTATGTAAGTTCTTGAAACTACCACATTCCCTTTACTTGCCAGTTTGGTCATGAGTGGTTCTATTGATTGCATCTGTGGCTTTTTCTGGGTTTGCACTAGATTTGAAGACAGATAGGTGTAGCTTGGTAAAAATTATTTCTCTAATGGCAGTGACATTTTCATTTTATCTGTTGCGGAATCACAGTTCTTATTTTTCAGTTGTAAGATAGCATATGGGATTGTGATATATTTTCTGATGTCTCCTTCTACTTAACCCTGGTGCCCTGGGTAGGTGTTTTCTAGCATGTTTTCACTGCATGTGTAACCATGTGTATGTGTGTGTGCATGTGTGTGTGAAATGCTCTTTCAGCATTTCAACTCCATAGTGCTTTTGCTGTGAAAAAAATGTCAAGATTTGAGGTTATTGTAACCTGGCTGGGCCTAAAGGAAGAAAGTCATTTTCCAAGTGCTGACAACTACAGAAAAAGAAAGGAGCCAAATAACCAAGAGTGGAAGGGAACGGTTTGATTTTTACCTTCTAGCCCTTTGGTGTGGAATTAGAATATAATTGACCACTAACGTATTGAGATGGGCAAGGGGATACAAGGGTAAAGTGAATTTTTTCTCCAGATGATCAGCTAAGGTGTATTCTATACATTTCTGGGTCCTGAATGAGTCAAACATTCCACATGTATTTATTTTGTGTCAATAGATATTTATTAGGGCCTAGGGTTACTGTAGTAAAAGAATCAAAGGTTAGACCTCATGAAGTATGCTGGAGGGAGAGAAAAACAGGGAAACAGGTGAACATAAAATACAATTTCAGGTAAAGAGAGAGATATGAGAAAAAGTGATTAAGTAGAAACTTGCATTAAGTTCGAGAGGTAACCTAAGGAAGACCTGGGGCGGGAGGAGAGTGTGGAGGAAATGAAATAAGACAGTGTCTGGGGCTGGATAGTGGTGGGGGGCTTCAATCTCTGCTGACTGGGAAGCCTTGTGAATTTCCAACATGGAACTGAGGCTCTCTGATTTATGGCTTTAAAAGCTCACTCTAGTCCATCAACTCTTTTGTACTTTGCTAGCTATGTATCAGTGCTAGTAGAAAATCATTGTATTCTCAAAACAATTATTGAGAGGCCTCATGATACCTTTCATAAAGCTCTAGAAGTTTGTAATACTTTTTGATTGGGACCTGGAAAAGAAATAATTGGGGCATTCTTTGAAGTTTTATATTAATTCATTAGTTTATAACTCAAAGGGGGAAAATGTATAATTTAAAGAAAATGCCAGGAAAATAATCATTTTTAGTTGATTTGCTTACTATGTACTGCTTTCTGTGGTCAGGCCTTGCATTGGTGTCAGAAATTTGTTGGTTATTCAGCTGTCTATCAGTTATGCAAGGCAGTCTAACATGGTGAGTCAGAGGTGGGTCCCCAGAGGACAGCTGACTGCGTTTGAAATTCAGCTTTGCCAGTCCTAACAGCCACTTAGCTACTCTAGGCCCTTGAATAATTGCAAAGTATGGCATAATATGAGTGTCACGCTTATGGAGTTTTGTGAGGATAAAATGAGATATTATTATACATAGGAACTGCTTCTGACACCACTTAAGTACTCAGTGAAAGTTAGCTAGCTACTATTGCCATTTTTGCTAAGGAAATTCCAACCATAGAAGATTTTTAAATTTCACACATGATAAATCAATGATAAGTTAATTTTACATAATTTGGAAGCCTGAATGGGCAGAATTATGAGTCTGGAATATAGTATTTTGGGAGTAACACTCAATATTAGGGTGATATTATGTTAGCACTAGACAATAGGCTTGATGGGGCTGGCATTGTTAAAGGAGGAAAGGCCCAAGCCTAGGGCAGATTTATGGTTTGAGGCTGCCAATAAGGATTTATAGCAACAGATGAGGGTTAGAGGTGTGAGGCATGCAAAAATGAGCTGAATTGAGAAAAGTTGCTCATGAAATGAATAGGTTGAGATGGACTGGGGGAAAGCCATGGCTGCCAGTAGGTATGTTTCTGTTTTGGACTTTGGTTTTTAGAAGCTATCACCTCAAACTCTCTTTAGCATTATTTTCAGCTGAATTCTCTGAAGGACATTTTTAAATATGAAATTCTACATGTGAGCTTTAAAAATATGGCCAGGCAAGGTGGCTCAGGCCTATAATGCCAGTACTTTGGGAGGCCAAGACAAGAGGATCACTCGAGCCTACGAGTTTGAGACCAGACTGGGCAACATAGTGGGATCCTGTCCTTACAAAACATTTTTTAAAACTAAAAAAAATAGCCAGGTGTGGTGGCACACACCTGTAGTCCTAGCTACTTGGGAGGCTGATGTGGGAGATTCGCTTGAGCCCAGAAGTTTGAGGCTACAGTGAGCCATGATGGCACCACTGCACTCCAGCCTGGGTGACAGAGTGAGACCTTGCTCTCTCTCTCTATATATATATGTATCAGAATCTATGGGTTCAATCAACTGTAGATTCAACCAACTGAGGATTGAAAATATTAGAAATAAAAATTGTATTTGTTTTAAACATGTGCAGACTATTTTTTGTCACGATGTCCTAAACAATACAGTAAAACAACTATTGACATAGCATTTACATTGTTTTAGATATTATAAGTAATCTAGAGATGATTTAAAGTGGTAGGATGTACATAGGTTATATGCAAATACTATACCATTTTATATCAGGGACTTGAGCATTCTCAGATTTTGATATTTGTTGGATGGGGTGGGAGTGAGGGTGTCCTAAAACCAATCCCTTGTGGAAACCAAAGCACAAGTGTATGTGTATTTCAATGTAGTGCTTGCCTTTGAAAATGACTGTGATTTAAATAGCTGCTTTAAAATATATTTTAGTTTACATTCACCATTGGTCTCAGCCAGTAGCACAATACTATCATTTTGTCCAGTGGCTGTCATTTCTATTCTTTATCCAAGTTATTTAACATTTGAAATCATCCAATTTATGAATAGAAAAAATAACCCTGAGTACATCCCTCATGGAAAGTAATAAAACCGTTTTCGTGGGTTCCTGCTCGATTTCCCCAGCATGTGCTGTCTCTCTGAAGTCATGGTGATAACAGAAGATACCAGAAAATCAAATCTGTTTACCATTTGCCAATCTCTTAATCCCTTGGTTAGGGAAAAGCTCCATTTGGAGACAGAATTCAAAAAAATCCCATTTTGTTTTCTTATACTTCTCTTTCCTTTTACTCTCCTTTTAAATAATCTTTTCTTTTTGCCCCTCCTTCCTTCCTTCCTTTCTTGCTTCCTTCCTTCCTTCCTTTCTCCTTTCCTTCCTTCCTTTTTTTTGTGACTGCAGAAGGAGGAACTCATTGTACAGAGGGAGTCATGTTGTGGTGTAATGATGTGAGCTCAAGTCACTTTGTGACCTTCTAAATTACACGGTCCCTTCTTAGACTCCTGCATTGCTTCTTATTTTTGAGCAGCAAATGACCCTAATTGACAGAGTTTCAATGTCAAACAATATTTTACACAGAAACTGAACTGAATACGAAAAGAAAAATGTTACAGGAGGACAGGGAAATAGTATAGTCCAAAATGGACTCAGCTTCCTCTCCATGCTTTAGTTGCTTTTTACAAAAACTAAGCAGTTAAGAATTCCACTCTGCATCAAGCGGAGGAAGGAGATGGCAGAGATATCAGAAAGGTAAAGCAGGGAATTTGGGAGAATTTTCCACTGAATAACTGTAAGATTAAGAGTTAATCATTGTGTAGTTTATAATGGGCAAATGATGATTCTGTATCATTTTTGAGATTTAGCAAAAGATCCCTTAAGCCTAATTACAACAATAAATTACTCTGCTGGTCAGCATTTATCCATTACTCACTGTGTGCTTAGTACTATAACAAGGACTGTCAGGAATATAGACATATTCATCATAATCTCTGACCTGATTCTAACACAGGTGCCAAGACCAGCTCAATCAGGGAGACCGTAACCCAGGGGTGCTAGAGGAATTACACACACACAGAAATATAGAGGTGTGAAGTGGGAAATCAGGGGTCTCACAGCCTTCAGAGCTGAGAGCCCTGAACAGAGATTTACCCACATATTTATTAACAGTAAGCCAGTGATTAGCATTGTTTCTATAGATATTAAATTAACTAAAAGTATCCCTTATGGGAAACGAAGGGATGGACTGAATTAAAGGAATTGGTTGGGCTAGTTAACTGCAGCAGGAGCATGTCCTTAAGGCACAGATCACTCATGCTATTGTTTGTGACTTAAGAATGCCTTTAAGCGGTTTTCTGCCCTGGGCGGGCCAGGTGTTCCTTGCCCTCATTCTGGTAAACCCACAACCTTCCAGCGTGGGCTTTATGGCCATTATGAACATGTTACAGTGCTGCAGAGATTTTGTTTATGGCGAGTTTTGGGGCCAGTTTATGGCCAGATTTTGGGGGGGCTGCTTCCAACAGACAGGAGACTAAAAACATTAATAAATTAGAAAAATCAAAATAATTCTGAAAATCCCCATGAGTCTATTGCAGTAGGACCAGAAAGCAAATTAAACATAGGTGGACATACATCAAAACTCACATCCTGTGACTTAGTGAGTATTTAAGAAAGACAGATTTGGACATATTAGGCTCTCAATAAATATATGTTTTGCAAGTGAAGAAATTAGAGAAGGAGAAAGAGTTTGGCATTTCCTTTTGAACGTTCTTCTGCCAGCTGTAGTCTTAGGCTGGTTAGGATGATATAATTATCATTAAGGAATATGTATCATATTTCGGATTTAAGTGATAGCGCAGGTAAAATATAGTTTGTGTGATGAATATTTTAGAAGCTGTTAATTGCATCTGAAGCACCTATTTATGGGGCCAGGGTATCAGATAAACTGCTCACCACCTCCACATTTTCTTTGAGATGAAGATCTGTGGGTGCAGAAGGGAAAGAGAGAGGGCCACCATCAGCCTTGAGTGAGCCCATAAATGGCAAGTCCTTCAGATTGCATTGTTGGCACTTCCCTCTGACGTCTGTAACTTAATTTCAATAAAGGAAAACAAACGTAAGCACACCTCCAGGCAAATGAATATTTTTGCCAGAGACAGTGTGGGGTGGGGAAGATAAAATGGAATTTGGAATTCTGACAGCCCTAGGTTCAAATCTGGCCTCATCGCTAATGAGCTCTATGAGACCAAGTAAGTTATGGTTGTTGATAAATTGGCTCCCTCATTATATTGCAAGTCCCTTGAAGGTGAAGCTGTTGCCTTGTAAAAAATTATTTTCTTTTGTGATTACAGAGGTAATCAATATTCGTGTAGGAAAATGGAAGAACAAGAGAGAAAATAAAAGTCATCCATAGCTCGTAACATTTTGTGATACACTGTTCCAGATTCTTCTCTCTGTAGGTATATATTTAATCAAAATTGTTATTATTGAGTGACTACGTCTTGTTTGTTCTTTTTATCCCTAGCACCTGGTACATAGATATATTTAATAAATGTATGTTAAATGAATAAGTAACTTTGAACTTCTTGGTTCTCAAATAGTTTCCAGAAAAAAATGAGAATAATAGCAACAACTATAGTGCCCAGAGTTCTGAGGCTTGAATGAGATTAGTATGTATAGTGCTTATTTATCACCTGGTGCATGACAAACACTGTGTAATTGGAAGCTATTATTGCCATTATTTTATTTCTCATTGAAAATACAGAGATGTTATTAATGGTTTATTCAGAGGAAGTAAAATTATTCATGCTGGCCTTTACTTACAGTTTATAAAGGCATAGTAAGTCCAGTATGAGGTGTTTATAACCACCACAGCATGAAGACATACTGTGAATCTTGGTGTAGGAATGGCATTATATTGGCAAAATCAGTTACTGAAGTCAGGTATAGGGGAAAAAGTTGGTTGCAGGGTATTCCACTCTGAGCATGGTGATTTTATCTTAAGTTATTTCTTTAATATGATATGACTTAGCCTTGATAACAGCAGATTTAGACACCATGATATTAAGGATCTCAAGCCTTATTTCTTTCTTCTATGTCTTTTTCCACAGACCTATTGTGGACCTGAATTATGTAGGTGCAGGTAAGGCATTGAAAATGCCTTGAATGAAGTTGCCAGCAAAGATTCTCCAGGGTTCTTGAACATCCCTCTTTAGGAGTGCTCCCAGGATTGCCTGCAGAATGTTGTAGAGGAAGAAGGACCTCAGAAATCACCTTATCAAGTAATTTTGTTTTACACACAGGGAACTAAGGTCAAAAAGAGATTACATGAATTTCTCAAGGTCACACAGAGAATTGGTGGCAAAATCAGGCTTAGAACTAAAGCTGAATCCATCTTCACAGAGTTAAGAATTTTACAATTAAGGATGAGGGGTCTGTTCCAAGATGGCCAAATAGGAACAGCTCTGGTCTGCAGCTCCCAGTGTGATCAATGCAGAAGATGGGTGATTTCTGCCTTACCAACTGAGGTACCTAGTTCATCTCATTGGGACTGGTTTGACAGTGGGTGCAGCCCATGGAGGATGAGCCGAAGCAGGGTGGGGCATCGCCTCAGCTGGGAAGCTCAAAAGGTTGGGGGATTTCCCTTTCCTAGCCAAGGGAAGCCATGACAGACTGTACCTGGAAAAATGGGACATTCCTGCCTAAATACTGCACTTTTCCAATGGTTTTAGCAAATGGAACACCAGGAGATTATATCCTGCACATGGCTCAGTGGGTCCCACAGCCACAGAGCCTTGCTCACTACTAGCGCAGCAGTCTGAGATCGACCTGCAAGGCAGCAGCCTGGCAGGGGGAGGGGCATCTTCCTTTGCTGAGGCTTGAGTAGGTAAACAAAGCAGCCTGGGAAGCTCGAACTGGGTGGAGCCCACCGCAGCTCAGCAAGGCCTGCTACCTCTGTTGACTCCACCTCTGGATGCAGGGCATAGCTGAACAAAAGGCAGTAGAAACTTCTGCAGACTTAAACGTCCCTGTCTGACAGCTCTGAAGAGAGCAGTGGTACTCCCAGGATGGCATTTGAGTTTTGAGAATGGACAGACTTCCTCCTCAAGTGGGTCCCTGACCCCTGTGTAGCCTAACTGGGAGACACCTCCCAGTAGGGGCCAACTGACACCTCATACAGGTGGGTGCCCCTCGGGGATGAAGCTTCCAGAGGAAGGATCAGGCAGCAATGTTTGCTGTTCTGCAGTATTTGTTGTTCTGCAGCCTCTGCTGGTGATATCCAGGCAAACAGGGTCTGGAATGGACCTCCAGCAAACTCCAAAAGACCTGCAGCGGAGGGACCTGACTGTTAGAAGGAAAACTAACAAACCGAAAGGAATAGCATCAACATCAACAAAAAGGATATCCACACCAAAACCCCGTCTGTAGGTCACCAACATCAAAGACCAAAGGTAGATAAAACCACAAAGATGGGGAGAAACCAGAGCAGAAAAGCTGAGAATTCCAAAAATGCAGAGCGGCTCTTCTCCTCCAAAGGACTGCTGCTCCTTGCCAGCAAGGGAACAAAACTGGATGGAGAATGACTTTGACAAGTTGACAGAAGTAGACTTCAGAAGATCGGTAATAACAAACTTCTCCGAGCTAAAGGAGGATGTTCAAACCCATCGCAAGGAAGCTGAAAACCTTGAAAAAAGATTAGATAAAAGGCTAACTAGAATAAACAGTGTAGAGAAGACCTTAAATGACCTGATAGAGCTGAAAACCATGGCATGAGAACTACGTGACACATGCAGAAGCTTCAGTAGCTGATTTGATCAAGTGGAAGAAAGGGTATCAGTGATTGAAGATCAAATTAATGAAATAAAGTGAGAAAAGAAGATTAGAGAAAAAAGAGTAAAAAGAAACAAACAAAGCCTCCAAGCAATACGGGACTATGTGAAAGGACAAAATCTACATTTGATTGGTGTACCTGAGTGACAGGACAATGAAATTAAGTTGGAAAACACTCTTCAGGATATTATCCAGGAGAACTTCCCCAACCTAGCAAGACAGGCCAACATTCAAATTCAGGAAATACAGAGAACACCCCAAAGATACTCCTTGAGAAGAGCAACCCAAAGACGCATAATTGTCAGATTCACCAAGGTTGAAAAGAGGAAAAAATGTTAAGGGCAGCCAGAGAGAAAAGTCGGGTAACCCACAAAGGGAAGCCCATCAGACTAACAGCAGATCTCTCAGCAGAAACTCTACAAGCCGTTAGAGAGTGGGGGCCAATATTCAACATTCTTAAAGAAAAGAATTTTCAACCCAGAATTTCATATCCAACCAATCTAAGCTTCATAAGTGAAGGAGAAATAAAATCCTTTATAGACAAGCAAATGCTGAGAGATTTTGTCACCATCAGGCCTGCCTTACAAGAGTTCCTGAAGGAAGTACTAAACATAGAAAGGAACAACTGGTACCAGCCACTGCAAAAATATTCCAAATTGTAAAGACCATAGATGCTAGGAAGAAGCTGCATCAACTAATGGGCAAAATAATCAGGTAACATCATAATGTCAGTATCAAATTCACACATAACAATATTAACCTTAAATGTAAATGGGCTAAATGCCCCAATTAAAAGACACAGACTGGCAAATTGGATAAAGAGTCAAGAACCATCAGTGTGCTGTATACAGGAGACCCATCTCACGTCCAGAGACACACATAGGCTCAAAATAAAGGGATGGAGGAAGATCTACCAAGCAAATGGAAAGCAAAAACAAGCTGGGGTTGCAATTCTAGTCTCTGATAAAATAGACTTTAAACCAACAAAGATCAAAAGAGACAAAGAAGGCCATTACATAATGGTAAAGGGATCAATTCAACAAGAAGAGCTAACTATCCTAAATATATATGCACCCAATACAGGAAAACCCAGATTGATAAAGCAAGTCCCTAGAGACCTACAAAGAGACTTAGACTCCCACACAATAATAATGGGAGACTTTAATACCCCACTGTCAATATTCGACAGATCAATGAGGCAAAAGGTTAACGAGGATATCCAGGACCAAGTGGACCTAATAGACATCTAAAGAACTCTCTGCCCCAAATCAACAGAATATACATTCTTCTCAGAAACACATCACACTTATTCCAAAATTGACCTCAGAGTTGGAAGTAAAGCATTCCTCAGCAAATGTAAAACTACAACAGAAATCACAACAAACAGTCTCTCAGACCACAGTGCAATCAAATTAGAACTCAAGATTAAGAAACTCACTCAAAACCACACAACTACATGAAAACTGAACAACCTGCTCCTGAATGACTACTGGGTACATAACGAAATGAAGGTAGAAATAAAGACGTTCTTTGAAATCAATGAGAACAAAGACACAACATACCAGAATCTCTGGGACACATTTAAAGCAGTGTGTAGAGGGAAATTTATAGCACTAAATGCCCACAAGAGAAAGTAGGAAAGATCTAAAGTTGACACCCTAACATCACAATTAAAAGAACTAGAGAAGCAAGAGCAAACACATTCAAAAGCTAGCAGAAGGCAAGAAATAACTAAGATCAGAGCAGAACTGAAGGAGATAGAGACACAAAAACCCTTCAAAAGATCAATGAATCCAGGACCTGTTTTTTTGAAAAGATCAACCCAACTGATAGACTGCTAGCAAGACTAATAAAGAAGAAAAGAGAGAGAAATCAAACAGATGCTATAAAAAATGATAAAGGGGTTATCACCACCGAACCCACAGAAACACAAACTACCATCAGAGAATACTATAAACACCTCTATGCAAATAAACTAGAAAATCTAGAAGAAATGGATAAATTCCTGGATACGTACACCCTCCCAAGGCTAAACCAGGAAGAAGTTGAATCTCTGAATAGACCAATAACAGGCTCTGAAATTGAGACAATAATCAATAGCCTACCGACCAAAAAAAGTCCAGGACAAGATGGATTCACAGCCGAATTCTACCAGAGGTACAAAGTGGAGCTGGTATCATTCCTTCTGATACTATTCCAATGAATAGAAAAAGAGGGAATCCTCCCCAACTCATTTTATGAGGCCAGCATCATCCTGATACCAAAGCCTGGCAGAGACACAACAAAAAAAGAGAATTTTAGACCAATATCCCTGATGAACATCGACGAGAAATCCTCAACAAAAGACTGACAAAACTAATCCAGCAGCACATGAAAAAGCTTATCCACCATGATCAAGTTGGCTTCATCCCTGGGATGCAAAGCTGGTTCAACATAAGCAAATCAATAAATGTAATCCATCATATAAACAGAATCAATGACAAAAACAACATGATTATCTCAATAGATGCAGAAAAGGCCTTCAACAAAATTAAACAGCCCTTTATGCTAAAATATCTCAATAAACTAGGTATTGATGGAACGTATCTCAAAATAATGAGAGCTATTTATGACAAACCCACAGCCAATATCATAATGAATGGGCAAAAACTGGAAGCATTTCCTTTGAAAACTGCCACAAGACAGGGATGTCTTCTCTCACCACTCCTATTCAACATAGTGTTGGAAGTTCTGGCTGGGGCAATCAGGCAGGAGAAAGAAATAAAGAGTATTCAATTAGGAAAAGAGGAAGTCAAATTGTCCTTGTTTGCAGATGACATAATTGTATATTTAGAAAATCCCATCATCTCAGCCCAAAATCTCCTTAAGCTTATAAGCAACTTCAGCAAAGTCTCAGGATACAAAATCATGTGCAAAAAAACACAAGCATTCATATATACAAATAACAGACAAACAGAGCCAAATAATGAGTGAACTCCCATTCACAGTTGCTACAAAGAGAGTAAAATACCTAGGAATTCAACTTACAAGGAATGTGAAGGACCTCTTCGAGGAGGACTACAAACCACTGCTCATAGAAATAAAGGAAGACACAAACAAATGGAAGATCATTCCATGCTAATGGATAGGAAGAATCAGTATCATGAAAATAGCCATACCTCCCAAGGTAATTTATAGATTCAATGCCGTCCCCATCAAGCTACTGATGACTTTCTTCACAGAATTGGAAAAAGCTACTTTAAAGTTCATATGGAACCAAAAAAGAGCCTGGATTGCCAAGACAATCCTAAGCAAAAAGAACAAAGCTGGAGGCTTCACACTACCTGACTTCAAACTATACTACAAGGCTACAGTAACCAAAACAGCATGGTACTGGTACCAAAGCAGATATATAGACAATGGAAGAGAACAGAGGCCTCAGAAATAACACCATGCATCTACAACAATCTGATCTTTGACAAACCTGACAAAAACAAGAAATGGGGAAAGGATTTTCTATTTAATAAATGGTTCTGGGAAACTTGCTAGCCATATGTAGAAAGCTGAAACTAGATCCCTTCTTTATACCTTACACAAAAATTAATTCAAGATGGATTAAAGACTGAAATGTTAGACCTAAAACCATAAAAACCCTAGAAGAAAACCTAGGTAATACCAGTCAGGTCATAGGCGTGGGAAGGACTTCATAACTAAAACACCAAAAGCAATGGCAACAAAAGCCAAAATAGGAACCTAATTAAACGAAAGAGCTTCTGCCAGAAAAAGAAACTACCATCAGAGTGAACAGGCAACCTGCAGAATGGGAGTAAATTTTTGCAATCTACCCATCTGACAAAGGGCTAATATTCAGAATCTACAAATAACTTAAACAAATTTATAAGAAAAAAACAAACAACCCCATCAAAAAGTGGGCAAAGGATATGAACAGACACTTCTCCAAAGAAGACATTTATGCAGCCAAAAGACACATGAAAAAATGCTCATCATCACTGGCCATCAGAGAAATGTAAATCAAAACCACAATGAGATACCATCTCACACCAGTTAGAATGGCAATCATTAAAAAGTCAGGAAACAACAGATGCTGGAGAGGATGTGGAGAAATAGGAATGTTCTTACACTGTTGATGGGAGTGTAAACTAGCTCAACCATTGTGGAAGACAGTGTGGTGATTCCTCAAGGATCTAGAACTAGAAATACCAATTGACCCGGTGATCCCATTACTGGGTATATACCCAAAGGATTATAAATCATGCTTCTATAAAGACACATGCACACGTATGTTTATTGTGGCACTGTTCACAACAGTAAAGGGTTGGAACCAACCCAAATGTCCATCAATGGTAGACTGGATTAAGAAAATGTGGCATATATACACCATGGAATACTATGCAGCCATAAAAAAGGATGAGTTCATGTTCTTTGCAGGAACATAGATGAAGCTGGAAACTATCATTCTCAGCAAACTATCACAAGACAGAAAACCAAACACCACTTGTTCTCACTCATAGGTGGGAATTGAACAATGAGAACAGCTGGACACAGAGCGGGGAACATCACACACCGGGGCCATTTGGGGGATGAGGGGCTGGGGGAGGGATAGCATTAGGAGAAATGCACAATGTAAATGACGAGTCAATGGGTGCAGCAAACCAACTTGGCACACGTGTACCTATGTAACAAACCTGCATGTTGTGCACATGTACCCTAGAACTTAAAGTATAATTAAAAATAAATTAAAGATGAATCAGGCTGCACTTTGGTCCACTTCCTTGTAACTAAAAGTCACATATTGACCATTTGCATCCCCATTGTTCCTACAGGATGGATTTCTGAGGTTAAAATTATAAGGCATTTGTTTAAGAATTAAGATGTTTTTCTGGTCACAAATTCCAGCAGAACAGTAAATGCTAACCAGTGAAGACCCCCACAGAGGAACTGATCCTGGTGGTCTCCATCATCTGGATAATGCAATTTCTTCATCTCTCTATCCCTTGACTTCACCCTGCATTCTGATTAATCAATGATTGCCACCCTTTGGTTCACCCCAAAACCTTTAAAATCCTTGGCCCTAAACTCCCTGGGGAGACATGTTTGAAGTTTCCTCCTCTTTCCTTGTTTGGTGGCCCTATGATTAAACCTCTTTCTCTGCTCTACCTGGTGTCTCAGTGTATTGACTTGCTGTGAACATTGGCAGTAAATGCTTTATGGTTACAAAGGTTCCTATGAAACAGCAAAATGTGAAAGAAAGAACACAGTTGGAGTCAGGCTGCTTTAGTTTGAATCCTGGTTCTGCCACTTACATATCCTTAGAGGTTATTGAGTCTCTCTGAAGTGTATTTTCATTTGAAGACCATGACTAAATACTTAGTTGTATTAGTTTCCTAAGGATGCCATCACACATTATCATCAACTGGGTGGCTTAAAATGACAGAAATGTATTCTTTCATAGTTCTGGGGGCTAGAAGTCTAAAATCAAACAGTCAGCAGGACCCTGCTCCTTTTGAAGGCTCTAGAGAAAGATCCTTTCCTGCCTCTTTCTAGTTTCTGGTAGTTGCCAGCAGTTCTTGAGGTTCCTAGGTTTATAGCTGCACCAGTCCACTCTCTAACTCTATTATCACATGATCTTCTTTGTGTGTGTCTTCACATGGCCTTTTATAAGGACATTAGTCATTGGATTTATGGTCCACTCTAATCTAATGTGGTCACATCTTAACTAATTACATCCACAAAGACTCTATTTCCAAATAGGTTCACATTCTGAGGTTCTGGATAGACATGTAATCTTAAGAGGATACTATTTAATCCAGTATACTAGCATACAGGACTATTGCAAGGATTAAATAATATAATGTGAATTATCTAGCATAGTTGCTGGCACACAGTAGGTGCTCAACAATCGTGAGTTCTCATTCTTATTCTCCATTCCCAGCCCTGTGACCTCCCCTGTAGAGCTCTTCCCTACCCTGAACCCATTCTGTTTTCACTCAGTTGGCCTTTTCCTTTTTCTGCATTATGTCCCAGTCTCCGGCGTTCTTCCCTGGCTGGTTGCAATTGTTTTGTGCATCAGTTCTTCCCTGGTTCCAGCTTTCAAGAAGCTTTACAATAAATGTGCTTTGGGAACAAAATAACAAAGTACTGAAGATTACTGTAGCAGCAAAGGGACTTCACTTAATTAGCAAAAACAACAAAGTATTTCCAATTTTGACAAGGAAGATGAAAAAAAAGTGAATGTTATTGCCTTTGTTAGGGTTCTATAAACTGGTGTAAGCTTTTCCAAAAAAATCAACAAAAGTATTCTGCTTTTGCCTTATTAATCCCAGAACTGGGAATCTGTGCGAAGATAATAACCCCAAATATAGAAAACACCACAAATACTCATCAAAATATAATTGGTAATTATCAAACCATAATTTATAATAGTAAAACATTGGAAGCAAGATAAATGCCTAACAATAGGGGAAATTTAGGTAAACTATGCTTTGCTTATTTGAAGGAACATTATACTGTTATTTTAAAAATGTAGCTATGAAAAATAGCTATATATATTGTTAAGTGAAAAACGAGAATAATAACTAAAAATGTATTTGTAATTGTAAAAAGCACATGAAGTAATGTCACAATGTTTAAAAACATTTCCATGTTATGAATTTTCTACCACTTAAAAATATTTCTTTATAGTTTTAAATAGGAAACTCATAATGCAAAAGAGATAATTCACAGACTCAGGCATCTTAATGTGAATGAGAAGTGCTCTAGATAGTCCTGCTCACCTGTTTGGCGGTGGATAGAGGCTGAGATGCTTGCAGCACTGCTGTTGGTATTGAGTGGAAGCAAACATCATTTCTCAAACAGACTTGAAGAAACACGTATCGTGGGAGGAGTAGCAAGTCAGATGATTCCTACCCGCATTGCCAGTGAACTAGACTCTTGAGTTATGGGGCCAAAAACAAACCCCTGAGCATACACAGACCGTGGCCTCCATGAAGAAGAACTCATGCAGATGAAAACTAATTTTTGAGTGATACTACCTGTGTCAGGAAAAATCCATAAAATCAAAACAAAGATAATACCACCACCACCACCACCACCACTACCACAATAACAAGAAATTGCAAACTTTGTTGACTTATTTTACATTCTATTCATTTCTGTTTTTGGAGAATAAATAATATGCTCCCCGCCCCCTCCCCCCACCAACCTTGACAAGTAAGAGAAAATGAAGGGTATGTATCAGTGGGATACATAGGTTTTAAGATAAATCTGTGTTGCTTAGGCCTATGAGTACAAGTTTAATAGAGATGATGTAGACTTAATGATTTATTTTTCTGTCAAGTCAAAGAATTCATAGCTCATCGTCTGAATTTTATTTCCTCATGTGTTGATTAATTAGTTTATTCGTTTATTTGGCAAATATTAATTGATTCTTATAAAGTTTTAGTCATGATTTTTTGTGAAGTGGGATATCCCATGAATGAGTTTGCTAGATTTCTGTTTATTGAGTTTAGGTAAAGAGAAATTTTTATTGAGTTTAGATAAAACATTAAGATAATTAAAAAATACTTCAAAAATAAGAAAAAACACATCATTAAATTCAAATTCCATTATAAATTCTCAAAGAAGTGGTTCTCAAAATTAAATGTGCACAAGGATCACCTGACAAGCTTGCTAAAAATGTGGGTTTCTAAGCCCTAACATGAGAGGCTTAGGGTAAGGTTGGAGATACTTGTTTGAAAGAAAGAAAAGAAGATTCTGATGTAAATACTCTACTATTCACACTTTGGGGGAAAAAATATAGCCACGTGAACACATATGTGCCATAAAACATTTTCATTAAATATTTGGAGTTGAACACTAATTTATCACTATGAAAATAAAACAACCAATAAGATGAAGAAAGTACTAAAAAATATTTGATGTTGCCTCCCAAAACATAGTTTTGCTTTTCCTTTTTTGGAAATCTGTAAGGAAAACTCATCACCAAGCTGTAGATGATGTCAACCCTTCTATTCCTGGCATGTTTTTGACACGTAATCCCTTTATTTCACAATATACATGCTGAGGCAATGTTCTTTTTGTTTTATGAGCTGATAATTGTATGTCAATTATATCACAAGTTAAAGGAAAGTTAATAAGGATTGCATTCAGTTACAAGTAGAATTTTCAATATTATTATCATATGTGGGTTCTTTTCAAATACTCCAATATTAGAATCTAGATTTTGATAATGGAAGGTCCATTGTGAAAACCACATATAATTGTGTTGCAAAGACTGCATTATAAAACTCACTTGTTCTATATCCATATGTGTATATATTTTACATGTATATACACAGACACACACACAGTTGTGTCTGTGCTATGAGAAGATAATAAATGCACTTCTCTTTTAGTGAATCACTTTTTTTTTACTATGCCAGGCCTTCCTATTTCTCTTTCTTGAGAAAGTAAATGGCTGATTTGCTTTAAACATCTTATGAGAGAATGATGTACAAATCCGCTAAACCTGGCCTTTTTTTTTAGTTGTTTTTACCTGCCAAACTATCTAGCATAATAAAATTAGGAAGGCTTTAAACTAAAGATATGTTAAGGCAATGATTCTTAACCTTTGTATGCATAACAATCACATGCTATATGTAATATGTTTGTTAATATTCAGACTTGTGGGCCTCCGTTAAATCTTCAGTAAAGCCCAATAATTTACATTTTAATGAATCCTCCAGGTACTTTTGAAGCTAATATTCTGCCTTTTACATTTTGAGGAATTACTTCTCAAAAGGAAGTTTGTAAAATAGCTTATGGGAGTTAATTTTGAGTGAACTATGCTTTAAAACCATTGGAGGAACTTACTTTAACCTTAATCAAGGGGCACTTAGAAGTATAAAAGAAGCATCGCAAAGTTTTCCAAACATGGATTTTACATTTGGATGGCCACTGGAAACAAGTACATCATTTTATTTCCTTTTGGAAAGTGTGTGTTGGAAAGTTAGACCTTTGGCAAGAACAGATGCTATCAGGATATGCAAAATCATGATGATGGGAGAACCAAAGACATGACAAAGTATGACGGTGATCAAAGAGACTTGCTCTGTGCCAGGTACTGCTCTAAGCTTCTCATATGTATTAACTTATTTCATCTTACAACTACCCTATGTAGTAGATATTATTACCTTTCCCATTTTGCACATGGGAAAATAGAGAAGTAAGGTGTTAAATAACTTGTCTCCTCCTATAGCTTGTGAGAAATAGCCAGGATTGTCTGGACCTGAGCAGTCTGATCTGCTGAGAGCAGAAGGCCCTGGGGTCTAGACCTTCACCCTGCACTATATCACTAGTAAAGGGCTGGTTTTCTGGAAAACTCATTTATGCTTTTGCTAAACAAAGAGATTTTCATATTAAGACAAGTTCTTACGGAGGCAAAGCCATGAACTTCATGCCACTTAGAGCTTGTTTTTTTGTTTGTTTGTTTTTGTTTTTGTGTTAATTATGTTTTAGAGATCAGGTCTTGCTATGTTGCCTAGGCTGGACTCAAATTCTCGGGCTCAAACAATCCTCCCACCTCAGCCTCCCAAGTCCCAAGTAGCTGGGACTGCAGGTGCGCAACACTGCATCCAGCTTTTCTTGATCTGTATTTCTTTAAATTTCTAGGGAAGACCAACATGAAAGAAAAATGTAAGCAATGGCAGTGCAGATGTGGTCTGGTGTCAATCTCCAGGGTACAATGGAGAGACTTGGAACCACATGCCCAGATGGAATGAGCTGTGCACCTGGGCCTCAATGGAGAGTCTTTGATAAATGGAAGGTGGCTTCCCAAGCAGTATGGACTTGCCTTGAACCAATGGTTTTTGTATTAGTTTTTAATTGCTACTGTAACAATTACCACAAACTTAGTAGCTAAAGCAACACAAATTTATAGTCTTATAGTTCTGCAGGTAGGAAGTCTGATGCAGGTCTTACTGGGCTAAACTCAAAGCGTCAGCAGGGCTGTGTACATTTCTGGAAGCTCTAGGGGAGAATCCTCTTCTTTGCTTTTTCCAACTTTTAGAGGCTGCCCACATTCCTTTCCTCATGGTCCCCTTTCTCCATCTTCAAAGCCAGCAATGGCTGGTTGAGTTCTGTTCACATGGTATCACTTTGATCTTCTCTTCTGTCTTCCTCTTCCACTTTTAAGAACCCTTGTGATTATGTTGTGCCCACTCAGATAATGGAAGATGATCTCTCTATTCTAAAGTCAGCTTATTAGAAACCTCAATTCCATCTTGGTTCCCTTTTTCCATGTAACCCAACATATTCATAGGTTCCAGGGAGTAGGATATGAATATAAGTATTTTGGGGAGTCTTTACTTGCCTACCACAGTTTCCTAAAGAGTAAGGTGACTGGGGAAAAGAGGCATGTTTCAGCACATAGGGCTTATTCATTGAAGACTGGATGTTTGACTTGGAAGGAAAGCTTCCTTCCACTTGGCCAGTTAGGTGCCTTTGGCAGTCACGCATGCTGGCAGAGCACTAGTGGTGGAAGAGCTGTTAGCTGGCTAGCAGATAGGAGAGGAAGAGGCTGTGTCATACCTGGAAAGCCTGAAGTATCCTTGTTGCCTGAGGACAACTTGATTAAGTTGTTTCTAATGTTTGTAGAGAAGGAAGGTACTAAAGGTTTTTCCCTTAGCGAGGGAAAAGCCAAGCTGCTCCCCAGGTCAGGCATGGAGGGATGAGTGGAGAGGACCTCCTGTAGAGTTGGAATCTCAGTTAAAAGAGGTGGAAATATGAACCAAATATGTCTTTGTTTGAAACAGAAACTCCCTTTCTTTCCTCTTCCCTTCCCCACCCTCACTTCCTTCCTTCTAGCTGCCAAATTTGGCTGTTGCTGTGGTTTGGGAAGCTATGATTACATAAGCACTGCTCTTATCTAAACAGGCTGTGTCCATAGTGTGAAAGCTAGGCTCATTCATATAGAAAACAACACTAAAGATAACAGCAAAACTTGACCTCCACATTCAAAATTTTAAACTTATATTCTTTTAATGAGAGCGAAAGCAGTAATTAAAAAGGGCATGATTGGGGAGTGGGGGAGGTGTAGAAAATTTACTTTAAAAATTGTACTGTTGACTGTTGGAAGCTTCTGATTTTTTTAAGTTAAGCAAAATGGAAATAGTTGATTGAGACCCTAGAGAAGAATCATGTGATCTGAGTTGAAAGAAATCCACAGCGATTAGTCATCCAGTTGATGTCAAATAAATCACACAAGATGTTGCCTGTATATCGTGAAATGACTTTCTATTTTTTCCCCATAGCAGACTACTCTTATCTTAGGTTGGTTTCCATGCATACCTAATTCCTGTTGTTTGGTGTCTGTGTGGACAGAATGATTGAAACAGCTGTGGACTTGCCTGACACTAAGTCATCAGCTATTGGAAAGAGTGCTTTGAACAAAGACATCATGGGCTGCCTGAAGGGAAGAGGAAGCCACAAACAGCATCAGAACGTGAAGAAAATGTAGGTCACGGCTGCTACCCTGGTGATAGGGAGTACACTTTTATACCTTCATGACGCTGAAAGCATGAGAAGGATGCAGGGGGAATATACACCAGGAGACACATCATCTCTGAATACAAAGCGTAGAAATGTGTGGGTCTCAGACTTCCTTTTTCTTCTGAGTTAGCTCATTTAAGCAATCATATAATCGTACTTGGCGGATGGTGTGGGGCAGGGTGCATGTTTGTGCACTGTTACTGTGGAGATCTATTGCATATATTTTAAATTTTTACAATAGTTTTTGAAGGCTCTTTATATAAAAACAAAGCAAATACAAAACATTAATATACAAAGCATCAAGTCTTTAGCAAGTCTTTTGCCAAAATGAGCTTATTTCAGCATAAAGTGCAATAGCAAAATTTAAAGGAAGGGTAGGTGGCAACCTGATGAACTCCTTTCAATAAGAAGGTTGTCCTAAATTTTCTTCTGTATTCATTTCTGTGCTTCCAATTTACTTGGCTCTAGATGTCTTAAATATGCTCCATGAACAGCTTTACTTGAAGGCACTAGGAATTTACAAAGGGGGAAAATTTTTTAAAACTGTTGTCACACTGTTCTTTCTCCATGAAGTCCCACTTTTGCTCTTTGAGTGCTTCTTGCTGAATGTTTGCACAACATCCGGCTGCCTTTGCAGACGTGCCCTCCCACTCATCTCTGTGGTTCCTTCTCTCCTTCCTTGGGCTGAGTCCTCCCCTCCTCTGGGGTCTTGATGCTTCCCAGAGCACCTCCCTGGTAAAACTCTAAGCTGCGCTTGCAGGCTATAAGTTCATGCCCTTCCTTATGCATGGAGAATACTGGAAATAGAAAGCAGGTTATTTGTATCCATGACAATCCAGAACATTAAATTCATCTGATAATGCTCTTTAACTTTTTGCAAGTTCTACCTGCTTTAGGCCCATCTGATAAGAATTTTAAAAAGAGGTTGGCAAACTATACCTGAGGATCAAATTCAGCCCACTGCCTCTTGTACAGCCTGTGTATTAAAGACCAATTTTATATTTTCAAATTGTTGAAAACAATTAAAAGAAGAATAATATTTCAAGACACATGAAAATCATGTGAAATTCCAATTTTGGCATCCACAAATAAAGTTTTATTGGGATTCCATTGCTCTCATTTGTTTATGTATTGTCTAAAATGTTGTTTTTGCACTACACTGGCAGAGTTGGCCTACAAAGCTGAAACATTCACTCTCTGGCTCTTTACAGAAAAAGTTTGTCAACCTCTGATTTAAACCAATTTTAAAATTTACATATTAATTTGCTAATGGTCCACAAGAAAGAAAAATTTCCCAGGGCAGAAATTGTATTTTTATCATTATTAAAACCTTAGTGGTTAACACAGTGATGTACTTGTAGCAGTTACTCAGTAGATATATGTTGGAAAGATTTACAATGATCCAGCTTCTATGCAGCCTTTGGAAGAATATCTGTTTGGGGAAGCTTTGCCAGCAGGCAAGAGATTCATGTCTTTTCTCCTTAGCTTTTCTCTTCTCTGTATACATGTTGTGGAACATACACACCTAGAATGTAAATCTTCTTTTTAACTGACCACAAAAATTTGGAATTTATCACACTTTCCACAATTGGAGATTTTATTCTAAAAATTATGTACTCTACTCAGAGGCTGTGTACTGGTTATCTATTACTGCATGCAAGTTACCCCAAACCCAGTGATTTAAAATAATAACCATTTTAATAAATTAATTATTTATTTATATGACATACTTTTGTGGATTAGGAATTCAGGCAGGGCTTAGCTGGGGATTCTTCTGCTCCACACAGTTTCATTGGCATTACTGGAGAAGTATTCAGCCGGTGCCCAGGCTGCTCTGGAGGGTTCTGTGCCTGCTGCCTTGATGAGGATGGTGGGAAAGGGGGCTCAGCTGGCACCTTCTCTATATAGTCTCAGGGCCTCTCTGTATGATCTCTTGAGCAAGGCAGTCAGAGCTGTGGCGGCTCAAAGCTCCCAGAGACCAAGGTGGAGACTGCCAGTTCTCTTAGAGTTAACGCCCAGAGGGCAGAGTGTCATTTCGGCCACACTGTATGCATCAAAGCAGTTACCAGCAAGCTCAGATTCAAAAGGAGGGGAAATAGACCCCATCTCTCAAAAGGAAGAGTTTTAGAAAATTTGTGGCCATCTTTAATCTGCCATAGGGTGCTTCTAGTTTGATTTTTAACTTCACTTATTTTGGTTATGTAGGACAGCCTCCTTTGTCCTTCTAACATATTAGCTTTCTTAAACTGTCTTTCATGTTCTCATTTCTGAGCCCTGGAATTGTCAGGTGTCTAGACAAAGAGAGGACCAGCTCAGACTGGGCAGGGTTATGAGGGAATAGCCAAAGGACACTGGGTACCTTTTTCAGAAAGTGATTCTTCCCCAAAACAGTCTACTTCACCTCCTAAAATACTTAAAAGAGAAGCTAGGAGGACTGCAGGCCCACCCTGAACCCCAGCTCTCTGGGAGAGAAGTTCTAAACTACATTCCTATATACTATACTTAAGGACATCTTACATAATATCATTTGGAAGATATACTTTTTTTTCTTTGAGGCAGGGTCTCACTCTGTCACCTAGGCCAGAGTACAGTGGTACAATCGTGGCTCACTGCAGCCTTGGCCTCCTGGGCTCAAGTGATCCTCCCACCTCAGTCTCCCAAGTAGCTGGGACTACATGTACCTGCCACCATTCTCAACTAATTTTTCTATTTTTTTGTAGAGTGGGGTTCCACTCTGTTGCCCAGGCTGGTTTTGAACTCCTGGGCTCAAACAGTCTGCCCTTCTTAGCCTCCCAAAGTGCTGGGATTACAGGTGTGAGCCACCACACCTGGCCTAATTTATTTTTTTCATTCATTGGAAAGAAGAATCAGCCCTGTCTTTTACTGTGTAGAAATAGCTAAAGAAAACACAAGCTAAGATAATGTCAGTTTAGGGCCTGGTTTATAGAATTTTTTGGAGAAAATCTAGTCACTTGTAACACACAAGAAGAACACAAATGATAAGCACACAGGTTGTAGATATTTAAATACATCAACATTTTATGGACAGGTAAGGTGTTCCAAACACTATAATATTTCTTCATCAGCTGGGGCACTCTTTCTGCTGTGGTTTGATGACCAGAGAGGTCAGCAAGGTTATAGCCATATGTAGATTCACCAGCTGAAAGAGAAATCCAGACCCTTCTGCTGCCTTGCATCTGGTTTTGTAATTGTATTGCCTTTTCTTTCAGCTCTAGGCCTTGACCTGCCATAACAGTTGCTTTCTCTTTGTGCCCCGAGGGGAACTTGTTTTCTTCTCCCACAGCTAATGCCTGATAGCCTCCTTGTACATTTCCCCTGTTGGTCAGAGTTTTTAGTAACTGAAGCTGTTGTGGCCAACACTGAGCAGCCATAGCACATTGTCACTGTTGCATATAGGCTCCAATACTTCCTTGTTCTATAAAAAGTCACATGAGGTTGTGGGGCCAGATTGTAAATTTTCTCCAGGCAACCATAAACTCTTGATGTTTTCACACAGAGAAAGGAAAGGGCCTGTCTTAGTGACGAAAATAGGAGTGTACGTTTTTCTTTTCTTCCTTTTCTCTCTGATGCAGAGATGGATCAGAGCAAGGTCTCTACATGGTGAAGCAGTTACTCAAAAAATTGAGGCTGGGACTGGAGAACTGGTCCGCGGTTCCTGTCTTTGTTGTTGGTGGTGTTAGGCATGTGTGTTTCGAGAACTTTGAACATGCAGAAGAGTTTGTACTTTTTGTGGCTTGTCTGGGTTCAAACAAATGTACAGCCTTGTGAAGAGTCATTTTCATTGGCTAAAAACGAACTCTGCTTTATTATTATCAGATAGTGTAAACAGAGATAGAACAAACCTTTGAAAAATGCTTTATAATGTAGTGGAGAGCTAAACCATTAATAATCCATCTTTAAAGATCTGAAAAACATCTGTGGTAAGATCTTGCCAGGAGGAGAGTTTTTCTATGAAACAGCTTTTCCTTTATTTTTCTTCATGGCAGAATTGATATTTAAGGGGGACCTTCTTGTTGAAAACAATTAAAAGAAAAATAATGTTTCTTGACATGTGTTTTCATCGTCCTTAAACTCTCTTTTTCTTCAAAAATATTATATAGTTTCTGAAATTGGTGGATCCTCTTCGTTAACTCACTCTGAATTATTCATAGTCACTACCATTGTCCCTCAGTTAGGAGACTTTGGAAATCCCCCTGACATCCTTTCTTGCCAAATTTGTCTGGTTGCCTGCCTACAATATTTTTTTCCTAATCTGACTAGCCATCTCTGACTTACTTTAGCACATGCGGCATTTCAGAGTCTGATATAGTAGCACGCTACACAATTTGAAAATAAGCTTTCCACTGGGACAGTGGCCTCAAATTGCCTCAAAGAACAATTCAAGTTCTTTTGATATGGAAGGGGAGCTCTGAAGAGCTATCATTTCTTACCTGGTATAAGCAGTTGGGGAACTAATCACTAGGAGTTTTATCCAAACTTCTCTTGGTTTTTCAGGAGTCATTGACAGGGTGGTTTTTAAATCTCAGCCCTCTGAAAAGACAAATTTTGTTCTTCATTCTCTTGAAATTCCAAAGAGGTTATATTACCCTGAATTCCCTTTCAGCTTCTTGTGGTGTCTACTTGCCATCATCCCAACCTACCACCTTGGTACTAAACACGGGCCCCGGTCCCTCTGAGCTTTGCTGTGTGCTGGTGGCCAAGAAAGTCCTGATGAGACCTAAAAGAATAGAGCTGACAAGGGTGTTTGTAGTCTAATCAGTGACTCCTAAAGACTCCAAGCACAAAATTCAAAGGTTGACTTTTTACCAATGTACTTTCCTCTTATATTTTAGGATGGCACCTTCACGAATCACAGGAAGGTAACCTTGACAGGATCTGAACTCGGAGCTGTTTAGAAAGATGAAAAAAATACACATTTTTATTTGCTTGTGGAAATGCTTGTCCCAGATCTGACAAGTGGCCACATGTGACCAGTTATGACGAAATGCAGGAAATAACTTACGATAACACTGACTTAAGAATGTGAACATCCTCCAGCATGCTTAAGTCCAGCCTACTGGGTTCTTTTTGGAGTCTAAGGTCAGCTACAGCTTTTTGGTCCATAGAACTTGATGTCCATTTCTGGGGAAGGATAATATGGTTTAGAAGTTCCATTAAATGGCTAGAATGGTTACTGTTCTTTTTCAAGTCCAGGTATAAAAACAGAATTAAATACTTTTCCTTGTCATTATCCATACTTAACTTTCACAGTTTCATATTATTAAAAATAAATTGTGATTTACCTCTACCAGCTTCCAAAAAGAAATCAAAGCAGAATGCAAAAGCATTGTCAATGCAGTGTCTCATGTTGATGCCCCTGTCCTAAGATCTTCCTTGCAAAGAAAGGATGAATTTTTTTCTCAGCAAATTTCTTCTTCTGGCAACACCTTACACAAGGAATACTGAATACTTTATTTTTTAAAGTGGAATTGTGCCAAACTCTACCAGTTCTATCCAAGTAGAAAAAATAGATTTCCTCATTTTACACTGCCTCATGAACTATATGTATGTATACATGTGTTTCCTAATCTTCATAAATGTGAAGTTTTCTATTTTGCTTTCTCTTTCACATGACAGAACCATGTGATCAATGGAGGTTTCTGTGGCATTTCCTAGTCCTCTGATTCTTTCTAGCTCTTTGCATCTGAAAAGATAGAATGAGTATGAGTGGCTTAATGTCTTGTGCCAGTATCTTTCTGTTTATATTCTGTAGTTGGGCATAGTTCATTGCATTTATTGATTTTTGTTGGCTAATTTCAAACTGGTAATTTTAAGCCTGAAAGGCCTAAATGCCTTGCCTCTGATTGAAAGACACTCTGATGGCTTCAGAAATGCTGAATGAGTTACCCCCAATGTATTGTTAAAAGCAGTTATCTTCAGAGGCCACCTATTCAGGGTCCTTTGAAATACTGGGCTGTGTATTAGTCTATTCTCACACTGCTATTTAGGTTGGTGCAAAAGTAATTGAAAATAATGGCAAAGATTGCAATATAAATAACTACCTGAGACTGGGTAATTTATAAAGAAAAGAGGTTTAATTGAAGCCTGGCTGGGGAGGCCTCAGTAAAATTACAGTCATGGTGGAAGGTGAAGAGGAAGGAGGCATGTCTTATATGGCCAAATTAGGAGGAAGAGAGCGAAGTGGGAGGTGCGACACACTATTAAACAAGCAGATGTTGTGGCTGGGCATGGTGGCTCATGCCTATAATCCCAGCACTTTGGGAGGCGGAGGTGGGTGGATCACGAGGTCAGGAGTTCAAGACCAGCCTGGCCAACATAGTGAAACCCAGTCTTTACTAAAAATACAAAAAATTAGCCGGGCATGGTGGCAGGCACCTGTAATCCCAGCTACTCAGGAGACTGAGGCAAGAGAATCACCTGAACCCAGGAGGCAGAGGTTGCAGTGAGCCAAGATCACACCATTGCACTCCAGCCCAGGGGAAAATGCGAGACTCCGTCTCAAAAACAACAACAACAACAACAACAACAACAACAACAACAACAACAAAAACAAGCAGATCTTGTAAGAACGAACTCACTGTCATGAGAACAGCAAGGGGGAAGTCTGTTCCCATGATCCAATCACATCCCACCAGGCCCCTCTTCCAGCACTGGAGAATTCGACATGAGATGTGGGTGAGGACACAGATCCAAACCATATGAGGCTCTTACTGTTAATCTTTCCTCAATGCATTAAAAGACTTGCGTTACAAATCCAAGCTAAGATTTTCACTCAGGAAATTTGTGCATAATCAGACGTGCGAACTTTGTTTTTTCTCATTGTACCAGTCTATCAAGGGGCAGCTTAACCCCCTCAGTTTGTATAAGTCCTAGTTTTGGGTATTTACAGTGTCTTGTCAGCTTAGCGATATATTCTTTTTTCCTAATATGGTTTCTCCTTTGCCTACAAAATTCCCAACTGCTCTAAGGCAATTGCAACCTGTCTTAGTCTGGTAGGAATGAAAAACCATTGCTTACCTTTAAACACCCAGAAAATTAAAAAACAAAAACAAAAACAAAACCCGCTTTCTTCTTTTGTTTAGCTAAGACTCCTTCTCATTTTTTTTAATCTATTACCCATTAAATCCTATTTCTTAACCCTTTCTTCACCACTCACTTTAAAGATCTCCACATATATCTTAAGGCAGAGATGTAGGCTGAATTTCAAACTCCTAACATCTTACTTACCAAAACTGTGGCAAGATTACACATGTGAGTTGCCTTTTCCTGGCCTTATTGTTCATTGACCCACAGAAGTGGTCTCCTGTGTCTGATACTCCTTTGATCATCACCCATCAACCAGGCAATCACCTTTGGGATTCATCAGTTGCCTAATGTTGCAGAATTTGACATTAGGTCCAGGATCTTTGCCGTCTCTGGGGAAGTATACTGAAAAAGGCATTTTACATCAGGGGTCTACTGAAATTGTCAGCTTTCTAAACCTAAATTCATCTCTTCAGGTTTGTAATTCAGTTGCTCTAACAAACAGCAACATAAAAACAAAAGCAAGACAAAAAAAGAAACAAGTTCCTTACCTTCTTACAAATAGACACCCTTGTGAAATCCGGTCTGGTCTCTGTACAGGCAGCACTATGTTGGTAAGCCATTATCTCTTACCATTCTTTCAAGCCCAATATGATTAATTTTATTCTTAAGAATAGAAAACTACAGCTATATGTATATGTGTGCATGTATACTATGTGTATTATATATGTATATTATATATATGTGTGTATATTTTTTCCACAACACAATTTTAAAAATTGATTCTTCCCATGACATTGTTATAATTATCATCCTCATTAAATACTTGTGAAATATCTACCATATGAATTGTGATAGGCATTTAGGCACGATGGTGAGTGCAAGGAATTCTATAAATATATATGCACTCAGGGGCCTTGAATTTAGGTTGTTCAGGCAGATGCATTATTCACAAAGAGGTGAATGACTATCCAGATAGGATACTGTGAGTGCCCAAGTATCTGGAGAAGACTGGAGTTCATGCCATGCCTGTGGACATGCTAATGCTCTGAAGGGGTCTTAGCTTCTCTGAAGTGAAGTGATTGAAGGGTAGGGTAGAGTCGTGGTAGAGAACAGAACTGAAGCATAGGGGTCTGAGGCAGGTGGGGGGATGGGGAGATGACTGCTTGACAGATTCTGTTTTTTTCACAGAAGCATAGAGAAGATGAATCACCCCGACATAACACAAGTAGCCTAGGAGGAAGAGTTCTGTCTGTGGCCATGAGTTGTGTAGCCTCAGGCAAGTCATTTAATGTCTTGGAATTTTAGTTGCTATCTTTGTAAAATGAGGGTTGGTTTACTCTTTGAAATGGGGACAAGTTCTGAGGTGGAAGCTTAGCAGGAAAAGTCTAAGCAATTAATTTGTGAGACAGAAACTATACAGATTGCTTCCTGCTCAGTAATAAAACTATCAAAAGATCATCATTCTAAGGTACTGCCAGTTTGTAATCATGATTGGAGGATAGACTTGGTGGGAGGCTGTAACATATGTGTTAAGAAACACAGTGAAATGGAATTAATAAAACAGGTAAGATTAATAATGACAGGTCTTAGGTAGTTGGGGAAATGTCTGAGAGCTTAATCAATGAAGTGATAGAATCTGAAGTTTAAATTTATGATTTAGTTATCTTCTGAATGTTCTCATTATGATACATTGAGTCTCCCAGACTGTGGCTTTTAGGCTAAGCAATATTATGCGTATTAAGGGACACAAGGGATTTGACTGTGTCAGGTTTCAGTAATGATGATTCTGAGAGCTCCATTAAACATCTCTGCTTTCCTCTGAGCTAGAAGGCAAATTAGGCAGCAGTAAGTGAGGCTTGAAGGAAATAGAAATGAGCAGCAAGGGTCACAGCGAAAGTGAGATGAGACCATGCACACACAGGCATGCAGGGAATGAGAAGCCATTTGAAAACGTGACTGGCAGGAAATGCTTTGTGAGAGGAGCCTTGGAGGAGAGATATGTGTGAATCATGGCCAAAAATCAGCTCAGTGGGAACCTAAAAAAACATGACGTACAAAACTTAAGGAGCTCAATTCTGCTTCAGCACTGTAGGGTGACTATAGTTAACAATAATTTATTGTATATTTCAAAATACCTGGAGGAGAAGACTTGAAATATTCCTAACACAAAGAAATGATAAGTGTTTGAGGTGATGGATATACTAACTACCCTGACTTGATCACTATACATTGTACCCCATATATATGTACCTTTTTAAAAAACTGTACATAAAACTGTACAATATATAATGATATTTGTATGTATACAATATATGATAATATGTATATGATAAATATGTATAATGACACATATGTATATACTTACCCCATACATATGTACAGTTTTTAAAAAATAAGGTAAAGGAAAGTCTAACAAGGATTGTGGCCATGAAAATACTATAATTAAATCATTAATTTGCACCTTTAATTCACCTGGAAGAGTTTACCCTGCTCCCCTATCCCATCCCATTCCATCCCAATACACACATATTTTAGGTAAACTGATTGAAATTTTTTTCCTATTATGGAAGTTGGTTGTCCCAGGCCAAGAAAATAACCTACCCTAAAACTGTATTTAAATGCTTGAAAACTTGAGTCTCAAAAATGGATGCAAATATTAAGTTAGGTCCAAAATTCCCACTCATTAGAGAATGTAAATGAAAACAATATTGAGATAGCATCATTTTGCTGATCAGACTAGGGACAAATAATCATGTATAGATGGTATTGGCACTCCCACCCCCACATCCTTTCGGCCAATCCCAGAGTTTGTCTGCAGACATTTCTCAGACATGACAACAAATTCCTGCACCTTTCCTCCAGTGGGCTATCTTTGGACACAGGACCATGCTTTGTCCCTGCACAGGTCAGATGGGAAGTAACTGAGCCAGAATGCCTTGGAGTACCTCCAAACTACTAAGGGCTGGTGAATAAATACTTCACATCTTTGCCTTTTGTTGGAACAATCCTAAGTTGTGTTCCATATGGCCTTTCCACGGCTCTCCAGAATAACTAAGCCCAATTGCCCATACAGTAGGGTAACCAACTTATCTCTGCTTTTCTAGAACTGTCCCAGTTTTAGCATTGGAAATTCTGTGTCCTGGGACACCCCATTGATTCCATGCAAACTGTGATAGTTGACCACACTACGAATAGAGGTAACTGGCTAGTCAATGTTCTGTCTATTTGTTCCCCACTTCTTGTCTTACTCCTTGCAACCTCATAGCGATTCCTGGAATTAACTTCAAAGTAAACTACAGATGCTCCCCCATTTACAATGGGGTTATGTCCTGATAAACCATTGTAAGTTGAAAATATGACTAAGTCAAAAATGCATTTAATATACCTAACCTACCAAACATCATACTTTAGCTTAGCCCACCTTAAACATGCTTGGAATACTTACATTGGCCTGTAGTTGGGCAAAATCATCTGGCAACACAATGTACTGTACAGTACTGGTATTTTTACCGTTGTGTGGCTGAGTGAGAGCTGCAGCTTACTGCATGGCCCAGCATCATGTGAGAGAATCACACTGTTTTCTACTGAATGTCTATAGTTTGTACACCATTGTAAAGTTGAAAAAGTATAAGTGGAATCATTGGAAGTCAGTGACCATCTGTATTGCCTTCACATTTTTGTCTCAGGACCTGCTTTCAGGGGAATTCAAGTGAAGCCAGTTGATGATATCCACACTGTGAGGGTGTAAAGAAATAAGGCGACTCATACATTGTGTGGAAAGCAGAAATTTTCATAGCCCTTTGGAGGGTAATTGAACAGGCTTATGAAGTAAGAAAGTAATATGAACCATCAGTGTGACTCTAAAGCTCATGACTTGCATTTTAAAAATGCACACACTTTGAATCAGGAATTCTTTGTCTAAGACTTTCTTTAGTAGTAATGCCCAAATGAGCACAAAGATGTAAACATGAAGACGTCCTCTGTGGATTGTCACACAATAAAAAAAATTAAAAATATCTGTCAATGTCTGTCAAAATATCACTAGTAAGGGAATGATTTAGCAAATTTGTAGTATAAGCATTCCATAAAACACTATGAAGCTATTAAAAAGCATGAGGTCAATTTGTATTGTGCTGGTAACAGAGACGTTTATGATATATTAGTAAGCAAAGATAATCAAATTAAAAATGTGTATCATGCTTTCTATATATCTGCACTTTTTCTCTCTCTTCCTGGAAACACATGTATACACACACACACACACACAAACACGCAAACACACAAATTATTAACATAATACCACTGGAGTGAGAGTTGACTTGGAGGTGAAGGTGGAATAGAAGAGGTTATGAAGGAAATTGCCTCTGTTTATTTAACGATGATAATGATGAAGTTTCTTTTTACAATGGGTGCATATTATTTTTAAAATGGAAAAAATAAAAAATGCATTGCATTTGGAAATGAACACCTGAAGTATTCTTCATCATTTTAATTTTTCATAAACTCCATCAATATTGGCAGCAAGGGAACTCGAGATTTGAGCTGTATGTTCTTCTGTCTTACATATACCAGTGTAAAAGTGTGTTGTAATCAAATTTAAGCATATAGGTAACCTAAAAGGTAATTCATTAGATAAATTGTCCTATTGGATAATTGGTAGATATCCAATGGCTGTTGACACCATTGTTTTATAATCAATTGCTTGCTCTTTTAAAGATGAGAAAGACCACATAGAACATATATTAGGCTGGTGCAAAAGTAATTGCAGTTTTTGCAATCGAAAGTAATTGTAATACTTCAAACACTCATTATAGTTTTCAAAAGCAAAGAACAAAAACCATAATTACAAGGGCAAACAGGAAATTAAAATCAACTCTAGATGTATACCTAAACCTCTTCCATTTTTTTTGTTTCTTTATTCAGGAAATTAAATGATGTTGAATGACAAAGATCTGCAATCTCTCAAGTGGTTGAGAGGAAGTATGACATTGACTTAGGAGAAGACTATGGCAAATGATGCTGTAGTCAGGAAGAATGAATAGATTTGAAAAAAATTACAGAGAAAAACTAACCACAGAAAGAGTCAACTCATTGTTGCCTTTGGGTGTTTTTGTCTCCAGTTTGTTTTCCATAGACTTCAATGAGTGTGGATGGGTTTGAGAGATTATGTACTCCCTAGTTATAGTGAATCTAACAATGAAGTAAGAAAGACATGTGGTCGGCGTTGAGAAACATGGTCTCTGCTTGGCCATGTGATTATGAGCAAAGCATCCTCAGCTTAACCTTCTGTAGACTGGGAATAATTATGTTAACTAAAAGTTGCTCTGAAGATTAAATGAGAAAATGTACACCAAATCACTTGGTTTAGATAGCACTACTCGTGTTGATTTTTATTATTATTCTGTTTCAATTTTTTAAAATTCTTGTGTTGGGGTGAATAATAGTAAGAAAACCAAAAAATTTTTAAAAAACTTAAGTAATACATGATTTTTGTAAAACTGCTCCTCATGACCTTTAACATGATCAATGTGGCTGGTAGATATCCATGGATACTCAAGAGGAACAATTAAGCTGACATTGATAAGAAGCAACAAATAGCGTCTATTAAACCTGCTTGGTTAATAATATAGGGTTCATTCATTCAACTGGTATTTATTAAGTATGAACTACGGTTCATGCACTGTTTTAGATGCTATGGACAGACAATATTGAGTACAACAGGGATTCCACCCCAACAACTTAGAATCTAGTGCAATTTAAAGGCATTAAAAATAACAATCATAATTCCAAGTAGAATACCAACAGCTGGAATCAGTCAGTCCTTTTTCCTACTAAAATCTCTTTAATCATACCTCCAAAACATGGACTTTAACTATAAAAATACAGAGATTTTGTCCAGTTCTAAAGTTCTGTGAGCGATTATCCTCAACTTGGGTTTAGCAGGGAAGGCTTCACAGAAAACTACTTTTGAGTTCATCTTTGAAGAATGGATAAGATTTCCCTAGGGAGGGAAGAGGAACATGGCTTTTCAGGCTGTGGGAAGTATGCAATTTCTCTGGCAAGTGTCAAGGGTGGAAGGATGAAAGGGGGGTTGAAAGTGGAAATTTGTAATCACATGTTGTCACTAGCCAAATTCTCTGTCTCAATTGTCTTTATCCTCTCTTCACCCAGCATTAAGATGCTAGAAGAGCTGATTCTTCTTACTCTTAGGTGACATCTTACAAGCTAATGTGAATGGAGGACCACTGAAAGATCCTCCTAACCTCCAAATTCTAGGACCGCAAATCTGCTGAAATGCCAAAATTTCCATCATGAGGATTAGGGCTTCAAATTAAGTCATGGAGGGCATTCTTTTAAAGATATTCATAAAATTGGTGGTGGTGGCTTGGTTAGTGACCAAGATGATAACATTTTTCTATGAAATCACTCATCTAAGTTAGAAGGATGTAGGGATTTCCTAAATATGAAAGAGAAAAAGAGGAATGGGCTGGGGCAGTAGTCCTTGCCTTGAAATTCCTGAACTCACTGGGATTTAAGAAACTTAACATCAATTGGTATAATGATAATAATGCCAAGATTACCATAGCAGCAAAAGCAACAGCAAAAACAATGAAAAATTTGTTTTCATTGGGTGCTTATGTTATGCCTGTGTTTTACATACTTTCTTTATTGTCACCATAACTTATGGGCTTGATTTATTATTCTCACCTTCTAGATAAAGGAACGGAGACTTGAAGAGGTTAAATAACTTATTAAAGATCGCAGAACCAGTTAGTGGCATAACTAGAATATGAACTTCTGTTAGTGTGACTCCAAAGCCCATGACTTGAGAACATCAAGTCACCAAGGGGACAATCAAAACAAACACTGTTTACACCATATCTTTATGTACATTCAGACCTGGGTACATAAGACGATCATGCCAAATAAGGGATAGGTAGTGGTAGAGCCATGGCTCCAGTCCCCTTCTTTGGTCACCCTTGGTTATGGATAAGTTATGGATACTAGGAAGCACTTTGAATCAATCCCAGTGTGTTTTCACTCTGAGGTTTCTGTGGTAGATTGTGATTGTAGTGGTCTTCTCCTGCTTGTGTGTACCCTCTTTATGACAACTACTAACAGCTTGCCTTTCTTTGTCTGAGTATTGCTATGTTTAAACAACAGTATAGGGAAAGCAATATGGTACTAATTAGGGCATTCCAGGAATGGGTAAATTCCAGTCTATACTGGGCTACTTCAGTCAGGTAAAAGCAGGTTATGTGATTACCACCATGGACTATTATTCTAACCAGTGGTCATTTTGCCCTCATGGACAATGTCTGGAGGCATTTTTGATCATCACAAGGAGGATGGGGATGCTTTTGTCATACAGTTTGTAGAGGCTAAACATGCTGCTAAACATCTGAAAATGCACAGAACAGCCCCCAAAGCAATTATCTGGCCTAGAATGTCAGTGGTGCCAAGGTTGAGAAACCCTCTACTAATAAGACACATTGGAAATTAATGTCATTTTTACAAAAATTTCTATATGGCAATTAGAGGAAAATGAGCATATTTTTATTCCTCCCTCCAAAGTTATTGTTATTCTTTCACAACAGTCATGCTATTGTGTGTGAAATGGGGTTTACTCACATTGAAGATATTGTTATGGTTTGTTTTTTTTTTTTTTTTTTTTTTGTAACTTGCTTGGGCTGCATGTGTTTCCTGGAAGCAGAGGTATAAGATTGTGTATCTTCCTTATCCTGGGTTTAAGAACATCAAGAATATACTTAAAAGCCAGCTTTTCCCCACTACATAGAATCAAGGCAAAAGAAACACAGTTTTTTCAGGACTAATTTGACACTGACTCTTTTGCACCTTATTCAACTCTTCACAGGCATAAATAATGATTGGCAAGAGCAGGACGAACAACTGCAAGCAGTGTTGCAGTCATGTGTCCAACACGTGAGAGCAGTTTTACAATAACATCAGGAGTCCTTGGAAAGATGCCTTTTTCTTTCATAAAATAATAATAGCAGAGTCAGATGATACCACTGTCCAGGTAAACTCCTTGTCTCCCGTTTTCTAGAGAGCCCTGCTCTTAAAAAACGTAGAAAGAACTCCTGGTACTTCGTTCTCGTCATCTTTCCAGATGAAAATCTGTAACTCCCATTCCCTATTATAATTAGCCAAATAACGTAGTGTTATTATGTAAATAGTGCCTTATGTAAATGTTGCAATTCTAAGTTGTCATGTCTGGTGGAAATATAGAATTGTTTCTTTATTATCTATATATCTTCATCTGTAATCTATATATACAGTACTTTAAGAAAATGAAATCCAATCTTTCTTTTGTCTAAATAACTCACATTCTTTGGCTTTTCCCTGAAGGCTTTATTTCCAACCCTTTAATCATATATCAATCATATTCCTGCAATGCTTGTCATAAGTGCACATTTCTGCGCCTTATTCCTCAGGCTCCTAAATCGGAATCTCAAGAAAGTGGGGTCCTGGGAATCTGTAGTTTTTACAAGATTCCTAGGTGATTTTTATGCGCTGCAGGTTTTGACAACCACCAGCATAGTAAGTTGGCCTTCTCTCAGATTATTTTAATGAGCTTTTCCAGCTGCTTTGGAGAGTAGCTTTGCTTTCCACATTATCTGGTTGTCTTACCCAGCTATCTGTTCTCCTTGGTCTTCGGTTATTCACAGACAAAATGCAAATGGTAATCTTACCAACACATAATGAGAATGTCTGGAAAATTGAATTCATACTGCTGTTAATGAAAGAGCACATAAATGTTTGAAATATGCATTTAAAAAAAAAGAAATGGCTGAAGGAAAACACATCTGTCTCCATTTGGAACTGATATACTTCAATCAGTCTTTGCCTCATAAGAGTATTTGTCTTATTATAATAGCAAATATACACTAGTAATACAAATGTATGCTTTATTATGTTTTAGGAGACACAAACATGCTTTATTTTAATTCTTACCGTGGCAACTCTTAAAAGACACACATTTGTAAAGTGTTTGCTTCAAGTCAATCCTCTTTTAGGCATGATGTCCTTACAGCAATTTCCATCATCATTAGGCCTAGAAAGATAAAGTACAGTTGCTTGGTGTGTGTGGAAGAAATAGGATAGATTCATAAACCATCAAATTGTCCTTCAGCTCTCTGCATAAGAGGAACTGAAGACAGTGCCTCAGGATAGAGAGACAATTGGGACAATTTCACCATGTTTTTATAATGCTACACAGTCTTGATTTAGAGGGACCCGGACTTTGACATTTTCTAATTCTACATTCTAAGCATCGGTAATTCAAGTTTCAATAATGGCTCTGGAATTTGTATCTAAACTTGGTATAAGATTTCAAGATCATGTTGTATTGAGATTAAGGGCTGAACAGATGATACGTTCTGTTAAAAAAAGGACCCAAGGACAGGAAAGATGTTTCTGCTTCTCATTAATGCTTTGCTCTTACTTGAAGTACCTTTTTGGTTGCTTTTACTTTTTCAAAGTAAATTTTCAAATTATCAAGCTATCTTTGTCTTGATAATTTGAAGATCTAATTAATTATTGTACGTTGAACATAATGTGTGCATTGTGAGCACACATAAAGGAATATTAAGGAGAATAGTATGTTGTCTAGGTACGGATAGGTATAGAAGGAAACCATACAACGATGGCCTCCAGGATCCCTTGGGTCTAGAAGCCATCACTGCTCCTGGAACTTTGTCCCTAGCCTGGCTGAACAGGGTAATGCCCTGAGGACACCCACTGTCCAATCCCTACTGAATGATGTTGAAATTGAGGATTCAGTCATGGAATCTGCCTTCCTTGGATATCAAATGAAGTCTGAAATGGGAACTAACTTACTGAGAGCCTAACTCATGGAGAATACAGAGGCACAATCCTTCTAGGTATTAGTTCAGGGGGGATAAGGATGTATGGAGAGACCCTGAAGGACCACTCAGGGCCGTCTGGTGTGGATGAGCTAAATAGTACATATTAGTCAATATTTGAATGCATTTAGCAAGGAGACCAGTAAGAATGACAACATAATATTAAAAATGCCACACTGACTGCATCCTGATGGCCACTGGCACCACACTCACCATTGCCGAGGACACTGTACACTAATCATGACGAAAGTAACTGAACTTTAAACATGTGATAACTTTTTTCAAGCCTCACGGTAATCTCTGTTAGTTTTCTACTAACTTCCCCCTTTAAAACATGGAGAAATTGAGGCTTAGCTATGTTAACTCTTCTAAGATCACACAATCAGTAGGGTTGGGCCTGATTCTGACGCAGGCTGTCCAATTTCAGTTTGTGCTCCTACTGCAATGCTTGATGTTGGCTTAGGGAGACCATCTGCAGAAACTTGCAAGCAGATAAATGGCAGTGAGCTGGTCTAATTGTGTTTGTGGGATTAAGAAATAGTTGACTATCATTATTTAGGAACTGGCAACTGGGAGTTCAGGACCCCTAAAATCCTCCCCAAAACTTCTAGAATCTTTCATTTGCAGCCAGAGAAGGTAAGTTGCATTGTCAAACACTCTCTATTCCTTCACTATTCCAGAGCTAAACACATAGGTAATGTTTACTCATTTGATTCTCAGATGGCTAGAATGACCCCAATAACTTTCTGTTATTCTATTATTAGGCATTTTGCAATGTCCTGCCTGATCTGTTGCATATTTCTGTGTTGGGTCTCTCTGGGTACTGTCTACTGGGGTAAGAAATGTGATGGGAATAAACCTGTCTTATATCAGAGATGTCCTGATCCCTATGCAGAAGAGTGCTCATCTGTGATAATGCCATGGCTGGCTTCCTCAGTGGAAGCTCTAATACACTACAGACTCAGGCTGGCATTTATCTATTTCCTCACATTCTACCTACTTGTCATTTGTTCTAGGCAGAAGCTTGACTTTCCTTGATTATATATTTCCTGCTTAGCCAAAAGGAAATTACTGCTTGTATTTCCTATTCAATCCCTGAAACTTAGATTTAGTCTTTTAAAACAATGCTTACATTTCCTGTTTGTTTATTTGCCTTCCAAATCAGCCCTGTATAATTATATATTTAGCCTTTGCCTGACAGCGAGGGCTGTGGGACATCTGCCCCAGCTAAACATGGATGTTTTTATTTTCATTTCCTAATCTACCCATCGCTTTGAGAACAAACTCTGTCTAGACTTTCTTCCCTAAGTTCTAAACTGGGTTTGGAATATATAAAAACATTATTTATCTTTGAATTCCTGATGTTTCAAACCCTACGTGGGAGATGCTTAATAAATATTTATGAAAAAAAGAATGAGCTTAAAATGGATTAGAAGATTAGATTCTTCAGGTAAAGAACTTCATAATCAACTACCCATGGGGACTTTCATATTATCCACTGTTTTGCTATGTCTTGGAGGTCTACTATGGTACTGCATTCCATGTATTGTTTTATGATGTTGATTTGCACAGGCTTGTACTGTGCAGTGGAGTCTGAGTGGTAATGTTTGGCAAATAGGAGGGATCTTTAATTTGTTTTCAATGATTCAAACATATTTCCATAACAACTGTTTTGTTTGCTTCCTTGTTTTGTTTTATTTTTAGTAATTTAGGTTTGCTTAATCACACAGACTGGTCTGTTATATCTTGCATATTTGAATTTTTATACAGCTTCTCTTTTACTGTATGTTATTTGGTCATTTGGCTGTAAAAGTGGAAGAACCAACTTTATAATTACTTACATATATCTAAATCCCATAGATTTTACTTTTCTGACACTTTTAAACAATATTCTGGGAAAAAAAGTCAGCCAAAATAGTTTACTACATGGGTTAATAAATCTCAATCCAAATATGCAATTATAGGTATAGCCTAAGGTATTTAAAATTACTATCCTAGGGTTGAAAAATCTCTGCAGCATTCCTTGATGGACTTATCTTTGCTTGATTAGGATCTTCTATATGACTGTATATAGGACTTTAGTGTTCTTGCAGGTTATAGGCAGGGTTTGTCTAATGTTTATTCATGTGCAGATCATTAATTATGAATTACAACGATGATGGGCATGTTTTGGCAGGGGCTACTGAGTGCAAGAGAGGCACCCTGGGTCATTCCCAGACATGATCTCAATTATCTTCTACTTCTCGATGCTAACCTTGTATAGGGTGAAAACTTTGGAACTTTTTACAACAGTTTCCATGCTGAATGAAGTGGAAAGAATGTTGGCCTGGGAATCTAAAAGCCTGGATTTCAGGTTCTACTCTACACTAACAAGTGATGGGACTTTTAATCTCTTTGCCTCAGGCCTTCCTTACCTGTTAAAGTAATATAAAGGTTCAACTAAATGACGTCTCACAATGCTTTTAGCCCAGACGTGCTGTGAAGTAAATGTGTTTTATTCATATCCCTGAGTTTGGGACAATATTTTCTTCTTGAGTAATGGAAAATTGAGCTGGCCTGGGAATCTAAAAGCCTGGATTTCAGGTTCTACTCTACACTAACAAGCGATGTGACTTTTAGAAAATCTCTCGGCCTCAGGCCTTCCTTACCTGTTAAAGTAATATAAAGTTTCAACTAAATGACCTCTCACAACGTTTTTGGCACAGACATGCTGTGAGGTAAATGTGTTTTATTCATATCCTTGAGTTGGGAACAATATTATCTTCTTGAGCAGTGGAAAATTGAGCTAGTCTTTATGTAGCCAAAGAGAACCTGGGGCTGCCTGTTGCCTTTAATCCAATCAGGAAGCAGTTGGACACAAACTCCTGGGAGCATAAAAGATAAAATAGCTAATAATGATGTGACAACCATAGTGAATGACCAATTACTAGGTGCCAGGTGATATGCGGTGTTCAGATATTATCTTATTTATTCTTACCACAACACTGTGAAGCAGATTTTTACATGTGAGGAAGTTGAGGTCTAGAGAGCTTAATAACTTGCCAAAGATCATGAACCTGATAATTGCCTGAACCAGAATTCAAATTCAGGTTCGGCCTGAGTCTAACAGCCGACTTTGACCTTTTAAGCTCCACTGCCTCTATCTGCAAAACTCTCTTCTTCAATTAAAAAATATTTATTGTGGATGTACAATGTATCAGGCATTGCTCTGGAGTAGATGCTTGGGATAGATCAGAGAACAAATAAAAAGCCTTTCCTCATGGAGCTTCTATTTTAGCCAGGAGAGAGTATAGTATCAGTAGACATAATAAATAAATAAGTTATATGGAAGTTTAGCATGTTGTGAGTGATATGGAAAAAGAAAAGCAAAGCTAGGTGAAGGGAGTTGGGAATGTGGTGAATGCAGTGAGGTGGATTATAATTTTCAGTTGAGTATTCAGGTGGGCATCATTGGGATGGTAAATCTTGATAAAAGTCTTGAAGGAGGAAAGGGAATTAATTATACGGCTACCTGGTAGAAGAGCATTTGGGGCAGAGAGAACAGCAGGGCCCTAAGTGGGGGAGAGTGCCTGGTTTTAGCAAGTCAGTTATGTATGACAAAGAAAACGTCACAATGAAGAGGACATTGAGATCCAAATTTAGACCCTGACATTCCTTCTCATGGTGTGTTTATTTGTTTTAGAAGCAGGTTGACTCTTCTTTCTTCTTGTCATTTCTTTCTTCTCGTCATTTCTTTCTTCTCGTCAGTACATTCCATCCTGCTTATCTAAAAGCCTACTCAAAAAGTTTCTTGTTTCCCGCAAGAGGCTTTATTTTACTTTGATCTAATATAGTAGTTCTCAAGCTTTCTGATCCGTGGACACTTTTATGCTCTTAGCCAAGGATAGAAGTCACTGCCATAGGGAGCGGGTCAAAATGTAGCCCAGACTCTGGAAAGAAAGAATTCTTTCATCCAACCCTCCCCAGTATTGTCCTTACATAGCTAGAAGTGAGGGGCTCAATCAATATTCTATGCCTTAAGACAGTGCTGCTTCATCTTTAGTGTGCCTCCAAATCACCTGGAGATCTTGTTAAAATGCAAATTCCAGTTTGGTAGGTCCGGCATGGGGCCTGGGATTTTGCATGTTTTATGAACCCACAGACCACACTTTAGTTAGTGAGGATCCAGGGGTGAAATTGAGCACCCCAAAGTTGGTTTGACCCTACACTTCTAGCTAGTGCTCTACTATCCAGCACAACCAAGCTTGCTAAATTATGCATCATCAGAAGATGAGGGACATTGAATAAAAAAAAAAATGGACAATGCCACCCTCAGAGCAATCCAGTGGGCCTTATCAACCATATTCTATGATGCTCAGTGTCTTCGTCTACCTCCTGCCTAAAACCTCCAGTAGCTTCCTGATTACCTGAAAACGTAATTCAGACTCCTTGCCCTGGCTCACAAGACCCTCAGTAGCCTGGCCTCTGTGTATTTCTTTGACCTTCACTATAATAATTTCCCCTTACTCACCACAATACAGCTACTGGGACATCATTTGAGTTCTAGAAGCTGCTTGAATTCTCAGTGTATTTGGCTATGGCTGTCAAATAGACATTCTAATCACTTGCTCAGTGTATAGCAAAGATACTTTAAAAGAACTCCAAAAACAATTTTGCAAATAATTTATTTAACAAATGCAGTAAAGTTGTGAGAAAAAGGAAAGATTTTTAGATTTTTAGAAACACCTATTCAATCAGAAATTTTTTATTACAGACCTACTGAGTGCCAGGTGTCCTGTTAGACATTTGAGAAATGTAAATGAACAAAAAGATTGCTAGGATTCCAGCATGGGAGAAAGACAGTAAACGATAAACAGAATAAGTAAATTAGGTGGTACTTTAAAAATATAATAAGTACTATGACAAACCAGTCAGGCAGAGAGAAGAAGGTTGAGAAAGAGGAACCCAGATGGGAGGGAGCAGATAACATCTGGGCAAAGACCAGGGGAGACAAGAGTGGGGAAGTTATGCATTCAGATGATGTTGGGGAAAGACACTTAGTGCGAAGGGCCTAAGGCTGTCAGCTGGACTGGAGCAAAGTAGGTGATGTGTTCATGAAGATAATAGAGTGTGTGTGTGTGTGCACACACGTGTGTGTGAGAGAGAGATCATGTAGGGCCAATGATTTTAGATTTATGTATATATATATTTTTTCAAAAGTTAATTATGAAGGAGGAAGGACCGTAAAATATTTAAAGTTCAAATTTCTCTAGTTCCTACTTTCTTAGGGGATTAGTTTTAGGGAGAACTTTTTTTTTTTTTTTTTTTTTTTGAGATGGAGTCTAGCCCTGTTGCCCAGGCTGGAGTGCAATGGCGCCATCTCACTGCAAACTCTGCCTCCCAGGTTCAAATCATTCTCCTGCCTCAGCCTCCCGAGTAGCTGGGATTACAGGCGCCCACCACCATGCCCAGCTAATTTTTGTATTTTTAGTAGAGACGGGGTTTCATCATGTTGGCCAGGCTGGTCTCGAACTCCTGATCTCGTGATCTGCCTGCCTCAGCCTCCCAAAGTGCTGGGATTACAGGTGTGAACCACCACACCTGGCTGAGAAGTTGTTTTAATCTATGTCATTTTATAATCTGTACAAATTTATTTTAAAGTGATTTAAGTTATATATTGGTAAAAATTAAATAGTTGAATGAAACAGGTTTCCCTAAGATGACCCAGTAACAGAAAAAATTGTTTCCTGCTTGGAGTGCAAACAGAAAGGACTTAGTTTATGTCTCCTTTAACCATGCCCCCACGCCCTTGATAAAAGAGCTGCTTCTACCTCAGCTGAATGGGAAGGCATTTTGATTGAGTCTGGAAGGGGAATCATTGGTGGTGGGACTGTCTTCTGAGTGGGGAACAACTGCCCAGGTCTGATGAGGCTCCCTGGGCCATCTGGAGAGTTGAAGTGTGTAGCATTATGTTGAGTGGGACGTAAAATTCTCCAGAGGAAACCAGAGCAGCAGCTTCAGCATCACCTGGACACTTGTTGGAAATGCCAATTCCCAGGTCTGGAGGTGATGAGTGTTGGCAGTACAGAGACGAATGAATGAGGGGCCTCTGTCCCTTCCACTAGAAAAAGAGGTTCTTGACCCTGGCAGCACCTTATAATCCACAGCGAACTTAAAACAAAACAAAATGAACAACCGATGCCATGGCTTCTGTACCAGAGATTCCAATTTAATTAATCTGGGGATAAACCAAGAACATCAGTATTTGTAACTCTCCTAAAGTGTTTCTAATGAGCAGAATCAGTGTAATAGAACAGATTTCTTAACTTCCACACTATTGACACTTTGGACTGGAGAATCTTTTGTTGTAGCAAGCAGTCCTGTGCATTATAGGATGTTTAGCAGCATCTTGGCCTTTACTTACAGAACCCCTGACCCCATCTGTAAAAATCAAAAATGTCTTCGAATATTGCCAAATGTCTGCTAGGGGGCAAAATTGCCTCACTTGAAAACCATTGCTCTATAGCAATAATTCTCAAAGGTTAGTGCAACATTGCCCAGTAGAAACATAATGCTAACCATTATAAGCATATGTAATTAAAAAATTTTTAGTAGCCACATTAAAATAAGCAAAATGAAACAGGTGAAACTAATCTTAATAATATAATTTAATTCCTATATCCAAGATAGTATTTCAACATGCACTTAATATAAAAAATATTAATAAGGGATTTTTATATTCTTTTTTCAAGTCCTTGAAATCTAGCATATAATTTATCCTAACAGCATATTTCAATTCAAACTAGCCACATTTTGAGTGCTCAATTGCCACATGTGGCTCATGACTAGTATTGGACGAATGGGATTTAGCAGGCATCATAATCACCTTGAGAGTTTGTTAAAATATAGAGTGTTGGCATCCTTGCCGCTCTGTCCCCCTCTCCAGCTTTTGATTCGGTAGGTCTGGGGTGAGGCTTGAGAATCTGCATTTCTAAGAAGTTTCCCAGTAACACTGTAGCTGCTGGTCTGGTGACCACACTTAGAGAACTACAACCGCAGATGTAGAGAAACCCTAGAGGCTTGTTATTAAAAAATGTGGTTTGTGGAGCAGCAACAGCAGCAGCAGCTGGGAGCCTGTAAAAAATGCATAGTCCCAGACTCTCCCCAAGACATATCAAATCTGCATTTAGTACTGGAATCTATGTTTTTTTTTTTTTTTTTAAACAGGATCCCCAAGTGATCACATCAAAATTAGAACATAAGACCACCTTGAGTAAAACTTTCCCTGTTAGTGTCTATCATAGTGGTTTCTTCTTAGGACTTTTCTCAGTTCTTCTCTATTTTTCCCATGAGAATCAAGAATGTAGAATCTTGGTTGCTTTTCTAATTTTTCTGCTAACCATTCTCTATCAAGGGTCTAGTACAGTGCATTCACATAAAAGGCACTTACATAACTATGGAATTAGTGATACTATAAAAGAAGAGAAGGCTGGGACAATGGTTAGATACCTTCTTTGGCTTTAAAGATTTGAATAAAAATGTGTTTCTAGATGAGTTGAATACTGGAGTTCAGGAGCTGATTTTGCAGCTCCTGCAGGCTGGAAGTTTGAATGGTCCTTTCCTTGAGCTTCACCTGTACCCAGGGGGTATGGGTGACTCACTTGGCAAAAATTGCCTTGTGTGGTGCTTGTTCTCAGCCTGCTTGTCAGATTCCTCTTCCTGGCAAGGTAGGGCCCCATTCTTTTTCCTTTTGAGGAGTGGAAATAGTCTGGTGTTTGTGGATCACCAGCATCCAGGAAGTGCTCCTGGGATAGCCCTACTTCAGAACTGTGAGTGATGTTTAAAGTGTTGGTGACCACACAGGTTTCTTCACACTTCTGCAGCCAGCTGGCATTCCAAACTCATCATGCTCAAATTGACTCAGTCCTAAATAACCAAACACTGTGAGAGGGTGGAAATTTGGTTTCCAAAGGGAGTTACTGAAGTTACAAATCCTGGCTAAAGTATCTATTTTTCACATATAAAAATAGTCTCTGGGCTCTTGGATCAGTTTTATTTTTTTTCTTATGCTTTTAATCATAGAAAATAGTCTCCCCATACTTCTTTTGGGAAACATAGTACGTTTTTTTTTCTCCTCCGTTGATATTTAGTGCTAAGAGTGAATTTACCAAAGGGTTTGTGAATTCTGTCTGTATATCTTAATGTGCACCCACAACTTCTTTGTAGACAGATGGAAAGATGAAGTAATTCAGAGGTTCAAAAGAAAAAAAAAGCAGAAATGAGCAACATTTCATAATCTTCTTTGCAACTGGCTTCATTGACCTTTTTCTTACTTAGCTTCCTTCCCTTCATGGCAAGCTTTTGAAAAAAATGGGGACAATGTAATAGTGAGCTGACTATTCTATGTTTTACAGGAAGATTTAAATGAGAAACAATGACATTGACCAAATTAATGAGCTAGATTGTAGTAGGGCAAAGGTTGCCTGGGGTGTATGCAGGGGGAGGGCAGGAGGGACTCAGCTGAATGAAGTGACAGCCCTCTTTGTTAACTTCAGACCTGGAGGTGTGCTACAGTGTTTTGTCATTGAAGGGTGTATCATCTTAAGGGCATGTAATTTGCTATTTGTTCTCAGTTTCAAGCTATTTCCCTCTTAAATCTGAAAAAGTACCAATCTGAGGAGATTATGCCAGGTATATACTGAGTGAATGCTTCACAGGTGAGGCTCATCCAACATTATGGTGAACATTACTATTTAGTCTCTATAAAATTATATCAGAAAGTGGGAAGTATAGATGAGATTTGCTCCAATTCACTCAATGAATCTGGCAGGTTGGAAATAGGCTATTACACTAGACTTCCTGATGGTTTAGTGGGAATTCCTTTTCTTATGAAGCATCCATTATTGCCTGAGGCATTGCTAGTGATTAGAAGGGAAATATTTCTGCTTCAATGCCTTTTGCTTCAGCAACCATAGTTTAGCCACGCAAGGGGGAATCACCTTTGCTCTGGTTTCTTGTCTTAGTGTGAAAAGTCCCTGAGCAGCAGCCTACCTCTCCCTTCTCCTCATATTTAATCAGTGAACACTGATGGGGTAGCTTCAAGAGTAGGTACTGTACTAAAACAAAGGCTGGTGGTTATGTTGGCAAAATAGAAAATGAAAATAAAGGAAACCCTATACAGTAAGTCCTCACTTAATGTTGTTGATAGGTTCTTGGAAACTGTGACTTGAAACAAAACAACATAGAATGAAACCAATGTTTTATTCTTATCAAGGATGTTGAAAGAAATGATATTATTCAAAGACCTGTTGTATGTCATTTCACTTTAAGTCACAGTTTCCAAGAACCTATCGACAGCATTAAGTGGACTTACTGTATATCATAAAGTGGAAAGTTTGGCACAGTAGTTACAAAGGGCAAGAGACGAGAAATATGAGGCTAAATTAAACAAGGGCTAAAATTTTAGATGTTATTTAGCAGAAAAGTTATGGTAAAGGAAATATTATTTGGGATTGTGCTTCTTCTATACATTACCTCATTCATCTCTATCGTAACCCTAAAGACACATTGCACAGGCATTCTTCCCAATGAATGCATGAGGAATCTGAGGCATGAGACATTTAGTTACACAACTGACTCTCCAGCTCATTTAAGGCTGGAGATAAAGTGAGAGCCAGAACTTTGATTCTGAATTTTCTTTGAAAGATTTTCTGGGATCTCTTCTAGCTGTGTGATTGTTATGTGTAGTTTTAAGCATTTATGAGCATCTTACCACCATTCCCAAGAAAATGATCTATGAAGAAAATTGTCTTAATCAGCTCAGGCTGCTACAACAAAATACCATAGACTATAAAAAAATACTATGCAATTTGAAGGCTGGGAAGTCTAAGATCAGAGCACTGGTAGATCTGGTATCTGGTGAGCGCACTCTTCCTAGTTTGCAGACAGCTGTTTTTTTCTTATATCTTAACATGGCAGAGAGAGATGATCTCTTGTTTGCCTCTTATTATAGAGGCACTAATCTCATTCATGGTGGAGGATGAATGAGATTAGGGGATGGTTCCACCATCATGACCTAGTAACTTCCCAAAAGTCCGACCTCCCAATACCATCCCATTGGGGATATAGGCTTTAATATGAATTTTGGGAGGACACAAATATTCAGTCCATAGTACAATATCTCTTCATATCATTTTAAAAAAGGAACAATGGATAGGCTTTTAAATTTGTGTCTTAGCTGTCTTTCATCTAAAATTACCAGTTCTCAAGTACTCTGCAATTTAACTGCTTTCAGAATTTCACTGCCTATCTATTGATGGCATTTTAACTTTCTGGAGCCCGGCAGCCACAGTCACTTAATTAAAAACATATTTGTTTTATTACTAAAGTAGTTACCATTATTTATTATTCAATTTTCAAAATATGGTTGATAATGAACACTCATGGTTTCTTGTTGAAGCAGGTAAATTAGGAAGAAGATCAAGTCTCTCTGAGTTGAATTTACCTTATAATCCGCCTGAAAGCAAAATAAACAATATAGTGTTCTAGTGTTTGAAGGACATGCCATCATTTGCTAAGAAAACATTTAGGTTTTTGAAGATTTTGTAAAACAGTTTGATCTCTATATTGCATATTTTGTTACACACTTTTTTTTTTTTTTTTGCTGTGGTCACTAGTAGTGAGGGAGATGTTTATTGGGCTAAACCTAAGGAACTTCAATCACATTGGAAAAATGAGAAGAACAAATAGCAACAAATCCTCCACACATACTGATTGGCTTGGACACAGTCTCTTCAGTTTACCTGTGACAGTGTCACCATGGATCATCCTGCAGGCATCTGTTTATCCTCCTTCTGTCAACCTTGAAGTAAAGGCTGTATCTGGAATGTCCTACATTTCCCGATTTATGGTCTTTCAGCCCAGATTTATCTTCAATCCACTGAGATTTTCAGCCTATATAACCTTTAGGGATAATAAGATCTGGAAGTTTGTCACCCTGTAACCAAAGTAGCACTTTATAATTGAATCAATAGACTTGATTGCATTCTCTAAGAGATTCAATCTGAAATTTTATCTAGTTAGAGTCATAGGTCTGTTTCTCTGAAGGAGGTAAAAGAGGATTCATCCAGCCAGTTGTGACTCTCAGGTAAGAAATTTACTTAAGTAATCCACGTGTACTCTCCACCTGTGAGTCTTTAGGTGGCAGTTATAATTTGGTACATAGATGACCTTGTAAGTTTGTTTTAGTCATAGATACTTTACATAAACATAAGTGTAACAGAGGATATTTATTCATCATAAAGTAATGTTCTTCTGGTGGCCACACCTTTAAGGAACATAATATAGCACAGCTTTAGAATGAAATAGTTACCAGATGATGTCTTTAAGTGACTCATTGTTTTTTGAAGATCTTGGGGATAAAAGTTCAAATGATATAACTTCCAGGCAAGGGCAATTTCTTGATTATAAAATGATTAAGAAAAAAAGTTATTATATTGGAAGTCTCAAATTTTATCTTCTCACATATTTTTGCCGGTTGTATTATGCATACTGTCAACATAGTCTCTAATGTTTTATACAAACTCTCAGGAGGAAAGGAGCTAAGTGAGTGGGAAGGATTTGCCATGAGTCATTTGTAGTAATGGTAATGGTATAGACGTACTATCTGGCATAATTAAACTGGTGATGGGAGGTAGAGTTCTCTTGTGTGCATTAAATTCCATTGTTCAATGCAGAATTCCTTAACTTCTCACTATGTCATTCACTCTTTGATTGCGCCTGTTTTTGGTCAAAACCCGAGGAGTTGTTGGTGGAGTTAGATCGGTTAACAACATCATATCTGTAAAATGCAGGTGACACAATTACAAGGATCATTTAGGGGTGCTTATTACATATATTGTACATACATATATAGTTCCCCCAGACTACTAAACCAAAATTTCCAATGATAGGACCCAGGAGTATGTATTTTTTAATGGGAACCTTAGACTATTCTTATAATCACAAATTCAGAAACTTCTATCTTAACTAGATACTGTAGGAAAAGCATCTACATTCTTTTAATTACAGCTCATTACATTTCAAGTTTTCAAAGCACATCTCATCTCAATTTGTTGTGTAAAGTAAGCAGGGTGAGCATTTTTACCTTGATTTTACAGATATGATATTGTTAACTGACCAAACTTAGCCAACAACTTTTCAGGTTTTAGTTGAAAACAGGAGCAATCAAAGGGTGAGTCGTTGAGGATTAGCCACTCCCCGTAACTGCAAGGCCAGGTTGTAATGACAGCATATTTCAGATAATGGTCTATTATACATATGGACATTTATTAGAGGAGCAGGCACCAAATGAGTCTGTAAGTCTGACGAAGTTCAAGTGAACTATCATTGGAGGTTCTTTAACAACACAGAAGAAATATTCACCCGAAGCACACATGGTGACATTCAGAGGTTGGCTCTTGTGCCATCCTAAACTATTGGCTGGACACCAACTCATTAGTGACTAAAGTCAGTGCTTTCCCTAAGGAATTCAGGGTATAGGTCTCAGTGGTTTCTTATGAAGACAAAGGTGGAGACTGTTTCTAAAATATTTAGTTATTCCAAATGTCTCAAACACTATTAATTTCACCAGAGAGGGAGCCCAATTCTAACATTCTTCATGCTAATTTTCAAGTCACCAGAATTTGTTACAGGACTGGTCCATGGATCAGCACCATTGACATAACCTGGGAGCTTGTTAGAAATGCAGGTTCTCAGCCCTGCTCAAGACCAGTGTCTTCATTTTAATAAGAGTTTTTGTGATTCAGAAGCATGACAAAGTTTGAGGAACACTGTTCTATAAGTCAGATGCCCCTTGTTTATGCCTTCTAATATACCATAAAGCTGTGATCTGCCTCTATTAGAGCATTTACCATGTTGAATTACAGAATTCATACATTTTGCCAGTTCTACTAGGTCAATTATTATGTCTTACTCATTTCTGCATTTCTATCACATGGCATATATTAGATGCTCAATTCATGTTGAATGAATGAATAAGAAAACTTTCACATGATAAAATTAGTTTTTCAGATCCAATTGTAGTTTTCTCAGATTTATAACTGGCTATGCATCCTCACACACTTGAAGTCAAAATGTGATTAGAAGACAGGGTAGTGGCCAGCTTTCCAGGGCTACCAGTGAGAAAGAAGTAGGTATTGGACCTAGGAACCAGGAAGTAATGGCATGATAGGAAACTCATGAGGGACGGCTTTAGTCCACAGGTAAGTGAATATTGGGAGAAGGTAGAGTTACTTAAGGGGACTGCTATGGAGGGTTTGTATCCCTCCAAGATTCATATTAGACCTTAAATCTCAAGGTAATGGTATTAAGAGGTAGAATCTTTGGGATGTGATTAGGCCATGAGCACTCCACCCTCATGAATGAGATTACTATCCTTATAAAAAAGGCTTCAAAGAGCAGTCTGCCCTTCCATCCCATCTGCCAGGTGAGAACACAGCAATTGTACCTCTGGTTTTCTCTACCATTTGAGAACACCATGAGAAAATGCCATTTACGGAAAAGGCCCTCACCAGACACAAAATCTGCTGGTGCTGTGATCTTGGACTTCCCACCCTCCAGAACTGTGAGAAATAAATTTCTACTGTTCATAAATTACTCAGTCTGTGGTATTTTGTTATAGCAGCAAGAATGGACTAAAACAAGAATCATATATGCCAGTGATTCTGAATATGTTTTCTGCCTCAAGCCACCCAAGAGATTAGGCAGATTTCCAGCAGTAAGAAGAACTAACTATAACAGAGTTTTTCACTGGGAGTTCTCCCTCAACCATATATAATTCTGCTACAACTCACACCCATATTTTCTGCTAGACTCACTGAGATATGCTGTTGGCTTAATGTCCGGTGTTTTGAATGGGGCAGGAGGGCACTGAGAGGTAACAGTTACCAAGAGCAAATACTGCGTTTGGAATCAAGTGTTTGTTATGGATGGTTGGATTTAGGTGTCTAACCTGGCAGATTAGGCCTAGGTGTCTAGGAATTCAACATCAGGAAACAGCAGGTTATAAGAGGACTCATCAGATGAGGTTTAGCCCAAATCCAGGGACCCCAGGCATGTAACACCTGAGCTGTACCCATTTTATATTTTCTCTCTCTACTAAGTCTCCTTTGGGGTAAACAGTGTTAACTGAAGGCCTAATAATGGCTACAGGTGGAGAGAGAATTTGGGGCCACCATGGAAGCATGAAACAGTATTGGCACCTACCCAGAATCCAGCGGTTAGAGAAAAAATAATGTCCACCCTGTAATTAAGAAGAAAATATTTCTCCTCGTTTACTTTGGATGGTCCTTAGGGGTAATCACAAACCTGGGCTAGGGGGTGCTGGGGGATAACATTTAAAGAGTGGGGAAGGGGTTATGAAGCTGATTGAGGCTTTTGGCCTAAGGCCGGATATTTAAAATGGCATGCCTAGGGAAGGCAGGCAGGCACTATTCAAAAACGAAACTGAATGGAGGAGGCAGTGGTAAAACGAAGGGCAGATTCCCTGTGTGAAGGGTCAGCTCCTACTGATAATGCCTGGTGGGAATCTGTGCTTATTTCTCAAACATAGAAAATAAAAATCTATATTTTAAAATAAAACGTCTCTACTTTTAAACCTTGGCAAATAATTTCAAAGGTATATGAAAGGTATTAATGCTGTGAAGGCTAGAGTCAGTCTGATGGTTGCCAGTTGGTAACATCTGGCCTTAGGAAACTTTTTGGATGTAGGAACTTCCGGACTTCTGTCTTGTGAGTGCTTTGGGGTCTCTCTTTGTGTTCCTTAGAGAACCACAAAGTGTTGACTAGAAACCAAAGAAAAGGAAATGAGAAGTTGGTTAGTTAGTGCTTGTTGTAGTTGAAATGAAGTCAGTCATCTCACTCTAACCACCGTCTATTAGGTTGGTACAAATGTAATTGTGGTTTTTGCCATTACCTTTAATGCACTCACTTTTGCACCAACATAATAACTCACCAAAATAAAAAGCAACCAAACATAAGTGAAACCAAATGAAAGCCAAAATCAACAGCCAAAAACCTCAGCTTCTTTCTCAGTGCCTCCATAGATGGCACCAATTATCTCCTTCATTACCTTACTGGGAAATCTGGTAGTCTTTTTTTTTTTCCTCACTCAGGCTTCTCATCCTATCATTATTCAGGTCCAATAGATTTCACCCTTGAAACATCCACAATTCATCCTCTTCCTTCTTCCTCCCTATTGCCATTGTCCTATATTCGATTCTACCACACTTTGCCTAGAATACTCCAAAGGTCTTCTTATTACTATGTCTAACATATTTCAGGAGGAAATGAGATAAACAGGTTCAACAAATTTTCTTCCAGGACACTATGTTTGTGGCCAGGGTCTGTGGTTGAATCCACAGGTAGGACTAAGCAGGTTCTTCTCACCTGGAATGGGCGAGACACAACACCAGAATGTTTTTAGCAATGGATGGGTCTGGTAGAGTAATTCCTGACTTCAGAATTAGAACAGAATAACACACAGGTCAATTCTGTCTGGGAAGTCCCTTGTTCGCTTGTAATTACCATGGCTTAACACTGGCTATATATTCATATATTTATGAAAATAAGTCATAAAATAGATGAGTTTATGCAAAATATACAATAATGAGATGAACTAGGTCAAGTGATGATTGTTTTATACCATCTGTCTTACCAATCCCAATGGCCTGTTAGAAACTTAAATGTTATTGGTTAGGTGGCTTTGAGGTCTGTAGATCAAATAATTTTAGGGAAAACATGAAACACAAAACATGGGGAAAGAGACTGTCCCTCAACATTAGTCCATCCTTTGGCCTAAGGGTTAACCTGGCGAGCATCCCGTGGAGGCCTGCTTTCTTCAGGTCTGATTTAGACCCATCCAAGCAGGATGACAGTCACCGAGGTAAATTTTCCTAACGCTAATTTGAAGGGCAATGAATGATTACCAAACCATTAACCTGAACCTATCAATGAATGTTACAGAAAAGGAGGGCTCAGATTGGGAGATGTCTACTAACTTGGTTATAGCTTCAAGGACCTATAGTTAGACTGTCTGGGTGACAGCAACATTTTATACCAGTTACTTACTAGCTATGAAATCTCAGATAAGCTGCTTATCCATAATAAACATTAATTCCCTTATTTGTACAATGGGGAAAATATAATCGCATACTCCATATTTTGTGGTGAGGATTAAATAAGAAAGTACCTAAATCTCTTAGCAAAATAGCTATCATGTAATAAGCAACTGATGAATTATGATATCATTATACTTATTCCTCAATAAAAGTTTATTCTAACCTCTACCTATATCAATATAAACCATTTTAAGCATGCTCCCCCAAACCAAAATTCAGATATTTGGGGGAATTTCAAAAGGACAAAACACTCTTAATAACTATTGAATATATAATATATTCTCATGCTTTAAAATTCAAAAAGCAGGCTGGGTGCAGTGGCTCAGACCTGTAATCCCAGCACTTTGAGAGGCCAAAGCAGGTGGATCAGTTTGAGCTTATGAGTTCAAGATCAGCATGGGCAACATGGTGAAACACCATCTCTGCTAAAATAAATAAATAAATAATAAAATTCAAAAAGCAAAAAAAGGAAGTAAAACCTGAAAGTCTTTGTATCTCTCACTTTTCTCAGCTACAAAGTTTGCCTCTCACAGGTAACTAAAGTTACCAGTTCCTCAAATATCTTAGAGAAAATTAGTGCACCCACCAGCAACAAGCAAAAAGACATTTCCCCCAGGTTGCACTTAAAAGTGTTTTTAAATCTGAATCTCTCCCATCTATACTGCTAAGAAGAATTATTATTTTTCACCAGGACCTGAGGTTCTGCCACTTTGATACATATATGTCTGTTGTTAGTTTCCTAAGACCGTAGCTAAAATTTGCCCTCCATCTAGTCTTAGTACTGTGAGACATATTTTATGGCTCGAGTATTTGTGCCAAACATTACCTTGTTGCATATTAAATTTATATGGCAGTTCAATATGGTTAAACCCAGATGATAAAGAACTTGCTGTACTTAATGGAATTTATTGGGTATGTGTGTATCCTGATACAAATATATTTTCCTTATAAAGTCTATTCTGCCCTTTGCAAGGCATAAAAAGTCTGAAATTAGCTCTGGCTTTTTCTATGAGTTTCAAAATATGATATTTAAAATAAGACAGCAAAATACTGTGGTGGAACTGCAGTTTTTGGAGGAGTCTTTAGAAACATCTTCCTCTTTTCTCTATCCACTCCCTCTAGACTAAATATATGTTTCCATACTATGAAGAGGGTATTGACTATTGAAAAGTTGACAGTAAACTCTAGGGCAAATGTGGGAGTTGGAAAGCCTAATTGTTCCTTTTAATATCATTCACAGGGCCATGATCACCATGTAGGCAGGGTTAATGTGCAGAGTTTGCAACAGGAATATGAAATCTGGAAACTGTAGTGAATTCTGTATGTCCCCATCTAGGTCCTCATTACTAGCTATTACATTTCCCTACTTTCACTCTAGGTATGGTGAGTACTTCATAAAAGCTTGCAGCTACCCTCTTCTCTCGGGAAGTGCCTCAACCAGCGGCCACATCATGGGAGGTTATAGCCCCTGCCCCTAGGAGCAGTTTTCAGCCAACAAGTGACTGACACAGGTTTTCTTAAAGCCAAACCCCACACCTCAAGGTGGAATAACTCTGTGAACAACTCAGGCTCCAGTGGTCCCTATGGGATCAATCTGAAGCTGAGACCACGTCATTGTTTATATGTGAGGGGGAAACCACGGGAGAGTAGGAGGGCAGTTATTAAGGACATCATTTAGAATAGGATGGGGCCACAATAATTAAGACAAAGCTCTTCTGAGCAAGAGTGAAAGGAATGCTCCCTGGCCATTCTGCTTCTACCTCAACCTTTTAAATTAAAATGTGATGAACCAACTTTCAGGTTGATTCTACTGGGGCCCACCTTGTCAACAATGTTCTGGCACTGCCCGTAGAATTGCTAAAGGTGCTCCTGTCATCATTTGAATCTTGATATTTCCTGTTCATAAATAACTCACGGTCAAGGATAGAGCTAAAATGCTATGCTTTCTCTTTTTCCCTTTACTTTTATCTAAAATTCAACAAGAGAAATTGAAAGAAGGGGCTGCCAGTAATAATAGGAAGATAGGAACTCCTGTTTTCTTCCTAATTTCTTTCCCTTTAAAGTCCTCACTTCCTTTTCACAAGTGGATTAGATTGCCAAGATTTAGTCCCGTGCTATTTATGTGCATTTTTTAAAGCAATAACTTCTACAACAGAGGAAAGGAAGTAAAGGTAAACAGGCTTTAAGTGACTTGGTCAAATTCACATAACTTGGCACAGCTTTAGGAACAGACTGTTTCGTGACTCCCAAATGTGCAGTCACCTCTAGACCCTAAAAGAGAGTGAGTGATTATTTTTAGCATTTAATAAAACCTTGGAAAACAAAACAAAGAAGACATTCAATGTTATACTGCAGAGTGATCTATTGACTCCTGCCTGTAATCCCAGCACTTTGGGAGGCCGCGGCAGGCGGATCACGAGGTCAGGAGATTGAGACCATCCTGGCCAACATGGTGAAATCCCATTTCTACTAAAAATACAAAAATTAGCTGGGTGTGATGGCGCATGCATGTAATCCCAGCTATTCGGGAGGCTGAGGTAGGAGAATCACTTGAACCAGGGAGTCCGAACGTTGCGGTGAGCGGAGATCAAGCCACTGCTCTCCAGCCTGGAGACAGAGCGAGACTCCAACTAGGAAAAAAAAAAAAAAAAGAAGATAAGTCATCTGATCATATGTTTTAAAAGCTCAGAGCTGCACCAAGTTGCCTTCCTCAGTTTGATAATCTTGAAGATGAACAAGCTAAGAGAGGCTAAGTGACTTGACTATAATTCCATAGCTCTATAGGGAAGAAGCTGAGACTGGAGTGTGGATCTCTCGTTAATGCAACTTGCAGCCTGAGAACACGGCAAGCTATTCCTGAAAACCTCCCCACTTCAAACGCCTAGAAATATTGGATAAAATACAACAAACAGTCTTGTAAATGCATGGATGAGCTTGCAAGAAGATAGGATCTGGAGGAATTATGAAATACACACCACTAGAAGACAAAGAATTTAACAACATTGTGCCTTCTCCAATCTATTCTGAAAGGGAAGTTCAGGAACATGGAGAAAACTAAAAGATCTAACATACATATATCAGGAAACTATAAGAGGGAATTGCAGGAATTGTAATATTTGAAGAGAAAGGCAGGGGGTAAATGGGAAAAAGCTAAAAGAATTAAAATACAGAATAAAATTGCAGAAATAATTTCAATCACATCAGTGATTGTAGTAAATGCAAATGTTCTAATTTTGACAGTTAACAATGATTGGCAAGCTGGATTTTAGGATGCAAAATATATGATGGAAAAATATTAAATAAAAAAAGCTGGTGTCAGTTATAAATCAATAGTATTTTCAGACAAAATAAACTTTAAGGCAAAGTGTGTCTAGAGATTAAAGGGATTACTTCATAATACTGAAATATGTATTTCAACAGAAAGATCTAATAATTCTAAATTCTAGACATCTAATAGCATAGCATTAAAATATATAAAGTAAAAGTTGGCAAAATTGAAAGGAAAAGTTGACAGGATTTTCATAAATGTCTCTCAGATCTGAGAAACGATGTACAAAAATTAGAGAGCATATGAAGATTAGAACATTAAATTTTTATGAGTTCAATAAGATTTTGGTATAAAAAGCAGACAAAATATGGGCCAGGAAAATTTATAAATCAATCTCACTCATGAACATAGATTTTTAAATCCTGAAAAAATAATAAATTAAATGCGGGAGTGTTTATTCTATGTACATATGCATATATGTTCATATACATACATATTATATCGAAATATGAAATTAATAGATGTATGCATAAACAAATGTATCTTGACAATGTCGGATTTATCCCATTTTTCCAAATTATTTGTGTAGATTTCTAAGTTGAAATACTAAAATGATTTATATTAATTAGCACAATAGTAGATCAAAGGAAAAAATCTTATGATTGCTTCAATAGATTCAGGAGAAGAAGTATTAGCATTCAATCATCACTCATGACAATAGACAAAACTCATAGCAGACCAAGAATAGCAAGAAACTTCCTTATTCTATTAAAGGCAATCCACTAAAAACCTATTATAAACATGGTTCTTCTTGGTGACGTATTAAAAATCTTCCCTTGAAAATTAGGAATAAAGTAATAATGTTTGCTGTCAGTGTATGAGTTCATCTGTAGGTACATCTATATAGATTCATATGGTAGTAGGTATTATAGGGATAGTTGTGCATCAGAAACAAAGAAGATACATAAGAACTGAAAAGAAACAAAACAACAATTTGCATACCACATGATTCTCCACATAAAAAACTAGAGAGGTTTTTTTTTTTTTTTAAATATCATTGTTGGATTAATATAAGAATATCAGGACTGAGTATGGTCGCTCACAACTGTAATCCCAGCACTTTGGGAGGCTGAGGCAGAGGATCGCTTGAGCTTAGGAGTTTGAGACCACCCTGGGCAGCATAGTGAGACTTCATCTTTACAAATAATAATAATAATAATAATAGTTAACCAGGCATGGTGGTGTGTACCTGTAGTCCCAGTGACTGGGGAGGCTGAGGCAGGAGGATCACTTCAGCCCAGGACTTTGAGGCTACAGCGAGCTACTATTGTGCCACTGCACTCCAGGCTGGGTGACAGAGCAAGACGGTGTTTGAAATAAAGAGAAATAAAAGAAAAAAAATAATGTGCATACCTATACGCCAACAATGTGTAGGTATAAAATAGTTGGAGCTGATCATTAGTCACTCTCTGGAGTTGGGGAGAGGCATCCCTTGCTACAGACCAAGGAAACGCTTTTTATCTCCTGAACGGAAAAACCAGGCTCATCTAATAAGGAATTGAGACAGACACTGCATTGGGCAGGCAAGAGGCAGTGCTTGCCACACTTTTCCAAAATAATCTATGTGAATGGTCAGGTTTTATAAGTATTCTTTGTGTGCTTGGAAAAAAAAAGCTTAATGTCTAATTGTTGGATGCAAGTTTTCAAAAGAATGAACCATATTAACCATTAGATCAAATTTATAAATTGTAGTGTCTATATTAATTTTTTGAGTGCCATTCTCTCTAATTTCTAAGAGTTAGAGTTTCTAATGTTAAAATGTGCTAATAGGTTTGTGGGTTTGTCAGTTAAAACTGTTTGTGTTTATTATGAAATATGCTTACTGATATGCTTGGATATATTCCTACTATCACGTTTTCTTCTTATGATCACCTTTTTGTTGCTTTATACCTTCCTCCTTTCTTGTTTCATGTTGAATAAAGTTTTCTTTTCTCATCCTCTACACTTTGGGAAATTGCACAGTCTACTACGTCAATGATTCTCTGAAATTTTTGGCATATGCACTTAATCAAAGTTTCAAGTTAATAAGTATATTTACCCTCCTCCCAAATGATACAAAAATGTTAGAGTAATTATTTCTATTTTTTCTCCTACAATCCATATAATATTTTTCTAGTACTTTACTTCCAACTTGTTTTTTTTAAATCTTTTACATTAATTGTTTGTACCATTAGTTTTAATTTAGACTTACCTAATCTGTATTACTTTATTTTCCCACTGCTATTTTTTGGTAGCTTACCTTATTAGAGGTTTAATTTATTTTTAAACAGAAGTATATCTTCCTCTGATTCTTTTAGTAAGAGTCTCAGAGAATAAGCTCAATCTTTCCTTATATCAACATGTTTTGTTTCTCAACTTTTAAATGATTGTTCATCTGGGAATAGAGTTCTAGATTGACAGTTATTTTCTCTTAGCGCACTTTAGTAGATACCTCCTTCATCTCTTTTTTTGAAAATTTTAACTTTTACTTTAGATACAGGAGTACATGTGCAGATTTGTTATTAATACATGGGAATATTGTGTCATGCTGAGGTTCGCCGTATGGATCCTGTCACCCTGGTAGTGAGCATAGTTCCAGATAGGTAGTTTTTTAACCCACCCTACCTTCATCCTCCGGTAGTCTGCAGTGTCTACTGTTCTAATATTTACGTCCATGTGTGCTCAATGCTTAGCTCCAACTTATAAGTGAGAACATGCGGTATTTGGTTTTCTTTTCCTGTGTTAATTTGCTTAGGATTATGGCTTCCAATTCCATCCATATTGCTAAAGATGACATGATTTAATTCTTTTCATGACTGCATAGTATTCTATGTACCACAATTTTCTTATCCAGTCTACTATTGATGGGTACCAGGGCTAATTCCACGTCTGTGCTATTGTGAATAGCATTTACATTCCCACCAGCAGTGTATAAACATTCCCCTTTTCTCCATAGCCTTACCAACATCTGTTGTTTTTGACTTTTTAATAATGGCCATTCTGACTGGTGTGAGATGTTATCTCATTGAGACTTTTATTTGCATTTCTCTGATAATTAGTGATGCTGGGCATTTCTTTGTTTGTTGGTCACTTGTATGCCTTCTTTTGAGAAGTGTCTGTTCATGTACTTTGCCCAGTTTTTTAATGGTATTATTTGTTTTTTGCCCATTGATTTGTTTAAGTTCTCTGTAGATTCTGGATATGAGGATTCTGTTGGATGCATAGTTTGTGAAAATCTTCTTCCATTCTGTAGGTTGTCTGTTTACTCTGTCAATAGTTTCTTTCACTGTATAGAAGCTCCTTAGTTAAGTCCCACTTGTCTATTTTTGTTTTTGTTGCAATTGCTTTTGGGGACTCAGCCAAAAATTCCTTGCCAAGGCCAATGTTGAGAAGAATATTTCCTAGGTCTTCTTCTATTCTTTTTATAGTTTGAGGTCCTACATTTAAAGCTTTGATCCATTTTGAGTTAATTTTTGTATATGGTGAAAGGAAATTGTCCAGCTTCAGTCGTCTGCATATGGTTAGTCAGTTGTCCCAGCAACATTTATTGAAAAAGGAGTCCTTTCCCCATAGCTTGTTTTTGCTGGCCTTGTTGAAGATTAGATGGTTGTAGGTGTGTGACTTTATTTCTGAGTTTTGTATTTTGTTCCATCAGTCTATTTGTCTGTTTTTGTACCAGTACTAACCTGTTTTGTTTACTGTGGCTTTAAACCATAGTTTGAAGTCAGGTAGCATGATGTCTTTGTTCTCTTTGTTTAGGATTGCTTTGGCTATTCAGGGTCTTTTTTGGTTGCATATGAATTTTAGATTTTTTTTTTCTAATTCTGTGATGAATGACATTGGTAGTTTGATAGGAATAGCACTAAGTCTGTAAATTGCTTTGGGCAGTATGGCCATTTTTACAATATTGATTCTTCTAATATATGAGCATAGAATATTTTTCCATTTATTTGTGTGGTCTCTGATTTCTTTCAGCAATGTTTTGCAGTTCTCCTTGTAGAGATACTTTACCTCCTTGGTAAATACCGGGCTGTATTTCTAGGTATTTCATTTTCTTTGTGGCTATTGTAAGTGGAATTGTATTCTTGATTTCACTCTCAGCCTGGATATTGTTTGTGTATAGAAATGCTACTAATTTTTTTACATAGATTTTGTACCTTGAAACTTTACTAAAGTTGTTAATAAATTCTAGGAGCTTTTTGGCAGTCTTTAGGATTTTCTAGGTATAGAATCTCTTTCTGATGTAAAATCTCTTGTACATCTAATTGTTTTCTTTTTGTTTCCTTTAAGACTTCATTTACTGTAGTTTCTTTCAGTATTTGATATTTAGTCTGATTGTGTCTTCCAGATCATGCATTGGAAACTTGATCCCCAGCACAGCAGTGTCGAGAGGCAGGGCCTTTTGGGAGGTGTTTAGGTGATGAGGGCTTCACCCTGATGAATGGATTAATGCTGCTATAGAAAGGGCTTGTGGGAATGGGTTCATTCTCTTTTGGCCTTCCACCTTCTTTCATGTGAGGGCACCACAAGAAGGCCCTCACCAGATGCAGGTGCCATGATCCTCACCTTCCCAGCCTCAAGAACTGTGAGAAATGAATTTTTGTTCTTTATAGATTACCCAGTCTCAAGCATTCTGTTATAGCAACACCAAACAAACTAAGACAAAAATCGGAATCAGAATAGTGAGGCTTTGTTATAACCAATATCTAAAAATGTGGAAGCAGCATTTAAACTATGTAGTGAGTAGAGGCTGAGACAGTTTTGAACTGAGTGCTGAAGAAGCCTGTATTTCCATAAATGGAGCATTAAGGGCAATTCTGGTGAAGTCTTAAAAGAAGAGAAGAGCTGTAAGCCAAAACCTGTATCTTCTTAGAGATTACTTAAGTGATTAGGAAGAGAATGTAGAAATATGGACAGTAAAGGCCATTTCAATGAGGTCTCAGATTGAAAGGAGGAACAAGGTAGTACAAACTAGAGAAAAGGTGATCCTTGCTATGAAGAGGCAAAGAACTTGACTGAATTGTGTTTTTGTCCTAAGACTTTGTGAAAGACAGAACTTAACAATGAACCAGGATATCTGGCAGAAGAAATCTCCAGGTAGCAAAAAATGTAGGGTGCTGTGTGGCGTCTCTTAATTGCTTACAGTAAAATATGAAAAGAGAGAAAGCATTTAAAGACAGAATTTATAATCAAAAGGGAAGCAGAATGTACAGATTTGGAAAATTCTTAGCCTGGCCATGTCAAGAACAAAAAAGCATCTTTAGGAAAAACAGCCAAGGGTATGGCCAAGTAACTGTGTGATAAGGAAATTAGTGTGAATAGAAGGAAGTCAGGTGCTATTCATCAAGACAATGGGAGAGTAGCCCCAAAGTCGTTTTGGAGATCTTCAAGCCTGCTCCTCTCATCACTGACCCAGAGAGCAAGAGCTATGGAGGCATAGCTACCTCCAGCTAGATTTCAATGGATGTCTCAGGCAGTCTCAGAGCCCAGGCAGAGACCTGCTGCAGAATTGGAGTGACCACAGAGAGCCTCCATTAGAGCAATATCCAGCAGAAATGGGGGGTGGGGGCTGCCACAGAGAGTCCTCACTAGGATAATGCCTAGTGCAGCCGTGGGAGCAAGGCTCTTTCCAAGACCCCAGAACTGCCAAGCTACCAGTATGCAGCACAAGCCTGAGAAAACCATAAGCTTTTGACTTAAATGTGGGAGGACTGACACATGGGTTGCCTGAGGCCTTGAAACCCAACTCCAGCCTTCTAGTGCGCCAGAAGGCAGAACATGGAGTCCAAAGAGACTATTTTCAAGCCTTGAGATTCAATGTCATTTGCCCTATTGGGATTTTTACCTACTTGAAACTTGTTATTCTTTTCTTTTGTATTTCTCTTTCTTGAAATGAGAATATCTATCATATGTCTGAGACACCATTATATTTTAAAAGTACATAATTTGTTTGATTTTATAGGCTCACAGCTGGAGAGCATTTTGCCTCAGTATGAAGTACTTCACACACATATTTGATGTAGATGAGACTCTGGACTTCAAGTTTAAAGTTGGTGCTGGAGTGAGTTAAGACAGGGCTACTGGGTTGGAATAAACGTATTTTGCTGTGAGAAGGAAATGAAATTTGAGGGCCCAGGGTGGAATGGTATGATCTGAATATGTCCCCCAAATTTATGTGTTGGCAACTTGATCCCCGTGCAAAGGTATTGAGAGGTAGGGCCTTGAGGGAAGTGTTTAAGTCCTGAGGGATCTGCCCTCATAAAAGGATTAATGCTGCTCTAAAAAGGGCTTATGGAAGTGAGTTCATTTTTTATATGGTTTGGCTGTGTCCTGTCCCGAATCTCATCCCGTAATCCACATGTGTCATAAGGAGGGACCCAGTGGGAGGTAATTGAATCATGGGGGCAGTTACCTTTATGCTTTTCTCATGATTGTGAGTGAATTATTATGAGATCTGATGGTTTTATAAGGGGTTTTCACCCTTCTGCTCAGCATTTCTCTTTGCTGCCACCATGTGAAGAAGGACATGTTTGCTTCCCCTTCCACCATGATTGTAAGTTTCTGGAGGCCTCTTCAGCTATGTTAAACTGTGAGTCAATTAAACCTCTTTCCTTTATAAATTACTTAGTGTTAGGTATGTCTTTATTAGCAGCATAAGAAAGGACTGATACAGTTCGCTTTTGCCTTTCTGCCTTCTGCCATGTGGGAACAAGCAAGAAGGCCCACCAGATGCTAGTGCCATAATCATCACCTTCTCAGGCTCCAGAACTGTGAGACATACATTTCTGTTTTTTATAAATTATTCAGTCTTAAGGATTCTGTCATTGCAGCACCAAATGGAATAAGATGTTATTCTACATATACGTTTATTTGTATTTATTTTATTAATCCTGCTGCTTCTGCTTATTTTATATGACCATCTATCAGCCATGATCTTCTTAAATATTTCCCCTTGGCCACTAATTATATGTTATCCTCTCATAATTCTTACTTGAGCTTGACTTTCTCATTCTCTTGTTTCTGTTTCTTAATCTCTCATATTTTACATTTCTTTATCTTCTGATATATTTTGGGTAATTTTTTACGTGTATGTTTTAGTTTGCTATTTTCATCTTCAGCTGATAGTCTGCTATTTTATACTTTCTGAGTTAAATTTGTGTGTGTGTACAGGTGTGATATTCAATATTCATACAGAAAAATGTGTTAAACATATATAGTGGTAATATAAAATGCATGCACCTCTACTTAGGTAACAAAATAGAGTATTACCAATACCTTAGACTCCTCCTGTGTATCTCTCTCAATCATACTTTCCTCCACTGGTAACCATTATCCTGACTTTTTGTTAACCATTTGCATTAGCCAGCATTCTCCGGAGAAACATAACCTATAGGATATGTGTAGGGGTAGCTAGATAGAGATACAGATAGATAGATAGTTAGATAAATAGATAGTTAGATAGATAGTCCTTTGTTCTATGTAAGCCTTCAACTTATTGGATGAGGCCCACCCACATTACAGAGGGCGATATACTTTACTCAAAATCCACTGATTTAAATGTTAATTTCATCTGGAAGACCCTCACCAAAACATCCAGAATAATGTTTGACCAGACATCTGGGCACTATGGCCCAACCAAATTGACACATAAAATTAGCTCTCACAATTCTACTCCTTATCAATCTGGCACCCATATGCATCTCTTTAAACTATCCTTAATCTCCAAATAAAGACAATAACAAAGTCATAATTCAACCTAATATGATACAACTGTCTTGAGTACAAGCAAAAACACACTAACCCTCTCCTCAGAAGAGGATACAAAGTTCTTGGGTGGTGTTTACCCTTTTCCTTGGCATTCCATAAGGTAAATACTATGATATAAAGTTACCAATACTTAAATACTTAAATAAACTTATCTTAAATACAAAGTCAATACTTCTTATGTTACATTGTAATGGGCTAAGAAAGTGAAGAAAACAAAGACATTTGCTATGTATACACACACACAAACATATTCATAACAAAATAAGGAAGAAATACTCATGACAGTTAGAGTCCTTCTTTCATAACTGATCCTCTGAGCATAGTTGGTATTTATAACAAGCTTCTTTCAGTACTCCTTTTGTATTGCCTTTGCCTTCAGCAGGCACCTAAGCTGGCATGGTTTTTTACCTGGTGGGGTAACCCAAACTTTCATTCTTGAAGAATCTGGGTCATTAGTAGTCCTGTCTGAACTGAGATGTAGTTTTTTATTGACCTTAATCACAGGGTATGGTAAGAGGCATCTAAGGGATCTCTTTTATTCAGACATGCTCTTCTCTATATCCTTTGTAGAATAGCAGTCCATTTTCACCTTGGTAGCCTGGATGAATCACCCCAGCCAGCACAGTAACCCTCTTCTTTGCCCTTTGATTTAGAGACATGAGGACCCTAAAGTAGTTGTGTTAGTATTAACTTCCAGTTCAATGAAATCGTTGTTGTGTTTCTTCCCTCTAGAACACTCTAGAACTAAGACTTATAGGCAAGCAGAGCACAAGGTCATGAGAACAGGTGGCAAACATTATGCTAGTGGGTCACCAGGAATTACAGTGAGTGGTGTTGCTCCTATTTCTATTTCTTGATTCCTGGATCCATGAATCCTGACTACAGGAGAAACAGCACCATGTACTAGGTGCTGACTCAGAACCTCCTAGAGAACCTTGCCTCAGCCTTGCAAGGTGTTGCCACTTAGCTAGCAATGCAGCTGAGTCTTCAAAAGGCCATTCCATTGTCCCACCAGGCTAGCTGTTTTAGCATAGTGGGAAACATGGCTAAATCCATGGAATTCCATAAGCATGGGCCAATTGATGCACTTTATTTACTGTTAAGTGAGTTCCTTGATCAGAAGCAATACTGTGTAAAATACTGGGACAGTAGATAAGGTATTCTGTAACTCCATGGATGACAGTTTTGGAAGAAACATTGTGTGCAGGAATTGAAAATTTATATGCAGAGTAAGTGTCTATTCCAGTAAGAATAAAATCATGCCCGAGTTTTCTCTTTCTGTCAACTGATGGTAGGAAGCTTTCTATGAGGCGATAGGTGCAAGCTGGGAGAGTCGAGGTAGAGTAGTAAGGGATCATGGGCATTTGAGCCACTTCTTCATGTAACTTACTTATGCCTTCCGGGCCTGCTCAGGCCTGATCATATCTATAATACTTCCATTTGATAATGGAGTGCTGCTGTGCATGCCCAACTTTATGGGTTGGTTTGTCAGTTAACACCCATTTCACAATGGGAAGCTCAGGTTGCATGCTGAGTTAGTGAGCTGTGGTTAAATGTTCAGTTTATGCTAAGACACAATAGCAGGCTAAGAATTGTTTCTCAAAAGGAGAGTAGTTATCTGCAGAGGATGGCAAGACTGCTCCAAAATCCCAAAGGCCTGCTCTTTGATTCACCTGTAGCGGTATGCCAAAGGCCACAAACAGCATCCCTGTTTGCCACTTACACTTCAAGCACTGTTGGATATGCTGGATCATATGGCCCAAGTGGCAGAGCAGCTTACATGGATCTGCTGCACAGTCTTCTCTTGTTCTGGGCCTCACTCAAAACTAGAAGTTTTTGAGTTATTCAGTAAATGGGAATGGAGTAGTGCACCGAAATGAGGAATGTGTTGCCTCCAAAATCTCAAGAAGCCCACTAGGCTTGGTGCTGCTTTTTTTTGGTTGTTGTATTAGATCATTCTTGTATTGCTATAAAGAAATACCTGAGACTGGGTAATTTATAAAGAAAAGAGGTTTAATTGGCTCTCGTTCTGCAGGCTACACAGGAAGCGTGATACTGGCATCTGCTCTGCTTCTGGGGAGGCCTCAGGAAACTTACAATCATGGCAGAACGTAAAGGGGGAGCAGGCATATCACATGGCCATCACAGGGGTAAGAAAGACCGGCAAGAGTTGCTACACACTTTTAAATGGTCACAAGAACTCATTCACTATTGTGAGGACAGGGATGGTATGAGAGACTGCATTCATGATCCAATCACCTCCTATCAGGCCCCACCTCTAACACTGGGGATTACATTTCAACATGAGATTTGGGTAAGACATCCAAACCATATCAGTTGTAAAGGGGTCAAGGCAACAATTTGTTCTTCATCTTAGAAGGCATACCTTGACATGGCCGACACCAGTGGTCCTCAGGAAATTTCACTGATAGAAGACCCCTCAATATTTATCAAATTTATTTTCCACCTTCTGATAGGCAAATGTCTTACCAATAAGTCTAGAGTAGTTGCTAATTCTTACTCACTAGGTTCAATCAGCATAATTTCATCAAGAAATAGACCAGCGTGATATCTTATGAAAGGGAAAGGTGATCAAGATCCCTGCAAACTAAATTATGAACATAGGGCTAGAGAGTTGATATACCTCTAATGTAGGACAGTGGAGGTGTATTGGTGGCCTTACTAGCTAAAAGTGAAGTGCTTCTGATGGGCTTTATTTTATTTATTAAAGGGGATGGAGAATAAAGCATTTGCCTGATCATTAACTGTATGTCCAGTATGAGGGGATGTATTAATTTGGTCAAGCAATAAAACCACATCTGATGTAGCAGCTGCAATAGGAGCCACCACCTTGTTAGGCTTATGATAATGCACTGTCATTCTCCAAGATCAACCTGTCTTTAGTACAGGATAAATAGGAGAGTTGAATAGGTTTCATCACTCCAACATATTTCAAATTCTTGATGATGGCACTAATCTCTTCAGTCCTTCCAGGAATGTGGTATCACTTTTGGCTTACTTTTTTTAGGTAGAGGCCGTTATCATGGCTTCTGCTTGGCCTTTCCCATCATCATAGTACCACTCCATAGGTCAGCACTATTCACAATAGCAAAAACATGAAGTTAACCTAAATTCCCATAAATAGTAGACTGGATAAATAAAATGTGGTATGCATACATTGTAGAATACTACACAGCCATAAAAAAGAACAAGATTGTATCTTTGCAGCAGCATGGATGGAGCTGGAAGTCATTATCCTAAGCAAACTAAGGCAGGAACATAAAACCAAATGCCACAGCTTCTCACTCGTAAGTGGAGCTAAACTTTGAGTACACATGAACACAAAGAAGGAAACAGCAGACATCAAGGGCCTACTGGAGGGTGGAGGGTGGAGGATGGGAAGAGGGTAAGGATTGAAAAAGTACCTATTGACTATTATGCTTATTACCTGAGTGATGAAATAATCTGCACATCAAACCCCTATTACACGTAATATACCTTTATAACAAGCTTGCACATGTATCTCTGAACCTAAAATAAAAAGTGGAATTTTCTTTTCTTTTTTTTTTTTTTTTTTTGAGATGGAGTCTCACTCTATCACCTAGGCTGTAGTGCAGTGGCATGATCTCGGCTTACTGCAACCTCTGCTTCCCAGATTCAAGCAATTCTCCTGCTTCAGCCTCCTGAGTAGGTGAGACTACAGGTGTGCACCACCAAGCCCGGCTAATTTTTGTATTTTGAGTAGAGACAGGGTTTCACCATGTTGGCCAGGCTGGTCTCGAACTCCTGACCTCAAGTGATCTGCCCACCTCGGCCTCCCAAAATACTGGGATTACAAAAAGTGGAATTTTCTAAATGAACAACAACAATTACAACAGATCAGAGATAGTGCTCAGCACATAGTAAATGTTCAATAAAATGTTTACTGAGAAAATAATTACAAATTAAGATACTTAGAATGAAAATATTTGAGCTGAAATAATCATATAATTCCATTAGGAAAAATTAAAATTGATCTGATATTATCAACTTCTTCACCATCTATGGGGAAAGTAGTCTTTCAATGAAAAAATATGGTCTACAGAGAAGAGCCAAGCAAGAGTGTAAACATTTTCTAATTTATTAACCATTAAGTGTAGAGGATTGATGAAAATTTCATATAAATGATGAAAACCATATGATCACAATAAAAAGAAGCATTCTTGAGAAAAATACAAATGACATCTTAGTATTAATAGATAGCTAAAAATGTATATAGAAACAGCTAAAAATGATTACTATAAATGAATATTGCCAAAACAGTTATTCTGTTTATTATTTAATGTTCAGAAAATTTATATAAAGTTTTTTTGCTTCAGTACAACAGATAAGTGCTATATTTTTGAAGCAATTTTATTTTTAAAACAAGTTTTCGAATAGAACTATTTCATAAGTCTGCCAATGACATAAACCAATTTGTCAATCAAAAAATTTAAAAACATTAATTTTAAAGTGTTCTGGTTAGGATAATAGATTATGCGGTTACTTTACTCATATCACAAGTTGTTCATTTTTTTTTGTCTTTAGATGTTTGTGGCATCTTCTTTTTATTTCCTGTGTTCTGACTTGTTGCTGCGATGTTGATGTGTTGATGTGGGTGAGAATCTAATTTCTTTCATTATGCTGAGCACTCATTTAGTCCCTTTCAATCTGGAAATTTATAATTCTCATTTTGGGGTAATATTGCTTGCAATATTTCATCTTTAATTCTTTCAATTGTTATGTTTTCTCTCTTCCTGTGTTTCCTCATCCTTGATTTTAGACTTTCTGGGATAGTCTTCTAATTTTCTTTTTATTCCATCTCTTTTTGCTCTACTTTCAGAAAGATTTCCTTAACTTTATCTACCAACTCTTTTATTGAGAGTTTCATTTTTACAATAATTAAAAAAAACAGATTTCCACAAACTTTTTTTCCCGTGTTATCTGAATGTTCATGTTGTTTCTATAGAATCTATTCTTTTTATGAATCCAAATATAGTCTTCTTTCTCTGGGGATATTAATAATGGTTTTACTTATTAATACTTCTTAATTTAAAGTTTTCTTTGGTAATATTTTTGTGTGGATCTTTTGTCCTCTATTGACTGGTTATTCATGATTAAGGGCTGGGGCCTTAAAAACTGATTGAAAGATCTGAGTGCATAAGTGAGACTGGTCAAATTTGAATATCTCAATGGGATCATCAGTATCTGTGTGTTTTCCTTATGGGTGGATTACATACTCCAAAGTCTACTCTATGAGTCTACTGGATAGTAAAGGTCTGATGTGTTTTGTCTGGGAGCCAAACCATTCAGCATTTAGTATTCATATGATCACTTCACTTTCCTTTTCTTGGTATTATTTCCCATACAGACCTTCAACTCTGACTGGCAATTAGCAGTCCCTAAAACTTTTTGTTTTTATCCTTTCCAGGAAAAAGTTCTTCAAATTTCTTGGGCAGAGTTAATAGTTCTGAAGAACAAACTGGGAAAGGGAAAGGAGAAGGAATCTAGTAGAAATCTAGCTGCTTCAGAAACAGCTTTTCTCACTCTTTTTCATGGAGTCACTTTTCCCTAAATTACAAGTCTAGAGTTAATTGGGTGTTGGTAGTTCCAGAATCTTTGGAAGATTCTGTGGTGGAATGGATTTTGTTATTAGTTTTTCAGCCAATTTTTATTCACCTTTCACAGGTTTCATAAGTCACTGACACTGGTCATCTGCTTTTCAGGTTTCAAAGACCTGTCACTGTTGTCTCCCCTGCTGCTCTCTTCATCTTTGTGGATTAAAAGGCTTTTTGGGGCTTGTAATTTTGGCAGGGTTTCTGGAGTGAGTAAATTCTAGGCATGTGTTTAATCTGCCATCATAATCTTTATAGATGTTATACTACAGTCTTCTTTAAGTGTCTGTTACTTTTATGATGAATTTTCTTTCATTATGATTTGCATTCTATATTACTTTCTTCAATCATTTTAAACATACTGATATATAGGTTTTTTCTTTTTTCAGATCATAGAATCATCCAGTTGTTGAAATGAGACTTCATCGATGTGAAACCATTTCTTTGTGTGGTCTGTAATTTTTTGGACTGTGAGCTTCTGTCATTATCCACCACATCCTCTCCCTACCCTCACTCCTATGGGAGTTGCTTGTCTTGTTCATGGCAGAAATTTTGCAGGGTAGTTTTGAATTTCCATCTGCATCTTACCCACTCAAGACAAGTTTTTTAATGTTAATTTCTTAGCTTGAGGATTCTTGTTCTCAACAAGCATGTAAATTCTGATTTCATATGTGCATGTTTTGGAGGCATGGGTCTCACTTTCTCATGGTAGCATTTTCTTTTTCTTATTTCCATTCAGAGAACTTCTTTCTGTTTCCCTAGGCTAGTGGGGCTTCTTCCACTGAAAAGACCATTATTTCAGGCTCTTACTTTAGGCAGAGTAGCCAGTGCAGCCCCTACTTGGCAGAGACTCAACACGATGTTGATTTCTTCAGAAGCAGACACTGACATGAAAATTTATATGAAAAGAACATAGTGTTCGCTGGAAAAATTGGGGTGTGAAGAAATGGGAGTGGAAAGAAAATTTGGCCAAGCAAGGGCATAGTATCAAAGTTCTGCTAAGAAAACTTTGGCTCAGTTTTGAAGTGCAGATTCAAAGGTCACACCTTAGATCCCTCCCCCATAGAGGGAAGGGAGTAGGGGTAGCTACAGATTAATCTGTTGTTAAAGGCTTCCCCAGGAGTGATATAAATATCCAGGAGATTCCAGCTTTACATCAATTCTCAAAGGGGATCTAGCAGTCTGAGGCCACCTCGCGAATTAAGAAATACAGGTGCTGACTGTTGTAGGGGATAGTACACAGGGAGGGTGAGTGCAAGAGTTGGTAAAGAATCCAAAGAAATGTGGGTAGAGCAATGGCATTTCCTGTTGCCTCCTATCACCACTGTCTGAAGCTATGTTCCAACTCTGCTCCCTCACTACCACTGCTGGCATGGGGGAATATGTCCCCTTCTCCCCTTCTCTCTTTACAGTCCTTCTTTGGAAGAATTTTGGCATTGTCTTTCTTTTTTAAATTAAAAACTTACAACAAGAGTGGCATCTTCCCCACTTTTATGAACATGAAGAGTGTGTCCACTTTAGCACATTCTGTCATAAGATCTGTAGTATGTACCACTTAAGCAGAAAAAATGACCACATTTCGCTGTGTGTAAAATGATGATGTAGGTGGAGGAAAGAAATAGTTTGGATACTCTAAAATTACATGCTAAGAAAGTCCTACAAAGAATTGTAGAATACAGTGATTTGGCCTTCAGGTAATGCATGTATTCTCTCCAGGTTCACATAGTTGAAGGCTGATTTTAAATTAGGTGCTAGTTTTATAAAATTGCAGACTGGGAATTTTTACGAAAATGGACTTGCAAACTTTACATTTTATTTTATTAGCAACATTTTGAGGAACTCAAAAAGATGATTTACCAAGTACAGTTTGCTCTAAAGAGTATAGTATGCCTTCATAAGAGTAACAAGTATATATCTTAGGATAGAGCAGATTTACATTCTCTCCTATTATCTATTATTTTACTTGCTAAAGTGTAATAGTAATTTGAGACACACAGGTGAGATAGATAAGTAAAATAACACAGACATGAAATCCAGATTCTTATTATTATGTATGACTTTTCTTTTGCAGGGTTTGATGTGATTTTTAAGGATGTGCAGGAAGAGACATGCTGCGTGTGTGTGTGTGTGTGTGTGTGTGTGTGTGTGTGAATGCTTGCTATATTCACAAATATATTTGAATAAATTATATGGTCCCTTAGAAGTTTGTCTCGGGGCTGGGCGCAGTGGCTCACCCCTGTAATCCCAGCACTTTGGGAGGCCGAGTCAGGTGGATCAGGAGGTCAGGAGTTTGAGACCAGCCTGACCAACATGGTGAAACCTCATCTCTACTAAAAATACAAAAATTAGCCAGGCGTTGTGGCACATGCCTGTAATCCCAGCTACTTAGGAGGCTGAGGCAGGAGAATCACTTGAACCCAGGAGGTGGAGGTTGCCATGAGCCGAGATTGTGCCACTGCATTCCACAGCCTGGGTGACAGAGCGAGACTTCTTCTCAAAAAAAAAAAAAAAAAAAAAAAAAAAAAATCTGGCGAGCCCTAGGGTTTAAAACAAAAGATTATTTTCTTCAATAAGCACTTTTAAATTTGTACCTTCTCCCCAAAAAGAATAACAAATGAAAACTGAAAAGCATAAAACAAATAAGATAAATGGATGAACATGTAATGAGTGTTAAACTCTGGAGTCGGACTTGAGAGGGCTTTTGCTTTCCACTTCTAGTTCTGGCACCTTCCTCGAGCTCCATAGCTCTCTTAAGCTGCAGGCTTTTTGTCTTTAAAATGTGTGTATAATTCATATCCACTTCTTGGGGTATGGTGAGGACCAGCTGGCATAATGAATGATGCCTACCACAGCGCCCACCTCCTAGTCAGAACTCAGTAAATGGTAGTGACTATAATTATTATTGCATCATTGGCATCAGACTAAAAATAATGTCCTACAGAATATATATTTCTGCTAGCTACTTTAAATCCTTAACTTCACATTCACATAGTATTGTAACAACAAATTTGAATAATATATCCTATTTTCCTTTCCTTTCTCTCCCTCCCTCCTTTTTTTCCTTCCTTCCCTCCCTCTTGTTTCTCTCTCATAAGACTGTGTGTTGCACTCAGATTCAGAGTCATATTAAAATGCTCCTTCACTGCAGTCATATGTATTATTAAATCAGGAAATACAGTCTTTCTAAAACTCCATTAGAAATTCATGGAAGCCTCTCCAGGTTAAACACCAGTTTCAGCTTGACCTCTTTTAGAAAACACTGCACTGGTACTTTAAAGCAAAACTATTTCCTCTATTTCAAGAAAAGCAAAGGCAAATTATTTTCTAATTCGAGACACCATGGCGCTCTGTGAATTTAGCCTATTATTTTGTTGTAAACCTAAGCTAAAGCACATACTTAGTTTGGCATTATTAAGTGAATCATAAATTTAAAGCAAGCAAGCCAACAAACACACAAACAAATATAACCAGAAGATTTGCATTACCAAGTAAAATTGCTAATTTTCTGATATAAACTGGGCTAACAACATTCTCTTCATTTAAATCATGGACAAATTCTGCATGGGTTGAGTTATTATTCCTAATTAATTTTATTATGTAAAGGTTAACAACAGACAGGCCAGTGCTGTTCTATTGTTAAGCTTATGAAGTGTTTAAAATCATATTTCCAAAGAACACTTGAAAATCAGCCATTAGCCATTTTTCCTTGCAAATGGACATTTGTTGATGACTTTATTGTGAAAAATGATTCCTAGAATCTTTTTTTGGGTGATGAGGGGGAAGAAGGAGTCTCACTTTGTTCCTCAGGCTGGAGTGCAGTGGCATGATCACAAAAATGTGCCTTATAATAGAATTTTCCTAAAAAAACAAGTATTAACATTTCTCTACTTTTCTTAAGCCCCGCAGATTTGAAAAAAAAAAAAACTGATTAACAAGGGCAAACTGCCTTTTGGATCAGGCTATACTAAATAGGAAATAGACCTAGTCTTCTAAGAATTGGGAGAAGACATACCAGTGATATATGCAGTGTTTGAACACTTCTGCAATTTGTGATCTTATTGCAAAAGCACCCAGACTCTCAGTTTACTAGAGGTCAGTAAGCTTGGACTGTTGTTGATTGGGGATTGTTCTTAAGTCGACCTCTTTTGTCATATTGTCAGAAGCATTTAAACCAGAACAACTCCATCTTGAATAGGGGCTGGGTAAAATTAGGCTGAGACCTACTGGGTTGTATTCCCAGGAGGTTAGGCACAAGCTACAGATCATTCTAAGTCACAGGAGGTCAGCACAAGATGTTGCTGATAAAACAGGTTACAGTAAAGAAGCTGGCCAAAACCCACCAAAACCAAGATGGTGATAAGAGTAACCTCTAGTTGTCCTCACTGCTCGTTATATGCTAATTATAATGCATTAGCATGGTAGAAGACTCTCCCACCAGCGCCATGACAGTTCACAAATGCCATGGGAACGTCAGGAAGTAAGTTATCCCATAGGGTCTAAAAAGGGAAGGAACCCTCAGTTCTCAGAATCGCCCATCCCTTTCCCTGAAAACTCATGAATAATCCACCCCTTGTTTAGCATATAGCCAAGAAATAACCATAAAATGGACAACCAGCAGCCCTTGGGGCTGCTCTGCCTGTGGAGTAACCAGTTTTTATTCCTTTATTTTCTTAATAAACTTGGTTTCACTTTACTCTATGGACTCTCCCCGAATTCTTTCTTGCACAAGATCCAAGAACCCTCTCTTGGGGTCTAAATTGGGACCACTTTCTGGTAACAATATGGAGATATTGATCTCATGGGCTTTTGTGAAGATTAAATAAGATGATATATTCAAAGTTCCTACACAATGCTTTCAATTGAATAAGTACTCAATAAATGAGGTTCCCTTTCCCCTTGACTCTTAGTCCATGTCAACGTTGGAAATTTAAATGAAAACCTCACAGGAGCCTTGGGGCGTTGCTTTTCCGGCCAGAAACCTCTGTGGGTGGTGACACCTTTGCCGATGTTTTGCTCACGCCTGCTGGGCTTGTTCCACCCACTTGGCCTGGCAGGCTGCACTTGGCTTGTGCTACCAGCCAGGATCCCCCGGCCTGCCAAGGGCAAGCCAGACACGAAGTGGTGAGGGGTGTGTGGGGTGTGTGAGTGAGTGAGCATGGGGTCCAGCCACAGTGCACAGCCAGGCACACCAGCTGTGGTGGGGTGGGCAGCTCCAGGCACTGGCATAGGCGCCAACTCCCTGAGAGGCTGCGGCTTGACCAAGCGTACTGCAAGCAGCTTCCATGGCTGGCACCAGGGAATGCGGTGTTGCCCCTAAGCTTGGAGATGCCAGGAACCACAGATCCCGGAGAGGGTGTCACAGCCTTCAGGGAGCCCATTGGTCTGGGCTCTCTGAAGGGCCATAGGTCTTCTCTCCTTCTCCCTCCTTTCCTTCTTGTCACCCCCAACATGGCAAGTAAGGGACATGTTTCAGCCCTGTTTGTGTTACAGCTCTTTTAGCCCTACCATTTGGTGGGTCCTGAGTTCTTGTATTGTGTCCAGGAAGAATGGAGCATATGGACAAGTGGAGGGTGAGCAAGGTGAAAAGGTGCTTTATTGAGTGACAGAACAGCTCAGAGGGGACCTGCAGTAGGTAGCTCCTGTCCGCAGGCAGATCATCTTGATGAGTGTCCACCTCTCAGCAGAGAGGAGACCCACAGTCAGTAGCTCCTCTCCACAGGCAGGTTGTCCTGTCATCTGCCCAAGTCTGCCTGAATCTGGTGTTTTTATTGGCTTCAGAAGGTAGGAAATGCGTGCTGATTGGTCCATGGGTGGCCATGGGCAGGCTCCGAAAAAGCACTCTTAAGTTCTCACTTGGGTCTGTGGAGCTAGCAAACCAGCCCCCAGGCCTCAGGCCATCCCTGGCCTAAAAGTGGGGTTTTACTGAGGACCTGACTCTTTCTGCCCAGGAACCTGTCTGCCTCCTGCTGCCATTTACCTGCCATCCATGGTGCCCAGGGCACCCAGGCTGTTCATGCCGAGGGGTGCCTGAAGGCCCACGTTAAGTCACCCTTAGCACCCCCTTGGCCTCCCTCTTGTGCTTGTTGGCACCCAAAGTCCGGAGTGGGCCAAGGTGGCAGGGGGTTGACATGTCAGTTTGTCCTGAGTGCACACACACCTGGCCGACTCATGATAGTGCCTGGGCTCAGCCACAACTTTGCTTCAGAATCGGAGTGGGCACTGGAAGTGGGGAGAAGACAGGTAGCAGGAGCAGGCACTTTCAAGCCTTCCTGGGGAGGGGGGCTTCCTGAGTCCCCGGGAGTGCAGAGATGGCTGGGTTTGCAGCTGGGGCTGGGCAGTTGCAGCTGCGCCCAGGAAGGTGGGGCTCCCACCACTCCAACTTGGAATGGGGCGGGGATTCCACCTGTTCCTAGCTCCCACTGGCTTCATGGAGTGAGCAGCCCTGGCTGCAACTTCCCCACTGAAGCTGACATCATGGCAGTGGCCACTCCAGATGGGCTGCTGCTGCCATCAAAATGATATAAACTCGTGAATAATACAAGGTAGAAATTGATTACATGACTGATTCCTGATGCAGACAATAAAAACCGTGGAAACGCTGAGAAGGCAGAGGTCACTGATGATGCCATAGTTATTTGATAATGAGACATGACCTGTCACTTTAGTGGAGCTACACTGCTTTTAGAACAAAAGCCAAATCCTACTATGGCCTATTACGCATGACTTCACCTGCCTCTACTCGTCCACTAGTCTCACTTCACAACAGTCTGTCCTTACCCTCTGTGTATCCTAGCCATCCAAGTGAGAACATGAGATATTTGTCTTTTTGTGCCTGGTTTATTTCACTTAAGATAATGACCTCCAGTTCCATCCATGTTATTGCAAATGACATTTTTTTTATGACTGAATATTACGTCATTGTCAATATTATGTCAATTAACACCTAGGTTAATTCCATATCTTTGCTATTGTGAATAGTGCTTCAATAGACATAGGAGTGCAGGTATCACTCCGATATGTTGATTTATTTTCCTTTGGGTAAATACCCAAAGGGAACCCTGTATCCTGGCCAATATTCGTTATTTTTGTATTTTTAATAATAGGTTTTCTAACTGGGGTAAAATATTATCTAATTGTGGTTTTGATTTGCATTTCTCCAATGATTAGTAAAGCTGAGTTTTTTTAATGTACCTATTAGTTATTTGTACGTCTTCTTTTGAGAAATGTCTCTTCATGTCCATTGCATCCTTTTAATGGGATTTATTTTTTCCTGTTGACTTGTTTGAATTTCTTGTATATTCTGGATATTAGTCCGTAAATACTTTGTAAATATTTTCTCCCATTCAACAGGTTCTCTCTTCATTACTGATTATGTCTTTGTACAAAAGCTTTTCAGTTTAATTAATTTCCATTGTTCTATTGTTTTGTTGTTGTTGCCTGTGCTTTGGAGATATTAGTCATAAATTCTTTGCCTAGACCAATGTCCAGGAGAGTTTTCTTTAGATTTTCTTCTAGTACTTTTATAGTTTCAGGTCTTACATTTAAGTCTTTAATCTATCTTGGTTGATTTTTGTGTACGGTGAAAGATAAGTATCCAGTTTCATTCTTCTGCATGTGGCTATTTAATTTTCCCAACAGCATTTATTGAAGAGAGTGTCTTTTGTCCAATGTAAGTTCTTGTCAGTTTTATCAAATATCGGTTGGCTGTAAATATGTGGCTTTAGTTTTGGGTGCTCTATTCTCTTCCATTGATCTATGTGTCTATTTTTATACTGATAACATATTGTTTCGGTTACTATAGTCTTTTAATGTGATACCTCTAGCTTTGTTCTTTTTGCTCAGGATTACATTATTTATTTGGGCTTTTTTTGTTTCATATATTAATACACTTTAGAATTGTTTTTACTAAGTCTGTGAATGACATTGGTATTTTCATAGGAATTGTACTGAATATGTAGATTGCTTTGGGCAACATAGTCATATTAACAATATAAACTCTTCCAATCCATAAACATGGGATGTTTTTCCATTTGTTTGTGTCATTTTCAATTATTTTCATCACCTTTTTGTAGTTTTCCTTGTAGAGATCTTTTATCTCATTGGTTAAATTTATTCCTAGGTATTTGTTTTGTATCTATTGCAAATGAGATCGCTTTTATTTATTGATTTTTCTCTGACAGACTGACAGAGTCTCAGTCTGTCACCCAGGCTGGAGTAAAGTGGTGATTATAGCTCGCTGCAGCCTTGAATTCCTGGATTCAAGTGATCCTCCTGCCTCAGTCTCCTGAGTAGCTGGGACTACAGACACACATCACTCTACCCAGCTTATTTTTTTTAAATTTTAGTGTATATTTTTTTTGTAAAGACAGGGTCTTGATATGCTGCCCAGGCTGGACTTGAACTGGCTTCAAGTAATCCTCCCATCTCCTTCTCCCAAACTGTTGAGGTTATGGATGTGAGCCACTGCACTCAGCCCAAGGATTGTTTTCTTGATTTTTTTTCTCAGCTCAATCAATGTTGATATATGGAAATGTTAATTTTTGTATATTGATTTTGTGGTCTGCAACTTTACTGAATTTATTTATCAAATCTAAGAGTATTTTAGTGGATTCTTTAGGTTTTTCTAGATATAAGATCCTTTCATTAACAAAGAGAGTGAGTTTGACTTCCTCTTTTCCAATTTGGTGCCTTTTCTTTTCTTTTTCTTTTGCCTGATTAGTCTGGCCTGAACTTTCAGTAATATGTTTATTAGGAGTGGTGAAAGTGGGCATCCTTGTCTTGTTCCAGTCTTAGAGAAAATGCTTTCAACTTTTCCCCATTCAGTAGGATGTAAGCTGTGGGCTTATCATATATGGCTTTTATTATAATGATTTTTATTAAAATTTTTTATCAGTCTATTGAGATGATCATATGGTTTTGTCCTTCATTTTGTTGATATGATGTATTACGTTTATTGAAAATTCTACCTTATTATAGTGTATTATCTTATTTATGTGCTGTTGGATTCAGTTTGCTAGTATTTTGTTGAGGATTTTTGTGTTTATGTTCTTCAGGGATATTGACCTGCATGTTTTTGTTTTGGCATATCCTAGTTTGGTTTTAGTATCACGGTAATACTGGGCAAGTAAATTGAGTTAGGAAGAATTATCTCTTTGCTGTTTTGGAATAGTTTCAGGAGGATTGACATTAGTTCTTCTTTGTACATTTGGTAAAATTTGGTTATGAATCCATCGGTCCTGGACTTTTCTTTGCTGGGAGACACTTTTTATTACTGATTCAATTTCACTTTTCATTATTGGTATGCTCTGGTTTTCTGTTTCTTCTTGATTCATCTTAGTAGGTTGTATGTTTCCAGGAATTTATTTCCTCTAGGTTTTCCAGTCTGTCAGTGTGTAGTTGTTCATAGTAGTCTTTGATGATCTTTCGTATTTCTGTGGTATCAGTTGTAATGTCTCTTTTTTTCATTTCTGATTTTGTTTGTTTGGGTCTTCTCTCTTCTTTTCTTGATTAGTCTAACTACTGGTTTATTAATTTTGTTTCTTTTCAAAGAACCAACTGTTAATTTCGTTGATTCTTCATATTTTTATTTTTAATTTCTATTTAATTTAGCTCAGTTCTGGTCTTTATTATTGCTTTTCTTCTGCTAATTTTGCGTTTGGTTTGTTCTTGCTTTTTAGTCCCTTGAAATGCACTCTTAGATTGTTAGTTTCTCATCTTTCTACTTTTTTTGAAATTGGTGTTTATTGCTGTAAACTTCCCTTTTAGCACTGCTTTTGCTATGTCCCACAGGTTTTGGTATACTGTGTTTCCATTTTTATTTGTTTCAAGAAATTTTTTGATTTCCATCTTGAAATATTTTTGTTGACCCAGTGGTCATTCAGGAACATGTTGTTTAATTCCCTGTATTTGTATAGTTTCAAGCTCCCCTTTGTATTGATTTCTGGTTTTATTACATTGTAGTGTGAGAGGATACTTCATGATTTTGACTTTTAAAAAGTAATTATGTCTTGTTTTGTGGCATAACATATGGTCCATCCTGGAGAAAGTGTTGATGAAAAGAATGTATATTTTGCCGCTGTTGGATAGAATGCTCTGTAAATGTCTGTTAGGTCCATTTGGTCTAAAGCCCTGTTTAAATCCATGGGATTTAAAACCCCTGTCTGCCAGGGTTTTCTCTATAGGTTATTAGATAGCTTTATCTTGGTGTTTTTAGGATTTTCTCTTTAACTTTGACTTTAGACGTTCTGATTTTAATGTGCCCTGGGGAAGATCTTTTTCTATTTATCTATCTGGGGATTGAGCCTCCTGAATATAAATGTCTAAACCTCTTGCTAGACTTGGCATGTTTTCATCCATTATTTTGCTAAATATGTTTTCTGATCCTTTCCTTGTTTATTCGTTCCCAGGGAGGCAATAATTTGTATATTCAGTCACTTTATGTTGTCTCAAATGTCACAATGGCTTTGCTTATTCTTGTTTTTCCTTTTTTCTTTTTTTTTTTCAGTTTGGATTATTTTAAAAGATGTCTTCAAGTTATGAGGCTCTGTCTTCTGTGTAACCTAGTCTATTGTTGAAGCTTTCAAATGTATTTTGGATTTCCTTCAATAAATTCTTTGGTTCAAGAATTTCTATTTGATTCTTTTAAAAATATGCATCTTTTCAGTATAATTCTCACTCATAACCTGAATTATATTTCTGATTTTTTGTACTGTTTTTCAGAATTCCCTTGGATCTCACTGAGTTTCTTTAAAATCAATGTTTTTAATTCTTTATCTGGGGTTTTGAAAATTTCATTTTGATTAAGATCTATTCCTGGAGAATTATTGTGTTCCTTTGCAAGTGTTATATTTCCTTGCTTTTTCATTCTTCATGTGTTCTTACATACATTGACATTTACACATTTGTTGTAACAGTCGGTTCTTACTATTTTTGAATATACTTTCATTGAGGGAGGATCTTTTTCCAAAGAAGTATCTATGGTGTTGGTTGGATAAGTTACTCTGGCTCTGATTCTGGACATGTTCTGTAGTGTAGTCTCTCTGTATGATTTCTTTGATATTAGTGGTGTCTGTGATTCACTTGGTGGGTTAGGGTGTGGCTATTATGGAGGCTATGGTAAAGTTGTTCTGGAGACTAGGATACCAGGTGGGCTGGTCCTCAGGCCCCAGTAGTGGCAGCCATAGGCTGAGTGTGCCTACCTTTGTGCCCCAGTGGCACCTGTGTTGGCAGTTACTGGTGGGTCTATTCTTGGGTCTCTAGGTGGCATGCTCGAATGCTGATAATGACAGCAGTGGACTGGGCAGGCTGGTAAGTACTCACGTCCCTGACAGCTGGTGTGGATTGGGTGATAATAGTGGCAATGGTGGGAAAATTCTCTGGGTCTCAAGTGGTATGTGTTGCTGTTGGCTATGGCTGTGAGGGGTTGGGTGAGCGAGTCTCCAGGCCCACAGGTGGAACTTGCAGGTGGGTGCCAGCTGAGGTGGTAGCAGCTGGGAGGTTAGGTCTGACCTTAGGCCCCCAGGAGGAGTGCTCAGGTACCCAAGATGGTGGATTAGTGATCCCCAGAACCTCAGGCTATGTGCACTGTCCTGAGGGGGCCAAAGCTGGGCTGCATGAGCTTGTGCTTAGGTATGCCCCCAACCCCCCGCCATGGTGAAAGTGGGCACCAGATGTGGAGGGCCAGGGTGGGGTGATCTTCAGGTCCCAGGAGCGGTGCTTGGAATAAAGGGCAATAGCAGAAAAGCTGAGGCACTGCCATGGCAGACATTGGGGCCTCCCTCAGTGGTCTCAGCTGATATGTGGGCGACATGGATCTCATTCACACCCCAGTCCCTTCAGGGCTTGTCTCTTGCTCTGGCTACAGGAGCCTACGCCCAGTTTATGACCAAGTCCCAGTGGCAATTCACACCATGCTCGCATCCCCATCTGAGATCCCAGCAGCTAAGCACTTGCTTCCCATGACTGGAAACTGCTGCCTACTCCTTGCTTGCTTCTAGCCCTGGCGGTGGGAGTGCTCCAGGCTTGCTCTGCTGTCCCAGCAATGACAGCTTGGGTTTCAGTAATGCCTCACTCCCAGTGCCCCTGGGTCCCAGAACAGTGTGCAGTGCCAGAGCTAGTTTTGAAAATGACAACTTGCTGTAGCTGCATAGGTCTTAGAAAGGGTGTGAGACACCGTATGAGCTCCCTCCCTGGAGGAGTTCCATCCCACAGTCTCCCAGCAGCTTCCTACGTTATTTCAGGGGTTGAGAGAAATGAGGGCATCTCCGCAGGCCAGAATTGCGTGATTGCATGGTGGGGATGTGGGCTGCTGGAAGTCTTTTACTCATCCCTTCCCTGTGTTGAGAAGTCACTCCAGGCTTGCAGCCAGTCCCGGCCAGGGAGGTTGCCTCTTCTCCCATCCGCACCCCTCCCCGACTCCCACTTTTGGTGCCTCCTGTCACTTCCCTGTTGAATTCAGTGTTCTCTCTTGGAAAATAAACTCAAAGTGTAACTATCTATGCACTACACTACTCTAGTTCTTCTAAGTTTAGCAGCAGGCTTAAAATGCTTCTAGTCAGCCATCTTCAGCCCCCGCCCTCCTTGTCTCTAGTTTGCTCCTTCCTTCCCTTCCTTCCTTCTTTTTCTTTCTTTCTTTCCTTCCTTCCTTCCTTTCCTTTCTTTCTTTCTTTGCTTTCTTTCTTTCCTTTTTTTTCTTTCTGCCTCAGAGCCTATGCACATGCTTTTTTCTCATCTGAAATGTCCTTTGTTGCCTTTTTCCTGTCTCCTTATTCACAGCTTGACCTTGCCTAGGTTTGTTTGTCCTTCATATTTCAGAATACGTGCTATTTTTTCCCCCAGAGGAATCTTTCAAAACCACCTCAGTTACATACTATCAAAAATTTGTAGTTCTTCTTCATAGCGTGTATTTAAATAAGCAATTCTGTAATTGGTTCTTCAATGTCTGTATTCACTTCTGTGAAGATAGAAACGATCTTCCTACGGTTTAGCAATATGTTCCTAGTGCCTAACAGAGTGTTTTAACCCATAGTCAGCACTCAGCAAATAGTGATTGAATGAATGGATGAATTAGTAAATAATTAAACACGAATGTGAGGTACATAGATGAAACGTCAATTTTCCCTGATACTTCTATGATTGAATTTAGAAAATTGGAGGCACTGCACTAGTTTTAAAAACTCTACTCATAGTAAACTGCTGTCTACTTCTTGTTGTGAAAATCTATTTTAACATGGTTTGGGTTTTTAGGTTTAGGTGTGACACACGATATCTCCTCCTTTTTTGTGTGTGTCAGCCTCTAGAAGGGAACTCTATCCTGGATGACGAAGAATAAACTTGGCTCGTGATATAAAAAATTTGGTACAGTGAACTATCAGATAGTTGCAGGGGCTTGCCCACAAATATCTGCAAATTCCATGTGTTCATATATTGCAATAAAACTACCTCCCCTCTGGGAGCTGGCTAAGAAAAAAATTAGTATTTAATGAAAAGTTGGCTCAATAAGTAATACTTTCCAAATCAGAAAATAAAACTTTAAGAGGAAGAAATGTGGATAACCATTCCATGTGACTGTAGACATTAGGACTTGGCTTGAAGGCAACTTCTATTACATAAGCCTGTTTGGGAGTACAATTAGTGAAAAGGGATATAATATGAAATTTTAATAATTTTCTGTATTAACATTTCTAGTTATTAGTATAATGATCAACACTTATCCATCTACTAAACTGTTTAGGCAAGATATAAACATATTATTTTTCTTTTTTTTCAATGAAAGTAGAGGGAGGGACATAGATGAAAAGAAAGCAGATGTTTTAATTTTTGTAAAAAAACCCAGCAATAATCTGGGGTTGGTTAGCTTCATGACTATCCATCTTAAGGACATGTTTTGCCAGTAAAGTGTAAATGCTCTTGGAGCTGTTTGGAGAACTCTATGGAATATCATGTCATAACCTCATAATGCCTGGTTGCTATGTGCGTCTGTCTTAATCATAATCTAGGTGCTACTGGGTCAACCACACTATCAATACAGATGTACAGTTGAGTATAGAAGCAATGCTTCCTCGGTAATTAATCTTTTAATTTTTCTGCATAATGTGGAAAACAGAATACTTTGATGTGATACCTCAGTAAATAAATGCCAATGTATGTTCTTTTATTTTTTCCATTGTAAAAATATCACAACATTAAAGATTGCCTTCCAAATAATACCCATAGTCTCACTATCCTAATAAAACTAATTTCCTGTTTACATTTTAAAATTATGCTACATATGTCTATACTTAGTTGAACATTATATAATGATTTCATCCTACTTCATCAAATCATTGTGTAATAATTTAATTATTTCCCATTTATTGAGTGTACAGGTGTTTTTTTCTACTTTTTCCTGGTATAGATATAATGCCCAGCTTCTGTTGATTACTTTCTTAAATTAATTTCTCAGATTATGATTTGAATAAAGGAGTATAACATTAGTAATAAATGCAGGTAAGAAAAAGACAGCCTTTCTACCAGTTACCTTAAGGCAGCAGAATGAGTCCCTGAGATGAGAAATATCTATAGCAGCTTATCTGTACTTACGTTTTGCTGTTTGGCACATTGTACTTTCAAGTACAGTGATAGTTTTTGTTCATGTCCTATCTCTGGTTCTATATTATAAACTCTAGAGGGCAGGATCTTATCTTATTCATCTTCATATCTTACACAGTTCTTGACCTACTACCTTCCATATCGTACCCACTCATTAAATATTTGTGAAATAATTGAAGTTAGTAGTAATTACACTAATTTAGTGTTTAAAGTTAGATTAAAAAAATTTCAAGTAGTATACTTTGATTTAATTGTACCTATCTATTTTTTCTAATGGCATCCATTAATATTTTTAAGGTCAATATTCAGTTTGGTGAATCATCTCTATATAAATGCCTCTAAATTACGTATGTTTTATTCACTTAACCATGGTTAGCATTTAATTTTTATATTATCAGATTCTGTGTGACACTAAGAAAAGAAAAATATTTAGGGCACCACTAAAATAACCACTGGTGAATCAGGGGATGGGATTTTGGCATATTTCTTAGAAAAGAAATAATGCCCACATATTTCATATGAGCTAGTAGATATGTGCTATATCAGGGAATATTGTAGAGTTCATGAACTTGGCATGGCCACAGAAAATTATTTATCATATCACATAATGTAATATGAACAAATTTCTGGTGCAAATTCAGTTAACAAATAGAATCAGCTAGAACACACACTGAATATCCACGATACAATTTAAAATAGAAACATAGATCGTTTGGAGAAAATTTCTAGCTGTTAGGTGTTATCTTCCTTGCATTTTACTAATAGAACCCTTTTTCCCATTAATAGTTACGTTCTATGTAACAAATTGTGTGTTCTTCTCTAACAGCCTGACCTCCTGAGATTCCTTCCCTCTTGTAAGAATTATGGCATCTCTAGTATTAAAATTATTGAGAAATTAGAAAAACAAAACCTGTTAGCTGTAATGAAAAAAGATGACAGAAAAGGGACATAACTTTTCACTTGAGGATGTAACTCTTTGTACATTATAGAAAAATACACATAAAAATTCAGGACATAATACTAATTCCCACCCCACCCCCTGCTTGCAATAGTAAGCTATTCTATGGAAAACAGAAAAGCAAAACAAGAGAAATGAAAAACATTTTACACAAATGGGATCATACAGTATGTGTTTTTTTGTGCCTGGCTTTTATCACTTAACAGAATATTTTCAAGTTTCACCCATATTGTAGCACATATCAGTACTTCATTTATATTTATTGCCAAACAATATTTCACGGTATGGATATATTTATTATATGGAGATGTATATATATATTTTTTCATTGTATGGATATATATATATTAATTGTATGGATATATATATTTATTGTGTATTTTTTGGTTTTTTGTTTATCCATTTATAAGTTGATAGATAATTGGTTGCTTCCAATTTTGAGCTATTATGAATAATGCTGCTGTGAAAATTTATGTGCAGGTTTTTATATGCACTTTTTTTCCCTATTTTCTCTGGATAGAAATTTTAGCACAATTTCCATTAAAAGTAGTGAGAGTGGACATCTTTATCTTTTTCTTCTTCTTGGCAGAAAATTATTTAGTTTTTCTACATTAAGTATGATATTAGCTGTGGATTTTTCATAAATTTTCTTTTTCAAGTTGAAGAAGTTTTCCTTTATTTGAGATGTTTGTCATGACAACTGGATTTTTTTAAATGCCTTTTCTTCATCTATCGAGATATTTTTCTCTTCATTCATTAATATAGTGTATTACATTGACTAATTTTAGAATGTTAAACTAAGCCTTACACTTCTGGATAAAATTTCTTCTTGGTCATGGTGTGTGGTTTATAATTTCTTAAATATGCTACTGGATTTGATTTGCTAGTATTTTGTTAAGGATTTTTGCATCTGTATTGATAAAGAATATTGATCTGTAGTCAATCTGATTTTGCTATCAGGATAATTCTAGCCCTATAAAATAAATTAAGAAGTGTTTATATCTATGCCATTTTAAAAAAGAGTTTGAGAAGGATTGGTGTTAATTCGTCTTTAAATATGTAGTAGAATTCACTAAGAAGCCATATGGCCCTGGGCTTTTCTTTGTTGGAAGTTTTTTGATTACTGATTCAATCCCTTTAATTGTTATAGGTCTGCTCGATTTTTTGTTTCTTATTGAGTCAGTTTTGGTAATTTGTGTTTTTGTAGTAATATTTCCATGGCATATTAGTTATCTAATTTGTTGGCATACATTTATTTATGACATTATCTTATACATTCTTTTTACTTCTGTAAGATTGGTAGTGATGTTCCACCTTTCATTCTTGATTTTAATAATTTGAATTATTTCTATTATTTTCTTGGTAATTGTAAATAAAGGTTTGTCAATTTTGTTGATATTTTCAAAGAAAGAACTTTTGGTTTTATTGGCTTTCTCTTATTTCTCTACTCTCGATTTTTAAAAACTCCATTTTAATTTTTATTGTTTCCTTTCTTTCTTTAGCTTTGGGTTTAGTTTGCTTTTCTTTTGCTAGGATCTTAAGGTGAGAGGTTATGGACACTAGTCTTTTACTGCATATGCGATATGCAATAATTTTTCCCCAGTCTGTAACTGGCATTTTTATTGTCTAATAAGGCCTTACACACAAAAAGTTTTTAATTTTGGTGAAATAAAATTTATTACATTTTCTTTATGAATCACGCTTTTTATGTCATACCTAAGGCATCTTAGTTGAGGATCTTTTTTTTTTCCTTACATATGTATGTCTAAATTTTCCAACCTATTTTGTTGAAAAGATTATCCTTTTTCTATTGAGTTACCTTTCTACTTTTGTCAAAGCCCAGTTGATCATATGTGTGTGGGTCTTTTTCTGGACTCCCTGTTCTGTCCCATTGATGTATGTGTCTATCCTTTAATTAATACTACCACACCTTTTTAATTATTGTAGCTCTTGTTAAAATCAGGTAGTATGAGTCTTCCAATTCTGTTATTCTTTTTCTTTTTTATATTTCAATAGGTTCTTGGGGAACTGGTGGTGTTTGGTTACATGGATAAGTTCTTTAGCGGTGATTTCTGAGAGTTTGGTGCACCCATCACCCGAGCAGTGTACAATGTACCCGGTGTGTAGTCTTTTGTCCCTTACTCCCTTCTGCATTCCCTCCCCTCAAGTCCCCAAAGTGCATTTTATCATTCTTATGCTTTTGTGTCCTTATAGCTTAGCTCCCACTTATAACTGAGAACATACGATGTTTGGTGTTCCGTTCCTGAGTTACCGCACTTTGAATAATGGTCTTCAATTCCATCCAGGTTGCTGTGAATGCCATTATTTCATTCCTTTTTAAGACTCAGTAGTAATTAATATGATGGATAGATAGATAAGATAGATAGATCACATTTTCTTTACCCACTCATTGATTAATGGGCATTTGGGCTGGTTCCATATTTTTGCAATTGTGAATGGTGCTGCTATAAACATGTGTCTCCACACTGTTTTTCATAGCGGTTGTATTAGTTTACATTCTCATCAACAGTGTAAAAGTGATCCCTTTTCACCCAATCCACACAACATCTATTATTTTTTTTTAATTTTTAAATTATCGCCATTCTTTGAGGAGTAAGGTGGTATTGTACTGTGGTTTTGATTTGCTTTTTCCTGATCATTAGTGATGTTGAGCATTTTTCCATATACTTGTTGGCCATTTATATATCTTCTTTTGAGAATTGTCTACTTATGTCTTTAGGCCACATTTTGATGGGATTGTTTGTTTTATTCTTGATGATTTGTTTGAGATTCTTGTAGGTTCTAGATACTAGTCCTTTGTTGTATGCATAGTTTGCAAAGATTTTAGCCCACTCTGTGGGTTGTCTGTCTATTCTGCTGATTATTTCTTTTGCTGTGCAGAAGCTTTTTAGTTTAATTAAGTTCATGAAGGTTTGTTTGTTTTGTTGTTGTTGATGTTTTCCCTGTTTTTTTTTATTATACTTCAAGTTCTATGGTACATGTGCACAATGTGCAGGTTTGTTACACATGTATACATGTGCCATGTTGGTTTGATGCAACCATCAACTCATCATTTACATTAGGTATTTTTCCTAATGCTATCCCTCCCCTAACCCCCCACCCACTGACAGGCCCCAGTGTGTGATGTTCCCTACCCAGTGTCAATATGTTCTCATTGTTCAGCTCCCATCTATAAGTGAGAACATGTGATGTTTGGTTTTCTGTCCTTGTGATAGTTTGCTTAGAATGATGGTTTCCAGCTTCATCCATGTCCCTGCAAAGGACATGAACTTATCTTTTTTTATGGCTGCATAGTATTCCATGGTGTATATATGCCATATTTTCTTAATCCAGTCTATCATTGATGGACATTTGGGTTGGTTCCAAGTCTTTGCTATTGTGAATAGTGCCACAATAAACATACGTGTGCATGTGTCTTTATAGTAGCATGATTTATAATCCTTTGGGTAATACCCAGTAATGGGATGGCTGGGTCAAATTGTATTTCTTGTTCTAGATCCTTGAGGAATCGCCACACTGTCTTCCACAATGGTTGAACTAATTTACACTCCCACCAACAGTGTAAAAGCTTTCCTATTTCTCTACATCCTCTCTAGCATCTGTTGTTTCCTGAGATGTTAATGATCGTCATTCTGACTGGCGTGAGATCCTATCTCATTGTGGTTTTGATTTGCATTTCTCTGATGACCAGTGATGACGAGCATTTTTTCATATGTCTGTGGGATGCATAAATGTCTTCTTTTGAGAAGTGTCTGTTCATATCCTTCGCCCACTTTTTGATGGGGTTGTTTGTTTTTTTCTTGTAAATTTGTTTAAGTTCTTTGTAGATTCCGGATATTAGCCCTTTGTCAGATGGGTAGATTGCAAACATTTTCTCCCATTCTGTAGGTAGCCTGTTCACTCTGATGATAGTTTCTTTTGCTGTGCAGAAGCTCTTTAGTTTAATTAGATCCCATGTTTGTATTTTGGCTTTTGTTGCCATTGCTTTTGGTGTTTTAGTCATGAAGTCTTTGCCCATGCCTATATGCTGAATGGTATTGCCTAGATTTTCTTCTAGGGTTTTTATGGTGTTAGGTCTTACATTTAAGTCTTTAATCCATCTTGAGTAAATTTTTGTATATGGTGTAAGGAAGGAATCCAGTTTCAGCTTTCCTACATATGGTTAGCCAGTTTTCCCAGCACCATTTATTAAATAGGGAATCCTTTCCCCATTTCTTGTTTTTGTCAGGTTTGTCAAAGATCAGATGGTTGTAGATGTGTGGTGTTATTTCTGAGGCCTCTGTTCTGTTCCATTGGTCTACATATTTGTTTTGGTACCAGTACCTTGCTGTTTTGGTTACTGTAGCCTTGTAGTATAGTTTGAAGGCAGGTAGTGTGATGCCTCCAGCTTTGCTCTTTTTATTTAAGATTGTCTTGGCTAGGTGAGCTCTTTTTTGATTCCGTATGAACTTTAGTTTTTTTTCCAATTCTGTGAAGAAAGTCAGTGGTAGCTTGATGGGGATGGCATTGAATCTATAAATTATCTTGGGCAAAATGGCCATTTTCATGATATTGATTCTTCCTATCCATGAGCATGGAATGTTCTTCCATTTGTTTGTGTCCTCTTTCATTTTGCTGAGCAGTGGTTTGTAGTTCTCCTTGAAGAGGTCCTTCACATCCCTTGTAAGTTGGATTCCTAGGTATTTTATTCTCTTTGTAGTAATTGTGAATGGGAGTTCACTCATGATTTGGCTCTCTGTTTGTCTGTTATTGGTGTATAGGAATGCTTGTGATTTTTGCACGTTGATTTTGTATCCTGAGACTTTGCTGAAGTTGCTTATCAGCTTAAGGAGATTTTGGGCTGAGATGATGGGATTTTCTAAATATACAATCATGTCTTTTGCAAACAGAGACAACTTGATTTCCTCTTTTCCTAATTGAATACCCTTTATTTCTTTCTCTTTCCTGATAGCCCTGACCAGAACTTCCAACACTATGTTGAATCAGAGTGGTGAGAGAGGGCACCCTTGTCTTGTTCTGGTTTTCAAAGGGAATGATTCTAGTTTTTGCCCATTCAGTATGATATTGGCTGTGGGCTTGTCACAAATAGTTCTTATTATTTTGAGATACGATCCATCAATATCTAGTTTATTGAAAGTTTTTAGCATAAAGGGCTGTTGAATTTTGTCGAAGGCCCTTTCTGCATCTATTGAGATAATCATGTGGTTTTTGTCATTGCTTCTGTTTATATGCTGGAAAATGTTTATTGATTTGCTTATGTTGAACCAGCCTTGCATCCCAGGGATGAAACCAATTTGATCATGGTGGGTAAGCTTTTTGATGTGCTGCTGGATTCGGTTTGCCAGTATTTTGTTGAGGATTTTTGCATGAATATTCATCAGGGATATTGGCCTAAAATTCTTCTTTTGTTGTGTCTCTGCCAGGCTTTGGTATCAGGATGATGCTGGCCTCATAAAATGAGTTAGGGAGGAGTCCCTCTTTTTCTATTGATTGGAATAGTTTCAGAAGGAATGGTACCAGCTCCTCTTTATACCTCTGGTAGAATTCACTGTCAATCTGTCTGGTCCTGGACTTTTTTTGGTTGGTAGGCTATTAATTAGTGCCTCAATTTCAGAACTTGTTGTTGGTCTATTCAGAGATTTGACTTCTTCCTGGATTAGTGTCGGGACTAATCCAATGTGTCCAGGAATTTATTCATTTCTTCTAGATTTTCTAGTTTATTTGTGTATAGGTGTTTGTACTATGCTCTGATGGTAGCTTGTATTTCTGTGTGATTGGTGGTGATATCCCCTTAATCAGTTTTTATTGCATCTATTTGTTTCTTCTCTATTTTTTTTTCTTTATTAGTCTTGCTATTGGTCTGTCTATTTTGTTGATCTTTTCAAAAAACCAGCTCTTGGATTCACTGATTTTTTGAAGGGTTTTTTCTGTGTCTATCTCCTTCAGTTCTGCTCTGATCTTAGTTATTTCTTGCCTTCTGCTAGCTTTTGAATGTGTTTGCTCTTGCTTCTCTAGTTCTTTTAATTGTGATGTTAGGGTGTTGATTTTAGATCTTTCTTCCTTTCTCTTGTGGGCATTTAGTGCTGTAAATTTCCCTCTACACACTGCTTTAAATGTGTCCCAGAGATTCTGGTATGCTGTGTCTTTGTTCTCATTGTTTTCAAAGAACACCTTTATTTCTGCCTTCATTTCATTATGTACCCAGTAGTCATTCAGGAGCAGTTTGTTCAGTTTCCCTACTAGTTGTGTGGTTTTGAGTGAGTTTCTTAATCCTGAGTTCTAATTTGATTGCACTGTGGTTTGAGAGATAGTTTGTTGTGATTTCTGTTACATTTGCTGAGGAGTGTTTTACTACCAATTATGTGGTCAATTTTAGAATAAGTGCGATGTGTTTCTGAGAAGAATGTATATTCTGTTGATTTGGGGTGGAGAGTTCTGTAGATGTCTGTTAGGTCTGCTTGGTGCAGAGCTGAGTTCATGTACTGAATATCCTTGTTAACCTTCTGTCTCATTGATCTGTGTAATATTGACAGTGGGGAGTTAAAGTCTCTGACTATTATTGTGTGGGAGTCTAAGTCTCCTTGTAGGTCTGTAAGGACTTGCTTTATGAATCTGGGTGCTCCTGTATTGGGTGCATATATATTTGGGATAGTTAGCTCTTCTTGTTGAATGGATCACTTTACCATTATGTACTGGCCTTCTTCGTCTCTTTTGATCTTTGTTGGTTTAAAGTCTGTTTTATCAGAGACTAGGATTGCAACCACTGCTTTTTTGTTGCTTTCCATTTTCTTGGTAGATCTTCCTCCATCCCTTTATTTTAAGCCCACGTGTGTCTCTGCACGTGAGATGGGTCTGCTGAATACAGCACACTGATGGATCTTGACTCTTTATCTAATTTGCTAGTCTGTGTCTTTTAATTGGGGCATTTAGCCCATTTACATTTAAGGTTAATATTGTTATGTGTGAATTTGATCCTATTATTATGATGTTAGCTGGTTATTTTGCCCGTTGATTGGTGCGGTTTCTTCATAGCATCAATGGTCTTTACCATTTGGCATGTTTTTGCAGTGGCTGGTACCAGTTGTTCCTTTCCATGTTTAGTGCTTCTTTCAGGAGCTCTTGTAAGGCAGGCCTGGTGGTGACAAAATCTCTAGACATTTGCCTGTCTGTAAAGGATGTTATTTCCCCTTCACTTATGAAGCTTAGTTTGGCTAGATATCAGATTCTGGATTGAACATTCTTTTCTTTAAGAATGTTGAATATTGGCCCCCTCTCTCTTCTGGCTTGTAGGGTTTCTGCTGAGAGATCTGCTGTTAGTCTGATGGGCTTCCCTTTGTGGGTAATCTGACCTTTCTCTCTGGCTGCCCTTAACATTTTTTTCATTTATTTCAACCTGGGTGAATCTGAAAATTATGTTTCTTGGGGTTGCTCTTCTTGTGGAGTATCTTTGTGGTGTTCTCTGTATTTCCTGAATTTGAATGTTGGTTTGCCTTGCTAGGTTGGGGAAGTTCTCCTGGATAATATCCTGAAGAGTGTTTTCTAACTCCCTGTCACTTTCAGGTACACCAATGAAACGTGTATTTGGTCTTTTCACATAGTCCCATATTTCTTGGAGACTTTGTTCATTTTTTTTCACTCTTTTTTCTCTAATCTTGTCTTCTTGGTTTATTTCATTAATTTGATCTTCAATCACTGATACCCTTTCTTCCACTTGATTGAATTGGCTACTGAAGCTTGTGCATGCATCACGAAGTTCTTGTGCTTTGGTTTTCAGCTCCATCAGGACATTTAAGGTGTTCTCTACACTGTTTATTCTTGTTTGCCATTTGTCTAACCTTTTATCAAGGATTTTAGCTTCCTTGCGATTGGTTAGAACATGCTCCTTTAGCTCAGAGAAGTCTGTTATTACCTACCTTCTGAAGCCTACTTCTGTCAACTCGTCAAAGTCATTCCTCTGTCCAGTTTTGTTCCCTTGTTGGGGAGCAGCTGCGATCTTTTGGAGGAGAAGAGGCTCTCTGGTTTTTGGAATTTTCAGCTTTTCTGCTCTGTTTTCTACCCATCTTTGTGGTTTTATCTACCTTTGGTCTTTGATGTTGGTGACCTACAGATGGGATTTTAGTGTGAATGTCCTTTTTGTTGATGTTGATGCTATTCCTTTCTGTTTGCTACTTTTCCTTCTAATTGTCAGGCCCTTCAGTTGAAGGTCTGTTGGAGTTTGCTGGAGGTCCACTCCAGACCCTGTTTTCCTGGGTATCACCAGTGGAGGCTGCAGTACACCAAATATTGCTGCCTGATCCTTCCCCTGGAAGCTTCATCCCAGAGGGGCACCCACCTGCATGAGGTGTCTGTTGGCTCCTACTGGGAGTTGTCTCCCAGTCAGGCTACACGGGGGTCAGGGACCCACTTGAGGAGGCAGTCTGTCTGTTCTCAGAGCTGGAACACCATGCTGGGAGAACCACTGCTCTCTTCAGAGCTGTCAGAGAGGGAAGTTTAAGCCTGCAGAGGCTGTCTTTCTTTTGTTTAGCTATGCTCTGCCCACAGAGGTCGAATCTAGATAGGGAGTAGTCCTTGCTGAGCTGCAGTGGACTCTGCCCAGTTTGAGCTTCCTGGCCACTTTGTGAGCATAAAACCGCCAACTCAAGCCTCAGCAATGGTGGAACCCCTTCCCTTGCCAATCTGCAGCATTGCAGGTCAATCTCAGACTGCTGTGCTAGCGGTGAGAAAGGCTTTGTGAGCGTGGGACCTGCCGATCCAGGCACAGGAGGGGATCTCCTGGTCTGTTGGTTGCTAAGATGGTGGGAAAAGTGCAGTATTTGGGCAGGAGTGTATCATTCCTCCAGGTGCAGTCTGTCATGTCTTCCCTTGGCTAGGAAAGGGAAATCCCCCAACTCCTTGTGCTTCCTCTATGAGGAGACACCCTGCCCTGCTTCAGTTTGCCCTCCATGGGCTGCACCCACTGTCCAACTAGCCGCAGTGAGATGAACCATGTACCTCAGTTGGAAATGCAGAAATCACCCATCTGTGTCGATCTCTCTGGGAGTAGCAGACCAGAGCTTGTCCTATTTGGCCATCTTGGAAGCCTACCTGTTGTTCTTTTGTTTTTTTAGAGATGGGTTCTTATTATTTTGCCCCAGCTGAATTTTTACCTCTGGGTTCAGACAATCTTCCTGCCTCAACCTCCTGAATAGCTGGGACTATAGTCATTCACTACCACACCCAACTCAATTTTGGAAGTTTTTAAAATGCATTATCACTTTAAATATTTTTCTGCATCAAACTTTCTTTCCTTTTGGGATTTGGATGATATGAATAGTAGGTCTTTTAATATTTTGCCACAAGTCTCTAAGATTCTGTTTATTGTATTTTTCTAGAATAAAATTTTGTTGTTCAGATAATTTCAACTTTAGTGATTCTTTCCTCTGTGATGACCGTCCTCTATTGAGTCCATCCAGTGAGTTGCTATTTTGATTGTTGTATTTTTTTAGTTCTAAAATTTTCATTTCATTCTTTTTTAATATTTAAGATTTTTGCAAACATAAGGTGTAATAAATTACATGTCCAAACCTATTCAAATCCTGCCTTGTTTGTGTCTACAAGTTCTAGTACTGCTGCTTTGGAAATCCAACTACCACCACCATTGGGCTTGCCAGCAGAATTATCTGAAGCAGCAGAAAGGTGGCCTCTTTTTCATTCTGTTGCCCAAGTCTTAATCCCATCTGGATCTAAATCATATTTTAAAATTCAGCTGCAAGCAGTCTGAGAAATGTCATTTTGTTTTAGTTTCCTGTTTCTGCATTATAGAAAGGCATATGGAAAAGGGCTGTAAGGTTGTTGAGGTAGTTGCTCTGCAATGTCTGCCTTAGACATATAGGTGGTAGAAAGATGAATGGAAATGCCAGAATTCTTCATCCTATGAATAATGATATCATAAGTGTCATCAACTTCATGTTTTATTACTGTTTTTTTGATAATGTGTCTTTTTTGCATTACTGATTTAAACTCCTATCTTGAAATTGTTTCCAGATCTTGTGTTTTCTCCTTTGAATAGTATTGATTATAATAATATTGTGATGATGAATGATCTGTTGTGCTTGAATAGTGGAAACAGTATTAAATACAGTCATGTATTGCATTACACCATTTTGGTCAACAATGAACTGCATACACTAAAGTGGTTGAATAAGATTATAACAGAGCTGAATAATTGCTATCACCTAGTGACACTGTAGCCATCCAAATGTAGTAGGGCAAGGCACTACTCACATGTTTATAGTGATGCTGGTGTAAACAAACCTACTGTGCTGCCAGGAATATATAAGTGTAGCACATACAGTTATGCATAGTACATAATACTTGGTAATGATAATAAACAACTATGTTACTGGTTTATGTTTTATTATATTATAGTTTTTATTGTAATTTTAGAGTGCATTTCTTCTACTTATTAAAATCAAAAAAGCTAACTGTAAAACAGCCTCAGGCAGCTCCTTCTGGAGGTATTCCAGAAGAAGACATTGTTATCATAGGAGATGACAGCTCCATGCATGTTACTACCTTTGAAGACCTTCCAGTTGGACAAGATTTGGAAGTGGAAGACAGTGACATTAATGATCCTGATCCTCTGTAAGCCCAGGCTAATGTGTGTGTTTGTGTCTTAGTTTTTAGCAAAAAAGTCTAAAAAGTAAAAAAAAATTCCTAATAATAGAAAAACCTTATAGAATAAGTATATAAAGGAAAAAAGTGTTCGTGTTTTAAGCTAAGTGTAGTTATGAGAGAGTTAAAAAGTTAAAAAATTATGAAGTCTATAAAGAAAAAATTACAGTAAGCTAAGGTTAATTTACTACTGAAGAAAACTAAAAAGAATAAATTTAGCGTAGCCTAAGTGTGCACAGTTTAAACATTACTGACACTACTGTAGTGTACAGTATTGTCCTAAGCCTTCATTCATTACTCACTCACAAATTCACCCAAGCCAATACTAGTTCTGTAACCTCCATTCATGGTAAGTGCTCTATTCAGGTATATCATTTTTAATATTTTATAACCTATATTTACTGTACTTTTTCTATATTGAGCTATGTGTAGATATGCACAAATACCATTTTGTTACAACTACCTACAAAATTCAGTTCAGTCACATGCTGTACAGATTTGCATCCTATGAGCAATACCCTAGGAGCATAGTAGGCTACACAATCTAGGTTTATGTAGGTACACTCTGCGATGTTCGCATGACAAAATAGCCTAACAACACATTTCTCAGAATATGTCCCTGTGGTTAAATGACTCATGACTGTAATAGTGAATCCAGTAGGTTGTTAAGCTTAGTAAAATCGTTTATATTAAAAACATTCGCTCTCAGCTAGAGCATTGTCATAGTGAAGAAAATAGTCCTGTGTGGCAGTTCCTGCCAAATGCCTCACCCCAGACTTCCTGCAATGCCTCAATCATTAACTCAGTTATTTTTTGAACATTTAACATGCACAATGGCTATGCATAATGTTATAACATTTAGAATTTATATTTATGTATTGCTTTATCACTCTTTTACAATGTGCCTTTCCGTTTATTTTATCTGATGTAATATTCACAACCAGTTTATTTTTCAAAAGAAACTGAGACCTAAAGACTTTACTAAGAATACTCACCAAAATGAATATGCTCCATTGGTTATTTGATTTTGTCAAATGTATTCACTATGATCAATGCCATTCATATTCTAAAATTTAGTCAATTTTGTCTTTACTTGTTATTTTTTGATATACATAGTATTTGAGTTATGTGGAAATGAGAACATTCTGATAAAGATCTTGTTACTTTCCTATGAATCAGAGGGGAAATCCTGTATTTTATAAGTAACGGCTATTATCCTCCAATGTTGAACAGCTTCCTCTAAAATATTTCTATAAAAATGGTACTTTACATTTCATCTTGCTCAAAATGCATTGGATAATATATTTCTCCCATTCAACAATGAGTCTACTTTATAAGTCACACACAAAACTGTTCATTATTTAGTGTTACACTCATAAATTTAATCATGACAAAGTTGCCAATGCTATATAATTTTATTTGGCTTAGATTATAAAGATTTTATATGTCATTGAATCCATCTATATTCTTTTGTCTTTTTGCATTTCTTTTACTCACATAATCTATCAAAAGGGACAAAATATGATTGAGTGTTTATGTAATTCATAATTTTATATTTTGAAAAATTCTAACTTTTCCTAAGCAAATATTTAAAAATGAAATTTATCTGCATACGAATCATCATATCTCTGAAACATTCTAATGGATTTTTCACAAAATAATTTTTTAAACCTAAAAGTTGATATAGTTCTGATTAAACAGTTTGTTAGCTTTCTTTTCTTGGTGTAAATCACCAAAATAAAAAAAGAGTCAAGGACATATGTTTCTCTCTCTCTTCCCATCTATCCATCCATCCATCCATCCATCCATCCATCCATCCCTCCCTCCCTCCCTTCCTCCCTCTCATTTAATCCATCACCCAGTTTTTACTTTTGTGGTGATTTGTGGCGTTCTAGATGTTATTGAGGAACCAATGGTTATAAAATAGAAGATAGAGTTAAAGCAAGATAAATATGGCCTGAGAAAGACTCCATACTTCTATATTTGAGTCCTTGTGGATGAACCGTAACCTATCTTAATAGTCAGACACAATTGAAAACCTAACTTAATAGTAGGCACCTGTAACAATGGCTGAGTGTTGGCCAATCCCAGTGGCTATACCACTCATAGACTGCTGAATGTTCAAACTGCATTCAAATAAGGCAAACACCAAGCTGTAACCAGTCTCACTGTTTCTGTACCTCATTTCCGATTCCTGTTTGTCACTTTAACTTTTTTGTCTATAAATTTGTTCTGACCACAAGGACCACGAGGCACCCCTGGAGTCTCTGTGAATCTGCTGTGATTCTGGGGGCTGCCCGATTTGCAAATCTTTCATTGCTTAATTGAACTCCTTTAAATTAATTTGGCTGAAGTTTTTCTTTTCTCAGATGGTGTCAGGAGTAGGATCCGAAGTGGAGCTTCTAGTGATCCCCAGAAGTGCTGAGTGAACACTCAAGATACCTGCAGGACTCACTTGTGTCCATTGATCTCTCAGAGCAGCTGGGGATCACGGGTAAGCTCCCTCTCAGATTTTGGAGCTCCACGGATTTGCATTTTGAGCTCTCCGAGTTTCTTTGAGCAAATTTCTGATCCAAACTGGGTTTAGAGTTGTGACAGAAACTGGACTGGGTCCAAGAGTGGATTTGATCTGGGAATTAACTGGTTTGAATCCAGTTAGAGGCCTCTTACATCTGACTAGGTCAGAAAGGAACTGGTAGTAAGCAGTATATTGCAGGGTTTATAAAATTTGCCTTTTGAAAATTCACAGGGATTTTTCTGTTCTACCCCTTTGTTTCATTTTTCTTGTGCGCTTAAGTAGGAAAAAAACAATCATTGGCTAAGTTAATCAAGAGAACCTGAGAGTAAAGTCAATATTTTAGGTAAAAATGGGATCCTTAATTTCTGGAAAACTGAGTTCCTTCTGGCTTATACGTTAGGTCTGGGAGGCAGCGAAGTCTTACAGAAACACCAAAATATTACTAAAGATAACTCACAGTGGAACATCAGAATGAACAACAATGCATTGAAGTACATTTGAAAATGTGGGCTCTCAGTAAATTTCCTTTTGGCTAAGAATGGGTTTGGCACTACAGCATGTCAACTGCTATTCTCTTTGGAATAATCTGCCTTGCGCTCTTTCCTGACGGCTGCAGGTGACAGTATTAGGAATGTACAGGGTTGTGGGACATAGGGAGCTTTTTCCTCCCTAAAAGGGGAAACATGAGAGATGATGACACTGCTGGAAAAGATCCCTTTGCTATAAAAAAGCAGCTACCTGAACTTTTCAGTGTCACTGGAATGGGGGGTGGTCTTCTCTGGCCTTTTTGCCTTCCCCACCCTGCCACAGGCAATGCTTTTCTCTCTCTCCTTTCCCTTTCTTATCTTGCCTATTACTCAGGGCAACCATCTTGCCCAGAGACCACATGTTGAAACTCATGGTCAGAGGTTGGATTAATGATGATGGGGCCCAACCAGGGGCAAACTTAAGCCTTGCCAGTTTGATATTAAGTGCTAAGCAGAGTGGCTAATGTCTATGTTTTATCACACATATTTTACTCTGGCCAGAACAAAAAAATATAATTTTCCTTTATCATGCAGCTTGGCCCCATTGCAATGATACAGCAAGCTGAGTCACTAGGGCCGCTCAGGGAAAGGGAACCCAGAAGCCTGGCATGCTGGCAAAAGGGTAAGAATTTCTTACCAGTCAGATTTTTGGCTTCTCTCTCTCTGTACAGTTGAATGAATGGTAAAAATCACTGTTTATCTCTTCCGTAAGGTTTTGATTAATGTTGAAAAGAATTCTGAGGCTAGTCTTAAACTGATGTATTTGTGCTATGAATTTGTTTTTCTGGGTTGAGGGGTACCTTAGGATAAAACATAGGCTTAGGCCCTCATAAGCTTGCTGCTCCAGACGGCCCAGCAAGCTGGTCAATAACAAACTTTCCTGCAAGTCCCTGAAACAAACAAAAAAACTAGATAGGGTCTCTGTCTTGTTTTAGGTCCTTGGGAACTTGACCTTGTGACAACATGACAGTATTTTCTCTTGGATTCCACCTTCCAGGGAACAGGAATTTTGGGGTTTATGTCATAGTTAGCTCTAAAAATTATCTCGAGTAGTTAAAAGCCTTTGCAATTTCAAAAGGAACTACTCTATAGACTCCTGGGAAGGACAGTCGAGACTGCCCTGTGCTGTAGCTCAGTATCTTAAGATTTTGGCCTTTCACACTGGTGGTCTGGGTTTGATTTCCTGCTTAGGAAGTAAGTCCTTTTTTGGTTTAATATCTGCATAACCTTGTCTTGTCTCTTCTCCACTATGAACTATCTTAAATTGTCCTTCCTCTGATCACCTGGGAGGTTACCTTTGACATTTTCTTTTGAAAATTCACCGGCCTGGTTAAACTCGGGTGGTAAGAAATTTTAAAAGGACTTTATTAAAGAGTGCTATGGTTAAAAGTCAGCTTAATTAAAAGTGGATATTCAAGCTCTAACAGCCTGGATGCCTTGGGAAAAACAGGGGGCACCTGAAACCCCTTTCCTGGCCCTGTTCTTCCAAGGGCTCCACCCTAAAGCCAATAACCAATTAAGAAACTTAAAAACCGGCAAATGAAACATTTTACAACTACTGAAGTAATCTTCTTCTGTCTGTGTAATTATATATGTGTTGTGTGTAATGTTTATATAAAAGAGCACTAATTAATTGGCTTAAATAAAAATAAGCGCTTAAATCAAATATTTTGAAAACAAAATAAAAACTGTAATTCCTTTTAGTTTATGTAACTTTAGTAATCTTTAGGAAATAAAAACAGCTTTAAAGATTATTGATAAAATGAATACATTTTTGTCTAAATTATGCAGGTCAGATATTAGGTTTGCTAACTGCTTTTAGGTCGTCATAAACTGCTTTGACTTTTGAAAATTGTTCAATTTATTTTGGAGGCATTAAGTTCTAAATAAGACCAGGGGATATATGGAATTAGCCATGCCTCCTAGACATGCAAAGAATGTTATAAAGAAAAGAGATTTTATATAAGAAAGGATGTTATACGGTAAATTCTTGTCCTAAAGTAAAATGACTAGCTGTTTAAAAAGGGGGATGTTTAAGGCAAGTCAGAATATCTAAACATGTTGTACATGGTCTATGTAAGTTGTGAAAGAATTTATGAAAAGAAGTTCATGCCAGAAATGTTGTACAATTTAAAGGTGATTAGGCCTCCCAAATGCTTCATAAAATGCCACTATGACTCTTAACTGTACAGATGCCTGTTTTACAGCTAGGCAAGGCATGGGACACATGGCGTTAGATGCTGGAAAGAGTCAGACCTTATCTGCATTTCTGTCTGGGTCCTAGACTCCATACCTAGTACATAATTAAAATCCCTTACTTACCAAGGTTTTCACCAAAAGTAAAAGTTTCTAAGAGTCAACATTGTAATATGTAATTGAGATTACAGAAAAAACAGGTTTACATGCAAGGTGTGTAATGAGAATGAAGTGTGTTTTTTTGTAAGAGATTATAAGAAAGTGTGGGAATGTAAATTTTTGCCTAGGTTAGAGGGTTAAAGGACTGTTTTAAATTAAATGAAGTTTGAAAAATTTGTGGAAGGTTTATAACAGTTAATTATAAGAGATTCTATATGTGAACATATTGGCTAAAGTTAAAATGGCATTATTCAGGATTTTTTTTCATAAATTGGACATTGGAATAGAGAAGCACAACAGAGTTTTCATAGAACATTGTACTGCTCTGAGAAAAAATTGTAAAGGGCTATAAAAGATTTATAAAAATCTTACCTTATGGTTAAACTAATTAAAACTGAATAGATTTATAAAAAGTTATTTAAAAACTAGCTTTAACATTAAAAATACGCTAATGGAAACATAAAATTTGGCCTTTTAAAAAGGATTTTTATGTAATATTAAAAGATAACAAAAGGTTTTTGTTTACCTCTTAAGTAAACTATAAAAGAAAAAGGGGAGCAGGGAAAGAAAAGAGAGTCAGTTGGCTTTATGCTGTCTTCATTGGGTCTTGTTTGGAAAGCTGAGACTCCTCTCTCTCAGAATAATGTTTTTTACTTAAAAAAAATTTTGAGTTATCATTTTGCCTAATGAATGACTTATGGTCCGAAGATTCTATTTTGTAATATCCAATGTTTTTAAGACTTTGGTATTTAACAAACCTTTCAAAATCAAGCTCGAGATTGTCATGCTAAATCAGCCAATATTAAAATTGTTTAAATATACAATTTGAATGAACTCCATGGTCTAAGTCAAATTACCTATGATAACCCATTAGTTATCAGTGCTATGCACCTAAATTGGAGAAACAACTGCTATTCAAGTCCATGCTAAGCATGGACTCTTGAACAACCAGGACAGCCACGCTTGTCCTTTCTGAGTCCTTAAAGCTTTTGTTATTAAAGGTTCTGTATTCCATGACTCATCATGGAAAAGATAAAATAATCCAAACTGAATATATTGATGTGGTGACTTATAAATTGCAGAAATAGTTTAAAACCAATGTTCAGTTCCATATTCCTGGGAAGACAATCAAAGCTTCGGGTACATTTCGCTACCCGATGGGCCATTTAAACATTTATAAAGGGATTTCATTCAATTGTCATTTTCAACGCATGCTTTCTGGTTGTATAAAAGCTTTCCCATGCAAGAAAGCTGATGTTATAAGAGTAGATTATTATGCTACAGTGTTTTTTTTTCCAGGTAAAATTCATTGAGGACAATCCCTTCACAATCTAGAACTGGAAGATTGGATTTTCTGAAAACATTGGAGAAAAACTGTCCTTGCCATCCACACTACAGCAAATCTTTGGAGACTTGTACTTTGGGTTCATAATCTCACAACTGAGAAGGGTCCCGCCACACTCCTGGAACTGTGCACCCATTGGAAACCTTAAGGTAAAACTAACCGGGAATGTTTCTCCCCAGAAAAAGATGGCATCCTTGATGTCAACAACTTTTCCCAAGATCACAGATCAAGACTTCTATTATCATCAGACTCTTATCTTTGAATATTTTTCTTTGTTTATGCCTCTATAAAAAGGGTGTCTATTATTTGAACTTATAGGGCATACTTTTATTTGTGAAGGAATTTGCAGCCAGTCTTATACATGAATAACCTTATACTTTAATAGATAAAAGATGAAGGCCCAATGTAGGTGAGAAACTTTGGGGGTCAAAACTCCTCTTAATCCACATCAAGGATTAAAGAGAACAGTGCCAGGAGGCCTTCACTCTTCTAGAAGGACATCATTTGTTAGGTCCTTTTCCCATGATTTAGAATAAAAGAGACAATAATTAGAAATGTCACCCTCACAATATGCTCTACAGCAAATTCTACCTTAAAGGCTATCATTACACAACAGACTTTAAATCCTCTTGTGAAAGTTATGCTAAATAATACAATTGGCTAAATAGAAAAGTACCTGTGCAGATGCTGACACTAGTGGCCTATGGAGAAATACATCAAATGTAGATTATAAAAATTCATTTGTAGGGTTTCAATAAAAAGGACACTTAGTCAAATGAGTAGATTCTTCATCTAGCTCATTCTTTAATCTATTTAATTTTATGTGGTTTGGTTTATGGGGACTCTGGGTAAGGCACATACTCCAAACTCTTGGTATTATCCTCCTGATGGTCATAGTAATACTCTCCCTGGTGCTCTGTATTCTCTTAAAGGTTTTAAGTATTTGCATGCAGCCATCTCTAGAACATCAAATGGCCTCTCTTCAACTAGAAAGACAAAAGCTGAAAGAAATGTGTGACCACGAGGACACCATAAACTATGAATGATATACTGAGACCAGAAACCCAAAATGATGGTAACTGAGAGTAGTGCTGAGGCCCTAAGTTTTGGTCACACTCTCACCTAAGTGAGAACCTGGCTGAAAAGGGGGAGTTTTTTTTAAACAAAATTATGGGAGGCCATTATTTTGGACTGAGCTTATGCACTAGGCCCCAACAAACCAAACCAAACTAAAATGGAGTCACGTGTGCTAAATGTGACATAACCAAACTAAGGCTTTAAGAAACATATAGATCCTAGAACAGATTGGGTTTTGTTTTTCTCCTGTGGACAGGATGTTCCAGCATAAGGAGGTACCCTCTACTCAGTCCTTATTCTCTCCTTGAAAAACACACTATTCTATTGTTTCCCAGTGAGTTTCAAAACCATATAAGTACATTTACGATAGTAATAGTAACATGAATGACTAAGATTTTGGTCAGTTTCTCAAAATGGAGAAAATGACCGAAAGCGGGGAATTGTTAAAGCAAACTAAATATGGCCTGAGAAGGACTCCATACTTCTCTATTTGAGTCCTTGTGTATGAACTGTAACCTAGCTTAATAGTCAGACAAAATTGAAAACCTAACTTAATACTATGCACCTGTAACAATGGCTGAGTGTTGGCCAATCCCAGTGGCCATACTTCAACCACTCATAGACTGCTGAATGTTCAAACTGCATTCAAATAAGGCAAACGTCAAGCTTAACCAATCTCACTGTTTCTGTACCTCACTTCCAATTCCTGTAAGTCACTTCACCTTTTTGTCTATAAATTTGTTCTGACCATGAGGACCACGAGGCACCTCTGGAGTCTCTGTGAATCTGCTGTGATTTTGGAGGCTGCCCGATTCAAGAATCTTTCATTGCTCAATTAAACTTCTTTAGATTAATTCAGCTGAAGTTTTTCTTTTATCAATAGAAATATGTTATATAAATGGAAGCCACTAAACCTAAAACAAAACAAGAAAACCAAGGGCCTTGTACAACTGGTATACAATGTATAAGAAAAATGTATACCTTTACTTTGATACCAAATGTGAAAATAAGTAAAACAAGCTTAACGGAGATGATAAAACTGATTGTACATAGTTTTTTCACTTGGTCAATAGAGACAATGACCAGGGTCTATCTAGTTTCCTAAACAAATTAATTTGCTTTCTTATGTGCAAATATATGATTAGAATGTAGTAATGGGGTGGAAAAGTTAACTTTTTCTGTCCATTTCTCACATGAATTAAAATCCGAGCTGTGGTCAATGTGGAGTAGCTTTCTGATGCAATGACCTGCTTAGATGCCTGCATGGGGTGCCTCTAATTCTTCATATCTGGAGTCACAAACCCAGTCCTAGAGTTTGTGATCAGTCCAGTTTCCAATGAGGAGGGAGTTAAACAACTTAGTGTTGCCAGCATTGTAATACTAGCAAAACACTTGTATAATATATACTATGTGCCAGGTACCATGTTGAACACTAATATGTATATATACTCAAACTCATGAAGTTAACGCTATTATCTGAATTTTATAGATTTGGAAACTGAAGCACAGATAGCATAAGTAACTTGACCACAGTCATATATCTACTACATTGCAGAGCCGGGATTCAAATCTAGACAGGCTGGTTTCAAAGTCTAGGCTCTCAATTGCTGTACCATTTGCTTCTTGTATATTACGGTGCTTCTGTATTATGTCAGCTCCTTTGGTCTTGCTCTTAACTTTTGGCCTATGATATACGGCTCTTTCCTAGTTACTGCTACCAGTATTGATAACAGTATGCTACTATTTTATTATTAAAATGAAAAATTTATACGTGAAAGATCTTTTTAATTTAAATATATAGATTAATTGATCATTATAACATTCATATGGAGAGGTCAAAGTGAGCATTGTTATCTCATGCTACACAGATGAGAAACTGCAATTCAGTGCTTTACCCAAAGTCATCCAAATAGGAACATGCAAAGCCAAGACTTGAACACAAATCTTCTGATTGCAAGCACAGAGCTCACTGACCACACTGTACCTCTTTCTTACAATATGGCTTTCTTAGTGCCAGTTTTCTCTCTGAGGACCTGTTTCTTCCTTTAGCTAGCTACACTGAGACTGCTCACTCCTTCATGTGTTATCTGCCCTCACCTATGGCAAGCATATCAAAGATAATCACCTCAGAATTAAATACAACGTTTGTGCAAGAGATGTGCCCAGACAGCAGCAGGGGATCATTTGATTTTATTTCCTGTTCATCTTTGCATTCTTAGCCACGCTGTGCTCTTCCTGTTTATTCTGCCGTTTCATGGTTTGTAAGGAATTTGATTGATTAGTTTTAATTAGTGTTCTTGGTACTTAGAAAAGGCCCCAACCTTCTTTCATTGCAAAATTAATAAATACTAGGAAGGAGAGGCTTCTAATAGCATTTGAGCCCTGCAAAGTTGTTACTGGGTCTCATAATCCATTAGCCTTTTCCTAATAGGAACCTCCTTCATCATAAGTTGCTAATAAAACTGATTTATTTTGTTGTTTCTAAAAATCCAAGTCTTAGCAATTAACTTTTATTTCAAAGCAAAATATAACTGTGATGAACGTTATCAGATTTCAAAATTTGGTTTAACCTCTACAAGACAGTCAGCTTATAGTTGATATGTTTCTTGAGTTTTATTAAAATCACCCAGCTGCTTATTCTGGCTAAATACTTCGGTGGCAATGCGAAAGAAGATAAATGGCTATTAAATGTTGCATAAAACAAAGAAGTCAGGCAAAGAATGGGCAGAAAAGTGTGATTGGTCAGTGGTTGCAAAAAAAAAAAAAAACCCAGTTGCAATTACTACAGGCATTTGACTCTGAAGACCTCAGCATGTCTCGAGTACATAAAGGACCCTGACCTTTGATGGCCAGCTTTGTGAGTTACCTCTTTCCACTACAGATTTAATGTAATTTAGTATCTTCTCAACAATGTCTTTGTCAGACCATATATGGTATGGTTTGGCTCTGTGTCCCACCCAAATCTGATGTCGAACTGTAATTCCCATGCGTCACGGGAGGAACTTGGTGGGAGGTGATTGGATCACAGGGGTGGATTTCCCCCATATTGTTTTCATGATAGTGAGTTCTTAGAAGATCTGAAGGTTTAAAAGTGTGGCACTTCCCCCTTTGCTGTCTTTCTCCTGCTGCCATACAAGACGTGACTTGCTTCCCCTTCTCCTTCAGCCATGATTGTAAGTCTCCTGAGGCCTCCCTGCCCATGCAGAACTGTGAGTCAATTAAACTTCTTTTCTTTGTAAATTACCCAGTCTTGGGTATTTCTTTATAGCAGTGTGAAAATGGACTAATACAATATGTAACAAGTTTTAATAATTTGTTAGAAGCCCAGAAAGAACCACAAAAGTTTAAGAACTCTGAGAAAGAAGAAAACTAAACAATAAGTAAAAGTAATTCCTAGAGTGCACAGAGGTATAAATTAATAACAACAAATATAGATCAGATAGTATTATTTTGACAACTTCACTGTCTTCACATCACTTCAGAGAAGCCAGGCTGATATCTAAAATTATTTAACTTATGCGTGTAATCCCAGTGCATTTGAAGGCAAGGTAGGAGGATGCCTGGAGGTCAGGAGCTTGAAATTGGATTGGGCAACACAGTAAGACCTCATCTCTACAAAAAATAAAGAAAGTTAGCCAGGTGTGGTGGGGCACATCAGTGGTCCCAACTATTTGGGAGGCTGAGGCAGGAGGATCACTTGAACTCAGGAGTTTGAGGCTGCAGTTAACTATGGCCATACCACTGTACTCCAGCCTGGGCAATAGAGTGAGATTCTGTTCAAAAAAACCCCACAATTATTTAACAGATTATAATTGTTGCCTCCAGGGTGTACTCTGAAGCTGATAATAAAATGCCATACCTTTCACTCAGTATGTCATAATCAGAAAGCTCTGTAAAAATGCAGATCTTAAAATATTATGTTTATGACCACTTGGGTATAGAAGCCAGGGCATAGGCATGTAGATAGATATTGTATTGGTCCCTTGAAAGACTACTGTAGTTCTTCTCTTATACATTCACATCTTGCACAAGTGGAGTCAGTTTTTATTCTGTTTTAGATTATGTAATTTATGTTCCACTGTGTAACATTGTTTCCTCATATCATTAGTAAATCCAGTATTTTGACCGACCTGTCTTTTTGTCTTTTTTAAGTTGGTTGTCTACCTATCTATAAAGCCATTCTTCCATCTTTAGTTCTTATCAAATCAGTCTTTTCTATTTGATGCTGTTTTTAAATGATTCTTTCCTAATTTTCTCTAGCTTTTCTCTGTGCCAATAAGTATCTGATCTAAAACTCAATGAATGTTCCAATATAAATTGGTGATATTCTTAAATACACTTAATTTGCTGGAAGTTAATTCAATAGTTAACTCTTTATTTACAGATATTATCTCAGACAAGTGCTTTTCCCCCCTAGTCTCCCTAGGTGGTGCCAACAAATTTTTCCTCACTCAAAATCCTGTAGAGTGATTGTCTTCTTTTCAGGTTGCTGACTTTCTTTGCAGCTGAGATTCTCTGTGAGATGTCTACTAACCATTAGTAGAAAACTAGTGATTTTTGTTACTAATGTAATTAACAATTGTTCAGAGACTTCAATTTACTTCAATTGATGAAAGATGACCATTCCATAACCCCTGTGGGATAGCACTCAGAATGTGAGTATGACCATTCTATAACTATTGTAGGATAGCGCTGAGAGTGTGAGTTTACCAATGCCAGTTTTATTCTAAACTGAGTCTCTGTATGATTTCATGTCTTCAAACAATCAGTTGCTAAGATACTCTTTGTCAAACAATCCAGTAATTCAATAGGGAAAAAATAGTCTTGTTTTTGCCAAGTCACTCCAGTCAAAACAGGTGAACTGTTCCAAATAAAAATATAAAAGATTATGAATCCATGAACTCTTAACCCCTAAAATAATGTAGAAAATTGTGATCTGTGAATGTATGCATTTTCCAGGGAGAGGATTTTTTTACTCTTATTAGATTGTCAGCTCCTTGCACAGCGCTTGACACATTGTTAAATCTGAATAAATATGAGTTGACTGAAGTATGACTAAGTAATTCTAAAAATGATTCCTTCATTATTAAAAAGGAGTCTAGGAATGACCAGAATTACTTTTTTTTTTCCTGTCAATTTTCCTCTCTAAAAATCTTAGTTTCTCCTTCTTGATTTTCTGAGGAGGTGACTACTGGACGTTCTGAATCCTTCATGTTTCTTGACTTTTCTTTCATACTTTCTAATTCTTTATCTCTTTATGATATATTCTGGAAAATTCCTTTACAATATTTGCTGGGAAATTCATCAATTCAGACTCCTAGCTCACCAATCCACCTTCAGCTGTGTTTTTTCCCCTGCTATTCATATTATTTAAATGTTTTAATTTTGATTTCAATACTATTTTCTCATGGTATTTTTTTTTCCCACTAGCCTGATTTTATTCCTTAGATTTGATGACCTCTTTTTGCTTATCACTCATCCAGGGATTCCTAATGGTTTCTGGTCCATGGAGGTTCCTTTTCTTGATTTTGAATGTAGTTATGGTTTGAAAAGATAATTTGATGTCATTTTTAGAAATCCAAGATGATCAGGCCTGAGGGAAATGATACATGTGTGCCTACCCTCTTTAGGTAGAAGTCCTTACTTTTTCTCCAAGTGTCTTTTGAAGCCAGTTACCACTCACTTAAAAAAAATAGTATTTCTTATTATATTGTAAAAATCTTATGGAAACGTTGTTAGGTCTAAAAAAATAAATGAAACCCATAAAAACTAAATCACACAAATATCGCTATTAGTGTTTTTGATAAATATCTTTTTATTGAATGAGACTTTCTTATTTCTTCTATGTTCAACTCATGGGGTGGAAGCAGGAGATATCCATGAGCTGAGAAAAACACACTTAAGGTTAAATTCGTGGAGGAGGACAATGTAATGTAATTTGAAAGGAAAATAAGATTCTCTTTAGCCAATTGATATCTGAAACTTATGCTCTTAGAGCTGGGAACATGAGGCATAGCACTGGAGACAGCTGTTAGAAGGTAATTGACTTTCTCAGTGTGTAGTGTCTGTGATTATTATTATGTTTGTTGCTGTTTTTATTATTGAGACAAGGTCTGGCTCTATTGCCCAGGCTGGTGTGCAGTGGCGTAATCTCAGCTCACTGCAACCTCCACCTCCCAGGCTGAAGCCATCCTGCCACCTCGGCCTCGTGAGCAGCTGGGACTATAGGCATGTGCCACCACAACCAGCTAATATTTGTATTTTTAGTAGAGACAGCATTTTTCCATGTTGCCCAGGCTGGTCTCAAACTCCTGACCTCATGTGATCCGCCTGCCTCAGTCTCCCAAAGTGCTGGGATTACAGGCATGAGCCACTGCGCCAGGCCTGTTATTATTATTATATTTTTCAGTCAGCCAAAGAAAAGACTATCAGGAAACTGGCACAAGACCACCCCAATGCCCTTTCTTCCCTTTCCACTCAAACTTTCTGTTTCTCTATCCTATACCAGAATGAGAGTTAGAAAGAATAGCTGTGACCCACAGCTCAGCAAGCTGGAAAAATTTCTAAGGAACAGGAAAACTTGGAGCTTGCTACCCACTAGGTAAATAATCCAACTGTGTTTAAAAAAGGGAAGGTATAAGGATTTTGATCTAGAAAAGAATGCTAAAAGAAGTGGGGCACTGGGGAAAGGAGTTAGTAGGATGAAATATGTGTGTGTGTGGAATATTCTCAACTAACTAGAAAGCATTCACATGGGGTGCCATAGAAGTGCTGGGCAGTGGGTCTCCATCCAGTGGGAGGAATTAGACTGTTATGAAAAGTCCTTCTTGATTTCACCCCTTTCCCAAGCTCTCTATAGTTGAAACGTACACTGTAAACCACTGTCAATAGTTGATTGAATCTTATTTGGGTATGTGTTAACATGGCAAAAAGAAGGGAATAAACCACATCTTCCTCCTACACCTGGGCAACAGCACACAACTAAGACATTTTCAGTGTGTTCATTGATGAGGGTGGAACCAGCAGGAGAGCTGTTTTATGTTATTACTGGGCTAAAAAACCACACTCTTCTCTCTCCCTGTGGCACTTTCATCCTCAGTTGTTTGCTTACTTCTTCTGCCCTTACTTCATGTCCCAGCTGAGGAGTCTTTCCCTTCAAAAAGGCTTCTTTCAGCTTAGGTAATGTTTCCTCCCTTTTCTCACTTTTCCTTTCCCACATTTAGCATGGCATTCTGTACTACCTCCATCCCAGCACTGATTACTTTGCCTTGCAATTGTCTGTTTATGGTACTTATCCCCAGAGTGAAGCAAGAGGGCAACCACTATGCATTTCCACTCTATGTACAATTGCACTTGAGACATCTAACTCTGTGCCTGCAATATAGCAAGCACTCAGTTTGCATTGCTGGTTGTTATCTGCCATTAATGTGCTAAATAATAATAATAATAGATAATACTTGTATAGTGACTACCATGTGCCAGGCCGAGTTCTAGAAACTTCACATATATTTAATCCGCATGACAAATGAGTATTATTTAACACATTTTTAACAGACAATTTGGTGTAATTTAGTCCACATCATAAGTAGTTAGGTACTATTGTAAAAGGTTTTGGTTTTAAAAATGAACAGATTAAGGTGCAGAAAAATTAAATAATTTGTCCAAGGTCATACAGCTAGAAAATGATAAAGCTGAGATTTTAAGCCACTAGATCTAGTCCCTGAGTGTGCATTTTTAGCTGTAATATTAGACAGTTCCAACTTAAGGCATTTTCTACCTCCAATGATTTAAAAAACATCTATATATTTATGTATTCATTTAAAGCAGACCTAAGGCTCTGAAACAATTCTGGTATAAGCATAAATAAACATCCTCCCAAGAATGACTTCAGAGGTCAGAAAGGAGCCAGGCTTATGAGAACTATACTTGCATGTCAAAGGACAATTATTTTCCTGTAATGAGGTCAAAAGAAATCATTTGCCAAATAAGATGCAAGAAGTGAAACAGGCTTAGGTTTTCCAAAATGTTCTTGACAAAGAGGGTGGATGTTGTAGTTTAATTGTTCTCCTGACAGAGAGATGCAACCAAGAGGTCAATAGATCTGTAGAATCGTATTTCTAAATGGTAGTTTGTTTCTGCATTGCTAGAATAATCATTGGGAGGCAAAATATTTATCTTCCAGGTATAATTGAATTCCGTTAAATCTTTGAACTTTTTTCTGCCCTTCTTTCAGTTACACAATGCATCTGGGAGTATGAATACAGCTAGGTTTGACCTGGGCATGGGCAATGCCTTGCAACAGAAGGTGAGGAATTTGTCTTATAGTCTCAGTTTGCCATCAACTAACATGGTGAGCTTGGCCAAATCATTTAACTTCTTTGTGCCTCAATGCATCACTTTATATGTCACTGAATACAGCTAGGTTTAACCTGGGCATGGGCAATGTCTTGTAACAGAAGGTGAGGAACTTGTCTTGTGGTCTCAGTTTGCCTATCAACTAACATGGTGAGCTTGGCCAAATCACTCAACTTCTTTATGTCTCAATGCACCACTTTATATGTCGCCCTCCATGACAAAACTAGAGCTTGATTTTTGACCTGAACTCTTCCACCCCTACTTTCAACTGCTCTGTGAGAAAAATCTAAAGTTCCCCCTTAAGTTATTTTAGTGGCAGATCTGTAACCAATCCAATCTCAGAAACTATGAGCTTCAAATTTTTGTCAATGTTCAAATAGTAGAGATAAAGATACATCCATTTAAGTGATTTTTGGAGGTTGGGCTACTTCTCAGGTGAAAAGGGGGTGATGTATTATTAGGATGTTTTCAGTTAGAGCTACAGAAAATCAGCTCAACTTTTCTTATATCATCCATACACTTTTAATAAGTTTCACATAACTTTCATGGGTAATGCAGGCATTAAGCTTGGTATACAATGTCTCTAACTTCTCTGAGATTTTATTGGTTCTGTTCTCTTCCATGTGTTAATTTCATCTTTGGGTTGCTTAAAAGATGGTGGTAGTAGTTCAGGCATCTTATTTAAATATGAACATGTCTGGAGGAAGGAGAGTCCATTCCTCCTGTTTTTCCCTCACTCAGGAGTGGAGAACTATTCTCAGAAGTACTCCAGGTAACTCATGTCTGATTGGCTGGAATTGTATCAAATGTCTATTCCTAAGCCAATCACTGGCAAGGAGAATGGATTGCCATGATTGGCTCAGATTCCTACAGTCTTTGCCAGTGTATTAGTTGGTTTCTCGACATGACAAAGTCTTAAGAGTTCCCTATTCTGCCAATTTTGATGATGTCACTTTAGCTTTCTGATTTGCTTAAATAAATCCAGATTTACCCTTGGACCTGGGGATGCCCAGATTTATCTTTAGAAGAGAGAGATATCCAGATAAGCAAGGTTTAGTGAGGAGGAATGGCAACAGTGTTCGCTAGAATCACTGTGGAAGATGATTATAAAAACAAGAGGCAGCATGGAGCAGAGATGGTGGTTATGGAGGGTTCCAGTGCCAGAGAAGCAAGCAGATCAATTCACCAGTGGAGAGGGCAGCAGAGTCTCTGGAGGTGAACAGTCTGAGGTTCCAAATGTTCTCTGCCATTCTCTGGGTATATGAATCTGGGGAAATTAATTTTGCCATATCTCAGTCTCATAATCACAATAAGATGGAGATAATTTCCCCACTTTGGAACTGATGCTAAAGTAAAATAAGAAATGTCGCAGATGGTTGCCATTATTAAAATAATGTGACTGACTCTTCTGGAGTAGAGTGATTAGCAGAACAGTCTAAGTAGGGAATTATTGGTAATTGAAAGGGTGTGGCTAAGTTGCAATACCTAACCTTTATTAATGTGTAGAGCTTTATCACAGCACTAACCTTTATTGAGTGCTTCTCATATGCTAGGGGACATTTATGGATTCTATCAATAATTAGGTACAGGGTACCTACAATGTGTCAGGCAGTGGAAGTACAAAAGTAAATACAAACAAAACACTTCTATTCTCAGGGGTTTAAAGCCCAGTGTGGGGAGACAGACATAAGTAAATGTATGAAGCATATAGTATGTGAGATAACACTGAGTTCTAAGGGGAAGAGTAATGCAGGGAAAAAGGACGGTGGGGAGGGACTGGAGATGCAAATTTAAACAGGTGGTTGGGGAGGGTCCTCTGAGGAAGATGACATGTGAGCAAAGAATTGAAACAGGTGAGTGAGTAAGGCACATGGCATCCTGGAGGAGGAGAGTTCCAGGCAGAGGGAACAGCCAATGTGAAATTTCTGGTACTGGGGCACGCCTGGAAAGTTCGGAGAAAAGAAATGAGGACAGTGTGACTGGAAACAGAGAGCAAAGCAAAAATCAGGAGAAGGTGAGGTCAGAAAGCTGGAAGGTGAGAGTGGGTGTGGGAGCTCACAGGCTTTGCACAGCATTTTCAGGACAATAGATGTCACTCTGAGTGATACAGAAAGTTGTGAAGGATTTTGAGCAGAAGTAAAATGATTTTCACTACTTTTCCTTTGTCATTCTTTTGACATTCTTCTTTCCGCATCCCTTCAGACAGACATTGGGGTCTCTTATTTCACACCCTGTGTCCTAGATGCTCTTTCAGAATTTTCATCTTTGTCACTCTGGGCTGCATCTTAAGAAATTTCTCAGTGCTATCTTCTTATTCATTAATTTCTTCTTTGTCAAATCCTGGGTTCATCTAAATTTTGTTTGTGTGTGTTTCATTATTTTTAAGAAGTTTCAGTTGTTTTTTATGTACTCATTCTTATTTTCCTATTTTTCTATCATAATTTATTATTCCCTTTAAAGAAATTTTCTTCTTTTTTAATCTCTCTGAATATTCCAAATTATTTTTATAAATTTTTAGGCAGAATATTATTTGAATATTACTCACTCAAAGGGGATTATTATCCCCATTGTGATTTTTTTGGCCGCCGTACTTAGCACTCATTTTCCTCCCATGGTATGTAGTCTCCCTCCAGAGTGGGATGATTTTATCTTCTGTCTTTTCTCCTTTGTGCTCATCTCCTCTTCGTCCAGTGGTATTCTTTGTTGCCTTCATCTAGCCCTCTGGATCTCTAGTCTGGAAACAGGTGTTTTGATGTGTTGTGGCCCCTCCTTTGTTGTGATGCTGGAAATAATAACAGTCTGAGAGCCAGTTCCTGAGTGTGGGGGTGATGCTTTGTAAACCAGCTTTGCTGATTCCACAGTGTATAAGGTCTTGGGTCTAGGATGAAAGCAGTTTTATTAGCCTTTTCCTAAGAGCCATGGGGAGGGGAAACTACCTCCATCCCAGCACCTGGCTTCAAGCAGTGAGACTGGATCCTGTCCCTTGTCTAGCATAGAATTTTCAATCTTCCTTACTTGCCATCACTCCTGCCTGTTTCCTAATCATAGATCCTGCAGGCTGTGGGATTTAGCCATGTTCCCTGCTTTGTGTTTCTGTTCCAATTATAGTCCATAATGATGCTTTTGTTTTTAACCCTACGTATATTGTTGAATTTTATTTTTTAGAGTTCTCAATAATTATTTTGGATAAAAATTAGATGTCAGAGTATGAAGTTCATTCACCATCTTGACTGGACTTTTCAAATCGATTTTCAGGTAGAAATTTAGAATGCTATTTGTGTCAGTAGTTTTTGTAACCGTGGCCAAATCAATTCACTAGTCATAATTTTCTTACCTGGATATTGTAGCCTGCTTGGACTGCCATAACAATATACTATAAACTGGGTGGCTTGAAGCACAGATGTTTATTTCTAACAGTTCTGGGCACAGGGAAGTCCAAGTTTCAGGTGCTGGATTTGGCTCTTGGTGAGGGCCCTCTTCCTGGCTTGCAGATGGCCACTTGCAGAAGGCACTGTGGTTCACATGACCTCCTCTTTGTGCCAGTGCAGAGAGAGAGAAAGAGAGTGAGAGAGAGAAAAAACTCTTTAATGCCTCTTCTTCCTCTTATAAGGACATTAATCCCGTCATCAGGGCACCACCCTCATGATGTCATTCAAACCTAATTACTTCCCAAAGGCTCCACCCCAAATACCATCATACTGAGAGTTAGGGCTTCAGTCAATACATGAATTTTAGGGTAACACAAATATGCAGTCCATCACACTGGACAAATACTACGTTATTGTTTTCCAGTTTGCTTCATAATCATGGTTCGTGCAATTTCAATAGAATGTTGATAAAGAATGCTTCACTTAGGTAAGTTTGGGAACTCTAAGTTAAACCAGATCAAATAGATTTTTTCCATTGAAGTTCTTCTCAACGAGATGCCTTAAACATGCACATGTATATTGTGAATTACCTACAGGGAGATTAAATATGCATAATCTGTTAAACTCATTTGAATATGGCATTTTTTTCATGCCATGCTCACTAATATCTCCTAGAAAAGTATTTCAAAGAAGACAATATAGAGAATGTTAATACTAACCAATATATACTTAAATATGTATGAAATTACAAATTGTGTATATATACACAAATTTGCACATATATGTAATTATATATATATTCTGAGTACTTAGAAAAATATTGTTTTATACAGACTGTCCTTGACTTATGAATAGTTTGACTTGTGATTTTTTGACTTTGCAGTGGTGCAAAAGTGATACACACTTAGTAGAAACAGTACTTCAGGTACCCAAACAACCCTTCTATTTTTCGCTTTCTGTAGAGTATTCAATAAATTACATGAGATTTTCCACACTTTATTACAAAAATGGCATTGCATTACATGATTTTGCTCAACTGTAGGCTAATTAAGCATTCTGAGCACATTTGAGGTAGGCTAGGCTAAGCTACGATGTTTGATAGACTCGGTGTATTAAATGCATTTTCCACTTACAATATTTTTAATTTATGATGGGTTTATCGGAATGTAACCCATTGTAAGTCAAGGAACATCTGTATATACATACATACATACATACATACGTACATACATACATACATATATGTGTGTGTGTTATATTATTGTGTCATCTAGGTCATCAGCACCAACAAATAGCATAATACTATGAATAAGAAAGTCACTAAAAAGTATTTTGTTTTGTTTTTTTAACCAGTGGAAAGTAGGAATTATGGAGCAATTGACTATTAGAATGAAAGAGTTTTTTCATGTAGAATTGAGTGCTTTTCAATTTTTTAAAGCTTTTCTCAAACTAAATTTTATATAAAATTTCTCTCTATGTATCTATATAATAGAGTTGTGCTGTTTGCAGTGGTTGAGGAAATGGAGCCTCCAACCTTCCTTTTCAGAGTAAACCCTAAGGACCTCTCAGGAACCTCTAAAACACTGTATGGCCTGGCTTGAGTTCCCCCATTTGATGCCTCATTTTAACAGAGGAGGAGTCAGACACTACAAAGTTGAAGTTATTTCTCAATGTCTACTAGCTAACTGGGGCTAGTAGCAGGACTAAAATCCAGATTTTCTATGTTCAGTGTTCATTCCCCATCATGCTGGTTTTCCATCTTTTCCAAACCTCCAAATCATTTTGTCAAATGACTTCTTTTGCAGAAATTCAACATATGAAACAGAAGTAAAGCAGAGCTTCTCTGGCTGAAGGAGGAGGATTAAAGGTATCAAGAGGAAGGGTTGAGGGCCATCTGCCAGCCCCTACTCATTGGTCCTTAGTGGCTCAGGTACATATTGTTTAAAAATGATACATTAAACCAGGCAGAAACTATACGTTCAGGCCTTTACAGAGGGAGGACACCGTTAACACACTTCATGAAAGGGAATATTCTGGTCCTCTTACCCCTTAGCAGAGATCATGGCTCAACAGCTAGAAGAAGAATTACATTTTTTTTTCATTCAGCAAAGAGATTGTTCTTTGTGAAAGAACAAAATGGCAAAGTTGGCTTTTATTTTAAAAGAAGAGACTCAAGAGTTCGTCTAATCCTTAACAAATGAGTGGGCATCAGTTGCCAAATCAGAAGCAGAAAGAATCCAGTCTCAGGGCCCCAGAGCACAAACTTCTAGAACTTTGGCCATCAAGTGAGTGATTCAGGTTGGTGAAATCAACCCCTTTCTCTGATTTCAGTTAATGACCACAGGCTTTCAGGAGAAAGGCAGTGTCATTGTTCAGAACAATGCCTCTCATTTGGGTGCTCAGCTGTGTGATGAAAGCATACGGAAATATTTCTCATCAGTAGCAAAATCATGCTTTTGCCCTTATCAAGTTCTGCCAAATTATTCACACTAAGTTGAAAATGAGTAACATATAACATTCTGTTGGTTTTCTGCCTTTTGTTACTTCTATTTGGAGAAAGAATATGAGCTTAGAAATCAATAACTCTGTGTTGACCAAGTGAGATGAGAGAGGTACCCCAGAGCAGGGACTTTTCCTTCAAACTCAGCTCCAAGATGGGCAATGAGACTGTAACTCCTGCTGGAGGATAGATCTTGCCCTGGCCTGAGGAGGGGTTTCATGGCTGTTTTAAAGAATCTTTTCTTCTAAGAAGACCAAACAGTAAACATTAAGCTTTGGCTGGTAGAAGTTACCTTCAGAGAGAGAGACAGAGAGAGACAGAGAGGCTAAGAATAATTAAGTACCTCTGCAAGTTTTTGTTTTACTCTTGCTTTTATCTAGGAACTCATTTTTAATTAGAACCTGCATTTAAACCTATTCCACTTCTCGTTTAATATTCTACTAAGTTATTCTGTAGAACCTAGAGGTACTCTTTGATATTTACAAAAATGGCCCTCACTAGACTCTCATCTCCATGCTTCCCATTGTTTAGAAGTTGTGGGCAAGTAGATATGGTAGTCATGAATTAATTGATTGATTATTTATTTTGAAAAATATATTGAACGCATACTATGTATCACATATCGCACTAGTGTCTGGGGCAGAGCAGTGAACAAGAGAGACATAGTCCCTGCTTTCAATGAGCTTTAAGTCTATTTATAATATTGTATTATATTAATTCACATTTATTAAGTTCATGCAACTTTAACCTCTTCAGTACTTTGAAGCAAAGATACGTTGTTCCACAAATTCTTGAAACCTGCGAGATGCAAGATATGCAAGTGAAGCATTAGGAGTTGAGTAATAATGCCTTTGGAGGTATCAATTACAGCAGGAGAGTATGCCACTCAAAGGAAGAGTGATGAGGATAGAGAATACCACCCAATAATCAGAAATTCACTTGTATTTATTTTTGGAATGCATATGAAACTTTTTTAAGGGTGGTAACTTGTTCTCATTAGAGACATGTGCTTTACGTTATTGAATATTAATTATATTTTGATTAGGCTTTATGTAGTCACTCCAGAAGCCAATGTTGAGTATTAGGAAAATCCACCTAAAACTCAGAAGATGAAATTTTACTTTTTCTTTTTTTTAAGAGGGAGCATGTTAGGAGAACTGGACCCTTTCTTATTACATGAGTGAAGTAGAGGACTGTATGTTAGTCCCAGCAGTGTTGGTACCAGGCCCTGTGTCCCTCCTAAGTGAAAATTCTTTGTTCACAGCTTACAGGGCAGGTATACTGTGTGACCCCATAGTCTTCCCTACCCAAATCCAGAGATGAGCCAATTGTCTACAATGTGTCCTGGTACAAAAAGATGTACAGGCCAATCAGACTTTTTTCATATAAACCAAATTAGGAAATGCAGAGAGAAATTGGAGGTACGTCAAAGGACATACAGGGAGCATTCACAATATATGCTTGGGGTCATAAGTCAAGGCCAAGCTGGAGTTGGACAAAAGTAGAAAATATTAAAGAAGAAAGAAGAAAATATATGAAGGTAAAAAGAAAAAAAATAAGAAAATGGTGATGGGACAGAAAATGCCAAGCAGAAATATTAATGACATATCACTACAGGGCAGCCATAAAGTCCAGAAACATAGATAATACTTTATTGTACATTGTAATGCAATATCAGTGAAGTATTTATTATTTGTTTGGCTACATTTACAGATTTGAAATTCAGCCTGTAGGTAGAAATTCTGTAGCATGGCTCTGCTGTGGATCCCACTCGAGTTGTCTGACTTTTCCTGTACTCCATGGCATTTGTATTCACTGTATACCATCTTGTCATCCCCCATATTTCTGGGGATAACTACAGTAAATCTTTTTTTGCATGCAACAAGAAGATGCTAACTGAACTAGACTCTTTGAGGGGAAGCACAATTTCCTAACATAGGTTTATATACTGTTTTTGGCTGGGGAGATTTTTCGTGTGTGTGTCTTACCTTTCCTGTAATCTATGCTCCCGAGACTTCTAAAAACTTACATTTGTCTTAAGTGCTGTGCATCTATCAGTGCTTCTCTTTGTGTAAATATTTCTACCATGATATAAACTGCAGTGTTTGATTAAAACCATTGATTTGTGCTTGCAGAGCAGAAAACAAACCATTCAGTTTACTTCAGTTGAATCTAATATTAACTCTAATACCATGCTTGCCAAAACTTCCATCAAAGACATATGCCTTGACTCATTGATTCCAATAATAGGGAAAAAGCACCATTTCCCAGCAGCTGGAGATTTGATGTTGCTTTTGAGGAAAAAAAAAATGATCCCGCCAAAATATTTATATAGCTTGAGAACTCAAGAAGCCCCTTAGTAGTGGGCAGGATTCTATGATCTCTAGTAGCACAGGAATCGCTAGTTTATGAGGAAGTCTAAATTGGCTCATAGAGAACGCATGGATGAGACAAGTAACATAGAATAAAAGTTAAAGTAATAATGTTGGGAAGGACAGACATCTAGAAGAGAAGCAAAAATAAAACAAATCTCAGACTAAGAATAGTATCATCATTAAACTTAAACTTAATACTCAGATTCTAAGTAGCCCAGGCAAGAGGGAAACTAGATGATGATGTAGTTCTTATTGTCTAACTACAAGATGTACATATTTTAGCTCATTAAACAAAACCCAAACCTTTTCCTGGTCCTTTGATTAGAGGTGAATGTATTATGATGTCTTTATGTATTATGACAGCATTGAATAATATTATGAACCTCAACCTGCAGGTTGGTAACCATATCTGTAAATGTAGTCAAGCACACAAAATTATCTACTCAAAGCCTTTTTTCTTTTTACTAAAAATTCTTACAGATTACACGTTCAGTGTTTTTATTTTGATTTTTTTACCTTAGCCCTTGGTGACAGTCAAAAACTTTAAATGATAATTATGTAAAGACAAGTTTACAGGGGCCTGGGGGTAGACATTGAGTGATGGGTTCAAAATACATACCTGTCATGTATGTACAGGATAAAACGTTGGCTCCAGGCCTTGCTTGCACTTCCAGATTTATTCTGACATTCTCATATAAGCTTCTACCATCCATTTCTATTGAATCGTCTGCAGTTGCCTTGAATATGTCATGTTGCCATTTGCCTTCTTGCCCTTTCATTTGGCCTGCCTTTATCTGGAACACTTCTCCATAGCCATTCAATTTTGCCTTTTTCTCATGCTAACTCTAGCACTGCCTACTGCCTAGGGGAACAAAGGGCATGGTGCTGGGTACTTATAGGCACCAGAACATTCCTGAGGACTCACACCACAGGGAAAGGTAAGCTATTCACTTCTTGTGCCATCCACTCACAATTTTAGGGAAAGGTATATAAATTAATGGATTCAATAAACATTAAACTAAATGGAACGTTTTGTCTCTTTCTTCCACTAACCAATATCTTGGGCTTAAGTGAAAGATATTTAAAGAAAATTAAGAAATTAAATTTTCTATATATTTCTGAGTGGTAGCATGACGAATTTTGTGACCTCTCAACATGCCCAGTGAGGAAAAAAATTCTTTTTAAACACACTGTAGTTATAGAAGATATTTGCCAGGGTGTATGCATAAAAAGGTTTCATAAACCTTGGATGCCAGGCCACAGACAAACTTCTAACAAGTCCTTTTTCCTTCTCAGGGCTTTGTACTCATTGCTCTTCATCCCACTGCTGTGTGCTATTGTCTTTGTGATCTTCATGATTAGATTTTGCTTCTTCAAGGAAGATATAAAAGAGCCCAAGTAATTCTGGAAACCAGCATTTTACCCTTGACCTCCTGCTTTTCATCCTACTGGTCCTTGCCAGAAGTCGCTGGTTGCCTGGTATAAGAAAACAATCATAATTATCTCATTAATACTTGGACCTGGCCTCCCTGCTAATCAGGTTTGTACTGCTGAGATTTCAAAGAAGGAGAACAGAAATCTACTAAGAAGAAATAAATTGGTTCTCAGGCTATAAATAGTTCTAGGAAGCTGCCCAGGGACAAAAATTTGCCTGCTGGTGAAATAAAAGACCATGTAAACTGTAGATTTATTTGGAGAGTATAGCTCCATGAATTTAACTGGTCTAGACTCTGGGCCTCTGGAAGGCAGAGACCATGCTCTCAGCCTTGCCTTTAGTACCTTGTCTGTAACAGGCTATCAGATATGTTGATTGTGTCAAAGATAAGCAAATTCTGAAATGAGTAATTTTTTTCATTCTCTATCCTCTCTGAATTCACTTAGTGCTTCTCAGAATGTGTCTGAGTGGAAAGGGATTTGCACAGGATATGTCCAAACAGGTTATTGTAACTTTGGAGGTAAACTCTGTCTATCATTCCATGCACTTCATTATTATTTATATCCATTTCTTTCTTTCTTTCTTTCTTTCTTTCTTTCTTTCTTTCTTTCTTTCTTTCTTTCTTTCTAAGTAATTGGTCACGAAATAGACTTGCATGCTGAATGCTGAAATGTGGTGTTTGACACTTGTAAATTATTCCAGGTTATATATGAGACTATAATAGATAAAAGTGATTTAGATAATAAAGTGATCTGTAATTGAAGTAAATGAGAGCTGGGTGCTGTGGCTAATGCCTTGTACTCCCAGCACTTTGGAAGGCTGAGGCAGTAGGATCGCTTGGGTCCAGGAGTTTGAGACTAGCGTGGCAACATAGCTAGACCCTGTCTCTACAAAAAGTAAAAAATTAACCAAGTGTGTTGATGCGCACCTGTAGTCTCAGCTACACAGGAGGCTGAGGTGGGAGGATCACTTGAGCTCCAGATGCTGAGGCTGAAGTGAGCCATAATCATCCTACTGCACTCCAGCCTGGGTGACAGAGGAAGACCATGTCTCAAAAAAAAAAAAAAAAAAAAAAAGAGAAGTAAATGAAAACTTAGAGAAATAGTAGTTGCAACTTCCAAACCAAAGCTTGTAATTCTGGTCACTATGACTTGGAAATATTTTCCAGAACAACTGTGACTCTTGCCATTGCTCTATAAAATACTGGCAAGGTCCAAAAGGGAATTTTCCCCCACTGTGTATAATATTATTAGACAGATGGTATTGTATAGATGTTCATAATGATAATTTTTAAAAATTAGCACAGCAAATATTAACTGAACATGATCTTCATGTCCTGTTCCACACAGGTTGTATTTGTTGATGTGGACTCTTAATAAAACTGAAAGTTCTTTACTAATGAATGCAAAACCATCTCATTGCTTACATTCTTTCTAGAATTTGCATATGCAAAGATACAAATTCCAGAAATAGCACTCAAGAGAACAGTCTGTAGAAATCTTGTCTAACAACTCTAAATTTTCAATTAGAATTGAATCAGAATTATAGCCATAGTTCTCTGAATTATTCATGATAAATAGATGACTGGCTACCCATGGGACTCTGATACAGCACTTTCAATGTGGTAAGATAATTAGAATTGTCATATCCACTCTTTGTAAAATTATGAGAACTGTTATTTATTAATAGCAAATGTCATAACATAATCCAACTGTTATTTTCCTATCTAATTAAAGAATATGTGTTCTGATTCTGAGACTTAATTGTTTGTTTACCAGCTGGAAGCAAGCAATGTAAGGAATCTTTTTCTTGTGTTTTCTTAATTGCCAGATGATCCCCAATATGCCGTGGTTACAGAGGGCATGGTCACTTGGTAGAATAGCTACCCTTGGAGATGAATTTCTCAGGGATTGCTTTTGAACCATCATTTATTTTCCTTAGGAAAAAAGTAGACAATACCATAAGTAAACACACATTTTTTTTTGTTTTCCAGAAACCTAGAAATGTCAGAGCTAATAAAGAGCAATTAGGAATGAAAATACAATCCATTGAATCAGATAAGAAACAAACTCAGCAGGCTGCTTGTTGTTGCTGTTATTCGATTCATAAGAAAATGTCATCCACTCAAAATCATTTGATTTTCTGCAGAAAATTCCTTGATACAAAAAAGATCCTGGGGTTTATGTAGGGCATTACCCCATTTAGTGAAAAACTCACCCATTTCTTTCCTCCCTAAATGTGTCATTTTTAGATCAACTAAGTACCAAGGAAGCTATTCTCTGATATAATGAAGAGAAAAAAATCTTGAATCTGGTAAGAGTGGTCTCAAGCCAAAACAGATAATTTCTACAGAACACAATAAATGCTCTTTGGCTCTGTGTAGTGATATTGCCTCCCAGACATTTTAAGACTTAAAACCTAAAGAATGGGTTTATTTTAAATAATAAATGAATAGAAAAGAATAAAATCTTCTTTGTTAATGTCAAACTTTCCTAGCCTTTTTCTAATCATCTTATGAATACTTTGTATTTTTTTCCTATCCCTTTTCATTCTTTTGGCATTTACTCAAGGTCTCTCTTTTGGCCTTTTGTTGCTCTGTGTTCTCTCTCTAGGCCATCTCAACCACTCTCATCACTTCAACCATCTTGAATGATTTGGAAACCTGTATTGGGTTCCAACATTTTCTTGTGGTCCAAAGTGATAACAACAACAAGCTAGGCATGGTGGCTCGTGCCTGTAATCCCAGCATTTTGGGAGGCTGAGGTGGGCGGATCACCTGAGGTCAGGAGTTTGAGACCAGCCTGGCCACATGATGAGACCCTGTTTCTACTAAAAATACAAAAATTAGCCAGGCGTGATGGCTTGCGCCTGTAGTCCCACCTACTTGGGAGGCTGAGGCAGGAGGATTGCTTGAACCTGGAAGGCAGGGGTCGCAGTGAGCTGAGATCATGCCACTGCGCTCCAGCCTGGGCAATAGAGTAAGACTCCAACTCAAAAAAAAAAAAAAACCCACAAAGTGATAACAACAATAATGGCAACATTCATTGTATACTTACTATGTGCTGGGCACTGGGTTAACAAGTGAACACGCATAATCTCATTTAATTCTTACAACCACCTGTGAGGTAGATGCCATCATCATCTTCGTTTTGCAGGAGAAAAAACTAAAGTTGAGTGATATCACACAATCCTCCTAGAGTCATGCAGATAATAAACAACTAAGCTGGGTTTTAAACCCTGACAGTTTGACTCTAAAGTGAGTGCTTTTGTTTTCAACCACCTGCTAAGCATCTTCCCTTGAATCTCCTATAGGCCTCTTAAAGCCAATCTACATAAAACACATTTCCAATTATTCCTGCTTCCCTTTTGGCAATTAATTCATGTATTCAACCAATAAGAATTAATCAAGCATCATGGAGAGTCAGATGAAAGCCTATGCACTAAGGATAAAATTTTGAACAAAATAATAGTGGTTCCTGCGTGTATAGAGTTTACTTTTCAGAGAGCGAGACTCTCATTAATTACATTATTTTGCAAATAGACCATTATTCCAAGCTGGAATAAGTGCTAAGATGGGAAAATAAAATATGCTGTGGGAGCATCTAATAGAAGACCTGCTTTCTTTGAGGGGAAGATACGGAGGGGGGTATGCAAGAAGGGCTTCCCCTATAAATTGCTAATTAAGTTGGGATCAAAAAGTTCAGTAGTAGTTAACTAGGCAAGGGATGACTTCCAGGCAGTGATTCCAACACCTGCAAAGGCCCTGAGATGAGAAGGAGCTTAGCATATTAGAGAGACTGAAAAAAAATTGGTATATCTGGGACAGTCATCAAAGTTACAAGGGTAGCAAGGACAAGACCATGTAGGCCCTTCTAAGATGTGTTAAGTATTTTCCTCTTATTCTAAGACCAGTGAAAAGCCCTTAGGAGCATTTAATTATTGTAGTAAAGGAATAAAATTTATGTTTTGAAGGTGCCATTCTGGCTGCTGTTGGGAGGCTGATTTGTAGGGGGAAGAGCAGATTCAGGGAAACCAGTGAGGAGGATATTTCAGTGTTCTAAGTGAGAGTTTATGGTCTTATCTCTCATTATTTCTGTTTAAAGAAGGATTGAAGTCTTGGATATAGAGGTGAAAGACATTCAAATATACCTTTCAATTCAAATCAGAAATCTTGGAGTTATCTCAGCTTCATCCTTTTTCCTAATCGTTTTATCCAATTATTCTCCTGATGATTTTACCTCAACGTGTCTTGTGTCTTTTCCCCTTTCTTCATTTTTATGGCTACTACCTGAGTTCTAAATTAGTTTATAAATTGTACTAATGCAATAGTCTGTTTAATTCATTCTCTATGCTATTGCCAGACTGTTTATTTTAAAATATAAATACAATAATATTTCTTTTCTGTTTCTAACCACACCATGGTCATAGGATAAAGTCTAAACTTTAAAGAACATAAGAATCCTATGTTAGCCGTATTGAAATACTAGCATATTTATATGAAATAAATAAATATAAAGCATTTTCATTATACAAATCATTATAATTGTTACCCATTAGGTGGAATGGCTGTCTATAATGCGACAGGTAGAAGAAGTACCAATGATTTTATATGAACAACTTATTTGCTCACTTATGTTTAAACTAAACTTTTAACTATATTAGATTCCTCTTGTGTCCAGCCTCATGACCTCTTCATTCACCTCAATCTCTGCAAGCTCTTGCTGCAGCAAAAGCTTACCCATGTGCACATGTATATATATTTTTTCTGCCATGAGGTGTCTCTGATGGCGCAGGTGAAATGCTTTCGGAAACCTCTGCAGTAATTCTGTGCAAACTGGAAGTAGAAATTAATGCCAACAGGAAACCTGTTCCCAGTGAGAATTGGAATTGTTGGCTATATATCTCCTTTCCCATCTTTTGGAAGAACAATTCTGTACAGCTTCCATACAACATTCTACACAGCTTCTCAAAGGGTCCCAGTGGGATCAAGCTCCAGTTGTCAATTCAATAGATTCTTCAAATGGCCATCTTTCCTTCTCTCCTCTTCCCCGGAGTTTTCAGAATAAACCAGTTGTGTATAAGCCCTTGTCATAAGCTCTGCTTTTGGGTGGGAACACAGGCTAGGACATCCATGTTGACTCTGGTAGATGTAATGGTGACTAAAGATTATGATGAAGTAGCTAATGACTTAATAAAAAAGGTGCTGTTGAATTATACTTAAACAACAGCAATAATAAATGGGTTCTGATTAATCATTCAGCAATTAATGATCACAGGAGAATAATTAACAAGCACTATATATGTTAGCTCACTATTTTCAATGCATAAAAAAAGAGGCACTACCAAAAAAATTGCAAAAAACTTTTGATAAGAAAAGTAAAAATGTTTTGGCATTGAATGATCACAAACTTGGGACTTGTAGTGCTAGGAAAAAATGATCAACTCTAACATAAACTAGAAAGAAAAAGGCACAAAAGAGCTTTTATAAGAAGCTGCACTCTGAAGAACACATAGCATACTGGCAAAAGGGTACAATATCTCGCCAAAATTCCAGCATGTGTGTGTCTTTTATAGCACTCTTGGTACATTAGCTTCCAAGATCTATTCCTTGAGCTCTAAGGATAGAAAACTGAAAAATGGCAACTCTTCAGTGAAGATCGAGAATCATTTGGAAAACGTACTTGATTTCATGTTAGTAATATTATTGCCAATAAGATGCTTCTCAACTTTATTTGTTAGAGGACAATCATGAGTCAGTACCCACTTTTTTCAGCTTATAAATAACAGATTGAAATAATAAGGCACCCAAAGATGATGGAATTAACACAGAAACTTGTTTCATTGGTAAGGATCAGGGGTTCCTGGTCAACAATTTCATCTGGAGAATCCAAAGTGATGAACCAGTTCATGTTCCTGATACAGAGCTGTTTTAACTAAGGAGGTAAACCCAACTGGGAGTAAACTCCCTTTTTTCCTGGCTACTGTTTCCAATAAGTATTTTAATTTCAGATTTCTGTGCACATTTGGGTTGGTCATCAATACCTTGCAGAATTTCTGAGCCTACAATTTCAGAAAGTCATCTTGTGGGAAATAACCATCACAGGAGACAAAATGAAAAGATCAGCTTCTGCGTGCCCCTACTATTGCCTTGCATAGTGAGGGCAACAATAACTTTCTGCTCAAATATGTCTCATCATATGTAAGTGTGTCCATGGGTGTGATGTGTGTGTATGTACATGTGCATCAGTGGTTTTTGAAGCTTCTCCAGATATTTAAATCCCCTGCTCTCTCCCTGTCTTGTGCTTGGTTACTCATTAAAAATTCCCTGGGAGAAACACCTCCCAGTAGGGGCTGACAGACACCTTAAACAGGCGGGTGCCCTTCTGGGTTGAAGCTTCCAGAGGCAGGATCAGGAAGCAATATTTTCTGTTCTGTAGCCTCTGCTGGAGATACCCAGGCAAACAGGGTCAGGAGTGGACCTCCAGCAAACTCCAACAGACCTGCAGCTGAGGGATCTGACTGTTAGAAGGAAAACTAATAAACAGAAAGAAATAGCATCAACATCAACAAACAGGACATCCACACTAAAACCCCATCTGTAGGTTACCAACATCAAAGACCAAAGGTAGATAAAACCACAAAGATGGGTAGAAAACGAGCAGAAAAGCTGAAAATTCCAAAAACCAAAGCGCCTCTTCTCCTCCAAAGGATTGCAGCTCCTCCCCAGCAAGGGAACAAAACTGGATGGAGAATGAGTTTTACAAGTTGACAGAAGTAAGATTCAGAAGGTCAGTAAAAACAAACTTCTCTGAGCTAATGGAACGTGTTCTAACCCACTGCAAGGAAGCTAAAATCCTTGATAAAAGGTTAGATGAATGGCTAAAGAGAATAAACAGTGTAGAGAAGACCTTAAATGTCCTGATGGAGCTGAAAACCAAAGCACAAGAACTTCTTGACACATGCACAAGCTTCAGTAGCCAATTCAATCAAGTGGAAGAAAGTGTATCAGTGACTGAAGATCAAATTAATGAAAAAAAGCGAGAAGACAAGATTAGAGAAAAAAGAGTGAAAAGAAATGAACAAAGCCTCCAAGAAATATGGGACTATGTGAAAAGACCAAATCTGCATTTGATTGGTGTACCCGAAAGTGATGGGGAGAATGGAACCAAGTTAGAAAACACTCTTCAGAATATTATCCAGGAGTACTTCCCCAACCTAGCAAGGCAGGCCAACATTCAAAGTCAGAAACTACAGAGACCAACACATAGATACTCCTTGAGAAGAACAACCCCAAGACATATAATTGTCAGATTTACCAAGGTTCAAATGAAGGAAAAAATATTAAGGGCAGCCAGAGAAAAAGGTCGGGTTACCCACAAAGGGAAGCCCATCAGACCAACAGCGGATCTCCTGGTAGAAACCCTACAAGTCAGAAGAGAGTGGGGGCCTATATTCAACATTCTTAAAGAAAAGTATTTTCAACCCAGAATCTCACATCCAGCCAAACTAAGCTTTATAAGTGAAGGAGAAATAAAATACTTTACAGAGAAGCAAATGCTGAGAGATTTTCTCACCACCAGGCCTGCTGTAAAAGAGCTCCTGAAGGAAGCACTAAACATGGAAAGGAACAACCAGTACCAGCCACTGCAAAAACATGCCAAATGGTAAAGACCATCGATGCTATGAATAAACTGCATCAATTAATGGGCAGAATAACCAGATAACACCATAATGATAGGATCAAATTCACACATAACAATATTAGCCTTAAATGTAAATGGGCTAAATGCCCCAATTAAAAGTCACAGACTGGCAAATTGGATAAAGAGTCAAGACCCATCAGTGTGCTGTATTCAGGAGACACATCTCATGTGCAGAGATGCACATAGGCTCAAAATAAAGGCATGGAGTAAGATCTACCAAGCAAATGGAAAGAAAAAAAAAAAGCAGGAGTTGTAGTCCTAGTCTCTGATAAAACAGAATTTAAGTCAACAAAGATCAAAAGAGACAAAGAAGGCTATAATGGTAAAGGGATCAATTCAACAAGAAGAGCTAACTATCCTAAATATATATGCACACAATACAGGAGCACCCAGATTCATAAAGCAAGTCCTTAGAGACCTACGAGGAGACTTAGACTCCCACACAATAATAGTGGGAGACTTTACCTGCCCACTGTCAATATCAGACAGATCAATGAGACAGAAAGTTAACAAGGATATCCAGGACTTGAACTCAGCTGTGGACCAAGCAAACCTAATAGACATCTACGGAACTCTCTACCCCAGATCAATAGAATATACTTTCTTTTCAGAACCACATCGCACTTATTCTAAAATTGACCACAAAATTGGTAGTAAAACACTCCTCAACAAATGTAAAATAAAAGAAATCACAACAAACTGTCTCTCAGACCACAGTGTAATGAAATTAGAACTCAGGAATAAGAAACTCAATCAAAACCACACATCTACATGGAAACTGAACAACCTGCTCCTGAATAACTACTGGGTAAATGACAAAATGAAGGAAGAAATAAAGGTGTTTTTTGAAAATAATGAGAACAAAGACACAATACACCAGAATCTCTGGGACACATTTAACGCAGCGTGCAGAGGGAAATTTATAGCACTAAATGCCCACAAGAGAGAGCAGGAAAGATCTAAAATCAACACCCTAACATCACAATTAAAAGAACTTGAGAAGCAAGAGCAAACACATTCAAAAGCAAGCAGAAGGCAAGAAATAACTAAAATCAGAGCAGAACTGAAGGATATAGACACACACAAAACCCTTCAAAAAAATCAATGAATCCAAGAGCTGGTTTTTTGAAAAGATCAACAAATAGATAGACCACTAGTAAGACTAATAAAGAAGAAAAGACAGAAAAATCAAATAGACACAATAAAAAATGATAAAGGGGGTATCATCACCGATCCCACAGAAATACAAACTATCAGAGAATACTATAAACAACTCTATGCAAATAAACTAGAAAATCTAGAAGAAATGGATAAATTCCTGGGCACCCTCCCAAGACTAAGCCAGGAAGAAGTTGAATCTCTGAATAGACCAACAACAGGCTTTGAAATTAAGGAATAATTAATAGCCTACCAACCAAAAAAAGTCCAGGACCAGATGGATTCAAAGCTGAATTCTACCAGAGGTACAAAGGGGAGCCGGCATCATTCCTTCTGAAACTATTTCCATCAATAGAAAAAGAGGGAATTCTCCCTAACTCATTTTATGAGGCTAGCATCATCCTGATAACCAAAGCCTGGTAGAGACACAACAAAAACAGAGAATTTTAGGCCAATATCCCTGATGAACGTCGATGTGAAAATCCTCAATAAAACGCGGGCAAACCAATTCCAGCAGCACATGAAAAAGCTTATCCACCACAATCAAGTTGGCTTCATCCCTGGGATGCAAGGCTGGTTCAACATATACAAATCAATAAACGTAATCCATCACATAAACAGAAACAATGACAAAAACCACATGATTGTCTCAAAAGATGCAGAAAAGGCCTTCGACAAAATTCAACAGTCCTTCATGCTAAAAACTCTCAATAAACTAGGTATTGAAGAAATGTATCTCAAAATAATAAGAGCTATTTATGACAAACCCACAACCAATATCATACTGAAAGGGCAAACCTGGAAGCATTCCCTTTGAAAACTGGCACAAGACAAGGATGCCCTCTCTCACCACTCCTATTCAACATAGTGTTGAAAGTTCTGGCTAGCGCAATCAGGGAAGAGAAGGAAATAAAGGGTATTCAGTTAGGAAAGGAGGAATTCAAATTATCTCTGTTTGCAGAGACATGATTGTATATTTAGAAAACTCCAGCATCTCAGCCCCAAATCTCCTTAAGCTGAAAAGCAACTTCAGCAAAGTCTCAGGATACAAAATCAATGTGCAAAAATCACAAACATTCCTATATACCAATAACCGACAGACAGCCAAATCATGAGTGAACTCCCATTCACAATTATTAAAGAGAATAAAATACCTAGGAATCCAGCTACAAGGGATGTGAAGGACATGTTCAAGGAGAACTACAAACAACTGCTCAATGAAATAAAAGAGGACAAAAACAAATGGAAGAACATTCCATGCTCATGGATAGGAAGAATCAATATTGTGAAAATGGCCATACTTCCCAAAGTAATTTACAGATTCAATGCTATCCCTATCAAGATACCACTGACTTTCTTCACAGAATTGGAAAAAACTACTTTAAAGTTCATATGGAACCAAAAAAGAGCTGGCATAGCCAAGACAATCTGAAGCAAAAAGAACAAAGCTGGGGACATCATGCTACCTGACTTCAAACTATACTACAAGGCTACAGTAACCAAAACAGCATGGTACTGGTACCAAAACAGATATATAGACCAATGGAACAGAACATAAGCCTCAGAAATAACACCACACATCTACAGCCATCTGATCTTGGACAAATCTGACAAAAGCAAGCAACGGGGAAATGATTCCCTATTTAATAAATGCTGCTGGGAAAAACTGACTAGCCATATGTAGAAAGCTGAAACTGGATCCCTTCCTTACACCTTATACAAAAATTAACTGAAGTTGTAATAAAGACTTAAATGTAAGACCTAACACCATAAAAACCCTAGAAGGAAACCAAGGCAATACTATCCGGGACATAGGCATGGGTGAAGACTTCATGACTAAAACACTAAAAGCAATGGCAACAAAAGCCAAAATAGACACATGGGATCTAATTAACCTAAAGAGCTTATGCACAGCAAGAAAACAAACAAACAAACAAACAAACAAAAAACCATTATCAGAGTGAACAGGCAACCTACAGAATGGGAGAAAACTTTTGCAATCTACCTATCTGACAAAGGGTAATATCCAGAATCTACAAAGAACTTAAACAAATTTACAAGAAGAAAACAAACAATCCCATCAAAAAGTGGACGAAGGATATGAACAGACACTTCTCAAAAGAAGACATTTATGCAGCCAACAGACATGTGCAAAAATGCTGGTCATCAGAGAAATGCAAATCCAAACCACAATGAGATACCATCTCACACCAGTAAGAATGATGATTATTAAAAAGCCAGGAAACAACAGATGCTGGAGAGGATGTGGAGAAATAGGAACTCTTTTACACTGTTGGTGGGATTGTAAACTAGTTCAACCATTGTGGAAGATGGTGTGGCAATTCCTCAAGGATCTAAAACTAGAAATACCATTTGACCCAGTGATCCCATTACTGGGTATATACCCAAAGAATTATAAATCATGCTACTATAAAGACACATGCACACGTATGTTTATTGCAGCACTATTCACAATAGTAAAGACTTGAAACCAACCCAAATGTGCATCAGTGATAGACTGGATTAAGAAAATGTGGCACATATACATCATGGAATACTATGCAGCCATAAAAAGGATGAGTTCATGTCCTTCGCAGGGGCACGGATGAAGCTGGAAACCATCATTCTAAGCAAACTATCACAAGGACAGAAAACCAAACACCGCATGTTCTCACTCATAGGTGGGAGTTGAACAATGAGAACACATGAACACAGGGTGGGGAACATCACACACCAGGGCCTGTTGTGGTGTCGGGGGCTGGGGGAGGGATAACATTAGGAGAAATGCCCAATGTAAATGATGAGTTAATGGGTGCAGCAAACCAACTTGGCACATATATACCTATGTAACAAACCTGTATGTAGTGTACATGTACCCTAGAACTTAAAGTATAATAATAATTAAAAAATTCCCTAGAAGATGATGAGGTTTCACGTGCATTTTTTTAATGAACCCATGTCTAAGGTACATGGACCTCTCTGCTAGGTCTCTGGAAGAGTATCACTACTAGAGGGAAGCTATTAACAGTGACTCCACTGAACACAAATAGTTTTTTCATGAAACAGGAGATGGAAGCAACTTGATCAATGTCACCTTGAATTGCATTAGGAAGGCAAAACTGAAGCTCCGTTGACTCTGTTTGTGTCATTTGGTGTAATTATCTCTAAGACCCTTTTCAGGGTATTCGAATATGAGCCTATTAATCATTCCTGGAAATGTTCAGAATCAGATAACTGGGAAAATGGACAATAACTATTTCTATTTCTCTATTATATTTAGTTCAAAGAAGACCAAGCACAGAGTCGGTTTTATTTTCCCAGGAATAATATACAAAACAACTCTAGTAGTACATGAAAATACATACAGTCAACTACACACAGAACTTTGGTTTTCTTATCAATACATTCTGTGCATGCTTTGCCGTGCATATGTTTTTAATATTCTTTGTAATTGAGACAGTTTACCTACAAAACAAGAGGTTTTCATATGAAAACAAATGGAATTGGTTAGCGCATTTGGTAAGATAGATGAAGAAAAGAAAACCATGCAATATCAATAGTCTTTATTTTCTATTTAAGCAATAAGCCATTAGAACTGGAATGGGAAAAATGGTCTATCCACAATAGCAACAAAATCTCATAAAAGTCTTAGAAACAAATTTAATTGGGATGGCATGGGAAATTATAAAACTTGTTAGCATTCATAAAATGATATATACCAAATGAAAAGAAATATGTCTTCAAATTGAAAGATTTTATTAAGTTGAACTCCATGAATATCCCATATACAGATGACTTAGAGATTTGAGTATAAATAACTTAAAATTATAAAGCTATAAGTAAAAATCTGGGAAGTTTCATTTTAAATTAATTTTAGGTTTCTAGTAACAAGTACTAGAAACTCAGAGTCTGTAGGGAACAAAATAACATAAATATTTGATTTTTTAAAAAAACCTGTATTCAAAGCTACTCTAAGTAAAGTGAATTGACTGAAAAGAAACTGGGCAAAAATATTAGTACCACAGATGAAAAAAATGTTAATATCTATTTTATAAAACAGAGGTTTTTTCAAATTGGCAAGATAAAACTAAGCAATCCAATATAAAATTAAGCAAAGAATGTGGATAAAGAGATAACGAAAGAACAAATTAGAAAGATCCAGAAACATAAGAAGAAATGTTATTATTTTCCAATGATCAGGGAAATTCAAGTTAAGTAGTTATAACTTTATATACTAAAATTTATTCAAATAATGGAATCCTTAACACTGTTAGGAACATTAAAAGAGCCTTCTCATACATTGTTGGTAAACGTGTGTATCACTGCAATTGTTTTGTGAAGCAATTTGGTAGTATCTGCTAAAATTTAAAATACATACATCTTCTAAACCAGCGATCACAGATTTCAGAATACATTCATTAGAAAAAAAGCACCACTACATAAGGTATTTATTTAAGGCCACAACAGCCTTATTCTTAATGATAAAACAAACTAAAAGCCAATTTTTCAAACTAAAGATAATGTCCACGAATAGAAGAAACAGGAAAAAAATGGCTATTCACAACATGGAATATTATGCAGCTATTACAAAGAATGAATTATTTCTCTGGTTGACCTGAGATAGTGTTGAATGAGAAGAGTAAGATACAGAAAATCATGTGCTTATACAATTCCACTTTTTACATAATAAATAATATTTAAACATCCTACATGTGTGTGAACCCATATCTGATTTAGGTTACATGAGGCTGAAGTTGAAAAATATTAAAGGACAATACTAGGATGTTAATATGGCTTGTCGGACAGGTACAGGGCAGGGTGCCCTGACATGCATGTGAAAAATAAAGGTAGGAGGAAAAGAAAACAAGTAAAAAAGGGGGGAAAATAATGTTGAAAATATATATGTTAAAAACAACATTTACATATTTAATAAAAATTGTATATCTGTATAAATATATAAATAATTTCCTTCAAAAAAGAATACTGTAAACTACATTTTTGCTTTGCAGATTTGAATATCTATAATCTTTATTTTGCTAGATTTCTGCATGTTCCTAGAACAGTTCAGCAGTCACGTGCTTCTCTTGACACTTCTCCGGAAAACTGTGTTCAATTAGGAAAATAAGCTCGTACTTCAAGAGAAGTTCTAACTTCTTTTTTTCCCACCCACATGAAGATTTTCATAAGTAGCCCATTTCAATTTTTCAAAAGGTTTCTTGCTAAATCTTGTATTCTGCCTAGATAGCCTGAAAATGTCTTGGTCATCAGGTGTTCCAATAAAAATATAACTAATTGATTGACATTAAGCCAAATATATTGTTTGTTGTGGTGAGAAAAACAATTTTTCAAAAATGTTTAATCAAAAATAGACATGTTCTATGAACACAGCAACTAAACTTCATAGCCTGACAATTAAGGATTTATCTTTTTCTTCTTTGTATGTTAGTTTCCTGAACATTTACTATGGATATGACCTTTTGTCGCTTTTTAATCCTGGGTATACTCTAGTATCTTTTATAAATGCTGAAACCATATGAAATAATTTGTTTCTAAAAGATTTTATAATAAAAACTAACTTAGCAGAAGTTCTAATTAGTAGCTTCTTAGTGCCTTTGTTTTCTCGTCTATTAGAATGAGAAAAATAGGCCGGGCACGGTGGCTCATGCCTATAATCCCAGCACTTTGGGAGGCTGAGGTGGGCGGATCACCTGAGGTCAGGAGTTCAAGACTAGCCTGGCCAACATGGTGAAACCCCGTCTCTACTAAAAATGCAAAAATTAGCCAGGCATAGTGGCAGGCGTCTGCAAACCCAGCTACTCGGGAGGCTGAGGCAGGAAAATCGCCTGAAACCGGGAGGCAGAGGTTGCAGTGAGCCGAGATCGCGCCATTGTACTCCAGCCTGGGTGACAAGAGCAAGACTTCATCTCAAAAAAAAAAAAAAAAAAAAAAAAAGGAATGAGAAAAATAGATTTGTTTTAAAGATTAAGTAAAATAACACAGAGAAAGTGTTCAGTGAAGGCTTCTTTCATTCACTCAACTCCTACTTCTCTTCTTTTCATTTTTCTTTTTTGATGATTATTGTTTGCGAATGTTTGATAACAACGTAAGTACATATGGCATAGATGGAACTATGTAGTATACACTAACATTGTATATGGTTTTTTGAAATGTTAAAAGTAAATAATGTTCTCATTATTATTACATTGGGATTTGCAGGTCTCAAGTTGGGAATGATTTGCTTTAACATGAATCAAATCTCCTTTTAATCCTCATATACAAGTCCATGGTCCTTTCTGTCAACTGATTTTGGCTCCTTCTGCTGTCTGCTCTATCACTTGGTTTCCTAGGTGTCCTATAAGCCTAAACTCAAGTGCCACTTTCTTTATTGAATTCCTACATTGTTTTAATAAAAAATCAATGATCCATTCTTTTTCAACAAGTAGTTATCAAGTGCACATGTATACAATGAACAAGACAGTGTCCCAGAATTCATGGCATTGTGGGAAACATAAATAAATAATTAGCAACCAAAACAGAGTGAATGCTTTTCTATTACTTTTTTTAATGCTCTAATCTCACGTATCCAAATTCATCTTGAGGTCTGGAAGGCTTTCTAATCAAAGAACTAATTAGGAATTAGTCAGATGAAACAGGAATGAGGAAGGTGAACTTCAGAAAGGAGAATGAGAGAAGACATAACTTTGGAAAACACTCAGAAATAACAAGCAGCAGAGTATGTAAAGAACTCAGCAACAAATTCAGGAAAGCCGAACCGAAAATGTGAAAAAGAGACAGAATGTATGGACCACACAGTAGGTGAGGTGTTTGTTGTTCATTTCAGCTCCCTATGTAGATTTACATTCCATGTGAGAAATAACCAAGTCTTCTGACTTTTATTTACTATTAATAAATACGGCACAAAACTGGGCTTCTAGTGGATGCTCAAAGAATACTTACTGTTGGCTTTTGACACAGCTTCTGTGTGAGTTTTGGCTAAAACTACTATTACATTTCCCATTTTAGCAAAAATTTCATGAGTATCATAATGATCTTAAGTGCCTCATTTGACTTCATAAATGTCTGTGATTCTGTCCTCTCTGAGTCTCTAGGGACGTATATTCCAAGCATAAATTTTTACTGAGATGTATCACATGGCCTTGCTTGCTCTGGGATCAGTAAGGGCAAGCCCCTGCCAAAGTAGTAAAGCAGTGATGTTTGTTTTTGAGGCTGACCATCCTTCTTCCTGCACTTCTCTTCTCTTTCTTAATGTCTTTATAGCCACTTTTCACCCCCAAGCCCTACCCACACCCCAAAACCCGCAGCTGCTACTAGAACATCCATGCAACCCTCTGGTTCTCTGTGACATTAACTTCACAGTTAACGCTAAAGATCTGTAGAGAATTACCCTTACTTTGATTTTTTTTGTCTACGATACTCAAATATAAACCACGAAGGGAAGAGAGGGTTTTGGCATTAGCCTAAGATGTACTTTAGCTTGTGATGGAAATGATAGTGACTAAGAGAGGGGTAATCAGATTTCTGAGAAACTTGATAAATTCAGCTTTACAATATGTTGCATCTGAAGTGTTTATAAAATACATATGGCAGACAATTGAAAATCTGTGTTTGGAGCTTGTTGAAAAGTCTTGGCAAAAGATAAGAATTAGCCACAGAAGTGGCTGTTGAAGTCATGAGTTTATAGGCATTCACCCAAGAGACTGTAGAAATTGAAGAGAGGGCTGAGCATGGAGTCCACTGGAAGACAGACTTTTGAAAGAGGCATGGAATACGAGAGCCCTGGAAGGATATTGAGGAAAAGTTGCCAGAGAGGTAAGAGAAGATCAGGAGAGCATAGCATCAAAGAAGCCACAGAAGGAAAGACTTTTAAGAAAGATAGACAGGTCACCATGTAGATGGTATTGATTGTGTTGTCTTTTCAGCAAGGCCTTTTCTAATTGGGAACCACCCCTCCATTATCCCTTGTAGCTATAATGGTAGTGCCATTCCCAGAGTTCTGCCTACACTCTGGCACAAGGGTAGATATAGAACTCATACCTGATGAGTCATAGCACAGGATTTCCCTCTTTGTAAAGATTGGTCCAAATAAGTAGGAATGTGATGAAAATAGAGCCCGAATTTTTTCATGTCAGAGTGGTTTCCAAATTGTGTTGATACTGTTTCCTTAAAAAAGCCACAAAAGGCCAATGAGCACATACATCAACTGTGATGATTAATTTAACATCAACTTAAGTGGGCTATGAAATTTCCAGAAAGCTGATAAAATATTATTTCTGCGTGTGTCTCTGAGAGTGTTTCTGGAAGAGGTTAGCATTTGAATTGGTAGGCTGAGCGAACAATTCTGATGGGCATCATCCTATCCATTTAAAGGCCTGAATAGAACAGAAAAGGCATAGGAAGGGAAAATGTGCTCTCTACTTGAGCTTGAACATTCATCACTTCCTGCTGTTGGACATCAGCACTCCTGGTTCTTGGGGCTTTGCACTCAGGTTGGGACTTACACAATCAGTTCTGTAGCTTGCAAATGGCAGACCATGGGACTTCCCAGTCCATGAACCAATTCCTAGGCTGGGTGTGGTGGTTCATGTCTGTAATCCCAGCACTTTGGGAGGACAAGGTAGATGGATCAGTTGAGGCCAGGAGTTCAGGACCAGTTTGGCCAACATGGCGAAACCCCATCTCTACTAAAAATACACATATTAGCTGGGCATGGTGGCACACACCTGTAGTCCCAGCTACTAGGGAGGCTGAGGCACGAGAATTGCTTGAACCTGGGAGGTGAAGGTTGCAGTGAGCCAAGACTGCACCACTGCACACTCCAGCCTGGGTGATAGAGTGAGACTTTGTCTCAAAAAAAAAACAAAAAACAAAAAACAAACAAAAAAAAAGCCCCAAAATAAATAAATAAATAAATAAATGATCTCTTTTTATGTATATTTCTCTCTATATATTCTATTGGTTCTCTTTCTTTGGATAACCCTAATATACCAGCTATGAGTGTGTAAGAGTGATAGGTTACAGAGCCTAGTGAAATTGTTCCCCAAAGAGTTAATAACTATTAATAAGAGTTAATAACAATAACGTAAATTCTTGAATTTACAGGACAGCAGATAAGAAAAGAAAGAACTTGCTGAAATTCTGAAATGTCCTCCACTTGTAAGATAACAAAATTGCCAGCAATTGGTTGGAATCAACACATCCAACTGGAGTTCTCATAGAACGAACTTGCTGATGCCACAGCCTGAGTTTCCATTGCACGTTTTACACTAATTCCCCCAAAGTTGCACACATGATCTAAGAGGTAGCATGATGGAATAACTGTGCATGGCCAAGGACTTCCCACACCTCCCCTTTCCTTCCACCAATCGCTTACTAATCCTAGAATCCACACCTTAGACCTTTTCAGATAAAATTGCTGCCTTAAAGCCAGCACAGGGAGACAGATTTGAGCTGGACTCCTGTCTCCTTGTTAGCTGACTTGCAATAAAAAGCATTTCTTTTCTCAAAAACCCAGTGTTGCAGTATTGGCTTCTAGTGCATCAGTCAGTGAGCCCCTTTACTAAAATCTACTGTTTGAAAATCGACCTTATTTTCCTGGCTAGATCTTAGTATGAAACTTAGGAGGTAGTAAAACAAATCCAACATTTTAAAGATGTTCTTAAATATGAAGCTCGTGGATAACATTGATTTGGATGATTCTTTTGTTTGGGAAAACATTTGCAAGAGAGATATATTATAGCAATATTAACACTTTGAAATGAGGTCATTGTCATAGGAAAAAGAAAAAACTGGAAAATTTCAATTTGCAAGAAAAAAATCTCCAATCTAAAGAAAACCTAGGACTGGTCATCATGCAAAATTATGATATTAAGTCACAGGATGTCTCTCAATTTAGGCTGCTAACTAATCTGAAAGGCAAAGAGGATCATAGACTTTTAGATTGGGAGGACCTTTAGAGATTGTCTAATATTCAAACCCCATGCTTTTATAGAGAAGAAAATGAGGCTAATTTTCCACACCATTCAACTGGAGGCATATCAGAAACTTGCACCAATTCTCAGCTCAGTGATATTTCCCCCTTGCCACACTGGGCTGGGATTATCCTTTCTTAAATATTAACGGGAGCACAACCAGCCTCTGACTTAAAACAACTCAAATGTTTTTATTATGAAATGTTTCAAGCTATAAGGTTAAGTAGGGGTTCACATAAATAATGTGATTAATACTTTCTGTGATTAATACTTTCTGTGACCATGTGCTTTGTCTTTTCATAATTGGGATGTGAACATAGTTCACAGTAGCTAAGAAGACCCTGTTCTTTATAAATGCTATGCAACAGCTGCACAGTATCACCCTGGCTCTTGAAAGTTTATGAAGTAAAGCAAACTACTGAAATAGCATTAACTTTATTTGGTTTATGAGAGGTATTTTTGACTAATTGCATATTCTGACAAAGATTAGTAACATTATTTCATAGTTTAGATTTCTGACCTGAGTCCACTTTTTTTTTATGACCACAGTTAGGAATGGCGGTGCCCTGTCCTATCACTGGCACATTAATAATAGAATTATGGAGAACTGTCTGATACATCCAGCTCAATTCCATGTACTCCCACAGTCTTCCTCAAGGAGGCACCAGCAGGAACCCTGGAGCATGCATTAAAGTGTGCTTTCAGATGCCTAATAGTTGCTTCCAGCTTGACAGACTTCATGAAAAAGTCCACAAGACTTTTTTTTAAAGGAGCTTTAGCATGCTTGTTTCTGTAAACAGCATTCTTGTGTCTGTAAATACCACGACCAGAGTTGGCAGTGAACCTACAATATCATTACCTGATGTACTTGCAAAGGGTTATTATGTTCCAAATTTACATGATGTGAACTTAGGTGATGCACAGTCCAGATACCCCTTAACGAAGGACTTGTTGGTAATGCCGTCAGCAGATATCCTTCTGTTGTCAACACTCCAGGGCTTGCCTCCGTTGTGGATAGCCATCTTGCCCAAGGTCAAATCCTTTCCTAGATGACCCACGTCCAATGACAGATGGCAAATAAAAGTCTAACTATCTTGGTTTAACTTAGGACAATGCTAATGTTCAATTTTACCTCCAAGGGTCCACATGGCATTGGCCAATGTTCTTTCGGGACAATCACTGCAGTTTGGCTTTTATTTTTTCCAATTTCTGCTTCCTTCCACTCCTCCCCCCAAATATTAATTCCAAGAACACTCCTTATGAAACATCTTTCATGTAAAACTTTATGTCAGGGTCTGATATCCAGACCAAAGTTTGATTTATTACCTGGGGTCCAATATAATTATTTACCTGACGGTTGGGCAATGCTAGGCATTGAAAAATGCATTAAAAAGTCAACCTGTTTTTCAGCAGAGGGGAAAGCAGTGCGCATCATCAATATGACACCAAATTTTCTTCAATAATGATTAGAATATTCTTTTTTTGTGAAATGTGGGCCAACCTCAGACCTCACCTATGTACTCTTAAGCAGTTTCGACTGAGTCATGTCTAGGCAATCCTGCTGAGACAACTGGTCAGACACAATCATCAGATACGCGGCCCTGGGGAGGAGTCAGGACCCAAGTGAACGTGCTGTGGTGTTGGGTGGGGCTTGAAAGGAAGGTGGGTAATAGGTTTTATGACTTATCCTCTTGCTATTGTCTCTGATCAAATGGTGAACACCTTGAAGCAGGGATAATTTTTTATTCATCTCTGTCATTTTAGTGCTTATCTATGTCTGGCACATTGTGGACAGTTTTCTTAACTTGAGATCATCCAGACTCTGAGACAAGGACTTGAGAAAAGTAGTTTGGAAGTTCAGGAAACACTGATGTGGAAGAGGGAAAGTGAAAAGGGAAGGGAGGCAGGACGACAAGGGGTGTGTTATCAAGAAAATGTGGCTATGGATATGCTGGGCTGTTGGAGATTAATCCCACAAAAATACCCTGGGAAACTTGAAGCACAGGTACCTCAAAGCTACCCCACCTGAGGGCCAAGGGAGGTGGGATATTTATGCCTCAATTCCTGTGGCTATCTGGTGAAGGCTGTTCCTGAGGAGTGATAAATTTCAGATTTTATAACTGCTCTGCTTGGGAAGAAAGGCCATTCTGGGTTTTGGAGAAAGTCCTCAGGTAAAGAGGGGCGGGTGTTCGCAGTTAGAAGTTAGGTCAGTGCATATGGAAGAGAGTCATCGACAACATCTGCTGTGATGGCTAAAAATATATTTCTTAAACTCAATTAATAGCTATAAATGAACCTCAGTACTCATAAAAATATCACCGTCAATTGTGTAGGTATTTCAGGAATATTCAGAAAGGCTAATTGGCCCCGTGTTCAAACATAAATTGCCAGGTATGAAAATGAGGACTATTCAAACTATCTCAAGAACAGAGTGAACAGATGTAGACTCAATTTACTGTTTGTTGGTAGATAAAATTCTGGATAAACCCCATATTTGCAATAAAATAGGAATAAAGAAAACTTCAGTATAAAGAAACTACCACAAAACAGAGGCAAAGCTCAGGGGAGAAATAGACTGAGCAACAGAAGAGACCAGAAGCAGGAAGGACAGAGAAAACAGGCGCCATGGTTCTGCATGTTTTTTAATGCCAGGTATCCCCACCACACAAGATCTGGTTAGGGGAGCATCTTGGCCTGCCTGCAGCTGGTTACAGGCTCCCTGGAGGGTCAAGGGACTCTAAATAGGTATGAATGGCAGTGATTTCTGCAATTTGTTCCAGCTTGCTATAGGGAAAGTCAGATGGCTGCAGGGAGTACAAGTACAGAAAGAGTTCTGTGGTCATGGTCTACCTGGTATTGCCACTTGAATGAATGCTTTGATCGGTGGTTCTAAATGAAGGGGTAAAATTTACACTTTCTAAATTTCCAGTTCTCTTGCCCATTTAATGTTCCTAATCAATGGGCATATTTATCTTGGCTACTTTTGTTGGCATAAAGTGCTAGGTGTTTAGGAAAGGCTAAAGGTGTGGAGGAGAGAGAAGTCCCCAAGGGACACAGGACATGGACACTTTGGGAAGTCGTTTCATTTGAAATTAGCCCCCCCACCCTGCATTAAGTACCTTGCTCACTGTGGATACAGAATAAATGATGAACTAAAATTATTCTATGAACTATTTTGGATCCCTGAAGGTATTGGAATTTAACCCAAAGCTTCAACTAATCATGATAGTTTTCAGGTGTGACACTTTTCAAAAGAAACAGAAAATAGTGGCAAAATTAGCTGTGAAATGTAGTCAGTTAAAAGCACCAATTTCTCACTTTATCTTAGAACCAGTCTATAAGGTGTCGAGTGTGATGACTTTGAAGAATTTGCTTCCACATGGTCAATGCTGTAAAATGAACTGAGTTTACAGGTGTTCTCCAATTTCTAAAATGTAAAAATCTCTATGTAAAATGACAGCCCTGAGTCAGATAAGAGTTTCATACAGTAAAGACTGATTTAACTATGTTTACAAGAGAGATCAACTTATTAGAAACATGAATAGATGAATCAAAATTTCTGATGTATTCTCTTGTTAACTAGACGATTCAATGAACAAACAAAAGCCTGCACCCTAAAGGGTCTTAAACTTTCATTAACTAGAGAGGTAAAGGGGTCTTTGAAAGAGCTCACTCCTTGGGAGCCACCTGTAAATTTAACAGAAAGTACTAAGCAAATCTCCTTCTTAGGGACAACATTTTTTCTTCTTTGGATGAATGACTTAAGGAAAAGTTGGATATAAAAATAGTGAAATATCAACTAGTGGCAGAGAAAAAGAGACAAGTGCTTTAAATATGAAGTAGACTTTTTGAAAATGATTGAGCCGAGTGTGAGGAAAGGCATTCAACTTTGGAACAAAATGGTTTATTATTTAGTGTTGGGAATTACATATGTATATATTGTCTCTCTAACATAGAAATCAGGTATGTTCCATTAATCTTACTTATACAGGATAGATAATATAACTATAATATTTAGCACATATTTTAAATAACTTTTAAAATGTGTATACATATTATTTAATTCTATGACTTCTCACAATTTTAGAATTATTATTTTCATTTTACAGATGACAAAACTAGAAGGCCCAGAAGCTAACATCTACCCAAGATCATATTTTTTAATTGGTGAAGGAGTTGTGGAATGTAGTCTTTGTTCTTCTGACCCCAAAGCTTTTTCCTGCCACCATACTTACAAGTGTGAATTGTTCTGGTAATTTGTAGCAAGCCCGAAGAGCTGAGGGCCAAGGTACCTTGCTATTGCTGTTTTTACCCTTCTGCAGATGTGGAATTGAGGAAGACAAATTCCTGGAATTGCTTCAGCTCACAGAGCAGTTCAGCAAAACAACTGGAATCAGGACAAACTGTCCTTGCATTCTCCCTTTCTCCTTTCTGAAGGGGAATGAATTTCTCACACATGTTCAGAGCTTGATTGGATTGGGCATGACAGAGAGTGGTTAAGCACACTTTTTCCCAGGTATGACGTATATCTGCAGCTACTCAATATTAATGTTCTTTCTGAGAATTTACTTCATGCTCTGTAATTTCAGGTCCAAGTAGTTAACATCTCCTTTTACCTTCTTGAGTTTGCCTTAGCACAGTCATAACAATTAAGCTCTTAAATAACAAGAAACTTTAGGAGATTGAAATACAGATTAAAGGTGTTTCCCGGAATTTCATGTGCCAATGGGCAAGAGGCTCCAAGTTCTTTAGTTACGGTGACTAGGAAAGGAGTATACTGTGGACATAATTATTCAGCTTTCACAATTATGAGAACCATTTACTGTGGCTTCTTTAGCAGCATCTTTGCTATTGTTCTTATCCCCGATGTGTGACACATCATGGGGCACAGCATGGTCTAGCTGTGCCATGTGCTGGAGCGCTCTGCTAGGCATTCATTTTGATTGGTAGCAACAGTTTATGAAATAATTGCAAGTAGTTTACCTGAATTTCCATACTGTTTTTGAAATAACTTTTGCAGATATTTATGTTTATTATATGAATATCTTCAAATGTTGATACCCTGACACCTGACACTTAACTAACCCAAACCTACACTAATTCCCACCCAAAAATCTGTTCTCATAAACCTGATAATTACGGTATAGCCTGTTTTCTTAGTCAGAGTGGCTAAAAACTTAACATCATCTTTGAATTCTCTTCTTTCTCAGGCAATCAAATACTATGTTTTGTTGTTTCTGCCTTCTCAATATTTCTATAATGCTGTGTTTCCCAAATTCAGGTGCATGGAATACTAGTATCCAGTGAGATGTTAACAGGCTTTCCATGTGATCAAATGAATTTGGAAAATGGTGCATTAAAGAATGTTAAATATGCTTCTTTATGGCAAGATTTCTCAGGTCTTCAATATGTTTGTACGCATTTCAAATGTTTAACAGGATAATGTAATAGATGACATTTCTAAAGTTTGATCAAGCACAATCCCTCCAACTTGCCATAATATAAATATTAATAACAATGTTGACACTAATAAATATTTAAAGATGTTTATTGGTAAATAATAGTGTTCTGTTGAATACAGTTTGGGAAATACTGCTGAATCCACTCTTTATTTTCTTGACACTTTTCTACTTGAACCCAGTCATCTTGCTATAGGTTTCTGGAGTGGACACTTAACAGTTATCCTTATTTCTAACCTCTTGTCTCTAAATCTAGTGTTTTCACTGGTAATACCTTTTCTCTTTCCAATAAATAGGTCAAATTATGTTTTCCTTTTCCTGAAAGCTATTTAATTTTTTCTAATGTCTCTAGAATAAATTATTTATATAATAAACTCTTTGGTACACATTCAAAGTCATTGCTGATCAAGCCATAGTACATTTTCTGTTTGATCTCTAAACAAATCTATATTCTTTGCTGATGGTACCCATTAACCTGAAGCAAACTTACATTCCTTTTTAAGATTCTTCTCATGCATCTGTAACCCAAGTATTATCTGGACTAAACTGTTCCAATATGACTTGCCTTCTCCACCTCTAAACATAGAAGATGATGGCACTAATTTTGAGAATTCTGCCTCACTAGATACACATTTCAAAGGAAATATAAAAATCAAGTACAAGAAAATAGGAATCACACGCAATCCTGTCACTTAGTAATAACTGTAGTTATAACTTGCCATATAGATTTATAGTAATATATATTTATATATCCATGTCTGTCTGTATATTTGTATCTATACCTATGTTTATCTATAACCATCTTCACACACATGCACACACACTGACACACATACACACATGAAGGTCATGCTGTACTGTTTTTTTCAATTAATGTACATATTAGATGACAAAATCAAAATCCCAAAGGGAGTTTGGAGCATTGTGTTGAATTTAAAAAAATGCATTTAAAAATTGGTATATATAAATGTGTGCAAGTGAATTAAAAATACACAAAACAGAGGGTGCTTTGTAACAATATGTGTAGAAAAGACTTAAAGGTTTTAGTTCAGAGGAGGTAATGTGTATCCAAATGGGTAAAGTGTTAAGTGACTATCAAAAAGTTGATGGGACTTTAGCATTACTGAAAATTTTGTATCAAATAAGAGAGAAATGTCAGTCTTACTCTAGTTTGCTTTGTCAAAATATACAGACAGCGATGTGTTTTATTCTGGGCCCCAACAGTTAAAGAGATATAAACCAAAAAAGAATTTGTTCATAGGAAAGTGATCAGGGTGGTGCAGAAAAACAGATGAAGGCACTACCAAGGGCAGAGAAGTCCCAAAAGGATGTGAAAACAAACTCTTTTTTAATTTTTGAGGAGCTGCCATGTGAAGGAGACATTAGATTTACTCCGAGTGTTCTAAAAACATAGCGTTTTGGTCAAGTACAGGAAATACTATTAAAATTTAACACACTTAATTTTCATTAATTCAAAGATTCTCATATTTTGCTCTATGTTGAATACCAAAATCAAATAACATATTTCTTCCCCTAACATATTGAATATGTGATATTTCATAGTATTGTTTTGTCTTATTGTTGTTTTAATAATATCTTAACATTATATATATTTTTTCAAAATGATTATTACAAATTTACCCTTATAAACACATTCCTCTTGCTCCGTATGATTGCCAAACTTTGATATAGATACTCCTTTTGCTTTTGGCCATTCAGAAGGGTATCAACTGGTGTCTGAAAGTGGTTATAATTTGCATTTCTTTGAATATATTTTAATATGTTTACTGCCTATTTGAATTTCCTCTTTTTTGAAGGGCCCATTCAAATCTTGTCCATTTTTAAAAATAGCCTTTTTCTTATTAATTTGAAGGAGTCCTTTATATGTTCTTGATACAGACAAAAGGTAGATAACAACCTCAGAAAGTACCTAAGATTTGACTTTTCTAAAAGCAAGAGGCTTTCTATGGAAGAGTCTAATGGTTTGCTGGTACCTGGGAACCTCTGTACCACTGGGAGTGCCTTTTGTCTATGTGGCTGTCTGTGGCCCTCCTGGTACTTATGACTCTGTCTATGTAGTCAGTCGGGTGTCCTAGAGGAAGAGCTGGAGAGACTTCTTAGTGCCATTGCTCATTTCACTTGAGGGTCTGGGACCCTTGACCATGCCTCGTCTCTCAGAATCTAATCTCCCAGCTAAGATTTTGGGATGTGAAAGGGAGAAGAGATGGGGCTAGGGTTCAACAAAACCAGTATTTCCCTCTGTTTTTGGCTGATGTGTATCTCTACCAAATTCACATGTTGAAGCCCTAATCCCCATTACCTCAGAATGTGAGTATATTTGGAGACAGGGCCTTTAAAGAGGTGATTACATTAACATGAGGTCATTAGGATGGGCCCTAATCCAGCCTAATCTGTGTCTTTATAAAAACGGGAAATTTGGACACACAGAAAGACACTAGGAGTGCGTGAGTGCAGAAGAAAGACCATGTGAGAAAAAAAACAAGAAGGTGATCATCTGCAAGCCAAAGAGAGGGGCCTCAGGAGAAACCAATTCTGCTGACATCTTGATCTTGGACTTCCAGCCTCCAGAACTGTGGGAAAAAAAAATTTCTGTTGTGTAGCCACCCAGTTTGTGGCATTTTCTTATGTCAGCTCTGGCAAACTAATATATCCTCTGATCACTTTCCATGTATATTTTACTACTCTCCATTACCACCTTTTGCTCCATTTCTCCTCCCTCCCTTCCTTCCAGAGAGGTTGGGAAAGCACCTTACTCTGTACATTCCCTATCCTAGGCCCTGGGATCAGAGCAATCCTGCACATTCCTGATGCCTGCACTGTGGGAGGCTACACTGCAGCCATGATCAACTATGTGCTATGGCCAGAGCCAGTCTAGACATTACTGTGGATGGCCGTTGCTTCCTCCTCATGTGAAACTCTGGTCTTGCGTCTCATCTGCTGGAGATTTACAACTGAGTTCTACCATTTTTTCTCACCTATTGCAGATGACAAAATTCACCCCAAGTGTACCAGTGGATGAGGGGTACTTAGAATGAAGATGCCAACGTCAAAGAATTTTTCTTTCCCACTATTGTGATTTTATTCCCACTTTCTTCTTCAAAGACATCACGGGAAAATGCCAAGCCCACATCTATTCAGGTCTAAAGAAACCAACAGCAAGCTATCCTATTTTTCAGTTACTGAGAGAACTGGGTGAATTTGGGGGTATGGAGTGGTGGGTGGAGGGTGGGTGATCACTGCTTAGTGAGCAATTTTCAGTACCAGCCTACAACCTTCAAGTCACCCAGTTTGCTGGGAACCCGAAAAAGTCCCATTTCTTTGACACCAGCAACCCAGGCCACACTCCCAGTGTCGTAGGAGCCACTAAATCATGTCCTACAGCTCTCAGGCTCCCAACACTGAAAAACAGTCGTAAATCACCTGAGTGGTTCTGGGTGGATGGAGATCACTCTTTGCCACGACTGATACAGAATATTATCTAAAGGCTTGTTTGACGTTTGTTTCTCTTTCTGTCAGGAGTTTACCTTAGGATCCAGGGTTCTTAGCATGGATTTTATAAATTGGCTTCACAAGTTCTTAAGCCTCCAGAATTCTGCACATGTGTAGGTCTATTTTTTTTTCTCTAGAAGAAGATTCTGATTCTTAAAGGGGTTCAGAGACTACCACAATAGTAAGGGTTGTTAATTTTTGATACCCACATAGATTTGACTTAAGTAGAAAATTTTGTACCTGTTTCTCTCCTTTTTCTAGGAGCGTGGGGTAGAGAGTCTGTTTTTACAAAGTTATTCTTGGTGAAACACATGTGGAGTTGCCACATTTGAGTTAAATATTTTGATATTACCACATATGTTTCAAATCATTAACATAACAAATTAAGGACTATAATTTTTTCAGCATTTGTTATTTTAAAATAGTTCCCATAGATCTCCAAATTATCCTTTGATGAATTTTAGTTTCATAATATAAAAAAAGATAGTGTTTTCTTAACAGTATTGTTTGATATGATTCCAGGCCCATTACCAAAAAGAAGAGCTTGTCTGAGTCATTCCAGGAGAGGCTGACCAATTTTTTTCATAAGAGTTTTTAGAGTATTTTTAAATTTTCGATTTTATATTTAGCTTTTCTGTTCATTCTCTGCTTATACAACAACTGACTCCAATTAGATTTTATAGAGATTTATAAAGCAGACATGTATTTTTCATTTTTTGTCTTCTCATATGTATTATCCACTATATACTTCAAATTATTTTTTAACCAAACGAAACACTGACTGCAGAGTCCTGCCAATTATTTCATTTTCTCATAATGATTCAGAGCACATACAGAATATTTAAATAAAATTAAAAGTAGCAATTTATTTATTTATTTGAGACAGAGTCTTGCTGTATTGCCCAGGCTGGAGTACAGTGGCACCATCTTGGCTCGCTGCAACCTCTGCCTCCTGGGTTCAAGTGATTTTAGTGCCTTGGCCTCCCAAAATGCTGGGATTACAGGTGTGAGCCATTATACCCTGCCAGAAGTAGCAATTTAGTTGCAACAGGAGACATTGAAAAAATTTCAGATGGTTGTTAGGACTTTGTGTAGCTTTCATAAAACAAAAATTCTTCAAGCTGTGTTAAAGGCAGCTTCAAATTAAACACTAGATTATTTAACCAATTTTTGTATTAAAACTACTAGCATCTTTTATGGACCTGCAGTAACCTTTTGACATATTATGCTCACTTTTGTTTTTTTTTGGCTTGATTTCAAGAGTACATAATTACATTAATGTGGGTAATAAATTATGTGAGAAATATAAAAGAGATTGGAATACATTTTTAACCTAAGTCATCTTTCAAATTTAGTTTTCTTCATTAAATACAACTTTTGCTCTCCTGTTCTTATATAAAGGAGGAAAAAGTTGGGTTGTGTAAGGCAACTAGAGTGGAGAATTTAGTGTGGTTGGATGTTCAGTGGGTTTTCTTAATAACTTCTTCTTTCCCAATTTACGAGTGTCCATTAGTTCAGGAATTGAGCAACCTCTCAGGGGAAGAAAGTCGGGGAAATTATTAAAAGTGATGATCCCTTCTCCTTCCCTTGGCATGACAGTCATTTCCTTTCCACACAGTGTGTTCAAATGACCAACTATGGAAAGTATGTTTAAATAGCCGACTGCTCCCTGTTGAGTCCTGTAAAAAGGGAGAAAGTGCTATCTAAATGGAGCGTTTCTTTATTTAACTGTCAATTATGGATGGGAAGTGGATAAGAGAGAGAGGCAGGGATAACGACTGTGGAGAAAGTGCTCTGCTAGGTTTTTCTGACCCAAACCAGCAGTGCTGCAGGTGTCCAGCATGCCTCCTTCCTCCCTCAGCCTGGATAGGCATAGCTCCTTCTCTGTTAACATCATTAGGTCTCTCCATTGCTCACTTGAATAGCAGAATCTAGGTATGTTTGCACTAACTCTTTGGTTTTCTCTTTTACCTGCCTATGCTTCACCCCTGTTTACTTCCAGAGTTCTCTTTTCCAGTCACTCATTCTAACTCTAAATTCTTGCCAATTTCCCCTCCTCACGGACTTGGGTTTTCCCTTTTTGCAGCATTCATCACTTTCTGGGGAAGTCTTGTAAAAGACTTTGGGGGAACATTTGAGGTTCAGGTAGAAAGAAGCCCAGCAAGGGGAGAGTGTGTCTGTCAACAGAGAGATGACAGATGAAAACCATCTCACTAGTTGTGGGGCATTAACACAGACCAAATAAAACAATGTGCTGTCTGGCTGAGCCTGGTCCATGAGCAGAGCCTGAGCTAAGCCAATTTAAATGACTTGATCTATATTCCTGAATACTTACCAAAGGTGGCAGATTGAAGGTGAGAATCAACAGCTATAGATTTGGCATAATGTAGGATGAATTTGCAAGATTACCTGTTCATTGAAAGTCATTGACTAGGAGACCCAGATTGCATTCTGGCTGGTTCCAGATAAATTTTCCCATTGTAGGCTTTAATTTCCTAACCATAAAACAAAGGCTATAGGGAGAGGTAAAAGCGCTGGTTTCTAAAGTTCTTTTATTAAAATTTAATTTAATTTTAAATTTTCAAAAATTTTAGGCAAATTTTACTTGGATGGTTTCTAAAGTTCTGAGCTCTAAAATTTCATGATTTTAGGACAATTTTGTCAAAATTTTCTGTTTTGTTAGCTTGCCTCTGTATTTAAAATTCCACATTCAGATGTGATTTTGTAAAACTGATATTGGGGAGGGACAATAAATTATGGCAGTATTAGCAGAGGAATAATTTTTATCAGGAAGCTAGCTACAGAATGCAGCAACGTGTAGGTGAAGCTTGGAAAAAAAATCGAGCTCATAAAGTACATTAGCAGGGGATGATTTCTCTATAATAACCTGAGCCTCAAGGTGCTGGGTGTTGAGAAATGAGTAGAAGGCTGAGAGATGGAAGTCCCCAAGGCCAAACCTATATTTATGTTTTTTTCAAAAAGCAGTGTGATGCTGCAAGGAAAGGGAACTTCCAGACAAAGTTGCTGTGGCTTAGATGACTCACTTCAAAGGTACAACGATCAGTTTCCCCAGGATTTATGCTACTTCTCGGAAGAGAGAGAATTTGTAGGAAAAAAGCTGATGAAAATTTAGAGATCTGTTCTATAAACCTAAGAGAGGAAGGAAGCAAAGATGCTTATGATTTCATACTACCTTCTGTAGGTTTCACAGATTTGAAATTTGAATCTACATCAAAGAAGCTGAAAAGAAAAAATTAGTCAAGGCAGATGAGCAGATCATACCACACCTCTGCCAGCAGCACCAGAAAATGGGGAACTTTCAAAGTGATACTGGGGCCCAGGAAGAAATCACTTCAGTGGGGGTCAAAGAGGAGAGGCTGTACAGGCAAGGGGCCTGGGCCTGGTATCAGATAGATTGGAAATGAAACCTCACTCTCCCCTCTTAACTGTGCATTTAGGCAAGGGGCTTCACTTCTGTAAGTTTCAGTTTTGTTCTCTGTAAGATAGGGGTTGCTATGTACTCCTTAAAGTTGGGAAGTGAAATGAAATAACTTGAGAAGAACGAGATATCACTTGTTTTCAAAGAGTTGTTACTCATATCATTAGCAGGAAGACCCTGTCCTTAGGTGGACACGTTACATTTAAAAAATGAAAAATTTCTTCCCAATAATACTGGTTAGTGTGAGACTAACACCTCAAGATTGGCTTTGCTAGCTTCAGTTTCCTCTCACTGCCGTCTTGACAGAGGAAGAAGTGAGCCATGAGCAGGATTTGCCAGTGTCTAATGTTGAGGCATGGAGAATTCCACATAAGGGCCCAGGATCTCTAAGTTTCCAGAAAGTTCTGGGAGATATTTCACAATCTCAACATGATCCCTTGGGCACAGGATTCTCTCTCCCTTTACATGCGTTAGTGAAGTCCAAATTGTGGTCTAATATCACATACATAGGAAATCCCATCATGTGAGTTTTTAAAATGTGAAGGGGCAGAATTCCGAAGAATTATATCTTAGACTATGCACACTTCAATATGAGTGAGTCGCATGTGACAATGTGCTGACAGTGATGACCTTCAATTGTGTGCTAAAGTGACTTCCTGTGCATTAGCAAGGTTGGAATTAGATTATTTGAGTTGCACTTTCTAAAGTTCTTTACGTCTTACACATGAATTGATTGTGCTTTCCTATACTTCTGAAGCCATTTACCCTACCCAAAAAATAATTTAAGCCAAGTGTTACTGTCTCTTATTGCAAACAGAACATACGATTTGCACAATGAGATTTTATTGCTTGGCATACATGACTTTAGCGTGCTTTAGTGTGAAGTAAGTTTTCCAAGCCTAGAGGATTTGGCATGTATAAGAGATTGAAGTTTTCATTTTAGGTACCCCCTCCCCCAAGTGTCTCCAAAGATGAGGGAGATGATTGATACACTAACAGATGTTTTGTTAACGTCACATTTCCAGAACTCTTCTTACTCAGGCTAATAGCATTGCATCTGATTAGCTGTACTTACCCTTTTCAGCTTGTAATTTTCCTTTCGCTAAATTATTATTGACATCAACAAGAGGCAGACTTCCTCAGTGTTGTGTAGAACACTGAAGCATGCCTAAAACAACACAGGGCATAGAGATATCTTTCTATTTATTTAAATTTCAATCTTTTGACACGAGGTCTCACCTTCAATCCAAAACACTTCAGCCTTCCTGGCTAAGAGGGCTAAATGTACCCAAGGCAAAGAAGCTGCTGTTTTCTTCTCTTACGTGTTTCTCACTTCCTTCCCCTCTTTGATTCTATAGTGGGCTTAATGGTAGCCACAGAAAGCTGTGTCTGTGTTTTCTGTCTTAATTCCTGGAACCTGTGAATGTGACCTTATTTGGTAAAAGGGTCTTTGCAGATGTCATTAAATTAAGGATCCTGGAAGAGGGAGCTTATCCTGGGCTATTCAATCACATGTATCTTTTAGGGTACAGGTGCATAGGAGACACACACGGAAGAGGAGGAGGCAATGGGACTGCAGAGGAAGAGATGAGGGTGATGAGGCCACAAATCAAGGATTGTCAAGATCAATCAGAAACTTGAAGAGGCAAGGGGAGGATTCTGCCCTAGAGCTTTTGGAAGAAGCATAGCTTTGCTGACAGCTTGATGGTGGGCTTCTGCCTCCAGAACTGAGAGAGAATGCATTTCTGTTGTTTTAGGCTTCCCAGTTTGTGTAATGGGTTGCAAAGGATAATAGTATAGCTCCTTTTCACTTTCTTTTCTGCCTCATTTCAGTTTTTCTATCCTTTTCTGCATTTGTCCATTTATCTGTCTCTCTCTCTCCCTCTGTCTTGTTGTATCATTGCCAAGACAAAGTATGTAACAATAATTAATGCATGTGGGTATGATTGGACTTTTTTGCAAAGTTGATTTTGACTGTTAAGCCAACTGACCATGTTTTAAATATTAATGAAAATACAAATTACTTGGCAGTTTTGTTAAAAATGCAGAATCCCAATGTCCACCCTAACACATTTCTGATTTTACTGGTCTGATATGTGACCTATGAACCAGTATTTTTTAACAAGAATCTGGGGGATTCTTTTATAGATGGCCAACAATCCATACTTAGGAAAGATTAAAGTAAGGCATGGTTCCCTTTGTCTGCTGTCAAGAACTGATGTATATTTGTGGTATAGGGTTGTCAGTCTAAAATCCCATTACAATGCAGGAAGTAGTGCCTATAGAATACCAAATCCCAGGCCTCTGTAAAAATATAAGTAACCTGAAAAAGATTTGGTTAGACTCACATTTAACAATTCACAGTGGCTAATTCAAGGAAATGAGGGTGGTTCCTTAACCTTTGAGTCGAAAGCTTGGTTGGGGAGGGGTAGCATAACATTTCCCAGCATGTTCCTTACTGCCACTGCCTGGGAGCGGATTCTAGACAGGCCTGGCAGGCCCACGTTCCCACACACTGGGCCAATTTTTGTTCCTGGCTCAGGGCTGTGCTTACTTAGAGGGGTAATGGCTTTGTCTGTTTTGCTCCTCAGTGGGATACATCTCCCATCTATTTTGTTTAGGAACTCTAAACACAGTCCAAAGGGAAGCTCAGCTGTGGAACTCTGAACAGGATCTGGCTAGAAGCAGCCCCAACACACTTATTTTTTTCACTCTTCTCATAGTCATTTTCAGACCTGGGAGGTTTTTCAGAAGACTTGGTGCTGCAGGCTGTTGCCTGAAACCACTCATCAAGGAGCATGTCCACCTCTTACTTCTTGGCTGGCTGTAAACTCTGGTACATTCAGCACAGAAAGTGGAGGCTGAAGAGGGTCATCAATTTGTGCCTAAAGGAGGCCATTGTTTACCCCTTATGAAAGCAATGGGAAGCAGAGTCTTTTTCTCCTACTTCCCAGAAACAGAGTAAGCATACCCTTATGAATGAGAAATGCTGGTGTGTTAGGCAAGTTTCTTATAAGAACCCCATTTCATCTTGTCATTACTCTTTCTGGATGCCTTCAGCTTATACTGCCCTTATCTCTTCCCTACCTCCTGATAGCTCTCCTCAGATATTTGACATGGTTTCCTGATGATGGCCTGTCTTGACTCATTGTTTAATTGCTGTGCAATGCTCAAACTTCTCCTTCAGGCAAACAGAGTAAACACACAGCACATTCTTTACAAATTGATTTAAAGTCTTGGTCTCTATAAACATGTGTGTGCAAGTATCTTTTTTGTATAATGACATATTTTTCTCTGGGTAGATACACAGTAGTGGGATTGTTGGATCAAATGTTAGTTCTACTTTTAGTTCTTTAAGACGTCTCCACAATGTTTTCCATAGTGGTTGTAATTCACAATTGCACAAATGTAGAACCAACCTGAATGCCCATCAATCAATGAGTGGATAAAGAAACTTTGGTGTATATATATGATATATATATCATATATATGTTACATAGGCTACCAATAAGTGTCTGCTGTTCCCCTAAATTATACAATTACCCTTTTAATTCCTACAAAATAAAGTTCATATACCTACTAGGATATATATATATCATATATATATAACACATATACAACACATATATATCATATATATAACACATATATATGATATATATCATATATATAACACATATATATGATATATATCATATATATAACACATATATATGATATATATCATATATATAACACATATATATGATATATATCATATATATAACACATATATATGATATATATCATATATATAACACATATATATGATATATATCATATATATAACACATATATATGATATATATCATATATATAACACATATATATGATATATATCATATATATAACACATATATATGATATATATCATATATATAACACATATATATGATATATATATCATATGTAACACATATATATGATATATATATCATATGTAACACATATATATGATATATATATCATATATAACACATATATATGATATATATATCATATATAACACATATATATGATATATATCATATATATAACACATATATATGATATATATCATATATATAACACATATATATGATATATATATCATATATATAACACATATATATGATATATATATCATATATATAACACATATATATGATATATATATCATATATATAACACATATATATGATATATATATATCATATATATAACACATATATATGATATATATATCATATATATAACACATATATATGATATATATATCATATATATAACACATATATATGATATATATATCATATATATAACACATATATATGATATATATATCATATATATAACACATATATATGATATATATATCATATATATAACACATATATATGATATATATATCATATATATATAACACATATATATGATATATATATCATATATATATAACACATATATATGATATATATATCATATATATATAACACATATATATGATATATATATCATATATATATAACACATATATATGATATATATATCATATATATATAACACATATATATGATATATATATCATATATATATAACACATATATATGATATATATATCATATATATATAACACATATATATGATATATATATCATATATATATAACACATATATATGATATATATATCATATATATAACACATATATATGATATATATATCATATATATAACACATATATATGATATATATATCATATATATATAACACATATATATGATATATATATCATATATATATGATGGAATATTACTCAGCCATAAAAAGGAATGAATTGTATTCACAGCAACCTGCATGGGATTGGAGACTATTATCCTAAGTGAAATAACTCAGGAATGAAAATGAAACATAGTCTGTTCTCACTCATAAGTGGGAGCTAAGCTATGAGGATGCAAAGGCATAAGAAGGGCACAATGGACTTTGGGGACTCAGTGGGAAAGAGTGGGAAGGGGGTGAGGGATAAAAGACTACAAATTGGGTTCAGTGTATACTTCTTGGGTGATAGGTGCACCAAGTTCTCGCAAATCACCACTTACTCATGGAACCAAATACCACCCATTCCCCAAAAACCTATGGAAATAAAAAATTTAAAAATAAATAAAGTCTTTGGTCTCTTAAGAAGCTGAACTTTAAAGTATGGTGTTTCCTACCTATTCATTAAACAGTGTTTCTCAAACTTTATCTGAAAGATTTGTTATAACAGATATCACTGAGTCACACTCCCTGAGTTTCTGATTATGATTCTGCTAGAATTTGCATTTCTAACAAGTTCCCAGCAGCTGCTGCCAACCGTGGAACCACCCTTGGAAAATCACTGCTTTAGGGAATCTATCTTTTTTACTTTGCTTTATACTTTCTGATACAAAAGCTTGTATTTTATATCCTTTGAGAAATAAAGATGTCTTTGTTTGCAACTCAATTACCCAGAGTGCAAAATGGGTGATAAGCCAAGCAAATGTGATAGATAAGTACTTCTCTAAGTGTAATGATGCTTTAAAAACAGCCAACCATGACTGAGCGCTCAGTTGCAAATGGTGGTTCCTTTGCAACTCGTTAGGCTGCCTCAGGTGTCATGCTCAGCTTTCCATCTCCTGCTTTTTGGCCTACAACTATTTTCCTATGGGCAGCCCCTCAATCTCAAGTTACATGTTCTGACCACATTCCATTTTGTTTTACTCCAATCCTCAGGGAGCTATCTTCAGCATACCATACCTAAGGACTCTCACGGATTTGAGAAAATTTAAAAATCGTCTCTCTTCCTCCCAGTATCAACTTTAAAACACATGAATATCATGTGCTTTAAAGTATAATGTATATATACTCATATAGTATAATGAGTGTCTTAATGTGTATTGTGCACTTTTAATTCCATGGCAAGACTTTTCAGGTTAACATTACCTTCTTATTCCTATCCTCATAAGTGTTTGTGAGCTAGATTGCAGAAAATTTGACATTCAAAAGCCCTTGCTCTTTGAAAGAGAAAACGTGTTGTGAGAAAATATACATTCATTTTGATGAATGAAGCAGAATTGGATGAGATCAAAAGTTTTGGTTAATCCATACTATTGTGGGACATAAGTACAACCCTCAAAGTTTCTACTATTTCAAAGTCTTTGTTCCTTGTTAGGCTTCTCAGAGCAAGTTTGATCCCTGGGTAAACCTGTCCCCTCAACTTCAATGTTATCTGCTTAATAGATCAGACATTATAAAGTTTCTTCTTTTTCCTGAATTTCTATTGAATCTAATGCCTTTGTAACTCATTGTGCAATGTCTGGCTCTTCATTCTTTGCATGTGGAGACTGACTGGCCTACCTGTCTGCATATAGTAGGCTTCACAGGTATAAATTTGCAAATGTTTAGTTTTTTTTTCCCTATCATAAGATTAAAATGATCAAATAATGAGACTAAAAGAAAACAGAGAACAAAGAGAAAGACTAATATTGTAATTAGTAAGCAGAAAAGAGGCAAGAGTCTTTAAAAAAGACATCTTGCTTGGAATAGGTTGTGAAAACAGCTGCTCCAGAAACTACCACTCATATGTCCAGAAGTAATAAAACAATTCTTCAGCTGTTTTTCATTGGAAAAAATGAGGAGATTGCAAAACAAAAACAAAAACAAAAACAAAAAACTGTGCACAAGTAACTACTCCAGACAAAGCTCCGGGCATTCTAAATTCTTTGAAAGGAATACACCCTAAAAATGTCATAAACAAAATCTCAGCTCTTCTTCCTTCTCTCAAATCCTTTACACCTCAAGATAAAGTAATACAAATTTCAGACTTGTAGTGCAGGTTTTATTTTTATTTCTAATCATTTGTAATTAGGGAGATTTTTTTGTTTAGTACAATCTGTCCAGCCAGTAACTTCCATGTGCCAAGCATAGAGTGGCGTCCTTGGGCCTGTAAAAGGGAGTAGTAATTAGAACTGGATGAATCCCATTTGACAGAATGGTCCGGTGTCAGGTCCACACCCTTGTTCTTGAAATTCAGAGAAAAGTTAAATTGGTACAAAAATAAATTCTCTTGAAACATTTCCTCCCTGGACTTGACATTTTGGTGCTCGGGTTCTTTTGATGTTTAGCACCGAACATTGAGGAGTAAATAACAATGGGAACCCTTCTGAGAACACCACATAAACATGGTAATTTATAAAGCAGATGCTGCTAAATGCCCAGCAGTCTGCCATTTTAGACTTGTTGGAGGTTGGAGTGTTCTTCATGCTCTTTGGTTGCAACTGCAATGTTCATCACCTGCTCTGTTAACTGAGGGTCTGGAGTAGTAAAGGCATATCCCGTCAAATGTGAAGGCTATCTTACATTTGGCACTGGTTGCACAGTTCACTAACAGAGAGATTTAAACTGTATATGTTTGTGTGCTGCGTGTATATAGCTTAAAAATAACAATTACAAATATAATGTGCTTGAGGTCTTCAGAAAAAAAAAATGTTTAAAAAGGAAAGAATGCCAGAGCTGGAAGGCTCTTAGAGTTCATGATTTTTTTTTTTTTTCAGCCAGTCATTATAGGTTAAAAAAAACTGATGTCAAGAAAAGGAAATGATTTGTTCAGGGCCTCACTGTTTTCTGCCACTTTCTATTTAGAACCCCAATGAGATATCAGTGACTTTCATTCTCTGCTGTATCATTGCCAACACTTTTTAAAAATGAGGCAGAAAAGAGGGCCATGAATCAGGCTGAAGAGTCCAGATGAAGAGGATTAGTTGTTGCAGAAAGAGCTGCATGTATCAGAAAGAACGCCTGTGGTAGTGGCACAAGGGTGCCTGCCCCATCCTGCTCAGCTGGAGCCACCACCAGCAATTGCTGGTGGAAACAATCTGCACTGTGTCCAGGGAAGCATTTCTCCTTCATCTCAACCTTATGCTTGTTCCCATTTACCAAGATATCTAAAGTTGTTTTTCCCTCCCAAGGGTCAGAAATGCTCACTCCCATTTAAGATGATTTTTTAAAAGTTGACAACTCCATGTCCAGGACTAGATAACAAAACTCTTTCCCAAAGGTCAAAATCCAACAGAGCAAATCTTGCTCATGGCACAAGGTGGGATTCTGATTACTTTTTCAAAGACAGTGAACCAAGAGTGAAATGGAGGGAGGAGTCGTGCAAACCAAATGCAGACACCCAAAAAAATAACCAGACTGTCAGAACCACAATGTGGACCTAGAGCTTCATTCAGCACTTTTCTCAGTCTCTCAAACCTTTGACATTTTTTTTTTTTCTGACCAAATGTAGGAAAATAAGTCTCCCAGAACAGAGAGCAGAATATCTTTTCCAAAACATTAGATTAGGCAGGCTGACTGGGGATCAAAGCAGTTCTTAATGGGATATGGGATTAATGATAAGGCTCTCTAGTAAAGAAAAAAAAATTAGCTGAAGTTGAATTCAAGGTCAAGATAACCTAACATTATCCTAGAAAAAGTTAACTTCCTCAATCAGTCTTTGTCTGAAAGGTTTTGAATAAAAATAATAGCATGCAATTAGTAAATAGATATTTTAGGAATCCCCAAAGATTTGAGGACAAGAAGTTTCTTTTTTTATATCAAAAACATTAGGGGAGAGTGCAAACTCAGGCCCCCACTACCATAAATTATGCAGTCCAGCGTCTCACATTTGGGAGAATATCAGGAATCAGCACCTCGGAGGCAATGGTTAAGCCTCACTCTGGGAAAACCACCTTTGTGATCATGGGATCTCTCCTGCCAGGTAAATATTACTCATGAGGTTTCTTGAAAAAAGAAAATTTAAGAAATGAATGGAATCAAGTACCCTATCTCGTAAAAAACTATAATACTATTGAGTGGGAAGAGGACAAGAACTGTGTAGAAAAAACATTCTTAAGTTGGGAATATTTTAGTATGATGGCAAAATATGAATGAAACTTAACTTTGATAAAGAAAATGAAACTACGATAAAAGAAAATATTTTATTTTTCTAGGGTTAGAGTTCACAGAATATAGCAGGCATCTGGGAATATGTTCCAGTAAGAGAGTTCATGGGAAGTATGTATGCAAAGTGATGGAAGTTCCCATTTACTGGCACTTGCTGTGGGTCAGACTCTGGGTTACGAGTTTACAAATGATATCTAATTTAATCCTTAAAACAACCCCGTGAGTCAGGTGTTTTCACTTGTATTTTACAGGTAAAGAAAATAGAGGTTTAGAAAGGTGAAATAACATGTCTAAAATATTACAGCTAGCAAGTATAGGAGGTAGAATTCTAGTTCTTATCTCTCTAGCTCCAAACTTTTTACTTTAACTGCTGGATTGCTGTGTCTGTATCCTTTGTCTTCTTTCACCATTTCTTCTTTAACCAAGTTCAATCCAAACACCTATCAGAAATATCTGTAAATCTGGAAAGTTAAACCAATTCTTTATTTTATTTTATTTTTGAGACAGAGTCTCACTCTGTTGCCCATGCTGGAGTGCAGTGATGGGCAACACTGCAGCCTTCACCTCCTGGGCTCAAGTGATCCTCCCACCTCTGTTTCCTGAGTCGTTGGGACTACAGGTACACCCCAATATGCCTGGGTATTTTTCAGAACTTTTTTTTTTTCTTTTTTGGAGAAACAGGATCTCACTATGTTGCCTAGGCTGGCCTTGAACTTTTCAGCCCAACTGATCCTCCTGCCTTGGCCTTCCAAAGTACTGGGATTAGAGATGTGAGCCACCATACCCAGCTAAACCAATTCTTTTAAATTTCTCTGGGCTGGGTTTGATAGTTACTAATCAAAACACTGTAACCCTGAAATAGATTGAGATTTAAAATACATTTAAATTACACAATGTTTTGCATATATATGTAAAAATATGCATAGCTTACCATTTAAAAAATACAATCCTTCTAAATTTTAAAATTTTCTAGCATAAGCATATTTATATGAGATTACTGTTTTTAAAACTATGTCATGCTTTTCGTCTAGCTTTAGTGTTTGCTAGCATAAGCATATTCATATTAGATTAACATTCCATTGGGTTCAAACACTTGCTTCAGCTTCAGTAAATGCCTGTTAGTCACATTAGAAATCTGTTTTTGACATTTGCTATTTAACAAGCCCATTATTTGACAAGTATTTTCTTAAAAGTGGCCAGTTAAAGAACTGTCTGTGACTTGGGTAGCTTGTCTGAATAAATGAGGTTATGATATTGCCCGTAATCAGCTCAAAACTAGCTTATATTTTATTTACAAGTTGGCAGTTGACACCAGTCTGATGAGAAAAATGCTTCCATTGGAAAAATGTGGGCCAAATATTGAAGAGAAGCAGTTTTTTGTACATCCCATTTGGATACAGCTTGAACTAAAGGGCTCTTATTTGGCTCTGGTGATGGGGGTTCATGGTTCACCTTTAAAACTGATATGGTCCTTACCAACCTCATATTCTTTACAAAATCTTTGATCAGTTTGCAATCCCATTGCATACTCAAACACATTAGTAAGCTGACTATCATGCAAGTACATCATAGTATTAGAAAGATGGGTGATGATTTGGTCCAGAGCAGCGGGTAACTGTGTCCCCTGATAGGTACTGGGTAAAGGATTACAGAAAAGGTGCTATGTGCTCTGGGTTTGAAGGCTTTGGAACACGCATCAGGAGAGCAAACCCATGCATCAGAATTTACTTTTGAGCAATTTTAATTATGGTTTTTGTTTACTTTTCCAGTAGAAATTAACTGTTATTTGTCCTTTCCACACAGAAAACATTTTATCCACTTTCCCCACTTATAGAATGTATATTGGGCATCCCCGGGCCTTGTCTCTTAGGCTTTTCATTCTTCAGACATCCCAAGCTGCTGGAGACTTGACTGAGGACCAGGCAGGATGAATGATCTGTGCCAGGAGGCAACATCTTCTTTTTGCATGGCCTGATTTCAAGAGAAAAAGCAGATTCTGAAGAACTGGCCCTGGAAGTCAGCATACTGCAAGTGAGAATGATATTGTTAAATCCACTGACAACAACTTAGCTCTCTTTCCATTCCTCAAGTCACTTCTTATCCCTAATGAGCTCACCATAGCCATGAAGCTAGACTGTGGGTACTAGATTATCATGTTTAGCTTGATTAAGCCTCAGAGCCTAATGATGACTGCATACTTCTACCCCACCACTACTGGCAAGGGAGATTCTGTGGGCACATCCATACTCATTGTATTAGTCAGGGTTCTCTAGAGGGCAGGGCTAACAGTATAGATGTATATATGAAAGGTAGTTTATTAAGGTGTATTGACTCACACAATCACAAGTTGAAGTTCCACAATAGGCCATCTGCAAGCTGAGGAGCAGGGAAACCAGTCCGAGTCTCAAAACCTCAAAAGTAGGGAAATCGACAGTGCAGCCTTCAGTCTGTGGCCAAAGGCCTGAGAGCCCCTGGCAAACCATTAGTATCGGTCCAAGAGTCCAAAAGCTGAAAGACTTTGAGTCCAGTGTTCAATGGCAGGAAGCATCCAGCACGGGAGAAAGATGGAGGCCAGAAGTCTTAGCCAGTCTAGTCCTTCTACGTTCTGCTTTTATTCCAGCTGAGCTGGCAGCTGATTAGATTGTGCCCACCCAGATTGAGGGTGGGTCTGCCTCTCCGAGTCCACTGACTCAAATGTTAATCTCCTTTGGCAACACCCCCACAGACACACCCAGGGTCAACACTTTGCATCCTTCCATTCCATCAAGTTGACACTCAATATTAACCATCACACTCATCTTGTAGATTAGAAGGGCACACTAAGTTCTGGATTATGGTTTGAGAGAAAGATCACTGTCATCCTATTAGGTATATGAACTTTATTTTGTAAGAATTAAAAGGGTAATTGTATAATTTAGGGGGACAGAAGACACTTATTGGTAGCCTATGTAATAAGTTTACAATTTGATTTTGTGATGGAGGGAAAAATATTTTCCAGTTGGGCTTGCTTTTCCTGGCAGGACTACGCTAAGAGATCTCAAAGCAGTTGAGATTTACCTAACAACTGTGGTTCTTTGCCTATTTTCTACTGTAATACATATGCTCACATATGAAACCATTTCATAGGTGAATGTGGATTTAGACAGTTAAATTACTGTTGGAATAAAATAGATTTTGGATAATGCATAAATGATATCCCCTAGCTTCTAATTTTTTTTTTTCCAAAATTCCTTTGTCGCACACCTGTGTATCTCAACTTCCCAGATGAGGAGAGATAAATGTAAAACAGTAATGGTCTTTTTCTTTGCCCACATAGTGTTTCTGGCCTAGTCTGACACAAATTAAAAGATCAAGGACAGATGTCCAGTGACGTAAGTGGAGGAGATAGAGTGGGGAGGACACATTAGTCAGTATGTGTTTTCTTCTTGGGATGAAAGTTTTTGAGAAACTAAAATGTGAGTTGGAGGGTATATTGAATGATGACTCTTGCTAGGTGTACCCATGGAATTCTTATTGTACATATTTACATATGAGGTGTAGCAGAATAAAAAAGGTGGAAAATTACTATTAAATGGATTTGCTTTACAATGACCATAATCTCAATTAAGAATATAGTGATGTTACAGTTTTGTCTTTCTGGATTTGTGACAATTTGGGCTTGTCTTTAGTAAACTATTGATGGGTCTGACTTGGTCTTGTGACTGGCATCTGGAGAACAATGTAATTTCAGACATTCATGAGAAAAGAAAGGATGTTGGAATTATACATAAAAGTAGCCTGAGAGTTTGACATTCTTTTTTCCTGTTAGTACATGGAAGCATAATTATTTGAAGAACAATATTTCAAATATATGGTCCTTTGAGTAGGAATGCTACTGTGTTACCCATAATTTTTGAGATTTTTAAAAACTAAAATTAGCAAAGCTTTTTGGTTTTTGTTTTCAGCTACTCTGAAGACAAGCTAATTTTTCTCTTTCAACATATATTGCATGTTTACAAAGGCCTTACCTAGTATTGCATAAATATGATGAGAATTGGAATTGAGAGTCATGAAACCTGAATTTTATCATTAATTTATTTGTCAATTATTTATTAAGCCCCTATTATATGTTCTGTATTGAGAAACAAGGATGGATTAGACTAGTTTCTGTCATCAAAAGTAGTAAAACCTTGTGGATTATAATTATCTATAATTGTGAGACATCTGCCTACCTCATATAATGAATAAATATGCATAGGTATGGGTTCATAAATGCAGTTTTGTTTTGTTTTAAGCTTATATAAATAGTATTCCGAATTTATCATTTTGAAATTTTGTTTTTGTACTTATTTTAAATTGCTGTTATTGTTTGTTGTTTAATTATTGTGAATTATCCCCTTATAAAAATATATAAAATATATTTATTTCTTTTTTGATTAGTCAGAATTTTGATTGTTCCAGTTTTTGCTGTTATCAACAAAGATGTCGCGAATATTCTTGTCCATGTCCCTTACAGCTATGTGTGTTAAAGTTTCCAGGAAGAAACTTACGTGGTCATAGGAAAAATGCATTTTCAACTTTATCAGCTAATGCCAAGTCCAAATTGTTTACCAAAGAGCATGTACCAATTCACGCTAATCAGTAGCGTAAGAGAAGTAAAATAGCCTCTTATTGCCAGACTTCTAAATTTTTTGTCAGTTGAATGAAAATCAACTAGTGTCATATGATTGTTTTAGTGGTAATTGTCCTGAATTCTTTAAGTTTGAGTTGCGTTTAACATATTTATTAATACTTTTAGTTTCCTCCCCATGAATAATACTGACCTTTTGGTCATTTTATTTGCTTTAGATCACTCTTTTATTACTTATTGATTTGATCCTTATTCTTTATATAGTAATCTAAGTATTAATTATTTGCAATTTGTGGATAAATATCTTTTCCTGGTTTATTATTTGTCTTTTATTTTTGTTTATAGTTCCCTATCCTACTTGATTCAGTATATTTGAACTTATCAATCATTCTCCTTTGTTTTGTTCTTTTTTCTCATCCAAAAAATATGTTACTACTCCAATTCATAAATTATGTTCTCCTATATATGCTTCTGAAATCTTTAGAATTTTAGTTTATATATTTGTTAATAACTCACCTGTAATATGTTTAATGTTTGGTTTTTATGCTACTTTTTTCATATGTTTTACTTCTACACATATTACAAACTACATAATGGATTATTATTTTTGCTTTAAGTGGGTAATTATTTTTTAAAGAAATTATTAACTAAAGTCTTTCATACTTGCCATTTCTAATGCTCTTCAGTTCTTTCTGCAGACCTGTGTTTCTATCTGGTATCATAACTTAAAGCTGAAGTACTCCCTTCACCAATTTTTATAGTGCCAATCTGCTGGCAATGAAGTCTATCAGCTTTGTTAGTCTGAAAATGTTTTTACTTCACCTTCATATTTGAAGGCTGTTCTACTGAATATAGACTTTTAGGTTAGCAGTGACTAAAAAAGTTTTTTTTTTAGCTCTTTAAAAATACTGTTTCATTGTCTTGTGGGATGCATTACTTCTCATATGAAGTCAGCATTCATTCTTATTTGTATTTTTCCCCTTTGGTGCATTCTCTCTCTCTCTCTCTCTCTCTCTCTCTCTCTGTCTCTCTGTCTCTCTGTCTCTCTCTCTCTCTCTCTCTCTCTCTCTCTATGTATATATATATGTTACACACACACACACACACACGCAAAAGCCAATGGTGTAGCTCTGATATGAGTCTGAACATTTGACAATTAGTTGTGCTGATGGTGTAAGTCCCAGTCTAAGGGCAGGAGAAGACTGATGTAGTAGTTCAAGCAGTCAGGTGTAGAAAGAAAATTCTCTCTTCCTCTACCTTTGTGTGCTATCCAGGCCCTCAGTGGATTGGATGATGTCTATCCACCTGGAGAGGGATATCTGCTTTACTCAGCATACTGATTCAAACATGAATCTCTTCTAGAAATACTCTCACAGACACACCTGAAATACTATTTAACCAAATATCTGGGCATCTTGTGATTCAGTGAAGTTGACACATGAAATTAGCCATGACACATACTCATTCTCTTTTTCTTCTCTTTGGTTATATTTGAGGGTTTCCTCTTTCCCATATCCAATCTAAATTCCTTCCTTCCTTCCTTCCTTCCTTCCTTCCTTCCTTCCTTCCTTCCTTCCTTCCTTCTTTCCTTCCTTCCTTCTTCCCTCCCTCCCTTCTTCTCTCTCTCCTTCCTTCCGTCCTTCTTTCTCTCTCTTTCTTTTTTCTTTCCTTCCTTCTTTCTTTCTTTTCTTTCTTTTCCTACCTTCCTTCCTTCCCTCCTTCTTTCTTTCTTCCTTTTCTTTCTTTTCTTTCTTTCTTTTCTTTCTTTTCCTACCTTCCTTCCTTCCCTCTTTCTTTCTTTCTTTCTTTTCTCTCTTTTCTTTCTTTTCTTTTTTCTTTCTTTCTTTCTTTCTTTCTTTCTTTCTTTTGTTCTTTCTTTCTTTCCTTCTTTCTTTTCCCTCCTTCCTTCCTTCCTCTTCTTTCCCTCCCTCCCTCCCTCTCTCTTTCTTTCTTTCTTTCTTTCTTTCTCTATTTCTTTCTTTTTTCATCTTCTGCCTTTCAAAGGAATTTACCCTGTTGGTTATATTGCTTTTCTTTGAGAATTAACACTTTATTTATTTTATTTATAATTAATTAACACATAATAATTATATATATTTACTGGATACACTGTGATGTTTCAATGCAAATACACATAGTATAAGGACCAAATTGGAGTAATTACCACATCCATCACTTTTAACATTTATTATTTATTTTTTGTGACAATATTCAAAATCTCTTCTAGCTATATGAAATAGGCACTGCATTGTTATAGTAACCCTGTTGTATTTCTTAATGATATTCTTACTGGCAGCAATTAAATATTCTCAGATCTACTCAACTCTTTAAAAAACACATTTTACCCCACCACCTCTTCCCTCTGTTATCTTAGTTTTCTCTCATGTCCTAGCATATCTTTCAAGAGAGTTGTATCTACTTGCAGTTGCTACTTCCTCAACCCTCCACTTACTCCTTAACCTATTCCAACCTGACTGGCTAAAGTCACCAACCACCTCCATGCTACCAAATGCAATGGAGATTTAAAATTATTTATAAGTGTCTCAGCACAATATGACATCATCGAATACACCTCATTTATTTAAATGATCTCTTTATTGGTTACTGAAATAATATATCTTTCTGGTTTCCTTTCCTACCTCTTTGGCATTTAGTCTCTTGTCTTCACTGGGGGCACATTCTCTTCATATTGGCCATTAATTACTGGAATTATTTGAATTTCATTTGTAGATCTTTTTCTTTTCATACTCTTTACTTTTATATTAGAAAATCTCATCTTTGTTTGTTTGTTTTTTGAGAAGAATCTCGCTCTGTTGCCCAGGCTGGAGTGCAGTGGCACCATCTTGGCTCACTGCAACATCTGCCTCTGGGGTTCAAGCAATTCTTTTGCCTCTGCCACTGGAGTACCTGGGATTAAAGGCAGGCACCACTGCACCCGGCTAATTTTTGTATTTTTAGTAGAGATGGGGTTTCACCATGTTGGCTGGGCTTGTCTTGAACTTCTGACCTCAAGTGATTCGCCTACCTCAGCCTCCCAATGTGGTGGGATTACAGGCGTGAGCCACTGCACCCAGCTGGGAAATTTTATCTTTAACCATAGCTTCAATTACCATGTACCTATTTTTTTATAGCTCTCGGATTTTTTTTCTCCAGACCAGAATTCTTTTCTGAACTCCAGACACATATTGGGCTATACACTCAATATTGTCCCTCAGATATCTGAAAATATTCTCAAACTTCAAAGTTACAATATCAGTCTCATGATTTTGTTACATCAAATATAATCCTTTTCAATTATTTTTTATATGATGAATGGGACCATTATTCATCCATTTTGTCACGTCCAAAATCTAGGGGTCTACTTTTATCTTCCCCCTACCCTTCAACATAAATCAAATTTATTACCTAGTTAATTTTAAAATAGATATTCAAACTATAATATCTTTCTGTCCAAGTCTATTTATATCAACAGAAGCTTAGTTCAAGTTGCCATTTTTCCTTGTCTGGACCACTATAATTATTCCCTGACTGTTATCAGTTATATGTTTAACAGTATGTACATTGAGAGTTTTAATTGTTTCAGAGTTTTTGCCACAGCTCCAAAGCTGAGAACAGTAGGTAAAAGATACCCCTTAATTGTGATGTGCTGCTAGTCATCTTTGTAATTTATTAGATAAACAAATTTATGATTCCATATGGCTTATAAAAGAGAATTCTGGAGTTTACTGAGAAAATTTAGAGAAGAAGAGAATGTTTCCAAGGCCCTGGTACCTTCAATAAGGGGACATTTCCTATAGTTTTTAGGGTTGATGAATTCCCAGTACATTTAATCTGGCAGGGATACTGCAGATTTTTAAATGACATTGTGGTTATTGTAGAGCTAGTTTTATTTGCTTACCTCTTTCCTGAGACTCTTGCCCTTTCCTTTGATGTTAGGCTTTATCTGACACTTAAAGTAGAGATTTTGCTGAGTTTCAGCTTCTGAATTGTCAGACATTTCTGTACAGAGATTAGCATAACTTTACAGGCAAAATTCTGTAGCCCTTTTTCACGCAAAAGTTCCCGTATCTTCCAGAAATAATTTCAAGTATTCTCCCTCTAACTATAACAGATATGTATGGTTATGAAAGGAACTAAGGGAAGAAATCCCTTTCAATGTTTCAATTCCCTTGTACATGAGCTGTCTGGCACTTTGCCTATGGGAACTGCCAACGCAGCTTGTTTGCTGACAAAATATAACTTTGCAGAATTATCACACAGTTTCATGGTTTAAAAGTCAGATTGAAATACATCTCTTCTGTACCTAATTGCATTCTTGTTGTGGTTACTGATCGTTTGACAATATTAGCAAATTTTTCTGTCATCCATATTTCCAGCAGGGTCTCCAATGTGAAGCTAGATTCTTAATTCCACAAAACTCTCCCAGATAAAAAGGGTAATGGTCCAAAACCACAATTACTTTTGCACCAATCTAATATAATAGAATACAAAAGACCTACACTTTAGCAACCCCCTACACTTTATGTTATAAATGAAATAATTAACATCTGTTTTATGTATATCTGTTAACAAATTTTGTATTTATAGTTATTCTTAATACTTTTGTCTTTTGCTTTTATACTAAAATTAAAAGCAATTTACATACCAACAACAACAACAACAAAAAGGGCAAAATGAGATACGCCAAGCAAGAACAAAAAGATAGAAAATTAATGCTGATTCTTTCAGATAGCCTGTTCTTTTTTTATCATCTCTACTAAGCCAAGTGATATTTCGTGTCAGAATTTTTCAGAAAGCGCTAGTATCAAAGACACCTACAGATGTGGGAGTCTGTAACATGATTGTATGTGTAACTTTTTCCATCCGTAGAATTGTTCATAAATTGTAATAAAATACCTCATGGAGTGTATTTTGCTGAAATATGTCACTTTTATAAGGGTCTGTTTTATATGTATTTATTTATTTATTTATTATTATTTTTTTTGAGACAGAGTCTTGGTCTGTAGCCCAGGCTGGAGTGCAATGGTGCGATCTCTGCTCACTGCAAGCTCTGCCTTCCCGGTTCACGCCATTCTCCTGCCACAGCCTCCCAAGTAGCTGGGACTACAGGCACCTGCCACCACACCCGACTAATTTTTTTTTGTATTTTTAGTGGAGACGGGGTTTCACCGTGTTAGCCAGAATGGTCTTGATCTCCTGACCTCGTGATCCACCCGCCTCGGCCTCCCAAAGTGCTGGGATTACAGGCGTGAGCCACTGCGCCCTGCCTAAAAGGATCTGCTTTATAAATTAGACCATGTCAAGTACTTTGGGAGAGACAATGGAGAATGCATTTCAAGTGTTATTTTGGCTACCCAAAGATATTGTTGAAAGCATACAAAACCAAAAACTCTTAAGAAATTGTTTTTGTCTTCCAAGAAACTTATGTGATGTGTCAGAACAGAGCAAAAAGGCAAACAAAAGAATGTATGGATCCATTTCACTGCCACAAGAGGTGTTGCCTGAAGAAGATGAATCACATTACAAATTATCTAATTTAAAGCAATTCAGAGATACCTCGGTGTGAAATTTAGTATATTTATAAATTTGACAAATGATTTATTATGAAGTATCTCATTAATTAAAATAGTGCCAATTGAAATTAGAATACTGGATGTTTTTTGGGAAAAAGACATAATTTCATCAGCTAGGTTTTGCTTCTAATGAAGAAACAACTATGTAAATAATTTCTATTAATATTTTAAAATAGCCTTTATATTCTTGTTTTTGTAACTGCAAAGGAATCATACTTCATACTCAATTTCTATTAAGTCTTTAGCTCATGCTAGGTGCACAGTAAGTTATTATCTAGAGATTTTAGGCAGCATAATTAGAATAATAATTTGTTTCTAGAAGGGGAGGGAAAAACACTTTTCTTATCAATCATCAAGAAAATTTAAATATTTTTTTAACCTGAATCAAGACAGTTGGGGAATTTAAAACTGATCATAGGACTTTAGTGAAAATAACAGATTAAAGATTTTTGAAAATTCTCTCTTCCATAAAAGCAAGGAGAAAATTGGCAAAAACTTGTTAAAATCAAAACTTCCAGAACTCTAAAAACTAACAAAAGGCTTGCAGCAACATGAAGTGCATTCCCCGCCCCCCTACCCCACCCCAGGAAAAGTGGCAGAATCTCAATAAGAACAGAAAGATTTGCGACATTTTAATTTATCATAGTTCCACTTTCTAGCATCCAGCTCTGTGGTAGCCTTGAAAACTGACAGTCTGCATCAGAGTGAAAACTGGCAGCCTGGCTGCAACTGGAAGTAGAAAGGGTTTGGAGCTTCTTCAAAGACCCTTGCCAGAGCACTGCCATTACTTGTCCTGTTTGATGGTTTACTTAAGACCTCATATGCAAGGCTGTCTTTGTTTGACCTCAGTCAGAGCTACCAGCGCAAAAAGCCTCTTCTCTGAGGGTGTTTGTCAAAAACAATCACAGGAAATTGCTTAACTTCATGTCTGACTGAAGCCATGAATGACTGTTGAGGCAAACAGTAGACAAACCATGAAGCTAAAAGGAAAAATCAGGTAAGCAAAAATTCAGTAGGAGTTTTGGAAAAGCCCTAAGATATTTCTGGGATTTTAAAACACTACAGGCATGCATGTGACTGTAAGCATACTCAGAAAAAAAGTGAAAAGTCCTTAAGCTCTTACTTCTCATTGATTTTGCGACTCTGTGCAAACAGAAAATGAAGACTAAGAAGGGGTGATCAACTATCTGACTAAGTATTGAAAAATGTTATGGGAACCTAGTGAGAATTAGAGCCATAAAGAAGGTGCCACCTGAGGAGAGCTTTAACCTCCCTGTAGCCAAACCTAGCAGGAAGCCAGCTGGTAAGGGGACCTAGGATTGATGCAAAATCTAAGAAAAGAGAACCCAGAGAAGTAGGTCTAGCTCTTGCCTTGAGAGTAGTTATCTATCAAGAGAAAATAGTGGCAAAACTTCTACTGGAAGATTGTCAGGGCCCAGGGAAAAATAATAAACATTTCCAGAGAAATAAAATGATCAGTGGTTTCCAGGGGCTTGAGGGTAGGAGGGGAGAGGTATGACTGGTTACCAATAGACATAACGAACTTTTGCCATAAGGAAAATATTTCTTATCTGGATGTGATATTAGTTAAACAGGTGTATATTAAAACTAATTCAACTCTACACTTAAAACAGATATACTTTAGTGTATATAAACATAACTCAATAAGTTAGACTTAAGAAACAAATGCTTCCTGAATCATAAGACAAAGATAAACAGCCCAACTAAAAATAGGCAAAGAAAAATGAAAGGCAATTTACAGAAGAAAGAACTTTTGTGACCCTTCCTCACCCACCAGAAATAAGGTGCTCAAACTCTGGAAAATTTAGTAAACTATAAATTTATGTAACACCAAGATAAATTTATACAACACCGATAAAATATAAATTTATACAACACCAATAATTTATACAACACTATCCTCCTGCAGAGATATAAAATGTTTCTACAGCGTATGTCTAGAAATGAAATTACTGGGCCATACGGAATGGACTTGTGTAACTGTCAAGACCTTCTTATATTGTTTTCTAAAGTTGTTGTTCCAGATTACATTCTTACCCTGAGGTCTCCATTTTCCCACATTTTACACAAGTGTTTAAAATTTTTGCCAATAGAAAAAATCTGTTTTATTATTTATTATTTTATTATTTAGAATTTTTTTCTAAATCTATTTTTTTCTATTGGCAAAAACTTTTTCCTCCTAAGGTACCATTATAAACATGCAGTCAAATAGCATGCAAGGCTACTAAGTTTGTTCCTTCCCTTTTGAAGGAATTGCAATCTTCCACCTCTTGTGAAGCCACAGCGACACAGGGATAGTGTGGAGAATGCTTCTGTGGGCATCTGATGCTCTATCCTATGACTCAATCCCAGAGCCTAGTATAAATTTAAATAGGCACAACTACACTCCCGTTGACTCTCATAAAAGGGGCTCTATAGTGAATTATGCAATGATTTCCAACCTGCAGAAAAAACTTTATAAAATAAATTATTATGAAAGTATCAAGTTGTTATAGTTTGATCTGCGATTGTTTTAATGCTCTAAGGAACTGAATGCTCTACAGACATTGATGCTGAAATTAGAGTTGTGAATGAGTTTCGAGTCTTGAGTGTCTGTCATTAGCCAATTAACAGAAACTCCTTCGTATGTGCCTAAGCATACTGGATCATAGTTAAAGGACAATGAGTCTACTAAAAAGATTAGCTGTTCCAAAATAAGTTTTTCAAGAGGCTTTTGAGCCAAGCTAGAAAGACAGGACAATCTCACTTTATTGTGAAATAATATTCCATTAACTAAGGACTGAAGCAAAAATCCAACCATTTCCGAGCTAAACATATTGAATGAATCAGTAGCCTAGATTATCCAAAATGCAACAATTATTTTTAAAAGATGTTACTTTTAAAACTTGTCAGGAAGTCAAGGCATGAACTCTGAGCAGAATGCAGTGGGCAAACGTCAGAAGGTTGGATTCTCAGTCCTAAGTCTGACCACAAGCTGACTGACTCTTGCAACCTGTTTGTCTCTAATAAGCTCTAGCTTCCAACGGGAGTTTGATTGCACCATATGTCTTTGAAGACCTCATCCAGCTCTCAAGTTCTATTAAGGTGTACCATATAAAATTGCAATATTTGATCAATTTTGTCTTCAGAAATGGTTAGGTCTGTGGTTAAACCTAAAAAATTCTAATCCGAGAGACTTTATGGATGCTTGTAAAAACCTATGAGATTTTTTTGACAAAGAATATTGAATATCCTGATTTCTGACTACAAGTAACTTCAAAATATCTGACTGGAATTTTGGCATATTCAGTCCAATAAGGTTATTTTTATTGGAGAGAAAAGCAATCAATTAAGCATGTTATTTAATTGATTCAACTGAGCAATTGAATCAAACGCCACTCTCTACTGCATAGATTATGCAATTCAAACTATGTGGTCCCTCCCTCATTAGGTGCTAAAATACACATATCATATTAAATAGATTATCCACATATTAAATCTCATTGGAAGTTTTATATTTTACTGCTATACCTAACAAAAGCAAAGAACCATTTTTAAGTGAATATGTATTTTTTTCTAAATAGACTGAAATATTAATATGTACTAATGGAATTCTTATCAATCTCTTGTAAGTATAGCTATCCTCAGGGGTGCCTCATGAGCAGCAACGTGATTTGAATGGAGTTCATATTTTTTCCCATTTAAAATTGTCCTACTTCATCAGATTAAATATGTAGCTTTTTTCCCTAGAAACTTGCTTTTAAAATGTACATTTTGAAGGAGTGGGGAAGATAATCCATTTAGTTCTAAACTCTTGGTTTGGTTTAGTTGTGGGAGCATGGAATTGGGAAGGTGTTACTGTGATCCAGCCTTCACCCTGAAACCAAAATCATCTGCTCTACATTGCTCGGACACTGAGAACCAAAACTATCTAAGTCCTCATCCCCTCCGAAAACAAAACAAAACAAAATAAAGCAAAACAACTAAACCTTACTGTCTATCTTACTGGAAAGATCTTTGAATCTTTTGTGCCAACATCTTTACCTTGCTATTTCCAGCAGTCCAGAAAAGTTGTTAATTCTTATACAATCCTAATCAAGTCTTCCCTTTCACTTTTCCTCCATCTTACACAAAATTTCCAATTCTTAATAAATTCTGTTCTTGCCCTATTCCCTTCATGACACTGCTGAAACTTTGTGGAGATAGATGGTGTTATATATTATATTAAGCAATAAACTAAATGTCTTAACAGGTGGTGTTAGTGATATTTGAAAGCTGGCACTCAACAGCCTACTTTACAAATTCACCTGCATGGTTAGGATTACATGCTGAACATTCCTGGCCTCAATTTGAAAAGCCATAAAATTCAACCAGAGGATTGTAATCTTGCAATGTAATTATAAGTTATAATTTCACTAATTTGTCTTTATTTTGTAGGATTATTAAGAAAGTCTACTTAAGGACTTAGGTAGACTTTATGTTTATTCATTAAACATACAGTGTGTAACTAATTTGAGGCAAGCATTTTTCCAGGCTTTGGGGATTTAGTGGTAAACAAGGTGGTTATGTTCTTAGTGTTCATGGTGTTTATATGCCAGGGGAAGGAGATAGATAATGATCATGTGAACAAGTGAATAAGCAAGATCACTACATGCTGTACTACTATAGGAAGGAAATAAATAGTTGAGGACCTAGCAAGGACACCTAGGATCAGACAGACTGAACGAGAAAGACTTTGTTGGGTAGGAGACATTTAAGCTGAGGTCTGAGGGAGGGAGATCAGCCATCCATTGAAGGGCTAGAGGAAAATCTTTTCAAGTAGGGAGAATAATGGGAAAAAGGGGGCTTAGATTATTCAAGAATAAAGAATGGTCTCTTGGTTGAAGTGCCAAGAGAAAGGAGTAGAGAAAGATGTGCATTTATTGAGATATATTTTCAAGTCAACACTAGTAGGGTTAGGTGAGAAGAATGAGGAAGTAATTGGGATTCACGCCTGATGGTCCCTGCCTGTCACCAAGTGGACCTCTGGAGGAAATGGGAACTCATCATTACCTGAATCTGGCAACTTTCCACCTGATTCTCTACTCATTCATACTCAAACTCAGCCTCACTTCCTCCAGGTTAGTTGCAATATTTTCTCCCTTGGGTCAGGTAAGATAGGAGTTATTTTATTTTTATTTATGGGCCTTCATTAAGAAATAATTTAGCTAGCAAAAAGTACAAAGCCAGAAGCATCACAGCACCCAACTTCAAACTGCACTACAAGGCAACAGTAAACAAAAAGCATGGTACTGGTACAAAAACAGACACATAGACCAATGAAACAGGTTAAAGAACCCAGAAATAAAGCCACACACCCACAACCATCTGATCTTCGACAAGCTCAACAAAAACAAGCAATGGGGGAAAGGATTTCCTATTCAATAAATGGTGCTGGGATTACTAGCTAGCCACATGCAAAAGATGAAAACTGAACCCCTTCCTTTCACCATATGCAAAAATCAACTCAGGATGAACCAAAGATTTAAATGTAAAACCTAAAACTATAAAAAACCCTAGAAGAAAACATAGGAAATACCATTCTTGACACAGGTCCTGGCAAAGATTTCATGAAGAAGACACCAAAAGCAATTGCAACAAAAACAAAAATTGACAAGTGGTACCTAATTAAACTAAAGAGCTTCTGCACAGCAAAAGAAACTATCAGCACAGTCAACAGACAATCTACAGAATAGGAGAAAATATTTGCAAACTATGCATCTAACAAAGGTCTAATATCCAGAATCTATAAGAAACTTAAATCAACAAGCAAAAAATAAGCAACTCTATTGTCAGGCCTCTGAGCCCAAGCTAAGCCATCATATCCCCTGTGACCTGCACGTACACATCCAGATGGCCGGTTCCTGCCTTAACTGATGACATTCCACCACAGAAGAAATGAAAATGGCCTGTTCCTGCCTTAACTGATGACATTATCTTGTGAAATTCCTTCTCCTGGCTCATCCTGGCTCAAAAGCTCCCCTACTGAGCACCTTGTGACCCCCACTCCTGCCTGCCGGAGAACAACCCCCCTTTTCCCTTTATCTCCCCAAATCCTATAAAATGGCCCCACCCCTATCTCCCTTCACTGACTCTCTTTTCGGACTCAGTCCACCTGCACCCAGGTGAAATAAACAGCCTTGTTGCTCACACAAAGCCTGTTTGGTGGTCTCTTCACACGGACGCGCATGAAATCTATTAAATAAATGAGCAAAGGACATGAACAGACACCTCACAAAAGAAGACATACACGTGAGGCCAACAAGCGTATGAAAAAAATGGTCAACATCACTAATCATTAGAGAAATGTAAATCAAAATTATGATAAGATACTATCTCATTCCAGTCAGAATGAATATGATTAAAAAGTCAAAACATAACAGATACTGGTGAGGTTGCAGAGAAGGGGGAATACTTACACACTGCTGGTGGAAATGTAAATTAGTTCAGCCATTGTGGAAAGCAGTTTGAAGATTTCTCAAAAAAACTCAGAACTGCCATTCGACCCAGCAATCCAATTAATGGGTATGCACCCAAAGGAATATAAACCATTCTACCATAAAGACACATGCGTGCGTATGTTCATCACAGCACTATTCACAATAGCTAAGACATAGAATCTACCTAAATGATCACCAATGGTGTACTGGATGTGAAAATGTTGTACATATACACCATGGAATACTATGCAGCCAACAAAAAAAATGAAATCATGTCCTTTGTAGTAATGTGGATGGAACTGGGGGCCATTATCGTATTAATGCAGGACCAAAAAACCAAATACCATATATTCTTACTTATAAATGGGAGCTAAATACTAAGTACACATGGGAACAAAGAAGGGAACAGTAGACACTGGAGCTTGCTTGAGGGTGGAGGGTGGGAGGAGGATGGGGATTGAAAAACTACCTATGGCATTTATGCTCATTACCCGGGTGATGAAATCATCTGTACACCAAAGCCCCATGACACACAATTTACCCATACAACAAACCTGCACATGTACCCCCGAATCAAAAATAAAAGTTGGAAAGAGGAATCAAAAGAAACAATTTATCTTTTAAAACTGTATATGTGGGTGCCATTCGGAAACAAGCCTACTTTCCCTGAGATGTTGCCACAAAAATACTTGTCCTCCCTGTACCTGTTGAAAATCCAGGCTGTCATAGCCAAAGGGGTACTTGGCTAACTTTCCCAAAGCATCTTCATTTATATTAATTTATGCATTACTTAATATTCCATTTCACTAAGGACTTGCCTCTTTTGGCTTAATACTATTAAACCATCAAATAATGTAAGTAATGTTCTCCAGTTTCATCCTAACCAAGCCACTTTCAGAGTATTATTTGGTTTCCCATTTAGAATGAATACTGAGTATTTAGAAGACAACAAAATAGCCCTTAACATTATCATTTACTTTGTGTGAATTTTCCTACTTAGTAATTCTGTAATTTGCATGAAAGATGTGTAGGTATATACACATGTTTTAGTTCTGGCTGCTATGACAGTCTTAGACGGGGCAGCTTATAAACAACAGAAATTTATTTCTCACAGTTCTGGAGACCGGAGTCTGAGATCAGGGTCCCATCGTGGACTGGGTCTTGTGAGCATGCTCTTACAGGTTGCAGGCTGTGACTTCTCTTTCTTTGTATCCTCACTTACAGAAAGAGAATGTTAGCTATCTGGCTTTTTCTGTTTTTAATTTATTTTAATTTTTGTGGGTACATAGTAAGTGTACATATTTAGGTCCCATCATTTGCAATACCCTGGACGGAAATGGAGAGTGGACTATCTCATGAGTTACGTGAGATAGTTTGATACAGTCATGAAATGTGTGGTAATCACACCACAGTAAATGGGGTATACATCAACTTAAGCATTTATCCTTTGTGTTTCAAACAATCCAAATATACTTTTAGTTATTTTAAAATACACAATTAAATTATTTCATACTACAGTCACCCTGTTGTGCTAGCACATACTAGGTCTTATTCATTATTTCTGTGTTTTTGTATCCATTCCACATCCCCACTTCCTCCCTGCCCCCACCCCCCACCCCCCACCACTCTTCCCAGCCTCTGGGAACCATCCTTCTACTCTCTACCTCCATGAGTCCAGTTGTTCTAATTTTTAGCTCCTACAGATAAGTGAGAACATGCAGTGTTTGTCTCTCTGCCTGGCTTATTTCACTTAACATAATGACCTGCAGTTCCATCCACAGTGTTGCAAATGACAGGATCTCATTCTTTTTTATGGCTGAATAGTACTCCATCATGTATATGTATATGTACTACATCTTCTTTATCCATTCATGTATTTCTAGGCCTCTATGTGGCTTCCAAATCTTGGCTATTGAGAATAGTGTTGCTAAAAATATGGGAGTGCAGCTATATCTCTGATATACTGATTTTCTTTCTTTTGAGTATATATGGAGAAATGGGATTGCTGGATCATGTGGTAGCTCTATTTTTAGTTTTTTGAGGAATCTCTAAATTTTTCTCCATAGTGGTGGTAATAATTTACATTCTCACCAACAGTGTATGAGGTTTCCCTTTTCTCCACAGTCTAACCAACATTTGTTATTGCCTGTCTTTTTGATAAAAGCCATTTTAACTGGGGTGAAATGATCTCTGGTAGTTTTGATTTGCATTTCTCTGATGAGCAATAATGTTGAGCACCTTTTCATGTACCTGTTTGCCATTTTTATGTCTTCTTTTGATAAATTTCTATTCAAATATTTTGTCCATTTTTGAATTGGATTACTATATTTTTTTCTATAGAGTTGTTTGAGCTCCCTATATATTCTGGTTATTAATACCTTGTCAGATGGATCATTTGAAAATATTTTACCCCATTCTGTGGGTTGTCTCTTCACTTTGTTGATTGTTTCCTTTGCTGTGCAGAAGGTTTTTAACTTGACGTAATCCCATTTGTCCATTTTTGCTTTGGTTTCCTGTGCCTGTGGGGTGTTACTCAAGAAGTCTTTGCCCACTCCAATGTCTTGAAGAGCTTCCCCAAAGTTTTCTTTTAGTAGTTTCATTGTTTTAGGTCTTAGATTTAAGTCTTTAATCCATTTTTTATTTGATTTTTATATGGTGAGAGATAGGGGGCTAGTTTCATTCTTCTGCATAATGGATATCCAGTTTTCCCAGCACCATTTATCAAAGAGACTCTCCTTTCTCCAGTGTATGTTCTTGGAACCTTTGTCAAAAATGAGTTCACTGTGGATGTATGAATATAGCTCTGGGTCTTCTATTCTGTTCTACTGGTCTATATGTCTGTTTTTATGCCAGAACCATGCTGTTTTGGTTACTATAGCTTTGTAGTATAATTTGAAGTCAGATAATGTGAGTCCTTCAGTTTTGTTCTTTTTGCTTAGGATACCTTTGGCTATTCTGGGTCTGTTATGGTTCCATAGAAATTTTAGAATTCTTTTTTTTCTATTTCTGTGAAGAACATCATTGTCATTTTGATAGGAATTGCATTGAATCTGTGTATTGTTTTGGCTAGTACGAACATTTTAACAGTATTGTTTCTGCTAATCCAGGAACATGGAATATTTTTTCCTTTTGTTTTGAATCCACTTCCATTTCTTTCATCAGTGTTCTATAGTTTTAATTGTAAAAATCTTTTACTTCTTTAATTTAGTCCCTAAGTATTTAATTTTATTTGTAGCTATTGTAAATGGGATTACTTTCTTGATTTCTTTTTCAGATTGTTTGCTGTTGATATATAAAAATGCAACTGATTTTTGTATGTTGATTTTGTATCTTGTGACTTTACTGAATTTGTTTATCAGTTCTAATGGTTTTTTTTTTGGTGGGGTCTTTAGGTTTTACCAAATATAAGATTATATAATCTGCAAACAAGGATAATTTGACTTCTCCCTTTTTTCTTTCTCTTGTCTGATTGCTCTAGCTAAGACTTCTAGTACTTTGTTGAATAACAGTGGTGAAAGTAAGCATCCTTATCTTATTCCAGATCTTAGAGGAAAGACTTTCAGTTTTTCCCCATTCGGTATGATACTAGCTGTGGATCTCTTGTATATGGCTTTTATTGTGTTGAGGTATGTTCCTTCTATACCCAGGTTTTTGAGGGGTTTTATTATGAAAGGATGTTGAATTTTATCAAATGCTTTTTCAACATCAATGAAAATGGTCATATGTTTTTTGTCCTTTATTCCGTTGATGTGATGTATTACATTGATTGATTTATGCGTATTGAATCATTCTTGCATCCCAGGAATAAATCCCACCTGGTCATGAAGGACGATCTTTCTAATGTATTGTTGAATTCATTTTGCTAATATCTTGTTCAGTATTTTTGCATCAATATTCATCAGAGATATTGGCCTATAGTTTTCTTTTTTAATGTGTCTTTGTCCGGTTTTGTTATCAGGGTAATACTGGCCTCATAGAATGAGTTTGGAAGTATTCCCTTCTCATCTATTTTTAGAGTAGTTTGGGTATGATTGTTATTAGTTCTTCTTTAAATGTTTGATAGGTAGAATTTATCAGTGAAGCCTGGGCCCCAGGCTTCTATTTGCTGGAATACTTTTTATTACAACTTGAATCACATTGCTTGTTATTAGTCAGTTCAGGTTTTGAATTTCTTCATGGTTCAATCTCAGTAAATTGCAAGTGTCTAGAAATTTATCCATATCTTCTAAATTTTCCAATTTATTGGCATATAGTTGCTCATAGTAGCCACTAATGATCCTTTAAATTTCTGTGGTATCAGTTGTAATATCTCCTTTTTCATCTCTGATTTTATTTATTTGAGTCTTCTCTTTTTTTTTTTTTCTTAGTCTGGCTAAAGGTTTGATAATTTTGTTAAACTTTTCAAGAAACCAACTTTTTGTTTCATTAATTTTTTTGTATTGTTTTCTTCAGTTCAAATTCATTTATTTCTGCTCTGATCTTTATTATTTTTTCTTCTACTAATTTTGGGTTAGGTTTGATCTTGCTTTTCTAGTTTTTAAAGATGCATTGCTAGGTTGTTTATTTGAAGCTTTTCTTGTGTTTTGATGTAGGTATTTATAGCTATAAACGTTCCTCTTTGTACCACTTTTGCTGTATCCCACAAGTTTTGGTATGTTGTGTTTTCATTATCATTTGTTTCAATACTTTTTTTTATTTTTTTCTAAATTTCTTCATTGACCCACTGGTTATTCTGGAGCACATTGTTTAATTTTCATCTATTTGTATAGTTTGCAAAAATCCTCTTGTCATTTTTGTTTTTTTATTCTATCATGGTCAGAGAAGATGCTTGACATTATTTTAAATTTTTGAATGTTTTCAGGCTTGTTTTGTGACCTAACATATGGTCTATCCTTGAGAATGATCCATGTGCTGAGAAAAAGAACATGTATTCTGCAGCCTTTGGATTAAATATTCAGTAAATATCTATTAGGTTCATGTGGTCTATAGTGCAGACTAAGTCTGACGTTTCCTTGTTGATTTTCTGTCTGGAATATCTGTCCAGTGATGAAAGTGGGTCGTTGAAGTGTGCAGCTATTATTGTATTGGGATCTATCTCACTCTTTCACTCTAACAATATTTGCTTTATATAACTGGTTGCTCCAGTGTTGTGTGCACATACATTTATAATTGTTATGTCCTCTTGCTGAATTGACTGCTTGATTATTATACAGTGACTTTCTTTGTCTCTTCTTACAGTTTTTGTCCTGGAATCTGTTTTGTCTGATGTAAGTATAGCTACTCCCACTTTTTTTTTTTTGATTTGTTTGTTTCCATTGGCATGGAACATCTTTTTTCATCACTTTATTTTTAATGTATGTGTGTCTTTACAGATGAAGTGTGTTTCTTGTAGCAACAGGTCATTGTGTCTTGCTTTTCATCCATTCAGCCATTCTATGTCTCTTGATAGGAGAGTTTAGTCCATTTACATTCAATGTTATAATTGATAAGTAAGGACTTACTCCTGGCATTTTGCTATTTGTTTTCTGGTTTGTTGTGGTCTTCTCTTCCTTCTTTCCTTCCTTCCTGTATTCCTTTTAGTGGAGATAATTTTCTCTAGGGGTATGATTTAATTTCTTGATTTTTATTTTTGGTGTATTTGTTGTATTTTTTTTTATTTCAGGTTACCATGAGGCTTTCAAATACTATCTTATAAACCATTATTTTAAGCTGATAACAGTTTAACAGTCTTTGCATAAAAAACAAATAAGCCAAAAAGAAAACTAATACAAACTCTACACCTTAACTTCATTTTCCTGCTTTTTAACTTTTTGTTGTTTCTATCAATATTTTATTGTTCTATGTCTTGAAAAGTTGTTGTAGTTATTTTTGATTGGTTCATCTTTTAGCCTTTCTTAAGATAAAAGTAGTTTATACACTATAGTTACAGTGTTATAATATTCTGTATTTTTTCTGTGTACTTACTATTACCAGCGAGTTTTTTTTTTTACCTTCACATGATTATTACTCATTAAAGTCCTTTCTTCCTGATTGAAGTACTCTCTTTAGCATTTCTTGTAGGAAAGGTCTGGAATGGATGAAATCTCTTAGTTTCAGTTCATCTTGGAAAGTCTTTATTTCTCATTCATGTTGGATGGATATTTTCACCAGATATACTATTCTAGGGTAAACATTTTTCAGCACTTTAAATATGTTATTCTACTCTCTCCTGGCCTGTGAGGCAGCAAGTTCTCTTCCGGACCAGGGTGTGTCTAGATATGTTGTCTGGGAACTAGAGCCTGGAATTCCCGGCCTCAAAACTCTACCTGGTACCCCATCCTATTGTGGCTGAACTGGTATCCAAGATGTAAGAGAAAGTCTCTTTGCTCTTTCCTCTCCTCTCCTCAAGCAGAAGGAAGGAGTCTTTTTTGGAGCCATGAGCTATGCAGACTAGGATTGCGGCAGGGGAGGCACAAGCACTCCCTTAGCCATCCTTTCTGGTTTCTCAGTAGGTTGTGTGCCCTCTCAGTCCACTGGCTTTGAGTCTAGGTCAGCAATAGAATTCTCCTAGGAGTTGCAGTCCTTGTGGCCTAGACTGCCTTTCAAATGTATTCAGGGCCCCACAGCACTTTAGCCTGTGGTGGCATGGCTTGCCAGAGCTCAAGGTTCAACCACTGGGATGGGTAATTTCCTTCTGGCTAGACCCAGTCCAAATGCTCCTTCTGTGGATGGGCATCAGCTAACTACAGCTCAGTTCTGCTTTCTGCTGTGATGGCAGAACCAAGTTCAATGCAAAGTCTCACAGTCATTGTGTTCTTCTTCCACAAATGCACAGGTTCTCCATATCACACAGCCACAGGGGTTAGCGGGAGGGGTGGCTTTAGTAATTCAAGATGGCTTTTTCTCCCCTTCTCAGTTCCTCTTTCAGTAACATGAAGTTAAAACCAGGTACTGTAAGTGCTCACCTGATTTTTGGTTCTTAGGAAGGTGCTTTTCTTGTGTAGATAGTCGTTAAATTTGGTGTTCCTGCATGGTGGGGACAATCAGTGCAGTCTCCTATTCTGCCATCTTGCTCCACTTCTGGTCTCTTCTTTTAAGAGTACTAATCCCATTCACAAGGGCTCCAATGTCATGACCCAATTACTTCCCAAAGGCCTGCCTTCTAAATACCACCGTGTCACAGGTTAGAATTGTAAAATAAGAATTTTGGGGTCACACACACACACACACACACATATACATATAGACGTACATTTATAGTCGAAATTCATTATTCACAGTTTCTATATTTACAAATTCACCTACTTGCTGAAATTTATTTATTTCTAACCCAAAATAAATGCTTGGGACACTTTTGAGGTTATTCACAGACACGAGTAGAGTGAAAAAAATTTGACTTGTTCAATGCGCATATGCCCAGCTGAGGTTAAACAAGGCAGCATTCTGCCTTTTTGTTTCATGTATAATAGTGTAAACAAGGGTCCTTCCATAGTCTATTTATTGCCGTTGTTTTTACTCGTGTGCTTCTTGTTAGTGATCTCACCATTTAAAATGGCCCCAAAGTGTAGTCCCAAAGTGCTGACTAGTGTTCCTAAGCACAGGAAGGCTGCAATGAACCTCATGGAGAATATATCTGTGCTTGATAAGCTTAATTCACATATGGCCTATAGTGCTGTAGGTCATAAGTTCGATGTTCATGAATGAACATTTATTTACTTAGTAGTTCTTGAGTCAACCTTTAAGAAAAGGTATCTTTAAACAGAAACATTCATAAAACAAAGTTATATATTGATCTGTTGATAAAAATGTGACCAGAGGCTTATAGGAACCTCTTCCTGTCTTTTCTCTAGGAAGAATGTTTCAGTATTTACTAACTCAGTGCTCACAGCATTTTTGTAAACATAATTCCATGAATATTGAGAATTAACAGCATAGATTACATCCATAGATATATAGTAATTCTGTGAGTTGAAAGGAAGTTTCTATCATCTATCTATCTATCTATCTATCTATCTATCTATCTATCTATCTATTCATCCATCTATCTGACATCAGGTGTGGGATATTTCGTATTAATAGAAGCCAAGCACATATTTCCACAAAGTTAAAAACCACTGAGATCTAAGCACTAGCATAGACTTAGCATAAGTCTTAGCCAGTTTTGTGTTTCCATGTGTGTGCTATTTTTATTTTTAAAATACATTACTTGGCTGTATGCTTTACTGCTCTCCTTCTTTTCTCCCCATATCTGGTATCTTAGCCAAATGTGTCTGACTGCATATCGTTGCCTCACACCCATAGGGTATTTTGTTTTGTTTTGTTTTGAGACAGAGTCTCACGCTGTCACCCAGGCTGGAGTACAGTGGTATGATCTCGGCTCACTGCAACCTCTGCAACCTCTGCCTCCTGAGTTCAAGTGATTCTCGTACCTCAGCCTCCCAAGTAGCTGGGATTACAGGCGTGTGCCACCATGCCCAGCTAATTTTTGTATTTTTAATAAATACAAGGTATCACCATGTTGGCCAGGCTGGTCTCGAACTCCTGACCTCAAGTGATCCTCCCACCTCAACCTCCCAAATTGCTGGGATTACAGGCATGAGCCACTGCAACCACCACCCATAGGGTTTTTCGAGTTTATGCTTAGCTCCTATTATTCTTTTTACATCAACTACTTTGCTCTCTTTACATGCACAGACCTGAACTATTTTCCTTGAAGTATTCCCCCATTCTCACTTCCCTACCTCCAGACAGCTATAATCTCTCACTTCTATAAATACTATGGTCTCTTCATCTCTGTGGCAGTAGCATATTGTACATTTGATTTTGATGATTTGGGTACTTGTCTCACTCATTTTGTGTTTCCCACTTTGCCTAACCCAAGGCCTTGTTCAATATATGTTTACAGAATAAAAATATTTAGTTCTCAGCAATTTTAGGTCACAAACCTCTGTAAAAATGATTAAAGCTTATTCTCAGAAAAAAAATGTAGTACAACTTAAAAGTTGTACTGCATTTCTGAGTATTTGAAGCTCTCTTCTCCATCACCACCACCTCTCCAAGTCCACAAAGTCTTTGTTAAAAACTTCTTATTTACTTCAGTCTCCTCAGAATGACAATGGAAAGTTGATGTCCACGGAAGTCAAGCAACTTGTCTCAGGCTAGTGGGAAAGCTAAGACTGGTGCTGGCATTTTACAATTTTCAGAATAGAGGTTTTTCTATGTGGGTGACTTAATCTTGACCATAATAATGTTCTCCTGTTTGCTCCAAATGAGGAGACAGACAACTAAAGGAAATTTTGTTCACTCTTAACCACAGACTACTGTGCTGATGGATGTTGTTGAAGTCAACAAGGAAGTAAGTATTACGTAGAGTCAACAGAAAGCAGTGGACAGAGAAACAGGAAATTGATTACAACCCTCCAAATCTGCCATTTACCATTTCTGGGTCTCTACCTCAGCCAAAAAGTTTTGGGGAAATAGAGTCTAATTACCCCAGGGAATCAACATGTGTTCTTCAGAGGAGGTCAATAGTCAAACACTAGTCTTGTTGGTTTCATCCTATAGCAGCAAGTCAGGTAAAGTAATTAGTCTCAACATCTCGGGGGTGCTGACTCATTTCCACTTCCTTTAGAGGAGCCACTCAAACTCTGTCCACGTTTTTTCTCCATAGAAATATGATAAAGATCATTTCTCTGGAAGCATTCATATTTCAAGAAGCTCTGTATGATATACATTAAGGTAAATATTCCTAATCCTTGTCTCTAGGGTTAGAGAAGGTTGGGCTGTACTTTGCTGTTTTTAAGCCAGTAGCCGTACTGAATTCACTGTTTTTCCTCAACTCAGCATACCAGATGAACCTTGGTTGCAGCCGTAACCAATCCTTTCTCAAGGACCAAATCACGCCTGCCTCTCTTGTCCTTTCCAGGCTCTGAGCTAAAGTCTTGGCATCTTTCTTGTATGCCCTCCAAGTATTAGTCCAAAAAGATACCAAAACTCATATTTTATGGAAAAAAAGATGTTTCCTGTAATATCTTTTATCTTGGCTTTAACAGTATGCATTTTAATAAAAATATTGACTTAAATATTGACTTAAATTTATGTGTTTGTTTATGTTGCTACTCACTGAGGACTTGCTTGATTGGATTAGGCAAATTTTTTTCCAGTTGGATTGAGGTACCAGAATTTCAGGAAGTCTTCAGTTTCTTTCTTTTTTTTTTTTTCAGCAGCAGAAATTTTGGGTCAAAATGTCTAGGCTCTCTAGTGCTCAGTGCTGTAGAAATTAAAACATTTAGATGTTCTGGATGACCCAACTTTAATTGTGATAAAATATATGTTGGATATATTTTGACATTTTTTCTTATCTACTGAATTTTATTTTAACTTTTTAACACAAAATCTCCCCTATTGATTGAGAATATACAAAATTATAGTTCTTATTGGATTGAGTTGAAATATATTCTGATAAAAAGCAGAATTTAAATAAGTTGCCAAGAAGGGTAGAATCACAACTTGATAATAAACCTAAATGTAAATTTAGAAATTGAAACATTAAAAAGTTAAGAATAAATAGAAGTTTTTTTGGTCTTTTGTTTTCTTCCTTTCAAGTATAAAACACTTCACAAATGCACTGCTATAGTAAATATTTAAACCGTATAAAAGTATATAGATAAAAATAGCAACATTTTCTTTTTTCTTCAAGTATCACTCAGTTCTCTAATTTTAACCAGTAGGTGATATTAACATTTTTAAAGGCTAAAAATAAATAATACTTAGAGTAAAGGGGAGAATAAATTTTCTAATAGGAAAAAAAGTGATTTAAAATAAAAACTGATGTTGAAATCAACGAAAAAATATTGAGAGCATGAAGATAAGGGATAAACATTAAAAAGTAACTAATGATGGGCGCCTGTAGTCCCAGCTACTAGGGAGGCTGAGGCAGAAGAATGGCGTGAACCCAGGAGGCGGAGCTTGCAGTAAGCCGAGATCACACCACTGCACTCCATCCTGGGCGACAGAGCGAGACTCCGTCTAAAAAAAAAAAAAAAAAAAATGGAAATACTAAAACTTAGAAGTCATTAGAATTTATGCAAAAACAATAATATACACTAAAAGATATATAAATTGATAGATAATATTCTGATTATATATTTTTGTGAAATACATAATTATATATAATAATAATACATATATCTGTATACTATAAAACCTGATGACTTAAGCAAAACCCATATATTACATCTCGCAAAATCTAGGTTATGAATTTGGGAAGTGTTTAGTTGGCAATTCCTTTGTTCCACATGGCATTAATAGGAGTTACTTGGTATTCATCTAAGGCCAAGCTGGTCAGGAAGGTCAATGTCAGACTCAATGATATCCAATATTTTGGTAGGGATTACTGGAAGGCTGGGTTCAACTGGATCTCCCCTTTTCCATATAGTTTCAATTCCTCTCTATATAGTCTCTCTGGAAGGGTAATTGGACCTCTTGTATGACTGCTTAGGGCTCAAGAGAATATGTGGGACTGCCCAGAACTGGCATAGTGTCAGTTCCACATTCTGTTGATCAAAGCAGTCATAATCAGACCCAGATTCAAGAGGAGGGTGAATAGATATCACGGCTAGATGGGAGAAGTTTCAAAGAATTTGTGGCCATCTATAATCTGCCACAGATGGTAAAGTAAATGTGTAAAGTATGGCAAGAATGTAGAAAAAAAATAAAAGGAGATGAGCAAATGGAATCAAAATCTTCCATCAAAGTAGAACCTACAGCAGCTTAAAATATAGAATATCCATATCTTCAATAACAACAAGGAGCTCAAATTCATCAAACAAACAAAACTATAACTTAAACTAGCCAAGTGCCATGGATCCTCAGTAGAACTAACTGAGGAGAAACAACATGGCAAGGCCAACAACCCGGGACCTTTTGTTTGTTTTTTATATGAGGGTATATTATTGTATTAGTTATCTGTTGTTACCTAATAAACTAACAGCCCCCTGCCCCACCATAAAAAAAAAAAAACTTACCATGTTGCAGTTTTTGTGAGTCAAGAATCTGGCAGCAGTTCAGCTACATGGTACTGGCTCAAGATTTCTCAAGAAGTTTCAGTAAAGACTGCCAGCAGGGTTGCAGTGTCATCTGAAGGCATGACTGGGGAGGGTCACTTCCAAGATGACTCATGCAGTTCTTGGCAGGAGGTTTTTGTTTCTGGCTACATGGGCCTGATCATAGAACTACTCATGACACAGCTTCCCCCAAAGTGGGTGATCCAAGGGCAAGAAGGTGCTCATCTAAATAGGAAGATGCAATATTTCTATAATCTGATTTTGGAAATGACATATCATCACTTCTCCTGAATGCTATTGGTTACAGTGACTGACCCTCCTACAGAATAAGAAGGGGGTAAACCAGGGTGCAAATACCAGGAGGCATGAATTATTGGGGCCTCTTGAAGGCATGTAGAGGAGTATCCAAAGAGTAAGGGAAACCTTTGCCTTCACTCTCATGTCACATCTGAAAGCTCACATCTTTTGCAAGAAACAGTTTTTTTCTACAGTTTTATCTTAAATTAAAAGATGCAATCCCTCTTGGAAAGGAAAGACACAGGGGCTCTTAAGACAGACTGTGCATACACAAATTTTTATTCTATGCCAGCTTCATGGTATGGTTAACTGCATTCTACAAGTGCCCACTGCAAATACTATCCTAAGAGAACAATGGACTGGTAAATATCCAATGGCTTGCTCTTTATGAAGATAAAAGTATAATAAAACTTGCAGTGCATTGCAAATGGGTTTTGGAAGACATTTCATTATGGCCATAAAAAGTACACAAAATAGATTTAGATAATGCTTTTCACTCATAGCAAAAATACCAGCTTACAAAAGATATAAAAGAAAATGGGATGTGTATCACATCAATATTTAGGTCTTGAAGTAAGATTTAAAGTTCCGCTAGCCTAATACTTTTCAATTTGTTGACTTTGTTATTTTTAATTGCTAATTTGTATACTATGAAATTTTCTTTGTGGAATACAGTTCTATGGCTTTTGACAAATGCATAGAGCCATGTATCTACCACCATACTTGTGATATGGAACAGTTCCATCACTCCCCAATTTTTTTTGTGTGTGGTCTCTTTGTTGTTAGCCCTTTCCATCCCCCAAACCCTGGCAACCATTAATCTTCTATCTGTCCTTGGAGTTTTGCCTTTTCCAGAATATTCTATAAATGAAATAATAAAATATGTAGTGTATTGTGGCTGGCTTCTTCTACTTTACAAAAAAATTGAGATTCTTCCATTTGTTGAATAGATCAATAGTTAGTATCTGTTTGTTTTTATTTTATGCCAATAAAATCAGTTCTGGCCTTCTGATCTCTTTTGCACTTCATTGTCACTAAAATAGTTTTTGATTTGGCTTTTCTCCCCAGTTTTGGTCTTGGTCTGTTTCTGGGTTAAAACACCTTGGTTCTGTTGAGGAATTTGGGAAACCTATGTTCTTAACAGTTGTACTAAAGGGAGAGATGGATAACTATTGTCCTGTAAATGACCCAGTATATATTTTTGTGTCAGATCCACATGTTGTTGATCAGGTATTGCCACAATAATGCTACATAAAAAACCACTCTAAAAACAAGTGGCTTACAGAAACTGTGTTCTTTCTTATGCCCCAGGATCTGTGCATCAACTGGGGTTTGGCTGATCTAAAGTCAGTTAAGCCAGGTGGCTCTGCTTCAGGCTGAAGATTGGATGTTTTTTTCCAGGCTGTGGATTGGATATAGTTCTGTCCCTTTATGTTTTCTTCTGTTTTCCTTTCTAGTCTGAAATAAGTTGCTGTCTGGGACATGTTCTACTCATGTCGGATCACTAGAGTCTAAAAGTCAAGCCAAGTCATGCAAGCATGTGAGGGCTGTACTTACATAGTGTCTCCTAACATTCTGCTGGCTAATGCAGATCTTGTGGCCAAGTCTAATATCAGTGGTGCAGGCAGATATGCTCTAAGCAGAGTGGGAAGGAGAGGTAGAATGAACTTTTATTGAACAATAATCCTAACTATTATATGTGCTCAGCAGTGTACCTAATTGAATTGACACAAGATAAATCAGAATTCTGTATTTTCCCGGACTTAATATTTATTTGATACAAGATCACAAAGCAAGTTCCTGATTCAAGACTAAAACATTACACAATTATTCCAAGTTTTTGTTTGACTCATTGGCTACCTCACTTCAACACATTGACTCTAAGCAGACACAACGGGGCAGTGAAACTAAGAGTTCAATCCTGAAACCATTGTCTTTGAGAACCATCATTACATATGCACTGGACTTTCATAGGCTGCCTGATGCCAGTTTAGGTGCTGTGATGTTATATAATTTAGATTGGGAATTATTACTTCTTTTGGGAAGTTTACACTCAGAACAGACTAAGATGTCTGTTCTAAGATGGTATTTAGTCACACAAATCAAGTACAAGTAGAGAATAATAAAATGTACAGCTGGAAGGAATTTAAACCACTACTCTAATTTCAAAGATCAGAAATTAGAGACCCAGAAAGATTAAATAATTTTCTGAAGGACAGTTGATGTAAGATTTAAGTCTAGAGTGTGGAATTTTTTTGTACTGGTGATTAGAAGGTGAAAACAGCATTCACAGCTATCAGAATTTATTGAAGGCTGGGGAGTTCCATGCCCTTAGTTATTTTTCTAAGTGGGGTAAACTATTTAGCAGTTAAGGCACACTTGCTACACTGACAGAAGATTTCAGACAATGCAAAAATGGAAACAATATGTCTGAATGTTCAGGTACATTACAAGAACTCATAGGCCCATTCACTGAATTAGTCTGTAGCCATGCTTTTGATCAGGGGGCTAAACTGGGTCCGTGGGATACAGTTTATTACAAGTAACAATGGCAGAGAGAAACTGAGATTTGTGGTATTTTATCATAGGAAGCAGATATATTCTCATGGTCATGAGGGCATTCTTAGCTTTTGGAGTGTTTGTGAGCGAGCTGGGGTGCTCTTACTCTCATTCTGATACTGCCGGCTTCTAGATTGTTCTTCCCTCTCTGCTGCCACTAATTATGAGCCCAGGAGAGGGAACTCAGGAACTATTCCTGAGTAACTTTGCTCTAAGAAAGACCAGTTGTGCAGACTCCTGACTACCTTCTTCAACCAAGTTTAATGTCTTTCTTGATCAATCCAATCAGAAGATTATAAGTAAAATAAGCACTCATGTTCATAAATGAAAAAATCAAAAGAAATAAATATGCCTCACACACTTTTGGGGGCTCTCTATTATTTGCCATGTATCATAGTAATTGATTCAAATGTGCAGTTGACCATTTACAATCAGCTTTTCAAAAAGCACCAGTTATTCAGATTGTATTTTCATTGCTCCATTGTTAAAAAAGACAACTGTGTAAGAATTCATGAATATATATGCAAATTCATTCTTTTCTCTTTTTTCTTAGCATTGTCCCTGATAATCTTTATAAATTATAACTTACAAATTTAGTTCTTTCCTTCATTGATTTGAGATAAGAGTTCTTAAACTTATATTGAAATCAGAAAGAGATTGTACATGATATTAAAATGATCTTAAGAAGCAATTTTCCCATAGATGTCTTGTTGCTTTTGTGGTTTATGTCCTGTATGAGGGACTTGCTTATGTCCCTCATTGTTAGGTCTTTTTATATCTTTAAATATTTTGTGATTATTATTCCATTGTGCCCTGTAAGTCTTGTGGTAGATGTGCTTGTATGGAAAACAGAAACAGATGTATGTACCAAACTCAATAAATGTCCTTTCACTTGTTCACGAAGATTAGCTTAGTAAAATTAATTGGGATTTGATGGAAGTGCAACTTGGTAAATCAAAGAAGACTTCCAAAAGGATATGGATTTTAAACTATTTCCAAGAAAACCAGAGGAACATGGAATTGCAAGAATGGAGAGAGTCAAGATGAGGGTGAGAGCCACAATTAAAACACACACACACACACACACACACACACATGCAATAGTAAACATAAAAAGGAAGGAAATAGAGTGATTATAATTTTTAACAAAGTATTATTTGACTGATAACAATGGTAAAATTTCCATTCTCCAATTACATGCTGTCTTTATCTTAATAATAGCATCTAAATGTAGTGTTGGTTAAAGTGAAATAAACACAAAGTCGTTTGGGAACACGTGAATACAAACCACAGGATGATTCATTTATATTTACATACGGGGCTTCACTTACCACAGCAGGACTCCAGAATTTACCAGAAATCTTCTGGAATTTTATAGTTGTGGACTACTCTAATTAAAAAAATGTTTTCAGCAAGGGATAGGCCCTATCTACATGCCTCTTGGAAATAGTATGAACTAGATCTTCATTGCTAAATTACTCTACTAAAGGGAACATGTCTTGGCCTCTAGTGTATAAGCTCCATGTAGTTTTGCAGATTTTGAACACAGAGGGCAAGTGATGCCCTTTGCCTGGTGGTTCCTATCTTGAAACACTCAATGTAAGACTCTAAAGGTTGAACTAGAGGTCACCTGGTGTTTAAATATTAGGTTGGTGCAAAAGTAAATTACAGTGTTCGCATTGAAAGAAATGGCAAAACTGCAATTACTTTTGCACCAACCTAATATCTTAATACAAAACTCACCCTACAAGGTAACATTGGCCCAGCAAAATCTAGGAAATATATTGCACTGTTTGCTTTAAGATGTAAACGAAATTCCGAATGTCTCATAGTTTGTACAACAGCACAGCATTTACACAGGAATGAACACCACCGGAGAACCTGAGTCACAAAAAACGTGCGTCAAATAGAGTCCATTCAGAACAAATAACATTACTTGTGAGTTCTTTGTGACCAATATTTATTGATTATGCTCCCTCTGTCACTGAATATAAGTAGGAGGGCTTGTTCTTGGGATTTAGCTCTCCGTTTTCTGAATGCACTGAAGGGAACTTACTAAAAGTGATACCGCCCTCCAGAAAGCAAGGAAGGTAAAAATCATTTTCTGCAGGCTCTCAATGCTGCAAACCTCACCTCTGCCCCCATCTGGGGCTTCCTGAATCAGATCTCTGAGGGAGGGTAGGGGCGGTGGACTGAGTTGTGCAAGCTCACTGGCCACCTTGTTGACAAAAGAGGTTTATTGTTTGGGGACTGTTGTCAGTTGGCAGTACCAATGCCCAGACCCAACTTAGAATTTAGTGGTCCACTCCGTAAAAGCTGGGAGCTAGCATGGTGAAACCCTGTCTCTACCAAAATAACAAAAAAAAAAAAAAAAAAAAAAAAAAAAAATTAGCCGGGCATGGCAGCATGCACCTGTAGTCCCAGCTACTCAGGAGGCTGAGGCAGGAGAACCGCTTGAACCTGGGATGCGGAGGTTTCAGTGAGCCAAGATCGCGCCACTGCACTCCAGCCTGGAGACAAAGCAAGATTCCGTCTCGAAAACAAACAAACAAACAAAACAAAGCTGGGAATTTCTCCCAAGTTCTATGCCATGATAGTACTTTCCAATAGAACCTTCTACCTATTCTATGGGGAAAATGTTCTATAATCTATGCCATCCAAATAGTGTAGCCACTTGTTACATGTGACTATTGAGCACTTGAAATGTGTGACTTAGGAACTGAATTTTAAATTGAATTTATTTAATTCTAAATGTACCCATCCATATATGGATAGTGGATACCATATTGGAGAGTGCAGGGCCAGGCATGGTGGCTTATACCTGTAACTCTAGCACTTTGAGAGGCTGAGGCTAGAGGATTGCTTGTGGTCAGGAGTTCTAGACTAGCCTGAACAACATAGTGAGATGCCATCTTTACAAAAAATGAAATAGAATACATTGGCAGAGTGTGGTTGTGTATGCCTGTAGTCCTAGTTACTAGGGAGGCTGAGGCAGGAGGATTGGTTGAACTAAAAAAATCAAGGCTGCAGTCAGCCAAGATTGCACCACTGCACCCTGCCTGGGTGAACAGAGTGAGACTCTGCCTCTAAAAAGAAGGTGTAGAGTTTTCATAACACCTTGACATCCACATGACCCTGACCCAAACTTACTGAATATTGTATAGGTAGAAACATTGTGCTTTATAGTAAAAACATTAGTTAAATCACAAGCTTTGTAAAGTAATTTGGACTTTGATATAAAAAGATTTATTTGGGAAGCAAAGCACTGACAAAGAAATCTACAAGAACAGATTCCAAATATTAATTCATTAATTACATATTTACTGGGAGGCCATTTGCAGGATACTGTGGGCTATGTGTTAAAAATACAAAGATGGGAGACTTTTTGCTTTTAATAAGCTTCCAATCGAGTGGGAAGAAAGAGACAAATAAGGGGATATTTACAATATAATGTGATAAGTGCCTGGATGGAAGAATGAACTGCAGCTAAGGCAAAATAAATGACTTTCATGATGTAGGGTGTTCCATTGTCTATTGTGTAATTATTAACAGTTTGGACACAGGTATTAGAATGCAAGGTGTTAAGTTCTATTAGGGATGCAAAAATGAATGAGCTAATCTATGCCTTCAAGAAGTTTTCACTCCAAATCCTCACCAGCTGCAAGCCCCTTGACCTTGGACTTCTCAGCCTCCAGAACTCTAAAAAATCAACTTCTTTGGTGTATGTGGTATTCTGTTACAGCAACATAAAATGGACAAAGACAACAGGTTAGGTAAGTTCTGCTCAACAATTAAATTGTGTGAATGTGTGATTTATGCTTAGAATAACTTGTAAGAATATATTATCATGTGTGCATCTCAGAATATATCCTGAATTTCTTCATTCTTCAGTGTCCTAGGATGTTCATCCCCACAAGTAAACTGTATTTTTTAAAAAGTGAAATCTTTCTTATTGGGTATGACCCCTACCTGGATGGATAACATCCTTGTTTTAGCAAACCAAAAAAGGCATCATTTAAATGTGAATTCATTATGACCTCATCCATTCATGAGAAGGCCTGACCAGAAAGGAAATCAGTAAATACCTTTGTGGCCACTTTGATTCTTTCAAGAAGCACTTGCATGTTTTCATTTTTAAATACATGAAATTTCTCTCTCTCTCTTCTTTTCCCCTTTTTCTTCATTTTTCTTGAGAATGTCATCCCACTTTTTGTAGTTATTATTATTGTTGTTGCTTTCCAACAATTATAATAATCTCATTCTTTTATAACTCTTAGTGGCCCCCAAATTGATAGATGGCCATGTGTCTACTTACTGATAGCAGCCTTCATATCTTGTTTCAGAAAATCTGGCACAGACCTGCCTTCTTCTTTCTCCATTAATATTTCACTTGCTTTGAACAGGAAAAAACATTATCCAAGGTTAATGAAGTGATTCTAGCCTTCTGGAGATGAAGACAGGATCACGTCATCTGCCACTTCCATCTGCTTCTTAAATTCAGTGGCTAAAGAATTTATTTACTTCTATTGAACTATAAATTTAAATTTCAAAATAAGACATTTTTCTTGGTCAAAGTCAAGAGTTATCACTGAGACCAAAATGGTGAAAGTAGCAATAAGGTTTCTGGGTAAGTTTTACTCTAACAATCCACAAATACATATTAATACATTTTATTTACATTACAAGCAACAAATAATCCACACCTTATTTCCTCCTCCCAAATCATAATTCATTAAAATGCTTTGTAGATGACTTTTAGCCAATTCTTTGCCTAATACTTTTTCCTGTAAAAATTGAAGGATGTGGTGGGGCGCAGTGGCTCATGCCTGTAATCCCAACACTTTGGGAGGCTGACGTGGGCAAATCACGAGGTCAGAGTTCAGAACCAGCCTGGCCAACATGGTGAAACCCCATCTCTATTAAAAATACAAAAAATTAGCTGTGCATGGTAGCGTGTGCCTGTAATCCTAGCTACTTGGGAGGCTGAGGCAGGAGAATCTCTTGAACCCAGGAGGGGGAGGTTGCAGTGAGCTGAGATCACACCACTGCACTCCAGCCCGGGCCACAGTACGAGACTCCATCTCAAAAAACAACAACAACAGCAACAACAATTGAAGAATGTATTTTATGGCTTATTTTCATTTCTTTCCCTATTAAATTATGCATTCTAATTTTCAGAACTATTGTAGCTTTTAAAAAATTAGTGTAGTGAAAAATTTTATCTAAGGAGGTGTGTGCATGCGGATACAATGTAAGTGTTAAGTCTTGACTAATACTAACTTCAGAGAAGTAAAAAGATGTGTAAGAATCAAACTAAGTAATAAATTCACCAAGAGCTCTCTTCATAAAATCTTCTGATATGGAGTCAAAGGAAAGACAGAAAAAAATGTATCTACATTCATTTACTGGAAACATTGTTTTTCAGGTTATACAGATAACATGATATAAATATAAAAATTAAATTTTTACGATCTCACTGTATATAAAATTAGAAACTTGTTTAATATTTTCATATGCTATCATTTTTACTTAACATTATAAGAGGCATAAACTTTACAAACAATTTTTAGATATGGGTCTCACTCTGTCACTCAGGCTGGAGGGCAGTGGTGCGATCATAGATCACTGCAGGCTTGAAGTCCTAGGCTTAAGCAATCTTCCTGCCTCAGCCTCTTAAGTAGATGGGATTAAGGGCACACACCACCACGCCACAGAAATTTTTATATGCTATTATTATTTCTATCATATAGACTTTTAAAATATTATATAGTTTTTAAGCTGTGCTATTACTATTTCTATTACTATTACATAGTTTTTGTGTATGTGTATGTGTGGCTTGTTTTTGGTATTGTTCATGGTATGGTTTTGTTGTGTTTTGCTATGTCATTCCCAGGATGGATATTAAGATGGCTTCTTCCTTCCCTGCTTTTATTTATTATTAATTAGACTCTCATGATATCTCTCTACATAAATATTTGACTACATCTCATATTATTTTATTAGAAAACATTTCTAGATGTGGGTGTCAGGAATCAAAGTGTTCAACTTTTTATGGTAGTTGATGCGTGTTGCCCGATAGCTCTCTACAAATTCCTTGCTCCCAAGAAACCCGTTACTGCGTTCATGTTACTACAACTTCACCAATATTTAGTTTTCTTCTTTATCATTACCAACTTGATAGGGTGTCCCTTAAACATATTTTATTGGTTAATTTGCATTTCTTTATTAATTAGGTTTTAACATTTTTCACGTTTCAAATTTATATTTCTGTGGCTTTTTTATGATTTCAATCTATTTGTGTGTGAGCCTCCATATACTTCCTACCAATTTGTAGGCTCTATTCCAACTCTAAGGAAACCGTAGTAAAAACATTTTAATCATGTGTCATGATTTCTCATCTGGCTTCATTTTTTTTTAATTCCTCATTGCTATGCATGGTACTTTATGTCATAGTCCTTTTAACTTCTAGGAAGTTTTGATGCCTCATCCAGAAGAAATCAGCAGATACAGTGTCAGTACAAGAACAAATGACTAGATTTAATGACTGTAGTAGCATTAAACCACATAGGCAAAGTCACACAGCTGGTTTAGAATGGAGTTATGGCTAATATCCAAGTTTACTAAATAATGCTTGTTCATGTGTTGGTGGCAGACTCAAACTTCTTACAGAGCCTGTACTTCATAAAACAAAATAATGATGTGTCAAATATGATTAGATCAAGTACATACTACTTTACTATGGAAAATACCTCATTCTGCTTTTCTTTTCCTTTTTTTGAGATGGAGTCTCGAACTGTCTCCCAGGCTGGAGTGCAGTGGTGTGATCACAGCTCACTGGAAGCTCCGCCTCCCGCGTTCATGCCATTCTCCTGCCTCAGCCTCCTGAGTAGCTGGGACTACAGACGCCTGTCACCATGCCCAGCTAACTTTTGTATTTTTAGTACAGACGGGGTTTCACTGTGTTAGACAGGATGGTCTCGATCTCCTGACCTCGTGATCAGCCCGCCTCAGACTACCAAAGTGCTGGGATTACAGGCATGAGCCACCACACCAGGCCTGGAAATTACCTCATTCTGAATGTGTCATCTTTTTTCTAAGATAATCATTTTTCTTTTATTCACATTGTTTTAAATAGAGTGCTTTGGATACAAAGACTATTAGGAACTGTTCACAAATTGTTGGTTTTGAAGTTTGAATTGTGCTGTGAGTATATATTTGTTACATATATATAATTAGTAATACATATCATCAATTACTGTGTAAAAAATTACAAACTTAGCAGCTTGAAACAGCAAATGTTTATTTTACAGTATATGTGGGTCAGGGGTATGGACATGGCTTAGCTAGATCTTTGAAAGCCTCTTATGAGGTTGCAGTCAAGCGGTTGGCCAGACCCATAGTCATCTCAAAGTTACATTGAGAGTAGGTCTTCTTCCAAACTTCCTCACATTGACCTGTCCACAGGGAGTCTTCAGGAAATGGCAACTGGCTTCCTCCACAGTGAACCATCCAAAGGGATAGAGAAAGCACTCCTGGAGAGAACAAGAGAATGCCCCAGATAGAAGCTGCAGTCTTTTTGTAACCTAGCCACGGCAATTTCCACCAGGTGTGCTGTATTTAATTCATTAGTAGCTAGCCATTCAGTGTGGCCCACACTCAAGGGCATAAAAAGCAGGAGGTGGAAATGATTGTGGAGAGGTCATCTAAGTGGTTACTTGCTCATCTGTCATTAGCTTACTTCTCTCCATTGACAGATAATCACTCAAACTCTCTCTCATACACACACAATGTGAGATGCACATAAAGAACTATCTACAGCCCAAATGATTTATACTTCATAAATCTCATAAAACCCGATAAATGATTTTTACATTAGTTTGGCAGTTTGCATAGATTTACACCATTCAGATCTCATCATTCTATCAAATTATCCCTTGGCCTGGCTAAATGGAGTTTTCTTGAGATGTTTTGTAACTTTTCAGAATACACGCAGCCTGGAAGAAAACTCCAGAGCTCTTAGACTCCTGATTTATTGCCTCTGTTTCTGTTATATTAGGGAGTACTAGAAAAATATGGCCTGGTATTTGTAATAATGTCCTGCAGAAAGCCATAGGCTGTAATGTGACTTTTGTGTGTATGAACATAATAGCTATTTAGGTGAATTCAAGATGTTTTGTTTTCCCTAGCCTCTCTATTAAAAATAAACATCAAGAGTGTTGGCTTGGTGGTTGGGGAAGGAGTAGGGAGGGGATGGGTACTGGTTAACATTTAACTTGTGTAGCAGCGTTACTGATATGCCACTGGGAGACGGTGGTCCTGCTCATACGAACACAGGGAAATAAGGTAAATGAAGACCCTATAGGAAATAGGTAATAGTTTTAAGATATAGTCTAATTGGGGCTTGACAGGTAGAAAGCCAGAAAAAAGTCTCCTGAAAATCTAGGCAGCTTGAGAAACCCCAAACAGAAATTACATAGAGGCTTCAAACTGAGCAAGTGTTAGGCTGAATAATGGTCCCCCAAAGATGTCCATATCCTAATCCCAGAAACCTGTGAATATGTTGCTCAACATAGCAAAAATGACATTGCAGATCTAATTAAAGTTACAGACCTTAACACAGGGAGATTATCTCAGATCATTCAAGTGAGCCCACTTTAATCGCAAATATTTTTTTAAATTTGAGGAGGCAGGAAGGAGATGCAGCAGAACGGAAAATCAGAGAGATTCCAAGCATAAGAAGGATTTGGTGCGCTGTTGCTGGTTCTGAGATGGAGGAAGCCACGTGCAAGGACTGAAGAGAGGCCTGTGGAACCTGAGGATGGCCCGCAGCTGATAGCCTGCAAAGAAATGGAATCTCAGTCCTATAACTGCAAGGAATTAGACTCTGCCAACGTCAGTGAGCTTGGAAGCAGATTCTTTCCTAGAGCCCTAGTCAGGGACACAGCCTTGCTGATACCTTGATTTTAGCCTGGAGAAATCTGTGTGGGACTTCTAACCCACAGAAGTGTTAGATAATAAACGGATGTTTTTCTTAGCTGCTGAACTCATAGTAATCTGTTATGGCAACAATAAAAAACTAATACAAAGTGTACGAGATACAAATCTCTTGTGTTTCTTTTTTTTTTTTTTTTTCTCCTAATACACAGGAGTGAGGCAGGCAGCTGATTATGGTGATAGGTGAAATTCTCCTTAGGAAGCAGTATTCGAGGGGAACTCCAAGGTATCTAGAAGGCTCTATCAACCTAAGGAATTTAGTGCACGCAGAAAAGAGCATGAGGGATGTCCACAGAAGGCACTAACTCATCCCCCACATAATGTGAAGCAGGCTGCTCAGCTGAGTCTAGTTTATACTGCACCGCCCCCTGACTCCACCACCACCCCTTTCTCACAGACTTGGGAGAGTTTCAGCCCAGCCCAGCCCAGCCCTCAGGCCCCTACATGGATATTGAGAGCAGCTGGGAAGGGGATGGAACAATAAAGAGCTGACATTTAGGTAATAAAAGAGGGTAAGCATAGAAGCCAATAAACTAAACAAGAATAGACCTCATCAATTAACCCCCACTAAGGCAGACTCCCAGCATGAAAATAGATTCATCACAGAGGTATATAATGCATGAGATAGGCAGAAAACATTTAATAAAGCAAAAAGAAAAAAGCTCCACACTATATTAAAGCAACAGGTGCTTCAAATTAGTGATGTAACAAACATATTCCTTAGCAAAATGAGAGTCATTCTCTATTAATGTATCTTATGTTTAACATTACCTCAGCAAAGAAGAAAAAAACAATTCATAAGATTCAGTTTAGACTGGAATTTTTCTCTAATATGTGGTGGGAAACTTGGAAATTTCTATTGCAATGGCCCAACAGTTGTGTAGAGTGATGAATGAAAATGTTTCAACACTGTTTATATTTGAAATGTTTCTTCTAAAAATGAGGTTGGCTTTTATCTCATGGTTATTGTGTATCTTGGAACAATCATATTGCCTCATTGGGTCCCTGGGATGCTCAGAACTAAAATACCAACCTATCAATGAGGCTTGCATTTCTATCCCTAGAGTCACCCGGTTTTCTCACCTTCATTTTGATCCTATACTGATTTCTTCATCTATTTATTTCTGTTCTGTTGCATTCTGTGCATTCGGTCATGGATTTCAGACTCCTTTTGGAATGAGAGAGTAAAGGAGAAATGGAAGAGAAGGGAATGGAAAAAACATACAGACATTTATTTCCCCTAACAGATGGCTGGGCACAGCCTTAATCTGGGTACATGTCTGCTATAGACGTAACAGGAAAAAGTTCAAGTGTGTTAATTCCTGGGTGCACAGCCATTCGTAAATATTAAAGGTCATTGACTGGTTTGAAAATTTCAGCTGTGACATTTCTGCTCCTTTGGCTGACTGAATTCATTTGTTGATCCGGTGGAAAGTCTTGCTTGACAGAGCAACTGCCCCTATTGGCTTTCTTCCTAAGTTCTGTGTTTTGAAAATGTTCTATGCCTGGTAGCAAATCAGGCACATCAGATGCTCCACACATACTTACATTTTGAGATGGTCTTTCCATCTTTTTGAAATTTATGCAATTAGCCTATGGTAACACTAGTAAAAGTGGATAGTAATAACTTTCTTTTTATCACATGTATAGCTTATGATATGCTTTCAAATACATGATTTTATTTGATCTAAACAGGCTTAGAATGAGGTATGTTTAACAATTTATAAATCTGAATCACAGCCAGTGAAATTTCTAGCCAAATACGTTCTTACATCTTAAGAGCTCCAAATTTCATTTTTCTCATTTTCCTTTCCTTTTACTTACTCTATTTAATACTTTTTTTATTCACTCATTGATTTTCTTGTTTTTTTTTCTTTCAATTTTTTTTTTTTTGTGAACAAGCTTACTGTGCTTTAAAATGAAGGAAGTCATTCTCCTACACCCCTTTCCCTTCCTGTTTCATGGACTAACAAGAGGCTGGTGCGGACCTCTACTTTCTGTTTTTCCTTTTTGTGGTGAAAGCATGGTGTGGGCTTCTGTTCTGTCCCAGGTAAGAGGCGCAAATGCAGTCTTTCTTGGTATGTGTTTTTGTCACATCCCTCTCACCCTGATGATTTGCATCAGAGCAGCCTTTGTCCAAAATACAAAGAAAGAATTCTTAGTTACCTTGGGAGGGGAAAACCATGATAAAACAAGATATCACCACTTAATCTCCTATTGTACTCTAAGACCTTCACTGAAAAACTCTGCTTTTGGCTGTTTAGGGCACTTGCCTGCTGATTTATGAGGAAGAATATTTTTAGGTATTAATTGACATCCTCTTCTCACAGTTTCTTGCATGTATCTTGTGACTGTACTCCATACCCAGGAAACTATGGCAGTCAACAGTTAGACTTCAGGGAATAAAATGAATAACACTGCTGAGTGCTAGTTAGACTTCAGGGAATAAAATGAATAACACTGCTGAGTGCTACTGTTTACTTTTCTGGTCTTACCCCTTGACCATCTCCTACTTCCTTGCAATTTAATCTTCAGTCAGACTGAATTATACATACTCTCCCTACTTCCAAGGTCACTTGCATAAGCCATGGCTTTATTAGGGACACCATCTCACTCCCATCTTCTTCATTCTTACCTCAATAATTCCTGTCCATTTTCTAGAATAGGTGATACTTTCTCAGTGTCACCTTTCCTAACTGTTCAAGCTGAGTTGATTGGTCCTTCTGTGCATCTTTTCATGGTCCTACAGATCTCTCCTTCTTGATGTAGATGTTAGAGTTTTACTCTCTTCATGGAGCTCTTTGTGGCTTGTGTCCACAGCCTATTTCTACTGCCTCTGGTCCCAGGATCAAGTGATGTAGTAGCAGAAGGTCTAAGTGCTTCCAAAACCCAAGATCACACAGGTTTACAAATTAAAACCCAGAGTTCCTAACTTGAGTATTGGTTTCTATCAGACTAAAATAGAAATGTGTGTGTCAGTGTGTATGACCAGCTAAATATTTTTCCAGGTCTCTATTAGATTATATGTATTAGAGGGTGATATGGTTTGGCTGCGTTCCCATCTAAATCTCATCTTGAATTGTAGCTCCCATAACCCCCACGTGTCATGGGAGGGACCTGGTGGGAGGTAATCGAATCATGGGGGCAGGATTTTCCCATGCTGTTCTCATAATAGTAAATAAGTCTCATGAGATCTGATGGTTTTAAAAAGGGGAGTTCCCCTGCACATGCCCTCTTGCCTGCTGCCACCTAAGACATGACTTTGCTCCTCCTTCAACTTTCACCATGATTGTGAGACTTCCCCAGTCATGTGGAACTGTGAGTCCATTCATTAAACCTCTTTTTCATTAAAAATTACCCACTCTTGGGTGGTTTTTGTTTTTGTTTTTGTTTTTGTTTTTTTGACGGAGTCTCGCTGTGTCGCCCAGGCTGGAGTGCTGTGGCGATCTCGGCTCACTGCAAGCTCCACCTCCCGGGTTCATGCCATTCTCCTGCCTCAGCCTCCCAAGTACCTGGGACTACAGGTGCCGGCCACCACGCCTGGCTAATGTTTGTATTTTTAGTAGAGTAATTTTTTGTATTTTAGTTTCACCGTGTTAGCCAGGGTGGTCTCGATCTCCTGACCTCATGATCCACCTGCTTTGGCCTCCCAAAGCGCTGGGATTACAAGCATGAGCCACCATGCCTGGCTGGGTGTGTTTTTACTAGCAGCATGAGGATGGACTAACACAGAAGAGGTCCTACAATCTAAGTATTGTAATAAATGTTTCTGGAAATGGATAACACTAAAAATTCACATACTTAGAAATTAAGTTCACTTTACCCATCCTGGCCTGGTGTCCTTAGAAAAAGAAGAGAATTTGAGAAGAATGAGCCTCTCGGGATGGGAGGAAGTTTTGGCTTGCTTAGCAACAACATGACTCAGCAGTGAAGTTAAGCTTTCCAAAGGGCACCTGTGACTTGACTGAAAGCATCATACAAGGACTCAGAAGAGAAAATGAAGCAGACAATTCAACCTCTCGCCAAGTATTAAATAAAACATAATTTTCAACAGAAAACATAAAGTGCAACCAAGATTTCAAAGCAAACCAGAAGAGTCAAAATTACCCAAATCACATAGTTTGGGTATAAACGAAAGTGTAAGAGTTATAGTCTCCCTATGTAGTGAGTAGAGTGTGTACGGAGTGCATAATGTGTGCCTACGCCTGTGTGAGGGGCATTCCATTAAGATTTCAGAGAAACCATCATGCAGTGAATTACTGGACATATACTGGCACTGTGTTCTATCAGCTGCTTATATTGAGTTGGTAAGATGTGAGTCACCCTACTACACAGTTGATCATCGGAAGACCTCGTGCCACAAAAGCAATGAGACTGGGATTGTTTCTAAGTGAGTATGTGGTCCAAAAAGGGATGAGATGCGCAAACTACAATATGGCAAAATGCTCCACCAGCTGCAAACATTAAGCCTCAACCAAGATACTTAGGAAGTGGGGCAAGTCATTAAATTGTATTTTGTGGTCAGCTGTGGCTAATGTGGAAAATCCCTTTTTGTTTCAAAAATGTTATTCAAAGTTCTTCTGAAACGCATTAAATCACTCTCCTGCCTTTAAAGCTTATGTCTTTAACACAGAGCAGAATCAATCTAGCAGATGTATTCTCATCTCTAGATTTATGCTGGAATACGCTTTTTTGAGTCTTCTAACATGGTCTGATTTTTTTGCTTTCTTATGCGCCCTTCCTAAAAAATAAAATACTAAAATTACTATTAGTTTAGGGATCCAGCACTTTAGGTTCAGTTAAATGAAATTTTACTACATTATGCTTACACGGTGAAAATACTGTATGTTTTGAGAGGCTTGCAATTATTTTGTAGTTCAGGCTTGTAGGTTTGTTTTTTAAAAATTTATTATTTTATTTTTTTAACACTATGACTTCCAGTTACTATAAAACCATCATTAGTATTAGGTTAATAAGTTGGCTATATTCTCCTACACCCACCAATTCAGATTCCCCCAAATGAATTAAATCAGGGTTATAAGCAGCATTTTCCTCTATGTGATTATGCTTTTTAAAAATATTATAATACTATATTAAACTACTTAAGTATAAACATCTAAGGAGGCTATACTTAAACAGAGAGGAAGATCTAGAGAAACAAAAGGCTACAATCAGATGTCTTACTCACTGAATTCAACTTGTTAAAGTGTTACTTGATCTATTATTTCCTCCACCCTTCCCCCATGTCTTCTTAGGCTTAAACAGGAACAACATATCCAAATTCAGTTCCTGGTAGTGAAAGTGGGGGGAGAAGATATTTGATTCAAAAATGAAACTTGTTCATGTGCTTATTGTCTTTGAAACCTCTAATAATTTAATTATCGTTATATATTGTGATTTTTAACTTATTTCCCCATTGCACATTTAATACTTAACAGAGAATATAACTGGGAAAGCCCTTCCAGAAATGTCCCCTCAGGTGGCGCAAATCCTTTTAACTACTTCCTACCAGACAAGATCTGCTCTGAGTTCTATTTTCACAAGGCCAGCTCTCAGCTAGTTATAGCTAATTTAAAAAACAAAACAAAGCTGGAAGATAGCTAAGCTAGAATATGAATGGAAGCTGAGGCATGAAGGTTTTATCAGGACCAGACATAATTTATTTTAGCCACAAACTTTCTGGGTAACTCCAAAGCAGCAATATTTAATTAGGGGAATCAAAACCTAGGCTGGGAGCAAGGAAGAAGTTTGAGGGCAGGGGATGCTTGCAATGCCTATTATCCCACGTCTTTGCATGCGGTTGACTCTTGCAAACTAGACAACTCAGTATCATTTCCATGAGGAAACTATTAGAAAAATAATCATACTTCCCCAAAGAAATCTCTTCCCAGGCCGGGTGCGGTGGCTCACGCCTGTAATCCCAGCACTTTGGGAGGCGGAGGTGGGCGGTTCACGAGGTGAAAAGATTAAGATCTTTCTGGCCAACATGGTGAAACTCCATCTCTACTGAAAACACAAAAAAAAATTAGCCGGGCATGGTGGCGCATGCCTGTAATCCCAGCTACTCGGGAGGCTGAGGCAGGAGAATCGCTTGAACCCGGGAGGCAGAGGTTGCAGTGAGCCGAGATCGCGTGGCTGCATTCCAGCCTGGTGACAGAGCAAGACTCCATCTCAAAAAAAAAAAAAAAAAAAAAAAAAAAAACTCTCCCCAAATGATAACAAAATCATTCTTTATACTAATGAGGATAAGATAAAAAAAATTGGTTTTATGATTTGTGGTCTCCTAAACTCTTTGTTGTGAAGTCAAAAATAAAAGCCAGCTTTGGTGGGTAGAGGTGGCTTCTATGAGACAGTAGTTCTACAGTAGTTCAGGAAAGTCTGCTGTGACCGAAGAACTTCTCCCAGAATGCCTCACCAAGGGAGAAAATGGAGGGCAGAGTTCTATAAAAAGATAAAAGAAGAGCAAAAATTATTTTTGTAGGTTTCCCAAATAAGAACCACAGCCAGGTTATGTCATCCCTTTGCAATTTCAACACCACAACCAAAGACAAGTGATTCACCGTGATATAATAATGTCGCTCACATCCATGTCATGCCCGAGGAATTAGGCTCAGCAGTCCCTGGGAGAGAGAATTTCCCAGAAACATGGCTGAACAGTGGGATAAATGCTGAGATGGGGTTTAAGGAATACCTGGAAGACTCTGCTTCTCCACTTCACTTGATTAATTCCCTCTATCCATGAAATCTCTGTTTCCTTCCAGAAGCCATTCCTGATCCTCAGGACTATGTTGGATGCTTGGTCCAGGTGCTTCCATGGCACCCTGGGCTTACGTTGTGTGTAATTTTAGTTATTTGTCTTCACCAAAAGGCCATGTGCTCCTTGGTGGTATGGAGTATGCTCTTCTTTACCATTTATCTCCAGCAAAGGCCAAACTGCTTGCCACATAGTAGATGCTTAATAAATACTTGTTAATGGGGCAAACTATTTGAGCAAAATAAGGTCATTTTGGCTCAGTAGCATCACACAGTATCACATGTCCACACTGATTGGTAGTGGCTACCCAAACGGATGGGTTGAGGACTTTAAGGCTGCAATGAAACTTTGTGGTAAATAGTACCAGCCTCAAATGGTGATGTCTGAGGTGTTTTCTCTGCTCTGAAACTTGTCTTTTGATTTTGTTCTTCCTGAAACACTAACGTTGAATTCTATGATGTAGTTGCTTATTATTTACACTGAACTCAAAGCCATACTGGAAGTAACAATAAACAAACAAAACAATAAACAACAACAAATTAAACTTCAAAGAGGACAACTTTGAGGAAAATTTTCACTTACAGTGGCAACCCAGTTATGTATAATAATTCTCTCAACTTCTAATTAAAGACCTATAAAGACACATGCACGCACACACACACGTACACGCACCAAGGTTGACAGCAATATTGAAGGCTAAAGAGAAAACCATAAATGTAACTCATAGGGATTTGAGGATCACAGCTTTGATGGGCTTGACAGAGTAGCTGAATCAGGGAAACAAAAGAGCTGAAAGATAACATGAAGTGGCTTTGGCTTAAGTACAGTCTTTGACCACTGATAGAAACTCAGGCAGCTGACTTCTGAGCTGGCCAGAGTCCTGCCTTATTCTCCCATCATATCCCAAACTACATGGCTCTTTTCTTTTTCTCCCTTTCGAAGACTTTACATCTAAGTAGGTAGCACAGTGGAGAGGAAACAATTGTAATGACTGTAACTCTTGGATTCGTAGTGAGGGATCAAGGAAATGCTTAAGGAGCAGGGCATTTGTGAGTGTAGTAGTCTTTCTTTATACACACAAAAAAGTACTCTGCTCTGCATCTGGCTTGCTCACACAGTGGCAAAAGTCACAGATCAGGAGACAATGCCATTTCATGCTAATACAGCCATATGTGGCAGAGACTGTTATATCTTCATAAAACCCTGTTTCCTTTTCATCGGGGACAAAGAGCTAGACCACATTTTTCCAGTTTCTCACAGGTTGGTGCAGCCTATGACTATATTCTGGTCAATGGAAAGGAGTCAAAAGTGATGTAAGCCACTCAAAGGCTTAAGTGTCAAACCTTCTGCACTATCTGCTACCCTTCCTCTGTTTCTTGGCCTGCTGCCCAAATGCAGAAGATCTGATGAAGAATTTCAAGCACTAGCACATTGAAGAACCACTAGATGAAAAGAGCCTATAGTGCCTAACAGACTGTGTAGCAGAGATACTTTTTCAGAACTTCATTTGACTGATATGTAAAGGAGAAATAAATATTGTGTTAAATCAGTGAAATTTGTGGTTTCATTCCAGCAATTAGCCTGTACCATAACAGATCATTTTTGTTAGCCAGCAGAGATTAAGGAGGTATTCAGAATCCTGTGCATTGAAAAGTATTAGACCCAGTGTTCTGGTAATCTGTTGTTTTGATCTACCATGTATTACTCCAAATTTTAGGGATTTATAGCAACAATCATTTTATTATATTTCATGATGTCGTGGGTCAGGAATTCAGGCAGGCATTGGTTAAGCGAATCTTCTCCATGTGGCATAGCTCAGGGTCACTCACCACTATTTAGCTGTTTAGCTGGAGGCCAGAAAGAATAGATTGAAATAAAATTGAATGAAAGGTAGTTAATTGCATAATTAAAGAAGGCCCTCCCGAAAAGAAAGCAAAAAGAAAACCCAAAATGCAATTGCATGATTAATAGCCTCATTAGTCACATTGAATATTAGAAATGATAATGGAGAATATCTAATTACTTCAGGGCATGTAGATGAACAGGTTCTATCATCTGCTTTTAAGCCTAGTTTAACAGAATTCATTTCTGAGTCCTTCAGGACAAATTATCCCTTATTTTCATTATTTCAGCTCTTGTAAAATAAGATCAATTAACAAAAGCGTTATCTAAATCTCTCCAGTCTCTACTCCTCCATAACAGCTCCCAAAAACATAATCTACCATTTGTTCCTTTACCATTCACTTGTAGACTATAAAACTCATGTTCTCAATGACTTGAATATTGGGTCTTCAATGAGGTGATACAATATTCTCTGTCCCCATGAATCCTTTCTGATGAATGATGATAACATGAATCTATTATTCTATTATAGAAAGCAGTTTATTTGAAAATAATTAGATCTGGAAGCAGTCAAAGTAATCAAAGAGTGCTTCAAATACTTTCCTTCTCCACCCATGGGAAAGAAAGAAGACTGGCCAAGTTACCCAAACTAAGGCATTTCTGTCATGTATTCACTGTCAATAAAACTACAGACAACCTGCAGAGTAGGAGAAAATATTTGCAAATTATGCATCTGACAGGGGACTGGTATTCAGAATTTATAAGAAACTCAAATAACACAAAGGACATAAATAAGCCCATTAAAAAGTGGGCAAAGTACATGAACAGACATTTTTCAAAATAAAACATATAAATGGTCAAAAAATATATAAAAACATGCTCAATATCACTAATTGTGTTAGTCCATCTCACATTACTATAAAGAAATTCTTGAGACTGAATAATTTATAAAGACAAAAATTTTACTTGTCTCATGGTACTGTAGGCTGTATAAGCATGGCACTAGTGTCTGCTTGGCTTCTGGTGAGACCTCAGGAATCTTCCACTCATGGCAGAAGGTGAAGGGGGAGCTAGTGAGTCACAAGTCAAGAGAGGGAGCAAGAAAGAGAGGAAGAGGCACCAGGCTCCTTTAAATACACAGCTCTTGAGTGAACCATGAGAGAGAACTCACTCATTACCATGAGGAAAGCACCAAGTTGTTCATCCACCAGGCCCACCCTCGATACTGGAGATCACATTTAAACATGAGATTTGGAGAGGACAAACATTCAAACCATATCACTGACCATCAGAGAAGTGCAAATTAAAATCACAATGAGATATCATCTTACACCAGTCAGAATGGCAATTATTAAGAGGTCAAAAAACAGATATTGGCAAGGATGTTGAGAAAAGGGAACACTCCTACACTATTGATGAGAATGTAAATTAGTGCAGCCTCTTTGGAAAACAGTATGGAGATGTCCAAGGAACTAAAAACTTAACTACCACTCAACCCGGCAATCCCACTACTGGGTATCCATCCAAAGGAAAATAAATCATTATATCAAAAATATACCTGCACTCGTATGCTTATAGTAGCAATATGCACAATAGCAAAGATACGGAAACAAACTAAATGCCCATCAGTGGAAGAATGGATAAAGAAAATGTGATAGATAGATAGATAGATAGATAGATAGATAGATAGATAGATAGATGATAGATAGATAGATAGATAGATAGATAGATAGATAGATAGATAGATAGATCAATCCACCATGGAATACTATTCAGCCATAAAAAAGAATGAAATCATGTCTTTTGCAGCAACATGGATGGAACTGGAGGCCATCATCTTAAGTGAAATAACTCAGAAATGGAGTCAAGTACTACATGTTCTCACTTATAGAGGGGAGCTAAATAATGTGTACACATGGACAAAGAGTGTGCAATGTTAGACACTAGGGACTCAGAGGGGTGGGTGGGCAGAAGCAGGGAAGATGATGAGAAATTACTTAACAGGTACAATTTACATTAGTTGGATGATAAATACATTAAAAGCCAAGATTTCACCACTTAGCAATATACGCACATAACAAAATTGCACTTGTACCCCTTTAATTTTACCAAAAATCCCTATGGTAGTGCTCTTTTATTTGTGGTTTCACTTTCCGTGGTTTCAGTTACTCACAGTCAACCACAATCTAAAACTATTACATTTAAAATTTCATAAGTAAACAACTTATAAGTTTCAAGATGCACGTCATTTGGAATACTGCGATGAAATCTCTCATCATCCTGGTGCGTGTCCATCCATATTTGTACAGCATCTCCAGGCTGTAAATACTCCTTGCCCATGAATCACTTGGTAGCCATATGAGCGATCAGATTGACTGTTATGGTATCACAGTGCTTGTGTTCAAGTAACCCTAATTTTACTTAATAATAACCCCAAAGTGCAGAGTAGTGATGATGGTGTTTCAGGTATACCAAAGAGAAAGTGCTTCCATTAAGTGAAAAGGTGATAGTTTTGGACTTAATAAGGAGAGGGGAAAAAATTTATTTTGAGGTTGCTAAGATCTATGGTAGGAAGAAATTTTCTATCCATGAAATTGAAAAGAGCAAAAAAGTAATTTGTACCAGAGTTGCTGTCACACAACAAACTACAAAAATTACAGCCACAGTGCATGATGCGTGCTTAGTTAAGATGGAAAAGGCATTAAAGTGGTAGGTGGAAAACGAACAGAAACGTGTTCTGATTGACAGCCATTGGGTTTAGTACTATCTGCTGTCTCGGAAGATCTCCCCGAGGATGGGGGAACTACTGTAATTTGACTATGAAATAACTCCCATTGTAATGAAGGTTAAGAATGAATAAACATAACAGCTACCAACACATAGAAATGCAGTCTATAGTTTGCCCATGCACCTGGCTGATTCTCCTATTTTGCTTTTTCTGGAGAACTTACATTTAAGCACTGACGGTGCCTGAATTTGTCTCTTGAACTCCACTAAAAAAATAAAGTGTTATTCCACTTAGCATTTGAGTGCATATACTTTTGTAATGTTTTCTAGTGGTTTTTAAATGTTTTCATTTTATTTTTCTAAGCAAATCCTTAAAGGCAGGGACTTTGTGAATTCTCAACATTTATCCCAATTCTTGGCAATAAGTAACTAATTGCTGAATAATTGAGAATCAAAACAGCAAATGCCACTTCCAATCTTCGGTCTTGCAAAAGCTATACTTGGAATGTATGACATTATTGATTAAAATGAGGTTTGGGAACACCTTTGTCTTCTCATTTTCCATGCTATTTTTATTTTCAAGGAGGCAGTATGGTCTAAGGCTAAAGATTGGCTACTTGAGCCTGGTAGGTATATGTATCAGCTTCACCACTTTCTAGAATTCCAACCTTTTGTAACTCAGTTTCCTCATCTTTACAATGGAAAATATAATGCTATGTACTTTACTACCTAATCTGTGGTTGGCAGATTAGCTAAATTAATAAAATAGTTTAGAAGAGTGCTCAGTACATATTAAGTGTTTTTTTGATAGGCAGAATAATGACCCCGTGCCAAAGACGTCCACATCCTGGTCCCTGGAACCTGAAATACGTCACAGGGAAAGAAATATTGCTAGGGAAGCAGAAGTTGCAGTGAGGCAGGACCATGAGCCAGGGAGCTCAGGTAGCATCCAGAAGTTGGAAAAGGCAAGAATTTGATTCTCTCTTAGAACCTCCAGAAGGAATGCAATTCTGCTAACACCATGATTTTAGCCCAGTGAGATGCACTGTGGATTTCTTACCTTTAGAACTGTAAGATAACAAACTTGAGTTGTTTTAAGCCACTGAATTTGTGGTAATCTTTCATAGCAGCAAGAGGAAACTAATACAATACTTAATAAATGTACTATTAGTAACCCTCACAACCACAAATAATTGAGAAAGTCTACCTGAGCAAGATGAATATGCAAAACTACACCAGAGCAGATTACAAAGCACGTAGCTTTAATTACACTTTGCCGTGAACGGCACAGCCTCATATATCAAGGCAAGAAAACAAAAACAAAAACAAGAATTGTAATAAATATTCCAGTTTCCCTGCTTTACTTTTGAAAAATAAATGTTTTTGAAAAAATAAATCAAGCATGTAAAGTTCCCTCAATTCCCACTTTTAAGCAGAGAATGCCCATTAGTGAGCTTGTGGTTATGCTGTTTGTGTATTTTCCCCCTCTTGCTAAGAATCTTCATGTTCCCACGAGAATCTAGAGGTACCCAAGTCACATGGTGTTCTTCCTGTAATATTTTGTCCTGTACAAACAATAGGATGCCAATTATCCAGGGTTAACATGAAAAACAATAAGAAATTACAATGATTTTATTCCTGTTGAACTGATCATAGGAAATTAGAAGTTTTGACAGAACTGTATGCCTGAAAATCATCCAATTTCTCATCTCTTTTCAGAGGGTTCATTTCCACACCAACCTTAAGCACCCAAGAAATCAACTTTTTTTTTTTCCTTAAGAGACAAGGCTATAATCTACTTCAGAAATTCTGCTTTCTTTCCAGTTTTCCTACTTCCCTATACCCACATAATTTTTTTTATGTGAACTAAAACTCGAACACATGATGCAAAGGCTTAAACATAGTTTTTTCACCACATTTTAAGACAGTTTATTCTTTATCCTCAAAGAAGAAATAATGTGGGCACTTTTCCTGCTTGTTCTATTGTAGATATAACTATGCCACAAAATATATGGTAGGTAGAGGAAAGGACAGGTAGTTGATGGAGAGTTTCTCCTCAATGGCCTTGTGTATAAGTAGAGGGATATAATCTATTCTTTAATTTTAGGTTTTTCTTCATTTGTTTTCAGTTGGCAACTGTGACACACCTAGATGATGTTTCCATTAGATATATACAAATATGTATGTATGTATATACACAGAAATACTTACATCCATATGTTCTAATAATGCCTCTATTTCCTAAAAAATGATTCAGGCTAAAAACATGCGGCCAGGGAAGCTATCAAAGACGGCTAAGATTCTGTCAAAAGGGCTCAGGAGCCAACATAAATAGGCTTCCAATAATTCATTAATTCTGAGCATCGAAATGGGTTATAAATAAATAGGTTAGACACAAAGAATTTTTAATCCATTAATCCATAGTGATACTTAAAAATATAAGCCATTACTGTTGTAGGATGCTAGTGAACCAACTATTATATTTTGAAAACCTGTAAATAAAAGAATCACAGTTTTATTCTGTCTTTTCTGTGTGAACTATCTCTTGGAGTGGTGGCCAAATATTGGCGAGAGGAATTATAGAAACATTTCAGTTAATAAATGATGAAGCAATGATAAAATTAGAATATTACCCCTTTGCGACTCCTAATGGAATAATGGATCTAGGCAATAGTCACTGACGGCTGCTAACGTCATGAAATAAAAGATTATTCCTCCTTATTGACCTCCTGGTGGGAGCACATGTCACAGCCTGTAAAGGACTCGCCAAGGAAATTGAACCTGAATCTCATGAAGCACCCATATCTAACTACAAATACACAATAAGCAATATGAATGGAGGGATATGCTCAGTACACTGTAGGAAAACAGGCAGTAAAATTCAAAGTGTAGAAAGTACAGGACAAATAACCTGGCTTTATAAAGAAACTCTGTAAAGAAAAAGTAAAGAAATGAAAGAAAACTATAGGTTGAAATCTACATTCTTCTATTTTTTAATTATAGTTTTTTAATTAACAAGTAAAAATTGTATATATTGATGTTGTACAACATGATGTTTTGTGGAATGGCTCAATCAAGCTAATTAACACAAGCATCACCTCACATACTTACTGTTTTGTGGTGAGGCAGTTTTAAACCTGTAGTTTAAAAGACACTTGGTAGATATATCAACCGAGCAAAATATATGACTTTATTTAAATCTCATTTAAAATTATTTTTTAAAACCTCCAAAATATAAAACATTTTTAAGACAAATAAATCTGAATACAACTGGATGTTAATTTTAATTATTGCATTTATCAATTTGGGAATATACAATTCTTCTTCTGAGGAAACAGATTTCAGTTCTCTGATTAAATTTTCATTTTTGTTGTATATATCCATGAACATATTGATCATGATTATTTTAAAAGACTGTTTTTAGTAACACCAATATTTAAAACACCTGTGATCCTTTTTCTTTTTTGGTTTTTGTCATTTCTTGGCATGCCTAGTAATTTCTAATTGACTGCTTGATATTGTGCATGAAGAATTATAGATACTCTTTCTTTAGAGAAGAGATACCCTATGCTCTGGCTAAATACAGACAGATCACCCTAATCTAATCAGTTTACCTGTGATTTATCCCCTGTTACAGTGTAACCCTCTGAGGTTCTGATTGTTTATCAGGGTCTGATAAAGCCCTGGACTCCAGCTTTTTTGTCTCCCAAGCATTGAAAGCTCTGCTTTTAGCTGCTTTTTGTTTGAGCTCTTGTTTTGTTTTGGCTTCTTTTTTTTACTACACATGTAAAGATGTGGCAATTACCTCAAGCGGAAAATCAGCAGAGCGTTGGGGTCATTTTCTTGTGACTCTCTTTAGTCAGGGATTTTAGCTTCTCAAGCCCTGCTTGTCATAGCCAGGCTAAACTCCAGCTCTTCTCTCTCCAGATGCCAATGTGTACTGGCTTTTTGCCTCTTAATAGGGGCACACTCCCTAGCTTCTCAACCTCTCACTTTTGAAGCTGAGGAACTGGCAAGTACTGCAAAAGAAATAACAACATAAAGAATTTCAAGCTTCCTTCCCCCTAGGATCTTGACATTTCAAATCCTTCCTGCCTCAAAAACATCTTCAAGCATCAGAGTTGTGTCTCATTCATCTTTTCTAGTTCTTGGAGCTGTCTTGGAGCTTGTTCTGTTACAAGCTACTTTGTTGTAGCTAGAAGTAGAGGTTTTCATTGACTGGATATTTGATATTATTAAGAAACTCTTATTTAAATAATTTTAATATTACTATTAAAAATAGAAAATCTCTAATGATAATATTAAGGCTACGTATGTTTTAAAAGTATCTTTATGCCAGGCTTGGTAGCTCATACCTGTAATCCCAGTGGTTTGGGAAGCCATTTTGGGAGAATCACTTCAGGCCAGGATTTCAAGACCAGCCTGGGCAACATAGCAAAACCCTGTCTCTATAAAGAAATAAAAAATTAGTTGGGCATGGTGGTGTGTGCCTGTAGTCATAGCTACTCAGGAGGGAGGTAGGACGCTTGCTTGAGTCCAGGAATTTGAGATTACAGTGAGCTATGATTGTATCACTGCACTCCAGTCTGGGTGACAGAGAGAGACCTTGTTTCAGAAAACAAACAAACAAACAATTTTGAAATACATCATAATATTTTGCTTCACAATAATGGCAAGAGGGTGAGTAAGTAAGGAATATACAATAGATGCATCAAGATTTATCTTGAATTCATAATTGCTAAGGTTGAATGAGGGTACATGATGAGTTACAGAATTCTGTCTCCTTTTGTATATGCTTAAAATTCTCTATAATATAAAGCATAATAAATAAAAAACATAGGGCCTTTGTATCCTTGGTTTTCTTCCAACAGGTGTAAAATTATCCTTTGAGAAATAGGCTAAGTAAAGGAACTTCTATTAAAAAAAAAAACCCAACAACTAACTATATATTGAAAATAAAGATATATACTTTCTTAAACAGAGCCACAGCCACGAAGAGACTGAATGCTTTGCTTGTTAGCTGCACTCAAGCCAGATTTATGACAAAAAGAATAATATGTTGAAGGCATAAAGGACAATGTGCATGACGGCTTAGGAGAGAGCACACATTAATGAATTCAGGAGGCAGTCCATGCTGAGTAGAAAAAGCACTGGGTTGAGGTTGTGTTCCAGTTTACTGAGGGTCCTCATGGGCAAGACAATGAGTCAGGAAAGAAGATTAAAAAGTAGGATAATTCCTGCTATAGATTTGTTTACAATTTAATCCCAGTTCAAGGTTATGCTAATTTATAAAATTATAGTTAGAAAAGATACAACATCACATTCATTTCTTATCAGTGAACTCTACTTTTCAGCACTTTTAAAATGGGATTTCAAAGATTTAAAAAACGCCATTGGGACATACAGAGCTCAGGACAGATTATCTTGTTTTTCTCTGCCTTCAAGTTGCCACAGCATGGGATCCATGTAAAATCAGATTAAAGCAAACACCAAGAAGCTTCCTTGATGGCAGAATGAGCTAGTTGAGACGTTATTCTCCTCACTGGTTGGTTTACTCAGTCTCTTCTCATCTACCTTAGCAGCAGTAGCGTGCATGAGGTCCCCCCAAGTCTGTGCTGGGGCGATTGTCCTGGTTCATTATATCCTATGTATAGATAAACCTGCCATCCTTCGAATCACACAGGGAAACTCATGATTTATACAGAAATGCTTTGAGTTTTTTTCTCTTTCTTTCTTTCTTTTCTTTTTTTTTCTTTTTTCAGGGTCACACTCTGTTGCCCAAGCTAGAGAGCAGTGGCATGATCTCTGCTCCCTGCAACCTCCACCTCCGAGATTCAAGTGATTTTCCTGCCTTAGCCTCCCGAGTAGCTGGGATTACAGGCGTGCGCCACCATGCCTGGCTAATTTTTGTATTTTTAGTAGAGACAGGGTTTCACCATGTTGGCCTGGCTGGTCTCGAACTGCTGACCTCAAGTGATCTGCCTGCCTGGGCCTCCCCGAGTGCTAGGATTACAGGCAGGAGCCACTGTGCCCGCCCTGCTTTGAGTTTTTATGGATCCTTTTTCCCAGATAGAAATTACTCATTTCTGATAAGCTGTTGAAGCTATTTACAGGTTATTGTATTTCAATTGCCTCTCTTTTTTCTGTTTAATTGTACTATTTTTTATGGGAGTGATGCTAAAAAGACTTCCTTGAAGGAAACAATAGATTGTAGAGTAAATACAAAGCCAGTTATTTTGTATCCTCATTTCAGATGGGGATTGTCATACTTCAAAACTTAAGCAAGTGTAAGTGGACTTAGCTAGTATTTCAAGCTTCAACATGAAAAGAAGTTTCAATTAGCATCAGCTAATTGAAAATACATTATGAGTTATTGTTTCAATTTCTCAAGGCATCTCTACTTCCAGTAAGTGACTACAGATAACTGTTGAAAAATGTGCCTATCTTCCAATATGCACACATATAATACGTAACTTTGTGTATGCATAGGCTTGTATATATATGTATATCTATACTTATTTGAAACATTCTTTTATATTCTAGTGAATAAGTTCATTGAGAAGAATTTACACAAAAGGCCCATGCTAAGGCAGCTATGTATACTAGTAATTCTAACAATTTGGAAAATCATTTGTTTCTGGTACACCTTTGGAGATAACTGAAGGTATCCAGAAAGCAGCAATCTGTGTCAAAGGCCCTGGATTCTACTGTAAACTCTGCCACTAACAAGTGGTCTTAATCAAGTAAATCAAGTAAATGGACTCTCTGTGCTTCAGTTTTCCATCTGAAAATTGAGGTTTTTAGATTAAATCTTCCCTAAAGTTTAATTTTGGCTTAAAATTCTGATGTTATAATGTGACATCAGTGGTTTTAATAAAATAACTGCATATTTCCCTAAAACTACAAAATAGTGCCACAGAATATTCTAGATTTATAAAGAAGGATTAAGGTAAATTGAACTCTAATACTATTGTTGAGCAATAATAATTTAAAATGTCTAATCTTTACTGTATGATTACAAACAAAGAGGAAATAACATAACAAGTAGTATAGTTTCCATTCTAGATTAGCTAAAAATTTAATCCATTTCAAGGTTACGCTTAATTTATGAAATTATAATTAGAAAAGATATGGCATCATATTCATACACTAGGCATCAAGCTACATGCTTTACACACTCATTTGACTTACAACCTTGTGGAATGGATACTATTAATATTTCAAATTTACAGAAAAATGGATAAAGGTAAGGATATGCAAATTATCTATAATCACTCAGCCAGTATATATTAGAGCTGGGATTTGAACCAAGGTAGATTGTCTATAGATCTCATGCTTTTAAACCATGCCTGTTCCCTGACACTTTACAGTATTTCATTGTCTATGATCTTTTATTATTTTCTCATATACGTTGTAAATGTTTATACCATGGTTCTATCTAAAATACCTGATGAAAGTGTATTTTGTTTTCAATGTGCCCCAAGATTTACAAATTTTTATAATACTCTTTGTCTTTTCATATGGTCAAAGAAATCCTGGAAGTTAGAGTTAGTATTATTGTTATTTTTTATATGAAATAATAGAGACTCAGAGAAGTCTGCCAGGCTTTCATAACTACGTCTTAGGGTTGGGTCTCCATATTTTAGATTCTATCTGCTCTTTGCTTTTCCATTGTACTACTTATATTATAAACATACCATTTTCCATGGTTAGGATGAAAGAAACAAACATAAAATTTGTAAAATAATCATATAATTGCGTTTCTCAGGTATTAGTACATTTGACTTGTGGTGTGGTTTCCAATTATGTTGAAAGAAGCAAGATTCTCTCCCTTGATTTTGGAAGATCAAAGCCTTCCTGCATTGGTTACTTTCAGAGATATTGAAATGTGTTCTGCAGGTCATGATAATAAAATGGTACTCATGTGGTTTTTTTTCATTAACTATTTATGTAAAATAGAAGACTCACAGACTAAGAAGGATATTGAATGATTTTCTAGTTGCCAATTCAAACAAGTATGTAGTGCACAGTAGCTATGTTATACCCAAGTAACAGGTCAATTAAATGAGTGGAACTGCCAGTTGTTTGCACAGATTAAAGAGGCAAAAATCACAGATCTAGGCTGTCCTATTACTACAGGCCAGAGGTAATAAAAGCTTTCTGTAGTCAGTTGACTGGAATGTTCTGGAGTAAGTGGTTCAGTCCCATAGCTTCTCCATTTGCTTTCCTCTTGCAGTAGTGGCATCATTTGTTGAGTAGTTTACTGAAAGCTGACAATATGCAAGTCACTATGCTGGCAGTGAGAACTTTAAAGACATAAAAATACAATCCTTGCCCTAGAGGATCATTTAGTCACAAAAAAAAAAGCCAATCAGCCAAGATATGCAAAGTCAGGGGGTTCAGGAGAGATTGTTTCAAAATAATCACATTGATAAAATAATTAATGTGCTGAAATGTATTGATGAGATATTTACAAACTTTGGAGAAACCTTGGGTCTGAATTGTTAAAAAATGTACAAAGAAATTTCAGTAAGTAAAAAATTAAAACAACTATAATCACTAGAGAAAAAGCAAATATGCAGGAAAAAAGAGGTAATCACTATGTACTACTGGGCACAGCTGTGAATAGCATTTACATGTGCTTAATAATGTAGGAAGTGAATACTTATCTATCCAATATTGCAAAGTAAATGTTAGCAAGATAGAGAGAAAGCATGTGTCTGTAGATCAAATCATATCTGCATCAAGAATTACAATTCTATTAAACATGCATTGAACCTTACATAATGAGATTTTGAAAAGCATTCTTAACAATCACTCTTCTTGTAGACATGCCCTGTTGCTTACTTTAGTCACTTTCTATGTTGATGTACTGCTATTAACTAGAATGTAATGTTTTAATGTGAAAATATACAGAGTTAGTAAAACAGTGAGCTACCAGCAATCACATATTTTAATGTTTTGACTAAATAATGTGGGAAAATATGAAAACAATATTTTGATAAGACTATCCAACAGCAAATAACAATGTATTGGTATTACTACTATTTTATAAGATGCTTTTGAATTAAAAGAGGTAATTTCCCTTATTAAAAAAGTTTTCATGTTAACAACTGAATCTAGGTGCTGGGTATACAAGTATTCATCGTATTGTTCTTTCAACTCTTCTGTGTATTTGAAGAGTTGAAATTTTTCATAATAAAACGAGGAAAAAGAACTGCAATCAAAAAAACAAAAAATAAAAAAGTTTTCAAATTTCATTTTATTTTTAATTGGCAAATAATAATTGTAGATATATATGGAGTACAATGTGATGCTTTGGGTCATGTGTACGCTGTGGAGTGATGAAATTAGTCTAATTAACCTATCTATCATCTCACATATTTATCATTTCTTAGGGGTAAGAATACTTAGAATCCACTCTTTCAGCAATTGTGAAACATACAATGCATGATTATTATTAACTATGTTAACTGTGCTGTGCAATAAATTACCAGAACTTATTCCTACTGTCTAACTGAAACTTTGTACATTTGACGAACATTTTCCCTTTTCCTACCCATTTCCTGCCGCCTCCTCTGCTTCTGGTAACCACCATTCCATCTTCTACTTCTTTGAATTTGACTTTTTTAAGATTCCACATATAAGTGAGATTATGCTGTATTTGTCTTTCTGTGCCTGGCTTATTTCACTTAGCATAATGTCCTCTAGATTTATCCATGTTGTTACAAATGACAGAATTTCAATTTTTTTTTTTTTTAGATGGAGTTTTTCTCTTGTTGCCCAGGCTGGAGTGCAATGGCACGATGTCAGCTCACCGCAACCTCTGCCTCCCAGGTTCAAGCAATTCTTCTGCCTCAGCCTCCTGCAGAATTTCATTTTTTTAAAGCCAAATAGTATTCTAGCATTTACCTATACCGCATTTTTAAAATCCATTCATTCATTGATGGGTACTTAGGTTGTTTCTGTATCTTGCTATTGTGAATAATGTTGCAATAAATTTAGGAATACAGGTATCTCTTTAACATACTGATTTTAAGTACTTTGGATATATACCCAATGATTGCTGGATCATATGGTAATGCTATTAATCTTTTTAGTGTTTTGAGAAACCTCCATACTGTTTTCAAGAATGGCTGAACTAATTTACATTCCCACCAACAGTATCCAAGGTTTCCTTTTCTCCCCATCCTCACCAATACTTTCTATCTTTCATCTTTTTGATAGTAGCCATTCTAACACGTGTGAGGTGATATCTCATTGTGATTTAATTTGCATTTATCTGATGGTTAGTGATGAGCATTTTTTCATAATCTGTCAGCTACTTGCATGTCTTAAGAAATGTCTAGTCAAAGAAAAAAGTTTAGACTTGTGCAGAAATAATGATGATACTAAGAATTATGAGATACATACAACATAAGAGATTCCCACATGGAGTCTTCAAAAAACAGAAGAGAGATAAAACCTTCACAGGTTAGATGATCAGGGAAGAGTAGATGGGGTAGGTAGAATTTGCATGGCTTTGCACCTCTACAGTGCCTATAAAAAGCTTTCTATTACCCGACATACATTTGTGACGCTGTCTGCACTTAGTAATGTTTACTCTCTTTCTGTTTTAAATACATTTTGTTTTCGATGTTTTACTTTTCACTATAATGTTTGTAAATATGGATTCTTTTTATTTCACTATTTGGGATTTATTGTCCTTACTAAATCTACAATTTATATACTTTTTATCAATTCTAAAAAACTTAGTCATCATCATTTTGAAAATAATCTCTCTGTAGCTGCCATGGAGAATTCTAAACAAATGTATTTGAAAGTATTTATTCTTATCTTTCATGCTTTTAATTTTATAATTTCACGTTACGTCTCTTGGTTTCGTTACAGGAATCTTCTTTCAGTTCACTAATTGTATCAGTTTATCACTGCTGCATAACAAACCATTCTGAAACTCAGCAGCTTAAAACAATGAGTATGTATTACTATTGCTCATGAACCAAGTCAGCAGGCCGATCCTTGTGATCTCAGTTAGATTCACTCAGGTGTCTGAAGGAAGCTGTGGGTTGGCTTTGCAGATTTTGGCTGGTTTTAGCCAAAATGTCTGGGGTCTCAACTAAGATGACTCAGCTCTTCTCTGGGTACTCTCTCCTCAGGCTAGCCTAGGCATATTCTCATGGTGGTTATGGGGCTGTGATAGAGCAGGACCATTGAGGCCAAGGCTCAAGCTCCTATCAGGTTTCATTATTATTTTTGTGAACCCTACATATGTTGCCTTTGCAAACATCACTTCATTAAAAAGTATAAAAATTATGTTTTACAATGGTATTGGTATAAAGATTAATATGATCCAAGCTACACTTATTACTGTAACTTCATCTTTTTTCTCCTACTTAATTAATTATTATTATTATTTTTGGAGACAGGGTCTCACTCTGTTGCCCAGGCTGGAGTGCAGTGGCATGATCTTGGCTCACTGCAGCCTTGACCTTCTGGGTTCAAGCCATCCTTCCACCTCAGCCTCCTGAGTAGCTGGGTCTACAGGTAAGTGCCACTGGGCCTGGCTAATTTTTACACCATTTTTGTGGAGATAAGGTCCCAGTCTCACTATGTTGCCTAGGCTGGTTTCAAACTTATAGGTTAAAATGATCATCCCACCTCGGTCTCCCAAAGTGCCGGAATGATAGACATGAGCCACCACACCTAGCATTTTTTCTACTTTAAAATAAATTAATATTAAAACACTTTTATGGGCCTCTGAAAGTACTATGGTCCCCAGAAATTTTAGGAATTGTGACATTCATGCCTAATGAATGTCAGCCCTGCATGCTATCACTTCTGCCACATTCTCTTGGTCAAAGCCAATCAAAAGGCAAGCCCAGACTTTAAGACTAGGAAAATAGACTCCACTAATTTAATAAGCTCTGCAAAGTCACACGGCAGAG